>NC_071533.1:19207476-19832476 GCF_026979565.1 Vidua chalybeata | reverse complement strand
AAAGTAGTGAAGTGCACAAGGTATCACAGTCAAGCTGGACGTGCATTTTGAGTGAACCTTAAAATAACCTTCTTTAGACAAAACTGGAGTGCAGATGAAGAGGCTGGACACAACAAAAAAATGGCCATCATTCCTAAATCCAGCACCAATACAGCAAAACTCCTGTGAGTAGATAAATGTAATGTGCACACATTTCTTGAATTGCAGGCTCCCATTTTGTCCATCATGTGCAAAAGTAAAGCTAAGGCACAGCTTTTTAACATAGATGTGCATGTTGCTTTGCTGAGGCTGTGTGGCTTAACTGAACCGAGCTTTAATAGATCCAGAAGTTTTAACAAGCACAAAATTCAACACCTCACTCATTTTGGATGCAGACTTCAGTGTGATTTCAACAGTCCATCAGTATCCATATCTGTAGTTCAACAGGGCTGTCTAATCAGTTATTCTGGCAGCCTGGGAACAGAAGCAGTTTAAATCATCTTCCTAGAACCAGCAAGAGCCTGCCTAGCTAGTTAGAGCAAGTATGGAGAATAATGTAGTCCCTGTGCAAGACTGATGTCTTCACACACATGGAAAATTGGCGGGGGGGGCTTACTCTGCTTCTAGTTATCCTTTTAGGCACTGAGAATTTTTTGGAGTAAATGTTAATTTGAATTTTAAGTAACACCCTCTGAAGCCACCATTTATTACGCAGCTCTGTAAAGGACAGCTAACACCTTAAAATGCTACGGCATTAATTATGTACATAAATCACTACACAAAGGACACGCCACTAATTTTAATCATTAATTAATTGCTTGCTGTTTTCGTTACAAAGACCTAAGGTTTAATTAAGTACCACAGGAATAGTCTTTCATGTTCTCTGACAGACACTGTCATAGATGAAAGCGTTTGGAGACTTTCTTCCTCCTCCCAATTAGGCTGGCGTCCTCCGCACTCATCCTACCAATTCAAGGCACTGTAACAAAGCATATGAAGACACCTCACAGAGACAGGCACGACAAGCAGCTACCTGCAGCTGACCACACACCCCCAGAGCTCTTCCCTCAATGCCACTGAGGCTCTATTGAGTACTCACTCAAACAACTGAACACTGTCATAACATCATTTATGCTGCACATAGTGGAGGTACAGCATTCATTTTCCAGCTACTCTGAAGTTTTCAGAGACTCTTTAATAGTCTTAGATGGTTGTGGCTGCTTTTACAGTTCAAATTTAGTGACTTCGGAGACCTGAAAAACACAGGAATCAACCCACACTGCGCTGTTCAGGCAGTTTATTAAAAGGTGTCACAACCTATTTTTTGGAGCAAACCTCCTTTGGTAAGGAGGAAAGGATAAAACTGTGCTGACACATATATGAAAAAGAGCTTCAACAACAGAAGCAAAAGTTAATTTAAAATAAAGCAGTGAGGCACTGTTACACTGAGGTAACTGTATTTCCATCTATGATGGCAGTTATGCTCCTCCACTTTGCAAACTAATATTCTGGCTGGTACAATTTATCATACACAGTAGTATGATAGAGCCTCAGATAAAACTTCAGTCTTCTGTCACTAAAAAAAATTTGCATAAGCAGTTAAAAGCTACAAGTCTCTTGCTCTTGATGAACTGAAAGGATTTTTACTTCATTGTTTGCCAAAATTTAGCTTGTTCACATTCTAGTTGTCAATGTAAATCATTCAGCTGCATCCTAATTCTCTTTTACAACAAAGATTGTACAAAAAGAAACATGAAATGGAGGGAGTTATTTCTTCTTAAAAAATATAATAATTTTATTATTTCATAGCAGTTTTATTCATTCAGAGCAACTGACACCTAAGAGAAGATGCTGAGGGGATTGTGGCAAAGAAACAAAAATTATTTCACTGAATATCCTGAGTTGGAAAGGACTCACGAGGATTACCAAATCCAACTCCTGGCCCTGCAAAGGGGAACACTAAGAATCATACCATCTTCCTTGAGAGCACTGTCCAAATGCTTAGGGAAAATGTGGGACCCCAACATCCCTACACATCTTCACCTCTAACCCTGGAAAAGTGCTCACTACCTTTAATACACTCTCCCAGGTACTCCTCAGTCATAGCATATGCAGGAGTCTAAGCTCTTCTTCAACCCTCAGATGGAGAAACTGAGAACTGAACTGAGCTCTGTTGTTATTTGTTTTCCATGTAAACATGAAACACTTTGGGAAATACACTTCATTTAATGACACCCAGGCTGAGAAGAACAAGTTACCTTTTAAGAGCGACACGAGCACCAAAATCAATCTACTGAAATTGGTACTATTCAAGCTCACATTTAGGCACCTTGTAAGCACTCATGGATGGTCAAACACAGACAAAAGAAGATGAAGTGCAGATCTGAAAGTTCAAGTGCAACTTCAACTGACCAAAGTGAAATCATTTGCTGCCTTTGAGAGTTTCAGACACAATAATATTTATATTATTCTGGGGCTGGTGTTATATAGTCACTGAAAACATCATCCCAGCATGACTCTGTGTGGGAGAGTCTAGCAATGCCCTGCATTTATTCTCAAAATTATTCCAGAGCAACTATGTTCCATTTATTACCATAACCTTTTCTTTTCCCCCATGGCAACATCTGAATGCTTAACATGGCCTCTGAGTTTCTTTTTAGGCTAATGAACCATTGCTCATATAAATCAAAAGCAACTCACAGATCTGTTGATTGAAAAACCTGTTGATTAGGACCAAGGAGAGAACAAAAGTTGACTTCTTCCTTTTTATACTCCTTCTTCCACTAATGACTTAAAAGATCAAATGCAATGAACAAGTCTAGATATTCAGTTTTGTCAGAAAGTGAGCAGATTAGAATAAGAATATGCAACTGAACAAGATGGTATTTACCTGGGCATTTTCTTTAGCATAAAGAAGAAATCATATTGTTTCATGGAAATTATGAATGAAAATTTAATGTGGTAATTGCCTGTATTTTTAGCTCTGTGTGTATTAATAGACTGAACTCAATCTCCTTTACAATGAGGTTTAAGCTATCAGTTGATTAGCACATCACTTAGATCTATGAATGCAAGATAAAAATAATGACAAAACATGGGAAACTCCAGGTAACTGGCTGTAGTTTCATAACTTAGATAATGGAAAGCTGATAGGAAATACACTACAGGAAAAATCCTGCACTGGCAGAAAAAAGAAAGAAGAAAAATAAACAAAAAACAACAAAAACGAATGTGCCAGGTGAGGTAATTAGCTCTTCCCATCTGTAACTCCTGCACTATCCAGCTCTACGAGGCAATCTGAATGCTGCTGCTGAAGTGATTAGCAGTGAAAGAGGCAAAATTGGCATGTGAAATTTCAGGAGTAAAGCTTGAGGGTTGTTTGCCTACTGTTGGCATTGGACAGTTTACACTAGTTGGAGCAATAATGACAAATTATTTTTCATATACATTGGCTTTCATGGCAGGTATTTGGAAACAATCCAGCAAAATGAGAATTGTTAGACATAGCTGGAGACTGACTTTATCTCACATTTAGGAAGTCATCTCAATAGCTGCTGAAGTTAGCAACTTAATTTGCTTTGAATTTAAAAACTAAAATTAATGGCAGCAAAAGAAAACAATTTTCAGCTCAATTTCAGCATAATGAACAGGAGCTGCATACATAAACAACAAAAGTGTTCTGCATTTTAAGATTACATAGTGAACTTGATTCTCCAGCAATTCTTGAAACAAATTCCCATTTCAGTCAATTATGAACTGTTTATTTCATTGCTTTTTGAACCTTCCAACATCACTGCATTTAATTAATTAAACAAATAAGCAACAGTTTGATTAATCAAATATATAACCAAAAAGCCATTAAAGAATCAGGATCAAATAAACTTTCCCAGCAACTTCAAAACTCTTTACAAGATCACATCAATGATGTTTTGTCAGGGAAAAAAAAAAAAGACAAATAATAGATGTGACATTCTGTAGATACAGAACTGTATGTATGTGACTACAGCTTTACCACTGAACCTAACAGGCATCTGGTATGTTTCAAATACAATCTAGTTGTATTTGCAAGCAAAAGTCAGCGACCGAAATAATTTTAAAATGTTGAATATAACACATGGTATAAGTGGGATATGGAAGGAAAAAAAAAAAAAAAAAAAAAAAAAAGAAAAAAAGAAAAAACCCAAAACCAGAAGAAACCTCTCAGAATTCCAGTTCGCACAAATGACTGAATGACTGACACTAATTATGAAAATGACATGAAACTCCAGTGCATGAAGAAATATTCATCCTAAAAAAATGTTTCACATTAATATAATTAGGCTACATTCATGTATCAATTAATTGACATCACTTATTTCTTCCAGCTAAGTGACTTTAAATTACTTCATACAAAATACAATCAATGTAGGTTACTATGGTGATCAGCATAATTCAGAAATAATTGGGTTATACTTTAAACAAACACATTTGGTTCTTCAACCTGAGGCTGAGAAAAAATTCAGTAGGCACTCTGAACTTCAGCTTTCCTGACTAAAATCTATGACACAGTGAGGAAATTAAGACCTTCCCCAAGAGAATAATGCATTAAAATGATCTGCCCATGATGCTGAATTATGTATAAAACCATACCATCCTGCCAATGATTTCTGTTGAGTAATGATATTTAAATTCATGAAAACAATTACCAGGCAATTTGCCTGTAAATTGATATAACTGCATTTAACTGATCATTTTTCAGGCATGGTATTCCAAGCAGCTACCTCTCCACCACAACATTCACTGCATCAGGCAAGCCTGACCAGCATTTATATGAGGAAGCACTGGAAGAGCAGGAAATACCTGTGTCTTGGGGATGGGTTGTTTCTTCAACAAGAGCACTAGCTCCCTGTCCCAATACCAAACAAGATCATACTGTGCCTTTTCACAGTTACAGCACATAAAGACAGATGCTTCGTTCATTAACATAAGCCAAACTACAGGCTTTTTTTCCAGAACTACAGTGATTCATATTGGCTCTTAAAATTTGTGTTCGTTGGCTGGATGAAAGATGTCAAAATATTTTCACACAAGAACGGATGGTCAATTATGTGTTCTTGCAAAATTTTGCCATCTAATTTTGAAAGAAATCATTTCTCTGCTTCTGCAAATGAACAGATGTTAGCACTATCATAATCAGTAAGTTCTACACTAGAAGCCTCTCAACTCTCAATACTAGTGGATACCAGAAAACAATACAGAGAAGGCCTTATAACCACAGGATGCAGTAAGTCACAAAACAATCCCATCTATGATTTGGTATGGAGCATACTGGTAAATGTAGTTTACAAAAATGACTCAGGTGGCTTGCAGTAGTTTTGCCTTGTTGTAGCTCGTTTTCCAAATTGGTTTTAAACCAAGAGTACAATTAGTGAGATAATTCCATTAGCACTGATTGCAATGCAATTCAAAATATTATTTTGAAATAAAGTATTTCAAGATTCTTCAGGATGCAGAGCTTCAGTTAAAATATGGATGCTTGTACAAAAAATATACTTGTGAACGAAATACACGTCACATATTGGCAGGATATGGATGATGGGAGCACACCTATAGATCTGCCAAAGACAGAATGATAGCACAGGGCACTGGAGCCCTAGGACCAGCAACCTCCTCAGTACAGACTCGACATCACAGACTAAGAATGCAGCACTTGATGCTCTTCATTCCTGATACTCCAGATCAGAATTTCCTGTTTGCTTCTATTCACTGTCAGTCAAGACACCAAGCTCCCTGTGGAGCAGTTTGTTTCATCATTGTCAATCTGAAAGCTATTTACTTTCTCTTTTGTTAAGAGTAAACATCACTTGCAAAATTACAGCAAAAGAAGGTGTAACAAGAAATGCCTCAAACAATCCAGTCAGCATTAGAATCTTATTTGCAAAACATTTACTACAAGTTATTAAATTGCAGGATACATTATAGCACTTGGAATCACAGTATATTTCATACCTATGAAAAAAATAATGCATCCCAAAATGATCCTTATGTGAGAGAGAAATACTGATGAGCAGAGTACCTTGTAGAGGATTATACAAGACAACCTGTGGCACAGACACAAGTAGATCTCAAATTTCCTGAAGTGAGACTACACACTTTTCCTGTAAACTACATGATTTATTTTTGCTTGCCCACAGTACATCAGTAATTCCATTAAAGGTTCTGGGAAGGATATAAAACATACCCTAAAAAAAGCTGTTCAGGATACAAAATACTAATATAAGTGGGTTTAATTTAGGTTATCTATAAAGTAAAACTAGACTAAAGATATATTAATTCTTTGTTAATATTTACATAGCCTTTACCTGTACATAGTTTATTTCAAGAAAAAAGTCAAAACTAACAAGAAAAATATTTCTCCCCTTCCCACTGACTCTTTCATTTTTTCCCATCTAAAATCCCAAAAAGCAAACAACGTAAACCACAACATTTTTGTGACAGCCTAATTATTGACTTCTGGATCAGAGGTCATAGGTGCAGAGAATGCACCTATCTGCACAATGCCCTTAAGTGTTAAATCCCTCTGCTAGAATTCCTCTGAATTATGTGAAAGATACATGAGATCTCACATTCATTACCAGATGAATTCAGTTCCCTGCTGCGTGCAAATGAGAAGAGGATCATTGCTCAAATGTCACTCCCTGCAAAGTCACTGTAGTAAATTGTTTCATCTGACTCAACAGCCACATACTTAAAATGACAGTCCTTGATTCCATTAATCCTCACAAATAACTTTTATTTTGTTTTAGCATTTAAAACAAACTACATCTCTAAGAAAGCTAACAAGTCTACACTAGAAGATATGAGTCTTTGAAACTCAGGTTTTCCTTGATCCTCCCCAATTTCATTAGAGCTGAACCAACTCTTAATATCATGCAGCACCAAGGAAGACAGTCGGAAAAAAGAACATAATCAGGCTGATTTGCATTTTGTAACTTGAGCAAAATTACATCTTTACCAAGCTATTTGCTAGGGTTACTTTCAAAAGCAAAGCAAAGTTCTGCATTCATTTGGAAACTCAAGTGCCTAACACAAACATTTCTTTGAAGTAAATCTGTTTATAGAATTATAGGGACTACAGAAAACATTTGTTGCTGTTCTCAAAGACAATAAGCATCTAAAAGTTTATCACTATCTTAGCAATGCTTTCTTTTACCAAAAATGCTGAAAAAAAACCAATCTAACATAAATGACATTGAATATTACATTCCCTTCCAAACTATTCCCTAAATACTGAAAAAGTGCTACAGTGCACGAAGAGGTCCCTAGATCACAAACACAAAATCTCATTTGCTACATTAACAGAAAGACCAAAATTGCTCCTTGAAGATGATGGAAATTCATGGTTACTCTTCACTGGAAACTCTATGTAACCCACACACTGTCCATGAGAATTCCCTTTTCGTAACATCTGCTGTGTCACCTCCAGAACAGCTGACAGCTTCTTTCCATTTGCAAGTAACAAACTGGAAGTAATAACCAGTAATGACTCAGCAGCATCACGTGGCTGCCACCTCAAAAATTAAAAAATAAACAAGGAGTTTTAAGTATTTTCAGCATGCAAGAAGTCCTGTTTCTCTAGTATTACCTCACACAAACATGCTTAAATCTTCACAAATAGTACATGGTCATTTTCCAGAATGAGCAGCAGTTTAGGAAAAGAGTCCAAAGCTGTACAATGAATACATTATAACACTCATTACAGTACTTCCTATGGAAAAGACAATTACCACTTTTTAAGCTAATACATTAAATCCTAGGGTGAAATATTGAAAAAAAATCCCCAAACAGACAAATGTTTCTAAATCCTATCCTCTGCTGAGACAACACACTGGCTATTACTTTAAAATACTTAGGTATACTAAATGCAGGAAAAGTTATTATTCTTGCAATCTGGACAGCTATACTAAACAGAATAATCCACATGAATAGCAAGACAGAAGGAGGAAAAAAAAAAAAAAAACAAAACCAAAAACAAACCGCCAAAACTACTGAGATCATGAAAGAGCAGAAGACCAAGTTCCACTGCACCAGCACATGAGAAATTACAGCTCACAACATTATTAACAACCTCAAGAACAATGGCTTCATAGACCAACTCCTTCCTGTAAGCAATCTGTACCTAACCTCCTTTATTTTTACATCCATGCATATCCTACTTACTGTATGCATGCACTGTAACAAATAAAGAAAATATGGACAGCATTATGATTTTTATCAAATCATAACACCTTATACTTGAACTATCAGTGCTCCATAACTCCATAAAATCACTTTAATCAGTGCACAACACCTCAGTAAATTATTTGATTACTCGGTAGCTGAACAGCAGGGTAAGGAGCAGAGGTTAAATTAATGGCACAGACTACATACTCAGCTAGGAACTAAGATGTCATTACAACACAGTAGATTTAGCCTCTGCTTGTTGAGACAAAACTGCTTTTCCCAAAATTGTGATTTGATCCCACAACACACCTCTTACTAAGTAGACTCCAAGTCTTTCCCAGGGTTTTGACTGATTTTTCCCAGTGGGAGTATTCTAGATGTTAGTGTTAGATTATGTCAGAGATGGAAAATCTTATAAAAATCCTCTGCGCAAAAAATCTTGTGTGGAAGAAAGTAATTTTAGTCACCTACTGGGAAAGTCGATTGGAAAATACATGCTCAAGATACAAAAATCAGAAATGAAACTGTGAGATTATGGTCTTTGGTTAGGTAAGAAAATCAAATATCCTCATTAAGAATCCCCTTTTTTTTTTTTTTTTTTTTATTCCTTTAGTTTTTTAGGAACCTACATATGTGATCAAGGCTGCCAGCAAAGACAAAGTTAGACCCAGACCATTCAACTTGTTATGATGACAGTGGAAATTACTTATAACAAGAAGTAACACAGACCCCAATATTTCTTTCTGATAGATGGAAAATGTCAAGGCATCATATTTATGCAAGAGAACAAAATTATTTTAAGATCAGAGATAGCAAAGGATCTAACCAGCTTCCTATCTCTTTCTATGTTATATTAAAGAACCAGTCTCACATCACTTCTAAACAGGGCTGTAGTGGGTTAAGAAGGCATGCTGAGATTTTAAATTAACCTCATCTAAATTAACCTTGAATAAGTTATTTTTGCTGTAGGTTTCTTTCTCCTCACAATTGCTTCCAAGGTCTGAGCAGGCTATTGAGTTTACCAAGTCTTATAAAAAAAATGAATCCATTTAATAAAAACTTTCTTTAGGAATAAAGCCTTCTTACTACCTATTTCTACACTGCTTGGATGATTAAGAAATAGTCAGAAATTACGTCCTCATTGTTTTGGGAAAATAGCAGAGTTTGTATGGACTAAGACTCACTAGGGAGGAGTACTTTCTGAAGGCTTTTTTTCACAAAAAGATATTAACATTTCAATTTAAGGAAGCACATTGTGTTTTGCTACCAATTCTAATTTTCCTTGCAATAGAAACAAAAATGCTGTGCTAGCTTCAAATCTCTTTCTTTCATATCCATTCCTAGAAAACACTTGAAATTAAACAGACATAGCATCCCCAAATTTCTTTACTGGAAAAATAATAATTATCCACAATATGACCTTTTTTCCTCTGAACTGTGCTGCTGTTGCTAATAAATCAGTCCATACAGTAGCTTTAACTACAAGTTACCTGTACCATTTATTCTTTTACCATATGCTAGCGATACTGTACTCATATATACTTTTAGCCACAGCATAATCAGCAAATGACAGAAACTGAGTAGCTATAAAAAAAAAAAAAAAAAAAAAAAAAAAGTCTCACAGGAGGCACTGGATGTATCAAGTCCAAGCTCCAAAGCCTGAGGTCACTTATGAATGAGCTTAAATCTGAAGTTTATGATCCCCCTGACTTCAGCAGAGCTAGCTATATGCCTCAGGCTAAATATACTCTTAATTCTCAGCTGAGATGTTCTTGAAGCACGAAAAAATTCCTGTTTCCCAAAGGAAAAACATGTTTTTTCTAGAAATCATTGATACACTAGCAATGTTCTTCCCCAAAAGTAGAGAACATGCATTTAAACAAACGGGAGAAGACATAAAATAAATCTGAATCTATAATGAACTCTAAAAAGATAGATCAAAGGGAAAAGTGGTAAATGTAAAACATGCTGAATCATCTTTCATATAGATAAGAAGTTGAACAGAACAGTAAATGTGATGACCTAAGCCTTGATGAGATATCAGCATTTCAAATATGTTTTTGCAGCAGTAAGTATAGGGACAATTTATTCCCATACATAATTAGAAAGTATTCTAATCTCCAAGGACTTCTGAGGACTCCAGAACATCTAAACTGTAATTTATAAATACAGCTAGCATTATTAAATAATCATGGTACTTCTATTCTACATCTACAGTCTACTGGGAGACAGAATTCTTCATTATTATAGATACAAAAAATCTGTCAAACTTATCTCAGCTGTCTGGACTTCTAAGCCTGAAAGAAAGCAAAACTCACTATCTTTTACCTACAGTTTCAAATATTACTGTTACCTGAATAAACTTAACTGAAATCAAGCACTAATCAAAGACTGAAAATATACAAAATATAGGGGCTGTCAGCATCCCACTCCTCAATATGAGATTCAGATAAGAATGTACAGTAGAAAAAAGCCCATCAAACCACAATTCTTTAACAGAAAGCAAACAGAATTAGGTGAAGAGAAGGACTAAAGATGAAAAAGCAATGGGTTTTTTTTTCTGCATGACAACTCCAAAATGAGTTGAATTTGCAGAAGTAGTAACTGACTTTATAAAGCTGTAATCATAATAAATCCAAGTGCCATCTAAGGTAACATAGGCTCCTGCATATTTCAGCAAAGTACAAAAAGCTTGGCAGGTAAGAAAGGAAAAGATGTGTTAAATGTGATTGTGGAAGGGGAAGCAAAACAACCTCACTTCTAGTTAAGAAGAAAGTGACACAACTGGAATTGTCTTTCTTTACCTACAGTTTGAAAATGTGGGAAATCTAAATTCTCCCACTGAAAGAAAGTGCAGTCTTCCCTGTCACCTCCTCCGGCCTTGCTGCACATACTTTGTGACTCGTCTAGCACATACCACTGAGCTGATTCAACAGCTCATTACTCCTATATTCCGAGGGGAAAGATGCTCAAGAGTTTTTCGTACAGATGAGTTAAGAGAGCAGGCTGTTGTGAAACTAGATGCACAAGTTAACACAGGTCTCCATCACTCCTTCCTCTGCATCTGCCGTGGGGATGGGGGGGGAGCAGCAGGCACAGGAGGAACATATGTGTTCCACAGAGCCCCTGCTCATGGCCTCTGCAGCCTGAAAAACACAAACCACCTGGGTTTCTTTCAACCTCTTGATTTGTTTTCAGAAGAGAGAGACAGAATACTACTTCTGGGAGAGTTTGAAAAATTCTTTTAAGCTGCTTGTGATATATCATTCTGAATGAAGTTTAGAGAAACTTCATTCCAAAACATCTTATTTTTCCAGAAGCTAAAGGTGACATTTTTTCCATACCAGTTTCCTTCTTACCTCTATTCATTTCTTTTCCCCTTTCGGCCTACCCCTACTCTTTACTACCTGTGTTAACTCAGTGTCAAAGGATTACAGTGTGGGTTTCCACAAAAATTCAGTACAAGGCAATGGCTTTCGCCTGGTCAACCTCGTCCCAGAGCCAAACCCGCCCCTTCCAGATGCTCAATGACACAGCCAACAGTAACATGTAACTCCACACAGCTCTGCACAACCATCTGTGAATACAAGTCTGCTGTATTTGCAAACTGAGGGCTTTGATTGAATATGCTCAGAACCAGGAGCTATTTGCATTTAATCCAGCACATGCTGACAGTAAGATGGTTAAGCAATGTATTTATGTCATTCTAGCTTAAACCCCATAATTTACAAGTACATCACATCAGTAATGTTATATTAAGGAGCATAAAAAATACATTTCCTGAACCCCCAATACTGCAAAAATCTCCAAATGAGTCAAACAAATTAAAGATTAAGTAGGGAAGAAAACAATGAAATTGAACCTTAGAAATAGTTATTTCATGTTTTATTGAAGAAGAAAATGTATTAGAAATACAGAGACTTGTCAAAACTATTTTCTGTGAAATTAACAGCTTTGGGAAGAAGCACAAAAATAATATTACAAAACAGCTGTGCTTTTATTTTGTCTACTTCCTGCTTTTCAATCTCCAAATAAGTATATTTTTATAGTAGATAGCTTTTTTTATTAAGAAAAACCTCTGTGAGAAAAAAATAGGTGAAGTCTGGAAGCTCTTCAACAGGTTAATCATGATACCTAGCCTTTTGATAGTCAGCAAAATCAATTTATTATAATAAAAAAGTTTACTACCAACATTTTTTTTTAATAATAGTTTCTCAGGCCCTAGGGCCTCTCTGGTTTCCTTAGCCTTTGTCAAGACATTGTTGTAGTCTTTTTTTTCGTAAAACATATGTGAACTGTGTTTGCAGGGCTGGAAAGACTTCGCGAGAGAAAATAAGCACATTATCCATACTGCAACCAAAAGGCACTACACTTATTTACCATCCATTTTCTGTTTCATTTCTAACATTTCTGAGATTCAGCAGTTACTGTGTTACAAACAAGCATTACTATCAAAAGCTGGATGTAAGGAATTAATGCATTTTAAACACTGAAACAGCTCAGAGGAATGCCTTTGGTCTGTCAGGTGTGTTTCACATTTGTAGACATGCTAGTCCTTAGGTACAGACATTTCTACAAAGGCTATTTTAAGCACATGCATACAGAGCACTGTAGACTGAGGGATGCTGCATGGGGCCAGTGTCTCCAGTAATCAACTTTTCACAGCCACTTTTTAGTCTATAGTTCAGCAACTCCTCAAAAAAAACCACAAAAAAATATAGGGATACCTATAGACTCAGTAATACTGCAGTGTGTAATAACATTTTGTGCATGACTTGCCATTTGCAGATCTATGCATATATGTGTTACCCATCTGCAACAGAACACTTGTTTCTTATTCTTAAAAGTGCATTCAGAATACTTCCCACTGCAAACACACTTCCCTTTAAATCTTACCTGGAAAGAGACTCTTTCCTAAAGACATCACAACATTACAAAAACAGGGGGGGGAAAAGAGCCCCCAAACCCTCTAACACCGATGTACCCTCAGGAGGCACAAGGAATGCATTGTCTTTTGATGAAGCTACTGGAGCAGCAGCTAGCAAACTTTGCTTTGACAAACTTTCAATGTCAAGCTGTTCCCTACAGGAAGAGTTACATGGAAGAATTTTGAGAAGTGGAATGTGATAAGGAGATTGCTGGACATTATTCACTTTGGGTTAGAAGGAATATTCCTAACATAAGCCTAACTACAGAAGGTACAACTGGAAAATTTCTTCAAGGTTACCTTTCAGGGTTTATCTCAAATTGTTCCCTTGGCAAAAACAAGTGTACAATGTCCTTCTTAGTGCAGAAATCTAGTCAGGCTATACAAACCAAAAGCACAGCTTTCTTCTAGGAGTCCCCAAGAGGACAAAACATTCTCAGGTCTCGGGAAGATCCTGTACCCCCAACCAACCTGCAAAGCATTTGCTACCTATTGAATTCCCCTCCTAATGTTGAACCTAGGCTGTAATAAATCTCTGGGTTTACAACCTGCACAGAATTTATTTCTGAATTCCTTCCCCCTCAAGGGAAGTTGGAGGTTAAAACATAAATGAAATTCAACAAAATCCAAACAATATGAAGGATTTGATAGAACACTCACAGGGACAAAAGAAGGAACAACAGACTCTCATCACAAGAGATTCAGGTAAAGACACAAAAATAAAGTCACCTAATATTTTCAAACACTACAGCAGATTTGATCCAATCTTTGACTAATGAAGGATTTTGGAAAGATTTTAAAAGTAATTTAGATTTGAGCCCAGACTTTAGTTGATTAGTATGATAGGCTTTTGCAATATTTTTTCCTCTTGTTTATATAAAGAAACTTGTGGTTTGCTTTGGCAATTTTTTCTGCAGACGGAAATAAAAAAACATAGGAGCAGTAACAGTAGCAGATACACCAGCATCAGCAATGACACTGTCTGCTCCACTTCTTGCTATGACACATGAAGAGGCACAAACCAGAACATAATTGGCCTCTAAAGAATGAAATTACTCTAGTTATTACTGCAGCTCCATCCCATTGGTATCATGAGTATCTCTCAGACTTTACTGCCAAACCCCCATGACTATTGGAGTACCACTTATGTACTACAAGTAAATTAAGCGACGAGCCCATGGTAATGCTGGAAATCGGCATCTGAGAATCCAGCTCAACCCAGGAGACCCACACTCAAGTTTTAACTGTCAGACTACTATTTCTTTCTCTATCTAAGAGTGAAGCCACAATGATCCCAGAGATAAGTATTTCAAAAGGTCAAAAGCCATCAATAACTCACATACAGTTTCAGTCTGACCTTGTAATAGGATCCCTGCAGAAGTTGTATCGAAGGAGCAATTTTTTTTTAATATAAACAGAGTTATGGTTGTTCTGTAAAATAATTATAAGCTCATAATTGCTTCTTACTCCCTAAATCTCTCATAAAAGTAAGAAGACAGGCCATACTCCTCCAAAGTTTTCATCACATTTTCATTTTAGCAAGACATCCAGTCCAGATCTTTGTAAATGTACAAAGCAGGAGAAAAAAGCAGCACTTGGCATCTTACTTAAACTTTGCCATCTAGAAGTGCAGATTTGCTTTAAATAGGACACTATGCTTTGATTTGTCATAATGTTTATTATTGCATTTATTTTCTGCCTGCAGATATTATTAAAGATGATGTTTCATCTCAATGTATGTATAAAATCAAAGGAATGAAGAAAGGCAATCTGCCTAATTTAATTACTGTCCTGGTTCTTTCAGTAAATGATGGTTGAGCATACCAATATGAATAAGGATTTGTAACTAAATGTCACACTGTAACTATAAAAGAGCAGGAAATTGAGATACAGACTCTGAATCTAATTGTTCTACGATAACCATACAAATGCATCTCACTCAAAAGTATTCTTTAATGACCCTGAAGTTCACGGCTGCACTCTTTTGCCCCTCTTCTCCATTAATGAAAAAACCTCTTGGTATCTAAACTATGTGATGCTCTGTGATACTGCTCCACTTAACTGAGCGGGATTTACAAGTACATATCACTAATAAATTTATTAACAGTCAGATAGGAAACTAACATACACAGACCATTTGAATATATCAGTCCTTCACCACTCTTCACACCAAAACAAAGAGCTAAAACTACCAGTTTGCTCAGGAAACTGAGTATTCTTCTTGATCCACTGAGAACACACAGCACAGGCACATTATCTATATTCCAGACACGTTTTAAATGTATTCTGAGGAAAGCATAGCTAGTAGCTAGTCTTACATGCTTTCTCATCAACAAGGTTTGGTTAAACTCAACTTTTAAAGTAAAACACACTAAAAAATATTTAGGATAAAGTTAATTTGGTAGCAGTTCTAGGTTGTGTTTTGTTCTTCTGAATTAAAATTGAAATAGGATTGCACCATTCATTTACATAAGTAAGGGAACAGAAACAGGGCTCAATCCAGTATTTCTTTTCCAGAATATGGATCAGGATGCTGGAAGACTAACTAGTTCCATTCCAATTTAATACTAACTTCACTATTTCTTCTTCTTACTCTCAGCAGTTTACACTTCCAGAGTCCTAAGGCTCGCCTAGCCATAAGTGTGCATTGGTTACTTGAGACTAACATAAATATGCTCTTTTTATTTGATACTGCCACACATATGTTCACTTGCAAACCCTGCAAAAATCCCTTTCCTCCATACTCAGTCCTCTTTCAGGAGCTATAGATCGTGGTTAGAAAAGTTTGGAAGATGCCAAGTTTTATTTCATTCCCTGGAGACCTTAGGTTATTCCATTACTGTGCAATATTTATTAAATGCTTCAGGGAAAAATGTGCAGCTTAGTAGAATAGGTCATTCTGAAAATATATAAAAAGCCCTGTTATAACTTTTTCTAGATATATGGAAACTAGTGGCACATGACTTTCCACTCAATACTTCTAACCCATGCTGAAATTCAGGCATATGTGTGAAATCAGGCTGGCCACAGCTGTGGCTCATGATGCTCTCCCTTCACCACAAGAAGTCTGATGGAGGAATTGCAAGCATTTATTCAGCAAGACATTTTCTCTTGCAAAACTGAAAACTAAGGTGAACTTTACCTTTTAATTGGTGTTAGGATATCTGTAAATAAGTCACACATCACTTTCTGTTTTGTTCATTATTAGTACTCTTCACTTTATTACCTTATTATCCAAAATTTGTAGTGACAGGGCAAGATGCTAGCTAGCTAGATAATCATTAAGCCTGTTCTTTGGCAGAGACACAGAGTTCTCTATTACTTTACTGTCATAATCTTTACTCTGTTCAAAACCTTTAAGTGTAAACCGAACTGCTATTACTGCTATTCCAAACAGAAATCTGAAGAAATGCTGCTCTAGCATGCTGCTTTAGCCTGATCTGTAACACACAGAACTCTGAAAGATGGAATTTTGCAATTACGAGGGTTTCAGAAGTGCTCAAGGAGCCGAGTGTCCAGTCCCATTTAAAAATCAAAATAGGTCATAGTTTGTAAATGCAGAAACATAATCTGCTGCCAACAACACATTCATGAGCAAAGCAATACATTCAAATTAGTTAAGTATTTCTGCTCTAGTTCTAAGCAGCTTTTTGATTAAAATGCATAGTTAGGTCTTTTTTGCCTATTGTCTATTTAAAAGCAAATTAAAACCTTTGAAAAATTTGCTTTCCTTGCACTGACAAACTTCTGGTCAAAAAAAAAAAAAAATCACCAAAAGACCAAAGGAGTTTCATCACAATTCATCACTCCTATTGTGTACTAAAAAACTAATAAAAATAATTAATAGATTGAATTAATAAGACGCAGGAAGAACTCCAAACTCATAACGGAATTTTCACACAGTTTGTTCATCACATTCAAAATACTTCAACAACTACCTAATTAATAGCACTGGGTCATTACACCAACAATTTAGTTTGGCTGGGTACTGATGGCAATTGATCTGCAGATTAGCTGGATTTAAAAGAAATACAATACAAATGCCAGACTTCTGCTTCCTAAAAAAACAAGTATACTGTGCTTTTGTTGGCAAGGCAGTTAATATCTAATGTAGGGATGTTACTAAAAGACCATATTCTGATATAATTAATTATTCTAATTTGACATTTACATAAGTATTTTTGTGTATCCACTTCAAAACCCTTTCTGCCTTCCCCTCAGTCTGCAAAGCCCATGCTGTAATCTGTCATTTCATTCATAAACCTTGAGGAAGAACCAAAACATGTATTACCACAGAGTTAAGAAAACACTTAAAATGCTTCTAACAGACATAGTCTTAACTTAGGTTTGATCAAAACGTGTTCCATCTCTGAAAGTATTTGTATATAATAAATATATTATATATATATATTTTATATATATATGTATATGTATACACATAATAAAATAATATATAATAAATATATAAATATATTAATAATATATAAACATATATAATATATTTATAATATATAAATAATATATAATAAAAATAACATTTTGATGGATTTTGATGGATTATAAAGTTTCATATTCATATAAAATTTCATATTTCCACTTTTTTTCCTCAGCAAATAAGATAAATAATTTCATTTCTGAAATATGCTGAGTAAAGAAACTATGCTTCAGTATACACTGGATCACAGCTTTTTATCTGAGGCTGGGGCATTTAATACAAAACAGCTAAAGCACCAGCCAAATAAAAATCTCTCCTAAAAATTATTCAAAACTATTCAGCAAGCATTCCAGCAGCAACATGATGGATGCACAGGCCAGTATGGGTACCCAGCTAATCAATATCACACCCATGAATAGTCACTGCATTGTGTGGAGCCTGATGGGGAAGGGACAGGAGCATGTGCTTAATATTCAGCACCAGAAGCAGTCCCCCAACTTGCAGCCAGACCACTCACTGCAAATCCCAGCAACACACACACATCTTTGTAGGAGGATGCAGGGCACCTGTTTCATGCTACCCATGGCAAATACTTAAGGAATTACCAAAGCCCTTGGATAGCTGTGCTTTTGTGAACTTTCAGGAAAAAAACCTGCACTCCTGATTTAATGACAACACCAACCACATAAAACCATTTGGTTTTCAATAGGCTACAGCACAACACCAGCACACAACTCACGCACATTAATGTGCATCACTTGAATAAGTTCCCCACTGCTTGTATCACTGAATATAAAGGTTTTCCTCATACATTTGACTAATCCGATATTCGGAATCAAAAACATTGTTTTTCATGAGGGAAAAGGAAAATGAATGAAGTTAAATTAATGCTGCCACTTTCTATAAACCTGCAATGATTTCCCACTATAGAAACCACTGACTCCGTTATTTTACAACCGGAAATCAAAGTTGCAGCGTATTTTAGAAGTCTAATTTACTCAGATTAATAAAAAGGCACCCTCAAGACTCATAATGTATGTCATTTTATGCTTCGTTTTAAGCATTCCATCTTAAGAACAGTATGCAGACCTCTCAGCAATCACATTGCGTAATATTTTCAATTTGCATGCAGTAGCACTCTGCACTCACCAATTACTATACAAATATTATTTTATTAAATTTCAAAGCAATTGTGTTAGGTGGGATAAGAAAATGTGTCTGTCTTACATTCTTTGTCTCAACAGTATAGCCTTTAAAACAGAAACAAAAGTAGTAAATTAAAGCAGTAAACTCACAGAAAGTTGGAAATTAGGGAATTCCAGACCTCTAAAGCTGTGCTAAGACCAGCAAAGCACAGACATCTATGTTCGAAGTAGAAGCATCTGCCTGAGGTTTGCAGTTGTCTCCTTATCTTCTCTTGTATGGTTAGACAAAAAGTTAGGGATATTTTTTAATTTGCTAGTACTCAAAAGGATTTATAGCACCTTTTTGCAGGAACCTCATTTCATGCTGGAGGGCAACCAGCTCATTGGGGAAAAGCTGAGAGGGCAGAACAAGAGCACAAGTAAAAAATGAGTTGGAGTAATAAATAAATAAATAAAAAACCACCATAAACAACAAAAGAGGTAACAGATCTTTGTCTCTTTCTCCTTTCTATCTCTATATTGTAATTAACACAGCATACCACTTTCTGCAACATCTCCTTTCCTACCAGCTAGCCTGTAGCTCCTCCTGAAAGCTCCTTAATAGAGAACTCTCCCAGAAATCTCTCCAATATAATCTTATTTTCTATTCATAAATGGTCACTAAAACAATGGTAGATCAATACAATATTATTATTTTGTTAAATTAGTATTATATTGTAAGCTTCAGTACAAAGACATATCCTCACATTAACAAATACCGTTCTTTAAAACTACAGCAGCTAAAAGCAGAAATTATTGTAAATAGTCTCTTAACTAAAAAAATCTCTAAAAAACTGGAGCTCCTAATGGCATTTAAGAGAATTTCTCAATTTGCCATTAATCAGCTCATCAACAGTGTTTATTAACTGGGGCAGTACCCTTCAGAATTGTTAAGTCTAAATAACACAGCTTGATGTATACAGCCTCCTCACCAAGGCATAATATTTGATATTCAAGTTAGAAATGTGATGTTAGCCCTTGTATTCATATAATTTGTCATTAGAAATTTTCATAGTCTTTTAAAGAATAGTTATTCTTCAAGCTATTCCTTAGTTATCCCTCTGTAACAACTGAAGAAATAACTGAGTAATTTTCCAATTATACCTCTTCATATTTCAATCTATTTGTTAAAATACTGAACAGAGCTTCTCTTGGAACATTTCTCCCCATAGTGATTCCCCACATAATTGTTTATCAAAAGGTGAATAGCAATACAGCTCTAGGACTGATGGCTTTAACCAAATAAATGCTGCAATCAGCATCAGTACGTAGAACATCAACAGGATTTTTACTGTACTACAAATAGTCACAGTACTGCTAATACCTTTGACATCCAGAAGCATAATTTTAATGTTTCTATTCAAAAGGCAACATTTTGTACAATATTTTTATACTCATGAACACCTTTTTTTGATAAGACTAAGAACACATGCATTAACTCTCAGTTGACTTCAGTATGAAAAGTGTGAATGTCAGATACACAGATCCCCTGCAAGTATTAGAGAAACATAAGGAACTTGTTAGGAAGCTAAACAAATACTGTAATAAAATGGATTCAATATGTAAAGCTGACATAATATAGAGCTGAATCTTCTCTATAGAAGAGACAGCACATCTGTCTAACCTCTAACTAAAGGAGGCTCACAAATCTGTAAGTCTGCAACTGTCTTGACTGAATTTTACTGAAGCGAGCCATAGATAAACTCTCAAGCCCATTGTTTTAAAGAAGCCTTCACAAAGAGTTCAACAAACCTGCAACTGGCAAAAATTACAGATAATCATCTACTTCTCAGGCCAGTCACATACTTGAAGAACTAAGCAGTTCTTTGGTTCATTTCAAATTCCATTAAAATAGTATGTTCTACAGTAACAGTACTGGCTCATCCTCCATGTGCAATCTGCTGTCTTCTTGTTTCAGAATCAGGCAGAATTAAAAATCTGAAAAACATATATTACCTCCCAATTACCTGAAAGAGCTTGTATGTGTATGTCCAGGATATTATCAATTTCAATCTGATGAACTTATGAAAATGTAAAGTTCTGCATTAAATTAACTCTTGTCCTTAACGTGATCACTTGATCACTTTTGTATTCCGGTGCCTGTAGAAAAAATTGCACCAAAATATTTGATAATGTAATTTAATTGAACAAGTTTGGAATTCTATTTAGGTATGAATAGAGATGCCTCTTGGGAAAAAAGCAAACCCAGAAGTGAAAACAGAGAACATACTGACTTGGAATTACTGAAAAGAATTTTTGTTGAAAAGTCTTAAATCCTGGAAGGCATCTCATTTACTCTGGATAATGAGCCAAGAGCAGGGAGATTATGTGTCATATCACATCTCCATCTTAATTACTTCTCTATCAAGTATGATATTATTATTTTCGTTCAGACATTATTGTTTTCGCTGTTCTAGAAGCTGCTACAAAATTTTTGTCATCATATACTGGACATAACTTTTCTTTCACTGTTATTTCAGTGCTTTGTAAAAAAAAAGAAGGAAAACAAAGTTCAGGCCAAGTGCAATACATCAGGGAAGTTTATTTATGGAAAACAGTTCTGCCAGTTAATTCCTTTCCAACCAGTCCAGGGAATAAATAAGTTTGAACCCCATATGGTTTCTTATAAAATGCAATGTTTGTTTCTGAAACCACATTTCTTTAACCAATCATTCAGCTTTCTGTAAACAGTTAATAGTACTAATTCAGAATGGGTTAGAAAGGGCCTTTTCTGTGGAGTTCATTTATTGCATCCCAGCTTCCAATAATTTAGAAAACTATAATCAAGCACACATTACTGCTGCAACCCCCATACTCTCTACCTAAGCAAACAGAACAGATGCTGCATCCTGTAAGTAGATATGCAAACAGGTTTAAAAGCACGGTACAATGGTTAAACAGATTTATCATAGAGATAATTCAGATATGTTCATAGAATAATCATACACAGAAAATATGAAACAGGAGCACAATTCAAGCAGTTTATCTGCAACCATTACTAAATTTGCATCTAAGAAGGAACCAGAACTGAAAATGGTCCACACCAGCCAGCACATGTCTCAAAAACCCCACTTCCACTTAAGTCTGCAAGAATGTTCAGAATATGGACATCTATTTGGGTGAACAGAGAAACTGGGATCAGGGAGCAGCAGGTAAAAGAGAAGGTGAGAATTCCTTGTGTTTCAACACATGGCACTGTCAAGATAGAGCATCACAGCAGAGTACAAACCCAGAACTCTACCTGGGATCAAGCACAAGTCCTACATCGGTTTGAAGACTCTCCAAACTCTGCTGAGTTAGCAGGACTTCTGTTCACAGATGAGGCCCTGCTGTCCCACATGACAGCAAAGGAAATTGCTCTTCATAGGTCCCACAACTTACCTTGCATAATTCTATTATAAAATGGCAATAAACACAGTATATAGCAATAGTTTATTGCTGTTAATCAAGGCAGCACAACAAGGCTTTAACCAAACATGAGAGAAACCATCAAGTTACACTCATGTTTCAAGCCAAACCTCCTTTATTTGAAAAATATTATTCTGGTACACACAAAATGTGATCACAATTATTCCACTGATGTTCTTTTGTTAAGTGCCTGGGGTAGGCAGCAATCATTTTAAGTATTCAGAAAAACAAATGGGTCTGCCCTTGGTACTGAAACTCTGTAGCTATAAAAATCACTTCCATTTCATAACTGACCATATGAAGTCCAAGTGCTGTGTAAACAGCATTTTTCTGATTAATTACAAACACATTTAGAAATAACTCTAAAAAATTAATACCACTCTTGTCCTTCCAAGAAAATTACTCCTTTTTATTTCCAAGTAATTGTACTGAACCTATTTACTTTTTATTCCTAGAATAACATTACCTCACTGAAGACGGACAGCATTTATCTGACTTACCAGAATGCTGGTGATGTTGCTCTTCCAGGAACTCCAAGTCAAGCATTAGGTCATCTTCATCCAACTCACAGGAACCCAAGTTATTCAAAACATCCTAGTATAGATTAAAAAAAAAAAAAAAAAAAAAAGAAAGAAAAGATGCATGAGAAACATTTAGACAGATGTTTTAGCCAAATTGCTCCGCACAAAATGATTTCCAATCAGATCTGGAAAACTTGTTTAAGGAGGAGCTACAGAAAAGCTTTCTGCTAACATTAGACCAGTGAGAAATGGTATGAAACAACTGTCCAAACTGAAATGTGTTTGTCACCGTTGTCTTTTTAGAGGATCTCAAATATTTAACAAAAATCCCCAGAAATACAAGTGATATCATCTACCTTTTTTTTTTTTTTTTACTGTTCAGTGATGGTTTTGTGCCTTTCCAAGTTTAAGCATAATTTTTTATGAAGAATAAAAATGATATTTTTAGCACAACATAAAAGTATCAGTGTATGTTTTTGTATTAAATTTTGGAATTCTGAGCACTGCCTGCCCTTACCAATATACTTTGAAGAGAGATTTATTGTTTTATTTATCAAAAGGATTAAGAGATGCAAATTTAGCATAAACAGAAAATTCAGGCATGAATTATCAACTTGTCAATGTTTAAGTACTTAAGCGGGTGGCAAAGGCTTATATAGACAGAGAAGAAACCTGACTCTTAAGTGTAGCTGCTTAGGTCCCCATTACCATTTGTTTGCCACGTCTTAACCATAGACACATAAGGCAGGTTTACAGACAGGGATAATAATTCTCCATCTTCTTCCCATGTGTATTTTATTTTATGGTCATTTCTTTTGATGTGGTAATACATTGATTTTCTTCACAGTCACCAACACCTAACCAAAGCTAATACAATGCCTACTCCAGCTGGTACTTTATTTGCTGATCAACAAGCAATATTGCAGGGCTCAATTTTTTAGTCCATCCACAGGCAAGTAAATCATTAGACACTGCATGGGATTGATGCTGGCACACTATGCACTGCACATGCTCCCAACACTAATGTAACATAAATCCGAGTGAAAGAGGCCAGGTTATTGTCCCAAAGCATTGAACTGTCCGGGAGATCTCTGCATAGCCATCTCCATCTGCTGTATGGAAAGTAGAGAAATATGACAGTAGTACACATTAAACTACTAAAAGCCCTTCTTGACTTCAGTTCCAACCATATTTTTTTAGGTTCCTTCTAATTCTTTAAAGTATTTTCCCATCACAATAGATGTCACCTCTTATTTGTATTCACCACTTGCACCTATTCAACCCTTTGGAACAATTATTTCTTCAAATTCTGTTTTACACTCTTTCACAAACAACATACAGGCAACACAAGAACTTTTTCTTGCATTCTTTCCCTGACTTACCATCAGCACAAGAGACTTCTTATGAGATACAGAAGCCACTGGTAATGCTGTCACTAGATTTTTGCTCCCTTTTTAAATGAAGATGCTATTATGCACTCAAGTTTAATCAAATGGTATCTTAAACTCAGAGAATGCACAATATACTTTGTTTATATATTATTTTTTCAATGTTACAAAAGAATTTGGTGAAAACATCCAGAAGAACAATCCCTGCAATTTTTAAGCAACAGCTAAAAGCTTTTCATGCCAGTAGAGGCAAAAGGCAAAAAGGTTGGAGTATGCAGGTTTGTTCTCCACCTTAAAATTGTCTATACTACCACTGACCAACTGAATCCACATTGATATTAATGCTGAGCATCCTTCAATAAGCTACACTAGCAAGGAGCAATGAATTCATGCTGATTGAGCATCTCCCACGTCTTGTGCAGTAATTTATGTGTGATCTGAAATCATAGGGGAGATTGCCTACAAAAACATAGTGACTCACAGCCTTCATCAAGAAACAAATTTCATGTGATTTGGAATTAACAAACACAAACAGAACCACAATTTTCTAAACTGAAGAGCTGAAGAACTGTATAAGAGAGACAAAAAAAAAAAAAAAAAAAAAAAAAAAGTTGCATTCAACTCTCCTCCTGCTTATTACTGCTTTTCAGGAAGATCTTCACCATCTGAGTAAGGCTCCAAGTGGAGGCAAACTGCACTCCATCTATCCTCTCTGTTCTGCAAGGCTGATGTACATCCTGCTCCACACAGCAACACCCCTTCTCGTCTACCTGAGCTGAGGGCTCTCAGCTCCCCTCCCAAAGCACCTGTGACCCCCTTGCCTTCCCTTTCCTACAGCCTCTTTAACTGCATCAACAGCAGGCATGATAAAGTGACAAAGAAAAGCCTCCCCTGGTTTTTCTTTCTTAAGTACCTCCTCCAGGGAAACAGTCTCCCTCTGTTCCCAGGAGTTCACTTGCTCTTTATAAAGGGACAAATCACAGGACTGGGACCAAACAAATTAGAGCAGCAAGAACATCATGGCAAGAACAAGGGCTTGACAGGGCTACTCCACCTCCAAGGATGTCAATGATGGCAGTCTAGCTGATTCCCTGCTCTGATGGCCCACCTGTGGGCAGAGTTCTTCCATGGACACTAATCAAAAATGAACTCAGGAACACAAAAAAGCCCACCCAAGCAGAGAGCATTAGTTAGATTCCCAGGGCTGTTCTAACTACCTACCATTTTCTGAAAACATATAATTAGAAAATAAGAGAGCTGAGCTCTCAGAATGACCTGCCTAATGTCACAGCACAGCTCAGCAATAATGCTGCGAGTGCACACAAACGTCCTCCATCCCTCTGCCTCCTCACCAGGATTCATTACTCCTTTGTTGCTATGATAATTAGCAAAAATTGCTATTTCCTTTAAAGTTTAATATCTCTTGACCCTTTGCCAATTCTTCCCATCACCACTGCCACAGCGGTCTTTGAAGAATAACACAATTAAATATTAAAAAAATTAAGTAAGAGGTGATCGAGCAGTAAAGAGCATTCCAAGTGAGTAGTTTCAAATCTTTGCTACATAAAGAAAAAGAAATTAATTCTTCCATCAAAGTGTCAAAGAACCATTTGTTGTCTATTTAGGGTGGCATACCTTTTATTTATTTTAGGAGGCAAACCATTTAGTTAAGGCACCACACTGCAGCAAAAAGCTCCTTATTGACCCTGTAATAGCCCTTCAGAAGCCTGAAGACATACTTCCTAATTCCAGAGTGTGCTTGACTTCTACTACCATTTTGTAGACTCAGACCCTAAATTAACATGATGGTGCTTTTTTCTTCTAGTCTATCTAGAAGTTGATCATAACCTGTGAGAAGAGCATGGGAACACAATCAATCATTTACCCACATGTCTCAGATTTTCCTAGTCAACATAGCCTGCAACTGGTTTAAAAACTAATAAATTCAATTTGTCAACCATACTTTCCATACCTTTGAGTTGGTGGACTACCACTGTTATTTTAAAAAGCTTCTATTCACACAAGAATTCAGCAATAATAATTTAAACATTACCAACTCAGACTAAACGGCAGCGGTTCGTACAATGGCTCAGGATGTGATTGATAACCATTAAGCAGAACAGGATGCTAATCGTAAAATATTTCAAGGCATCAGTAACCTCTTACTAACAAATTTCAGATTTAACATCCTTACAGCAACCACAAGAAGTACAAACTGCTATTTTCATCTAACTTGAGTATCTTACATGGGACTCAATGAATTCAGAGGTACTGAGCTTAGTCTGGGCCTAGCTACAACTTCCCTAACATTCTTAAGTTATATGACCTATGAATAGTTTTAGTATCAAAAGATACCCAGTGGTTTGCATGGATATAGTACAGAAACAGCTAAAACTTTTTAGTAATAGAGATGTAACCAGGCACACAGTTCCCCCAGCCAGTAAGTTTGCTCAGGCGTGTTGAAGATTTCCTTCCTACACCTTAGTACCCTCCCTATCTCCTTTCTCTCTTCACAGTTTCCCTCCCTAAGAACAGAAACTGAAAAGAAATCTAGTGCATAATACATAAATTTTAGTCCCTTTCCAGAATAGCAGAGTATTTAATTATCTTTATATCTTAATTATTTTATACCTTAATTATTTTTTCAGTTTAGAGGACAACACTAAAAATTAGTCTAAAAGCTGGAATAAATAACAGCAGCTTTAGCAATAAATATATATAAAATGCCTAAGATAACCGGTCTCAAATCTACCATTGGGCTTTAAATAACAAAAAGCAAATAGCATCTCTTTATGAAGGCTTCTTTACTGTGTTTTTTTTTTCCAAATTATTATTCCAAATAACTAACTTACACATATAAATACCAAGTCAAATTACTGCTTATGGAATTACAGTATAGTCCTCTAAAAACTGACTACTCTGCTTTTTAAAAATGGCAATAAAACACACATACAAATATGCAAATACACTAATGTATATTATTTTGTTAAGCAATGTAATTCAATTCCACATGGAGAAAGCAAAACCGTATTAATTGCACAATACATATAAACCAAGCAGGCTAAACCCATGCAGAATTGAGTATTTACAACTATTAAACCAAGTTTAATAATTCGGTTTAGGTAACAAATGTTCCCATTTGAACCAGCCAGTAATCAGCAGCACCAATCAAAAGATTCATTTCTTCATGTTTTCACACATCTTTATTCTAGACTTCTTGCTTGCCTAAACAATTGAAATAATCAAGGAACAACAAGGTCCCAAAGGCTGCAGACACAGATTCTCTGTCATTACCAGCATTTTTGGAATGTTGTATCTGTTACTTTGTAATTTCATTCTAATTAACATGCAGTCCCTGGTCAACATGATATTCAAACAATTTCTGTATATTTTTCAAGTGCTATAGTGGTAATCTTGAGATAGATTCAGCCCTGATAAATCTTGCTTTGCTGAGCAAGGGGATGTAATTCTTTTTTTCCCACCAGTGTTTTTGGTTACCACACATAGTTGAATGTGGGGCCTTGCATTTTCCAGCATATTTCCAGGTTCTTTTACACAGATTGAGATTTCCATTTCATTGCTGTATTGTGTTACTGCAACAAAATCTTGACTATTTGCTCAGAGATTGTTCAAGGGCTTTGAGAACCTGAGGTCCAGTAAGCAACTTAAGCTACAAGACTGAAGCATTGGCATGTTCACAATTATTCAGTTCAAAAACATTTCTCTCAAACACATCCACGGCTGAAGAAAATATACACTGGTTCAGTTAACTCTAGTTATAAATACATTGCTATAACCTTACTGTCATGAACATATTGAGTATATTTCAATCTTTAATGGATCTTTTGGTCAAGCTTTGCTCAGTTTGACACTCTTTTGTCACTGCACTTCCTCTGATGCTTGCCTTGCAAAATTCTCACTGCTGCTGCAACTAAATTGAGTGGTTGAAATTTGGTTATGGGCATCCCTCTTGGAAAGCTGAGTCTTGTACACACACAGAGACACATTTTTACTCAACTGTCTGTAATTCTGCCCCACTGCCTCTTCAGATTGTACCAGGTAAACCCTAAATCTCAGGGGAATAATTTTTTAGCACTTTTTTCCCCCTCAGAAATAATAGGAAGGGCCTCATTTGCATAAGTGATTATGCAGCAATCACTGTATTTTCAAAGATATTTTTAGAAATACAAGAACAGTATTTTAAACTGGCTTTGTATTCTGTTTTGCTTTCATTTCCTCTCATGTTGGCCTCTAGACATCTTTCTAACTATCTTCCTGTGTATTACTCTTCTTAACTATTTTCTAAATACAAATTTATATATATATTACTGGTAGGAGATGGAAGAACATTACCAAAATGTAAGGATTTAATGTTCATGCCTCCCCATTGAAATTATGTACTAAATGTTAATAGATTTCTTTTTTCCTTCATGGCAGAAACATATGTGAGAGGCTATTTGAGATCAATGCCATTGCAAGAGTATACAGAAAACACAACCTAGGGAGAATAATTTGATTTTTTGTGAAGTCACATGTATTCACCTGTATCAACTGAGGGTCACTGAATATCTGATGCTGGAGAAGAACAGAATTAAATACTTATTTCAAGACCGAAATGATTTCTAAAGATTGCCGAAGGATAGTACTTCATCCAAATTGTATTCAACAAAGGAACATGGCATACAATAAGCATAAGAATGAAAACTGAGACATACTCATGGAAAAAGAAAGACCTTGATTTATTTAAAGTAATGTTAGCTGCTAGAACTGTACCTGAATAATTCATGGACATAATGAAGTATTTCCCCTTCTGCTCGCTCCCACACACTTCAAAGGGAAAATGAAAGTATGAAACCCAGCAAACAGAAAAAGTTTCAAAAATATAGAATCTCTGCCAACAGCTGAAAATCGTTGCATCAAGTGTAAAGCTTATGGATTACTTTCATATACCAAGAGCAGCTTAAAACAGTTCTTTTCTCCTGAACAGCACCACCTAAAAAGCATATTATTCCCTACACGAATAAACTGAAGACTTTAGAAAAGAAAAAATAAATCTCGCCACGTTTGGTAAAAGCATCTTCTGTAGCTAATATGTGAAAATCCAGTTATATAATAAATTAATGTACCCTTAAGAACCAAAGACAGAAAATTATCAGTGGAGGGAACAGTCTAACTACAGAGCTCAGATCCATCAGGCTACTCTTCAAAATATTTCCTGCGTGCACTCTTTCGGCCGTGTAAGGGAAGAGCAGTACTTTCCACCTGATTGGTGCTTCTGCCCCTTCAATTCTCTCTGTGCATTAAATCAATGTCTGCAATGATGCTCCTCTTGCCTGAGTGATTATAACTAATGGAGTCTCCCAACAGAGCTCAGGCTGGCACTCACCCACACAGGGCTCGTTGTGCCACAGACCCAGCCGGCTCCCCAGAGCCACACAAAGGGAATGTAACCAAGCCCAAGCACTGCTGGTGGCAGGAACAGGACCTGCCCATGCTCCTGTCCTGTGTCAGTCAAAAATAGAGGGGCAATAGCCAGTGTTTTGCTAGCACCACACCAATAGGAAAGCCACCAATAGTATAACTGGTAACAAGGCAAAAGTATTTCGTAACACTGCTAAGCACAGGAATATGAATAGTTCCAAAGACTCAAACAGAGAATAGTGACATACTTGCACAAGCCATGTGTAGTTAAACACCCAAAAAACCTCAGAAAGATGATAACAAAGGTGATGTGACAGGCAAGAGAGAGACAAGTGATGGAATCAGAACTAATCCTCATTTGAAAAATTAGATGACCTATAGGAGAGGTGGATAAAGTCCCCTCTCTTTCCTTTTGGGGTAGAGGCTGACAAGGACAAAGCCATCAAGGACAAGTGCACAAAGATGAGGAAGGAAGAAGCAGCACATGTTGGATCCAGTTTCCAACACTTGAGAAAGAGAAGTCTGGTCTCTACAGACCCAGTGAGGGCGATGGCAAGAACCATCTCAGCAAGAATGACCTTGTTCCACATCTCCTAAACAATCCCCTTTTTAGTTCAGCAGCCATCTTTAATTCATACACATATACAGCTATGTGCACATACGCACCTGCAACACAGGCACAGGTAAACAGCTCTGAAGAGAGCTGGGAGGCAACAGGTGGCCACAGCATTTAAGTTGTAGTTTTATACAATTTTAAGCAAATTTAAGCGATTTTAAGCATCTATCTCAGCATTCTAAATCCATGTTCAAGTCAACCCTAGATAAAGATCAGGTCTTGACAGACCTGATGAAAGACAGCAGTCACCTAACCCTGAAGTTACTACTTGTCAAGATTTTTAAAGTAAAAGCCACACCAAAAATGTGCCAAAGCTTCCATGCAGCAGAAAGCCTCATAACTGTATCTATGAAAAAAAGAAAAAACTCTCAGAAAGGTGCTTTACTGAATGGTCACCACTCTTTCAAATAATGTTAGAGTGTTGAGATTCACTTTGGTTGTAAACAGAATCAAGACAGTGGATTCTGTGTTCAGAAAGGTGTATACATTTTTCATACATCAATCTGGAATTTCCTTTACAGAATCCTAGTGAAAAAGAAAAAAACACTCTTAAGAAACTATGAAAATACCGTCAAAAAATGCAATAAAGCTTAAAGGGACCAAACAAAGCCTCTTTTAATAACTTTTTTTTTTCCTCCTCACTTACACACACTTTCCTCCCAGCAGAGGGACATATCTGCAACATGTAATCTGCTTTATGGATTAGTTAATATTTTTACAGGTTTTGTAATAGGCAAAGTGTTATGCAAGCATTCTAGTGCAGTCATTATCAGAACACAACTTCGTGTAGTTTTTCTACACTCTCACCAGATTTTTCTGCCAAACACAGAAAAAGCTCCTCGAGCATCTCTATGCTGCATTTATATAGGATATAATTTAGACCACTCTGTGATATTATTTGTATATACCTTAGAGATGTGAGTACATCTTAACAGTTTCCAACAGGTTATTCAACACATGGATTGGTCAGTTATTTTTTTCCAAAACCACTCAAATTACAAACAAAACTTACATCTAAACTTTCTGTCACTTGAAACTTGGTTTGTGTCCTGAAAGTACCCAAGTCAGTGCTTCAGTCAATATTTAAAGGATCAAAATTTGCTTTATGACACCAAAGGAATCTTCAATTCAATTTTTGCCTTTTCTCAACCAGTGGTACAGAGAGGGGAAGAAAAAATATAACCATAGAACTAGTGAGAATCTGAGTGCCAAAAAGAGAAAAATTTCATATCAGGGGATATGAGGGACAACTTCAGTATTTATACTCATGACAAACCCCTACCACTCCTTTATCAAACTCTTATCTAAAGAATATCATTGTTCTGACAAATTACATCAGAACAATTCACCTATTGTCACAATCCAGCACCAGCCACAGTCATCTGGCAGACACAGCTAAATTCAAACTCCTTTCCCCAAACAGGTACATTCCAAGTTGAAGAACAGATTGATTTTCCTTGCCAATAAAAGAATGTTCCAGTTCTAATTATATCATCTATAGTGTTGGAGTCAGCAACTTTGGATGTCAAGTGAGAATAATCTGTTTTATGGCTTGAGCATGATTTTATTTCTAAGAAAATACTAAGAACTTTCTGTATATCAAAACCTCAAAACTCTTCTACACATGCGATTAAATAAGTATATTTTTTTCCTTCCCAATATTATAATAAGCCAATTAAGGCTGAACCTTCAATTTCTATTTTTAAATTCTAGCCTCTAATATTGGTGATAAATCATTGAAAAGTGAGCCTTGTAGATGAAACCACAAGTGACCCTTTGATATAGTGTCATTAATGCAATATATAATAGCTATGCTACAGCTAATAATATTTGCATTTTTTCTGTTTCCATGGCAACTTCGGCCTTCGGCTGCTCTGGTAAACAGGGGTTTATAACATTCTTTGAGAAATTCTTCTGCTCAAATGGCATTTTTCCACTACTGCATACTTTTCTCCACTTTTTTGGTTCAGTTTCTGTTTAGATTTTTTTTCTATTGGAAGAAAAACTGTAATGTCAATTATTGGTGCAGAAGAAAGATTTTTTTTTATTATCACAGTTGAGTGGGCAGCGAATTGGGAACCTGAAGCAAGGCAAAGCATTACAAACTCTGAATAACAGCAGCAATACAAAATGCAACATCCCATCTTGGAGAGTTATCGAAATCACAGAGACAGAAACCACAGCCACTTGCTGGAAACCCTGCAATGCAGCCATTTGACTGGCTTTGTTACTTCTCCCCTGCACTTTCAAAATTATTTGATGCTTAAGACACCTATCTCTTTCAGTATCTACATCTGCATCATCTTCTAACAAATATTTAGCTCTAGACCACAGAATGAAAGAAGAACAGCCTCAAGATGTATGCAACTGTGTCCAATTCTTTCCCATTATTTACGCAGGTACTACACCTGCACAGAAAAATTTGGCATGCCAGGCATCCCAGCTTAACAACAGGACACTATATGTGTGTATCAGAGTTCACCTGGCTGTTATGTCCAAATTCAGAGATGACCAAAACCGCACCAAAGCTGCCACTCACCTTGCCAAACACAATTAGGAACAACCAACGGAACCTAGCTGTGATGCAGCATTCACCTCCCCAAAAAAACAGTGTGCTATTAAGAGGGTGATCTCTCTGCCAGAGCAAAGCAGAAAGGCTTGAGAGCACAACACTCTTGGAGAGGTATAACATACCTTGAACTAAGGCCAGGGAAGATAATTAGGCTAGCTTAAAGCTTTTGGGCACCCCCATCTGTCCAGCCTACCCCAACAACAGTCCTAGTTTCAGCAGTGCTTCAGAGCGTAAAGAAGAGGCTGAAGAGGATTCCCTTTGTAAGGCAATGAACTCATAGTTCATTTTAAATACAACATAACCTCAGCAATGTTAATTGCCTCACACACTGTTACTTGCTCACATGACATCCAATCCTTCAGTAATTTGAGTCAATATAGCAGCTTAAAAACCAGAGTGATGTCAGGCTTATCACACTGAGAAAATGTAGTTGCTGATGCATTCTAACCAGTGAAGTTCAAATAATAATGTTACATAAAATGTGTGTTATATATACATGCATATGGGGTCCAAATGTCATATGTAAGTATTGTAGGGATTGGATCAGTATCTGGATCAGAAGGAAACAAAATTCTAAAACATTAGGTATAGGATTTACCACAAAGCAAAGCACAAAACTTGTTTTTCACTCTGTTTATGGTCTTTTACCCCCAATTCTGTTTCCATTTCTTTCTGTTCACTGTGTGGCTTTGCTTTTAAATGGTATCTGGTGTGTTTCTTTGACAATTCCCATTCTTCCTATAAATTTAACAGAAATATTGTGCATATAGTATAGAATAGCAAAGAAATAGCACATATTTGGCTTAGAAGGACAGTAAGTGAAAAAACACAGGCATTGAATCAGCAACTTGGTTGCTAAAGGCTCTCTGGTTTGCCATATAAATGTCATATATGAAGTCATACAAGTCTTCATCCTGAGGATGTGACAAGCCTGGTGTTTGAACAAATGGAGATGGGTGGCTTACTACACTTATGAGTTAGACCTCAGACAGTCTAGAAAGGCTCAGCTCTGCTAGGAAGTACTCCAAAGACCTTTTTCACTAATCAACACTTATGCATCTTCAGTTTAGAGAGCAATTTAAACTCTTTGAGGTCATGGTGACACTGTCAGAAACTTTCTCAAATCTTAACTAAAAAAGACTGTCATTATAATGATTTTCACTTGCCATTAATTCCCAGCTGCCTAATTTACTACAGTAGAAAGCAGTCCCCCACTACTAATTGGAATTAATTTTTAATTTAATAGTCTAATGTGCTCCAGTTTGGGACTTTTTTTCCTTTCATCAAATCAATGCTCTCATTATTTGTTAATGGCTAGGTGCTCAGGGCAAATTGCTAAGAAGTTTAAAAAAAGCCTCTCGGTCACCAGTCTAGACTTTAAAAGGATCACAGGGTAAGTTATCATTTTCTTTCAGAATTAAGTAAAACACAGTCTTCTGATTTGAATGGCATAGTGGCATTTATAGGTTCAGATAACAAACTGTTTCTGTTTCATTCCCACTCTAAGGCAACACCACAAAAACCCGGACTTGCTCACCACATCAGGTTTTTATCCCGTAACATAAATGAGATGAATCCTCATAGACTAAGCTTCAGTAGCTCCATCACAATAAACTCATTTAGAGAATACCAGCCACAAAATCTTATTCAGCATATAACAATTTTCAAATTTATACTAAAAAGAACTTAGTCTCTTCAGTGAGACCAGTCTTCCACATCTATATAGTGAGGACTTTAAGAATAAGCTGAAGTATTAAACATCAAGTATTTGATGTCTTAGAGTTGGCAGACTGGCATTATTTTGAAATGTTCACAAGACTGAGCAAGTATTCGTACTAACTTTCGAGTACCTTATTCTGGAATACTTGCACTATACCAATATAAGTGATGTTAAAACTACAAACTACTTATTCTCAATCACATTCTAACCTCACTTCAGTCAACAGGTTCCAATATCACTTTTTACAAGGATTAGCAGACATCTTCACACAACCAAAACAGTGACATGTTCCTTCTTGGTCAGTATCCCAATATTTAAGATGCTTTTCTGCATGTAAGTTCCTTCTCCTTTTTGCTGCTGCTTTTAGTGTAAAATAAAAGTTCAGAAGTAAAGAGGTTCCCAAATCAGGCAGCAGAAGCTACATGAAGACTAGATACTACTGAATGTGCTGAGCAAAAAAATATGACCAAACATTAAAGCCCATCCCTTCTGCAGCCTTAATTCTGTATGTACAGACTGGATTAAGCAAAAATTAGTTGGCTTTTTTCTTTCTTTCCACCTACTGGAGTCATAAAACAAACATAGTCACTGTGAAAAAGCCAGCACATGCAAAGTCTCCTCTGGAGTTCAGCACTATGCAGCACTATTATTCCCAGCTCTGCAGTGGAAGAGTACACAAACTTTTACAAATAACAACTTATTAGCCTACTTTCCTCAAGAACAAGGTTGATGCCATCCCATTGTCTAAGCATAACATTTTTTCTCCCATCCCTGGGAAATTTTGAACCTCTTTACTAACATTCACTAAACTGGAAAGTGACAGTCTCAAAGGCAAAATGCAGAAGCTGAGCTACAGCAGGTATTTGTAAGAGTAAGATTCAAGCACTGCATCTGCTACAAGCGAAAGCCAAGTGGAAAACCAAGAGCTGTAATTGCTACGGCCATAATGGCTTCCTTCAGTTACAGCATCCATGCCTATGCAGAATGACAAAGGTGCTTTTAATCAGTATCTCTATGCAGTGTTTATATACTAAAAAAATCCAAAAAACCCATGATTTAGTGCAGTATTAAACAAAAAAATTGCACACAGTATCTTTTTTTTCCATTATGTCATACTGCATGAAATTTAGCTTTTCATTTGGGTACAGTGTCTGTTATTAAATCATTCTTTTCTGAAATGTCTTGAGGCAATGTATAATAAAAAGGAAACCTAAACTAAAGTCTAAACTCTCTTACACCTCAATACAGTACGATTTTATTTTCCCTTCCATACAGTACCTGCATTGCTACTAAGCAACAGCTCTGAACAATTAGATACTCTCACTCTGCTACTCAAAAAGCTGCAAATTTGTTTTTACAGCCAGATGATGCTTAAAGAGGCAAAGCATGCTGAGCTGGCCTGTCCATCACCTCACTCAAAGCACTCCTCCACATCACAACAGAACTCCTCAGCCTGCCAGCCAGAGATGCCTTTAGGCATCTCTTCCCTTAGGCAACACCACAGAACTCTAAAGTTGAAGCTTGGCACATGACCTTGCCATGCTCCAGCATATGGATTTCACTTGCCATGGTATTTTATCTGTCAGGATTCTTTACTCCTGGGACATCCCATATCCTTCCCAAATCCAAGGACAAAGCACTGACAGTTTCTTAGCACTGCAGGGTTACAGCTCCCTGGTTATGACAGTGGCATCATCAGAAATAAAAAGCTCAAAGAGGCTTCCTTGCCACGGACCTCACCTGCCAAGAAATAAAAAGAACCCTGCTTGCTCTCTTCCCAAAGCCTCAACACAGTTTTCTACACTGCAGAGTGGTATGCTGCTCCTAAATGCTCTCCAAATATTATATGACTGCTATTTGTATAAAATAAGGAAAACATAAACCATGTTTTAATCAAAAGGCTTAACTATCATGCTACACAAGAAATCGAGCAGCCTTCTATTCCGAAGCCGGGCACATTTTACAGCAGCGTCTATCATTCTGAAGAAGCCTAGTGCCACCAAGTGGCTGAGTGGGAAAATTAGCTCCTGGGTAAAATGCACTGATCTGAAGAAAGCAGACACATTTCCCAAAAGAATGACTTAGAATTGCAGTTGGCAGTCTGTTTGTGTTGAGAAAATCAGGTAATCAAAAATTAATTTCTAGGCACAACAATCAACAGACAACTTCATGGATCTGTGAAAGAGACAAACGGGCTCCTGGCACCACAGAATAACTTCCTTCAGTTTTTGCATCAGAGCTCTATATCATAAATTTAGAGTATAATGGAAAGGTTTATACATTTAAATATTAATACTACCCAGAACGCAAGAAGTACAATATAGTTGTTGTTATCAGCAGCAGACTTGATAGCTTGCTGGCATCCTGTTAAAATGAACTCTGTGTGCAGAAGTTTCAAGTGCATTCTCTGTTACACTGGTATTCCAACCAAACACAGACACGCTTTCCTTTTAAACTAAGACCAGGATGATATGGTACTTGCTGCCTTTTGCCCTTGATGTATATGAACTTTTTACTTCAAAATTCCACTGCAAAGAAAACAAGTTTCTAAGAAGTGAATTGAAGAAAAGTTTTATTGAAATGTTTTTGGTTTTTTTTAATCCTCAGAAGAAAGTCCCCTTCAAAAAAAAAAAAAAAATGAAGAACTCAACCTGTGATTGACAACCATCTGTCTCACTCCTTATTTGTCCATGGGAGTTCTTAAACTGAGCATAATCTTGTTATGGAACTCTGGCCCATTCCTGATGATTTGAAGATAACTATGAAACACAGTGCAATTTCTTCAGTAGCGACTTGTCATTTTCCTTTACTGATATAAAAACCCCTAGTACAATAACCATACCAACTTTCTGTATCCATATAAATTACATCACAGGTAATGCATTACACCATGTAGATATTCTAAATTTCTCTGTTCCATTATCAATAAAAATAACAGTTCAGGGTAGTGAACACTGTTTTCTGTTTCATGTGATATATGGGACTAGCTGCTACTTTCAATCCAAGCACAAAGCAAAGAAAAATTGTGGTTTTAGGTTTATTTTTGTACATCTGCAACTGCCTCTACTCAGGTCAGAGAAAATAACAGCCTCTGACACATGCATTCTTACTGTACTCTCAAGTCAGCAACGGGCAAAAAGAAAAGTTGCTAAAGATTGCATTTCTTTTTGAATACTGGGTGGTAGTGAAATTCCACATCAAGATGAATCTATTCATAGACTGCCTGTGCACTCAGAAAAGAGCTATTAATTTAATCTCTACAGTATAACTAATAATCTTTGCTGCTTTTGCTGACAATACAGCCTGTAACACAATGTGATACAAATGGAACTAAAAGCAGCCCATCATTAGTATGGAGAAGGTCAAGGAGAAGATAGATTTAGATATTTCACAGTAGTGCATGGCCCAGAGGACAAGACATAAGAGAGACATACATTGAAACAAGGTTCAGACTTGACATATGGAGAAACTCATTCCATAGGAAGACAGACAGGTACTGAAACACTTCCTTGAGGCTGTATGGTCTCCAGCCTTGGAGACTTTCAAGACCCAGCTGGATCAAACCTGGAATAACTTGGTCTGATCTCATACCTGGCCCTGCTGTGAGCAGGGGGTCAGACTGGAGACCTCAAAAGGTCCCTTTTGACCTAAATTACAGTATTAATATAAAAAGCTATTCCTTCATCAGTGGCCATCACTTGACGTTACATTGTTGTTTCTGGCATGTGATCATATTCTAGTAGTGATAAGGTAATAAAACAAGAGGGTTTTTTCCTCAGACAACTCTCACATTAAATACATGTAACAGCAGAGGTTCCCATTTGTAGAAACCCTGAGACTTTTCTAGAATTTATTAAGGCAAATTAAATGGGATTTCTTACCAAATAGGGTAGCACTTACAATGATCTCCAAGAATCTGCAATCTTCTGCATGTCAAATTTCATCCTAGTCTTTCACTCACCAGATTCCTTATGTTACACTTCTCTTTTAATCATCAGTCACATCTTGTGTTTACATTTAAGAGAAGTCCTTCCTATTCTACTCATCTGTAAAGCCTGTAAAAGCTTGACTTCTAGTCAAACAGCTGGCAAATGTTCTTGGTTACCAGCTCATGGCCAGGGGTCAACCAACAGCAATTATAAATACAAATGATAACTATTTCCCTGAGGACATGGTACAGAAGGAGAGGTTAATTCACACAACATTCAAATCAGCAACCAAAGCATCTTTTCCATTCTGTGGCTGTTTCATGCACTGAATATTTTTCTATGATTGTGAAAAAAAGAGTCTCCTCTTCAGAGTCAGACTCCAAATTTATGAGTTATGAAATTACTTTATGACACCACAATTTCTTATTTTAGTACTGCTGAATAAAAATTTCCAAGTCATTTGCATCTCCTGATAAAATATCAGAGGATTATGTTTTTTGTTGACATATAAGGTAGTCATTACTACTACTAAATTTTAAGAATAAAAGCAAATAAAAATAGGTATTTGCAATTAATTTTGATGCTTAATTTCAGTCTCTAAACAGTAAACTCTAATGAGCAGCGAAACTCTCCATGTGAAATCTAACTAATGTGCTATCTGTCCACATGTACATTCAGAGCTCACATCACAAAACCTCACAGCACAGCAGGTGCTCTACAAATTTATCCAAAGGTGATAGCTCATGGAATCATCTGGTTGGTAAAGAGAACAAAGCAGCTGTGAGTTTACATGCACTGTCCCTTGGACTGTCCTTCCATCCCACAGACTTGCAAATTAATCAAGCACTAAGAACATTTTCAAGTATTCCTTATCTCATGCTCCTTTAAAGAGAAGTTGTTCTCAGAACAAACGGTTACATTTTACCAGCTTAAAATGCAAAGCTAATCAAATTTCAGGAAACGCTTTTGGACTGGAACTGCGCCTTGACTAACAGGAGCCAGGAACAACACCAAGAAAGAGCACTTTTGAATTTATTCACTTACAAATGAAATTACTTCCCCATCAGTGCAATCTTCAGTGAAAAACACTTTTACCTTTAAAGGAGCAAGTGGGCAGAAATGTGTGACTAACAGCTGGGCATGAGTGCGATTATTTCCAAGTGCTTCTTCCGAAGCAAGTCTGTAACTAAGCATCTTAAAAAAAAAAAAAAAAAAAAAAAAACCTTAGCAAAATGGATTTTTTTCTGAAAGAAGCACTAATGAATGCTTCTAATGAAGTTCCAGAAGCTAGAAGTATGTAAATTCAGTGAAATATAGCTTATCTTAAAACCAACAAAAATTCTGAATCCTACCTCCATTTCACTTCTGCTGGACATTCAGCCCTTCTTTCCCCAAGTTCCTGACAGTCTGATACAATTAAAGGAGAAATCATAGAAATATTAGGCAAATCCTGCATGAACACAAACCAATTCCATATTATTAGGAATCAAAATTTTTGCCTTTTTTAGCAGTGTCCAAGGTTGTTGTAGAGAGACACAGTTGCCTTACAATTTCCACAACAAACTCAGCTGATTTTGTTACCATCCAATCCTAGTATCAACATCATCAACACTACTGACCAAAGCCAAGCTTAGCAAGCATCAATGGTTTGCTCTTCTTTCATTTTTCATCTCAGGATCCAAGATAATTCAGGATATGGACTACAATTAACAACTAGACCTAAACTGCATTCCTCCAATGCCCTACTGACATCACACAGTCAAAAAAGAAATGCAGTCTCCATGCCTGTGCTACAGCCAATTCCCCACACAAGTACACTTCTATCAAAATGGGCCTACCAGCAATTTTTTACTTGAATAAAACAAAACCTCCAACTACTGTATTACTACTAATTCTGTAGTGTTAGGCTTCAGACCAAGATAAATCCTCCAGTGAAGAAACAGAATAAGTATAAAAAGCTATTCTTTCATCAGTGGTCATCACAGATATAAAAATAAGACAAGGACCACCTCGATGCCCAGCAGATTTTTGGGGGCTGGAAGAACAAATGACCTACATACAGTATTACATCAGCACATCATTAAAGTGAAGTTCTGATCTGAAATTAATCACATTCTTATAAGGTGGCACATTGACTAATAAGAAAAAGTACTTGCTGTAGGCTGCAATTTCTTCTTGTTAGTAATGCTTCTGCTCATCCCAATTATTCTCATGAGCACCATAGCACAGTATTTAATCAAGGGTAGAAAGAGAAAGGGAATAGAAAATGAAGTGGTAAATGGGGAAAATGACAGCACACCCTTAGCTGAGCTATCTTAGATCTTAAAATACTGAATATTTTTCTTCTCAACTACAGTTAATACATTCAGTGAATACTAAGACATTCTTTTAACTACGTAAAATGTAAGTTACATGATAAATTAATTGCCGCAGGAGTTTTGGACAATTCTTTAACATAAAGAGAATGACCTTACACAGCAATATATTGTGTAGGGGCAGGTGAGAAGGTTTAAAACAATACTCTGTTCCCTGAAAGATTTGCTTAATGTTTTTGGGGAAGAGAAATAATGTCAATTCTATTTCTGAACACAGGACAAATTATTACCTTTTCCCCTCATTAATAAAACTATATAAGAATATTTTCAAACACAATCTCAGTTTCAGATTGCTTCAATTCTATCAATCTCTCTACCAAGTGTTTGTGATTACTGCTTGTCTCGAGGATCTGCAGAAGCCAACAGGAAGCACTAAAGGCAGAAGAAATTAGTGGAATCCTTGAAATAGTTCAAATATCTGAAGGCTCAGGACAGAAAACTTTGCCCCTGGAAAAGAGTGGAATTCCATCAGTTTGGTGGACAAAACTGGCAGTTAGCTTTCCAGCAGCTTGCTGATGTGCTACCATACCTTGGAATGTGCAACTGAGGGAATTTTGCAAAATGTCACTGTGTGAATGTTGATAGAAATACACTGGTTACCAAAGTAAAAAAAAAAAAAAAAAAAAAAAAAAAAACCACAAAAAAAAATCCACACAAAACTCTGAGACATTGGAACTCATGACAAATTCATGTAGTTATACATACATAAATGCACACATGAGCCAATACAGAACTATTAACATCACACACAAATTTACACTCCAGAACCTCTCTCAGACACAAGATATGGGTCTAGTAACATAACCGACCAAACAGAAAAAATACTTTCAGTTAATGGTGATCTAATAGTACTTTCTATCCCCTGCTTATCCCAAATGTTCTTAAAGAGCTTCACAGTCACATAGATTCCTTAGTCCCAGTTCCACAATATCCTTAGTCAGACTGTCTGGTTTTTACCACCCTTACCCTCAGAAACGATTTCCTAATAAAACTTCATCTCTCCTTAATGCAAATCAAATTAATATCAAGAGGAACCTCATCAAGAAACAAAGGCACCAACAACCAGATGTGCTAGAGTACACTTAAGTTAAAATGGAGGTATTAAGGGGACGATAAAGAGTTCCAGACGCATAGGGAAAAAGCCATGGAAAAGTGGCCAATTATTTGCCTTCTGCTGGGTATTTCTGGGCAGCCACCTATGAATCTGTATTGTCATTGCAACATGAGTGACACTAGAGAAAGCCAAATTTTAACTATTTCCATTTTAAATCCTTTTATCCTGTCACTAGTAACTTGCCCATGCCTTTCATAGTCAGAGGTAGCTCTTCCCAAGTTAGCATAACACACCAAACCAGCTTGTTATTAGTTCTGGAAGAATGCTGCCATTAATAAACATAAATTAATATTTAAAAATTCAGATATATTTCAATACAAAAGGAGGTATCTAAAACCTCATCTAAATTTCAATACAAAAGGACACTGTAGTGGGTGTGGGAGGATGTACCAGCAGAGGAGTTTATTTCCACTGTTCTCTTCCCCTGATGCAATAAGCACAGAGTTGGGCCTGGCTCTTCTCCTGAATATAAACTCAGGACATACAACCTCCAATGGCTCAGACTACCCACCAGCAATGTGTCTTTTTCTGCTGGGCCAAGTTTAATATAACTGAAAAATTGTGCTTCAAAAACCACTATTTCATGCTTTGAGCCTGAAGCAGCAATATTTTTGTAGCACTTTATTTACCCACGACAGGCTATATGGAGCTCAGCACCAGTATCTCTCAATCTATAAAAGTGTGTTTTATTATGGTACTGGTGAGTGAGAGACCAGCTACCTCCCTGTATAATATACTCTCAGCACTGCAAATCCAAACTTGGGTTTCTCATCCACAGCTCTGCAGGCTGTGCTGATCTGTAAGATTAGAGCAGAGCCCAGCCAGGGAAGATTGCTCCCCTGGTGATACGGAATTTGTTAAATTGATCAAGGGTTGTATTAAAGCATTAAGTAAACCTTTAAATCACTGCCTGTTGCAGCTCTTGCACGGACACTCACACTCCTAAAATGTATTAATATGGGCAACCATATTGATAAAAGCAACATATGAACACACAACAGCAAGTAAAACCAGGTAAAAGTGCACCTCTCAGTGAATGCACAAAATTAACATCAGATTATTCCCCATTCCTCCATGGAAAACTTGAGGGGATTTTTTTTCCTCTGTTTTAACATTTTATGCACTTCCCTCTTATAAATAAATACATAAAAGTCAAGAAAACCAACCCATGGCTATCTGTACACAGCAATGAGTAATTTAAACGCTCCATTCTGCCTATCTGTCCTTATAATAGATTTAGATACCGTTATTTCATGTCCATAGGTAAAATTACCAAAAGATAAACAAATGAAGTACAATATTTCAAATGGAAAAAGCAAAACCCACCACCTGTACTTGCCACTGAAGTACTGCATGCAACAGGATCACTACTGATCATAACTCAAAAGGGGACACATTTTTATCCAATAGTCTGGAGAAAATTACTCTTCCACTTGGAGCCTACAAATCAAGTCAGACTAAACTCAGCATTTTTCACACAGGCTGCTAAAAAGTTCAGAAGTAAAAGTGGGGGCTATTTGTTTTTTAGTTACATTAATAAAGCAATACAGTTTTAGTCCTTTACCATGGGTAGCTGCTTTCCTACTCCTGCTTGATGTATACACAAAGTAACACTCCAAGGTTTCCAGAAAAGCAAAACTCATACTTCAACCAACTCTGACTGAGTATTCCCAACGACTCCATTGAACATCACAGTTCCTGGTGACCCAGCTAACTGCAGTCAAAACATATCTTAAGTTTAAAATGCAGAAGACTTCAGATCCATACTTCAAACTGTTTCTCAGGAGGCAGCATTCCAGCAAGTCCCAGTTTTTCTTTTCAAAACAGATTATTCATTCTTATGCTGGGTTTTTTTGCATCCAAATTGTTGTGTAGTCTAAGATGACCACCATGCACTTCCATATAGCACTTGTAGAATTAATGGCAAATTTTAGCATTATATTTATACAGAGAAAAAGAAATGCAAAACCTAATAGGAGGTAGTTCTAAAAACCAAAACACCCGTGTCCTCACCTCTGTCACAAGTGTGAAAGCCTTTAATTGCCAAACATGTAGATTATTAGTTCATCTTGACAATATTTTGCTGTATTTCCATAACAGGTCTCTCTTATCCAATGTGTTCTGCATACATGTAATTTTCTACGCCAGATAAACAGTTTAGGTTCATTTTAACAGCTCGGCCATGCCTGCTAACAGGAGTCAGAGTTTTCATTTTCAACCTAAGATTGGATGTGCTTGGCCAGTCAATGCACCACAAACCTCATTTTTTTCCTCTAGTAATATAAAAGCAATAAAGCCAGGGAAGGTAATGGAAGTTTGCACTACAGTAAAAACCAGGAGGATAGTGTTGGCTGGGGAGACAGTTGGTTGATTTTTAAATGCAACAGGAAGGACACAAAGAAAACTTTCAGATTAGGGAAATTAAGAATTTCCTTAGGCAAGTCATCAAAGTACCTCCTTCTCCCATGAGAATAGTAATTTTTGAAATAAATGTTTTACTGACATAAAAGGGTGATTTTTGTTTACTTCTTGTAATGCTAAGAGGGAAAAAAATTACTTTCCTCTTAACAAATGTCACAAGGCTGAAATGTCAATAGTCCCATAAAACAGATTGATACCTATAAATTAGCTATGACATTTTTAACGAATGGAGAATTAATTCTGAATAAAATAATAGCAACTTGTTAGTTAAGTCAATGTTTTGAAGTATATTCCCAGCCTCAAAACCACCAGCAAAATTATAGCAATAATAAACTGGAGAATATAACATTTCGTAGCCACCTCAGAATTACAAGCATAAATTTTTATCTTTCCTTTGTCATGCACATGTGCACAGCTGCTTCTGACACTATTCATTACAGCAAAATCCAGGGCTCATACAGGCTTTTAACTCTGCCATACATTCAGACACTAAACTGAAAAGCACAGATTAGGAGATAGCAAAACCCTTCAGTAAAATATCTTTTATCACTTTTTGCTTCTATGGAAGATAACCCCTCATGACATCAGCATTTTCACAGCCAGCAAGATAATTTTTTTTTTTTTTTCAGATGGGTAAAAAATAAGGCAACTTAGCTCAGGCTATGCAGTGAGCCTGTGAGAGAGCCTCACAGTTACCAGCTCCTCATAGTTTTACAGTCCCAGGCATGCAAATCAAAGTTCCTCTCCAAGAAACACAAACTCAAAAAAAAAAAATCTGTCCAGGTTTTACTATCCCTTTTATATCCCTTCACTGTGCTATCTCAGAAAACCAAGAGACACACATGCTACATTCCACCTTATCTACAGAAAGTATAACCAACAGGAAATAATCTCTCTTATGGTAATCAAACCTGAATTACCCAAAGATCTGGATGAAATGATCACAAATATTTTAAAGTTTGTACAGCATTCCAAGCATACGACAAGCTTTGTACAGAGATAAAGGTAATGCTGTGACTATAAAGAGTATTCAAGTTAAACAGATCAGACACATGGAGCTCTCCATCAGTCCTGAACACAAAAAAACTGAAAAGGAAAATAAACATGACTGATGATATCCATTAATATTAATATGGATATCATCAGTCATGATGACATCCGTATCATCATCATATCATCATGGAGGATGGATGGAAGGTTCCAGCTAAAATGATATGAATAGGAAGAATTCAAGGGCACAGCAATTGCAGGATTTTCAAAAAAGAAATGGGACAGTTTAATGGCCAGGCTATAAAACTTTCTATCACAATGTTAAGCTTCCTATTTATAACCTATGTATTTGTGTTAAGGAGCCAAATGTCTGCATCTAAAAGTGAACTGTGACTGCACACAATACTCTGAGTATTACTGGGGGAGCCTGCTATGCACAATAACCATCAATGTACATTTATTTTTCATTATTTGCCGTTATAATGCACTGTTGATCCTTCTTCTGTTCTTACACAGTGCTTATTTCATTGCAAGGAAGGACAGAAGGAAGAAGCCTCTAATTCCTAAAGGTCCTATTTAAGAGTTGTCAACTTGCAAAGGCCAACAACCATTCGTCTTTCTTAGGAATGTAATGAGTGAAATGTAATGCATCAAGCCTAAAGCAGATTTCACCCTGGAATCAATAAGCAGGAGAACTGAAGTAGATGATAAGGTGCTACACAATATGCAAGCATTTAGAAATAAATCCCAAAGAGAGCAGCAAACCAAACTATCGCAATATATCACTCAACAGAGGGAAGCAGGTAATGAAAGAGTAATAATAGCTGATCTTGAAATCTTAACGTGTTATCTCTTTATCTGTTATTTTCATATTCTTTGTTTCTACCTCCACCTCCATCTTCAGTGTATTGGCTGAATAGAGATAAAAATTTGCTTTGCCTTACTAGGATATTTTAATACCTTTTTACAACTCCAATAATCTCTTTCCTATTCTTGTTGCACGTTTTTTCAACACTGTGAGGGACCACTGACACAGCAAGCATTTTTCATCTCTGTTGTTTTTTTTTCCCAGCACTAGGAGCACTTACTACAACAAGTAGTTGTCAGTCTTCTTGCAAAAATGAGAAGAGAAAATTCTTGTACTACCACAGGCGCTTTTGAAAGCAATGTTACTTTTTGTTTTTTTCTGAACCTGTTTTCCTAGAGAGCGGGTTAAGAAAAAAAGGACTTGAAGTACTGTTTTGAAAGCATGTTTTTATTTCCTCAGGCAAAAAGATGTTTGTTTGGTGATTGACATTTCTATGTTGATGATATTAAAGGTTTATTTGCTCACCACAAAATCTAGTGTGCTCCTTCACTAATTTCTCAGGTCTTCAATTCCAGGATCATAAAATAAGAGGCTATAGTATCACTTCAATTCATGTAAGAATTCATAAAAATATAACTTCCTTACAAAGAAGCCTTTGACTAAATTAGTACGATTTTTTTTTCCAGACTTTAAATGAAAATGCCATACTGAAAAAGAGGATAAAATCAAGTCTAAAGTAAGCAATCTAAATTGCAGGTATTTTCAACTTTTTGACAATGCAGTTTATATTTTAATGTTATGAAGAATAATGGTATGATCTTGGTTATATCCAATCATTTATACCATATCCTTCCTCATGCAAAATTGTAATTGATTTTTCCTACAAGTTCTCCAACACATTTCTTCTAGTCTAATAAAAAACACAATCATAAGACAAAACGTCATGTACTCTGTATACATTAATGCTCTAGGAAATTAAAGAGGGAAGATATATTTTTTCCCAAGATAGTAAGAATCTTATTTCAGATAACACTGAGAACTAAATCTCCTTGACATACTGTTTGGAGTGTTATTAAAAAATGCTAATCAAATCTAAGAAATTCAGAGCAACACTTGTAGAAGCCAATCTCAGTTTCATCTTGCAAGCCTGCAACAAAATATTTATCTTTGATTGAGATTGACTGACATGGGCAAGGCCAGGAAGAACAGTATGTAAATGTGTAGTAACCATAGACTTTTCAGATTACTATTATTCAAATGCATTTTTAAGTATGAATACGGTTTCCTGACTTCAAGGAACATTGAGTTAAGGCAGGAAAGCTGTTCTTTAAAAAACTGCTGTAGCTTGGTGATTTGTTTCATGGCTTTTGCTATTTGTGCTGAAGGTTAACCCAAATTATGTTTCTACCATTTCTGTTAATGATAAATAACACTCTACTGATGGACACAAGAATATCTGGATGAAATCTACTCCTCAGTAAATTTGTCTTCCATCTCCTCTCCCTGAGTTAATCCCTTTAGCAAAAGGCTTCCAAGGGCAGCAAATCAAAATAAAACCTCAAATGAATTCATTCCACTGGCTCACTGCAACTGTTTGTGATGCCCTCTGATACCCTTGTAGCCAGGTTTCCCAGATTTGGGTTTTTTTTAGGGAGAACAGTGAGAAAAATATACATATTGTTAAGAAAGGATGTTAGCATTAGCCACTGTTATGTTATCTCCTGGAGCAGTCTTTTTCTCCACTGACTACTAAATCCACCTGGGATATTAACTATACAATAAAAGTTAAGTTTTACAAATAGGTCCTACAGATACTTGCTATACTTGCAGACATTTGGCTCCTTAACACAAATACATAGGTTATAAATAGGAAGCTTAACATTGTGATAGAAAGTTTTATAGCCTGGCCATTAAACTGTGTCATTTTTTTTTTGAAAATCCTGCAATTGCTGTGCCCTTGAATTCTTCCTATTCACATTCTCTTACCTGGAATCTTCTATCCATCCTCCATGATGATATCATCATGATGATGATACAGATGTCATCATGACTGATGATATCCATATTAATGGATATCATATATCCATATATATCCATATATATATATCTCCATATATCCAATGGATATAATGATATCCATATTAATGGATATCGTCAGTCATGTTTATTTTCCTTTTCAGTTTTTTTGTGTCCAGGACTGATGGAGAGCTCCATGTGTCTGATCTGTTTAACTTGAATACTCTTTATAGTCACAGCATTACCTTTATCTCTGTACAAAGCTTGTCGTATGCTTGGAATGCTGTACAAACTTTAAAATATTTGTGATCATTTCATCCAGATCTTTGGGTAATTCAGGTTTGATTACCATAAGAGAGATTATTTCCTGTTGGTTATACTCTCTGTAGATAAGATGGAATTTAGATCACGTGGGACAAATGTCCAGTGTAGGGAGATGAGATACACAGTAGAAATAAGGCAATAGATAAATAATTTATTTATTACACTAGAGTTAATACAAAACATTCTCAAGAGCGAGCTAAAGTTTCTCTTCCTTTAGCTCTAGGCTCAAATATTTGCTCTGTACGAAAACAGCGATGTAATCTTCAGTATATAAATGAAAAATGTTGGGCAGCTAGGCAAAATATAACCGATTTGGCTTGCTAATTACAAGATGGCCCCGAAGGAATAAAGCTGTTCATGCCCATTCCTTGAAACACTTGGTCAAGGTCAGATTCACCAAGCCTTGAGAAAAGACAAGTGAAAGCAGACAGGGAAATACTGAATGTCTGAAGCCCTCCAAGAAGTTTAAAAGCATGAGCAGTCCTCCAGCTTAGTGATATTACAAGTCAGAAGGAAAATATGTGGGGCCAACACAGACCTGAAGAGACAGCAAATAGGTTCCCTCTTAAACAGGCTTGTGGATTCACAAAGGCATTTATCATCTTAAAAGGGGGGACCCCTCTGGACTCGCAAAGGGAGAACTAACGCAATCTGCCACCGGGTCAAACCAAAGCAGGTTCCAGATTACTGCAGCTACAGACAGGGACAGCTCTACTCATCCCCTTCACAAGCCTTTTTTCCTACGGAAAGTGAAGAAATGGCAACCCAGCATAACATTCAGTTGATAATGTTTTTGCTCTCTAAAGAGGTAATCAGAAGCAGCACAAGGAAACCAAACAGCCCACAGGTTCTCAATAACATCAGGTGCAAAAAGCTTCATCTTTAGGACCTTCAGCATCAGGAGTTTATCTTGCCATTCTTTTACATGGCACTATCATCTAACTTACTTTCTTTATTCTCTTTTCTTAGCATTTATTCATCTGGATATCTACATAACCTTTCTACTGTTGATAAATAAAAGAAATGCTTTCAAAACACAGTTCTGCAGCCATCATATCCACAACTGGGACATAAGGCTGAAAACTGGCTTTCAGTTCTTAATCATGAGTGATGGGCCTGTGATTAGCAGAGAAACTTGCTATCAGTCCAGCTATATCACACACCTCTTGGCTGCTCTCTCCTGTCCACACCTCTTAGGAGAAACAACCCTGTCAGACAGGACCAGGAAGACAGCAGGAGTCTCTGCAGCTATCACACTAAGATACACAAATCACCATTAATTACAATGCAATCTAAGTGCAAGTCCGTGAGCTCATCACTCCCACTACGTACAAATGAGATTTTCTGTTACCATGAACTCCTTCTATTAGCTTATGTCACCTCCTGCAGCACCTCATGTGCAGATGTGGTAAGAGCACTTTACAGGTTGACAGTTTGAGTTAACAAGTTTAGAGAAAATAACACGACAAGCAGGTGGAATTGACACAAGTATCCCCCGGTGAGCTTAGCCCCCTAATAGGGCTTGGCAGCTTTCACCTACAAATGTAAATGATGAAAGCTGACAAATTAAGAAATGCACCATCTTTTATTTCTTTTAAATCCAGATAATAACTACAAAGACACAAGAGTTCGCAGTGAACAGCTGCAATGGGAGATAAGCAACAGCATCACCTTTGTAAAAAGCAGCTATATGAAAAGAGTTGATAAACTACATATATATTTTTAATTTTTCTATTACTACTTTTCCAGAATTTTCAATGTGTGAATGACAGATAGTTTACATTCTGCTTGTGTTGGTTGAAAGCACATAAAAGCAAGGAGATGCACAGCTGAAAAACTACATTAGCAGAATTGTTGCAAGCATGATTGACTAAAAAGCTATGAAAAACAAAGTTTACTGGAAGAAACAGTATCTTTTACCAGACCAGTTTTACAGCTAAAAAAAAACAGACATATCCCTAGACACAAACACTTCTTCCAAGACAATTACCTAAGGAACTGGCCCTGAAAAGGATTTCTGTGACAAAAGCTTGTTCGTTTGTTTCCTCTGTTTCAATTAGACTAATAAATTACATTACTTGTACTCACATCTTTCTGCACCATGCTTTTGACAAAAACAAATATCCCTTCACAGCATCTGTAGAATCCAGTGCAAGTGGATGATAGATGAAGAATACTCACCTAAAGGCTGACAGACAAGCAGTTATGATCAGCAGCCCTTCCATAAAATACTTATGTAGCCCTCAAACAAATAAAAAACATTAAGAACATCAGCAACAAAGAAAATCCAAAGCAAATTATTTCCCATGGCACACTGGAGTAATTTCCTATGTCATCCCACTGAGCTTCAACAGGACTCCTGCTTCAATGAATACAACTGATAATATGAAATGTGTGTTACTGCCTACACTTTATTTCCTTTAATATATATATATTGCACATATAGTTGCATCAGCCTCACAGGAAACAGTAGTGGAAAATTATCAATTTTGCACAAATTTACAAAGAACCATTCTCTTCACTAAGAAAAATGCTTTGAGGGACTAGATAGTTATATCATTTGTATAAGTTATCATTCAGGTGCAGTCAGTATACCTTGCAGCAAAAAATTTATCTTCCTGGGAGGTGCAGAATTAAAATATTCATTGCTATTGGAGCTATCGACTATACAGAGTGGAACAGGAGCAAGATGGTGATTTTTGTCTTTCTGCATCCGTTATTTTCACAAATGTTTCACATCTTTTGTTAGAATACGTTTTTTTTTCCCTTTTGCCTAACCTTCTCTCCCTAAAAAAAAAAAATCACGCAGCCAAGTAAAAATCATAAAACCAATAAAAATACCCAAAATATTTTGCAAAGTAAAATATGTAAAGATCTCAATCTGTTCACATAAAATGAAGAAATAACAAGAAGGTAGCTTTATAATTTACAAGTAGCTTTAATGAACAGAAAAATGCCACTTACTAAAAAGATAGACTTATGTCTAGGTACACAAGACAAACTGAGGCCTAATGGCTGGAAGTAAAAACATAGCTGCCATTAATTTAGGAATCAGGCCTAATTTTTTCCACAGTCTGTTTTGCTGGTTTGGTCCATTGTCTGTTGTTTGGTTTGTTTTGTTCTTTTTTTTAAAAATCTCACACTTTCGGAATAACCTAGCAAGTGAAGTCACATTTATTCCATCTCTTAATATTTTTCATATCCTTACTCCAACAGAACTCATTGTCCTTGAAGCAGAGGTAACTGGTAGCCTTTTATGACAAGTGGCATAAAAAAGGTCGACAGGAGAATCCAATGGTCCTTTCTAGTTCTAAAAACTTCTCAAGCTCTTTTTCCTGTTGAAACCTGTGGGCACATACAGGTCAGGCACTTGTTTGATATCCATACACACACAGAAGCAAATGCTCTGCTCTCCTCTACTCTGAAATCCCAACAACTCTTTTATTTCAACACACAGAGGACACAGCGCTTGGACACAGCATTGCCACTTTACCACCAGCACTCTACTAAAACATGAGTAAAGAAAACAACGAAATAGCCTGGTTTTGGTCCAGAAATAATGTCAGCAAAATAATTTCCAACAGTGAGTCTAAGAAAAAAAAAAAAAAAAAAAGCTAAAATAAAAGGTTTCTTGACATCAGGCAATATTACATAGTGTTTGAAATTTGATGTATGGCTGTTCCCTATAAATACCTATGGGCTATTTGGCTTTTGTAATGCTAGTGGGCAAACCTTGTATGTGGCAACAGAGTATCAAAATGGAACTCGGGTCTTAAATGAAATCGTAATTCATGTTAGGAACTGCTAAATCCTTCTATTCACCTTGAATATGAAAATAGCTTGCGATAAGTCTATGCAAAAATGTTCTCTCTCTACCTTTGAAATATGCAGAATGAATGAAAATTGAAATGTCTTTTATTTGCCAAACAATTCTAAGCTTAAACAGAGCCCTTGACAGATTCTGCACTGTTTGGTCTATTTTTGGAAAGCAGACACTGTTTGCCATCACAACACAGAGGCAGAAAAACCAGTGATAAGTTTGTTCACCACCTATTAAAATACGCAACAATAATCAAAGTATCTGATCATGAAAATGTTTTTATTTACCATTAGGAACATTGGCTTTTCTTTCTTAACAACAGCAACCAGGCTCACAAACAATTTAGTTTTGGCAGTCTCATGTGCTAGCTCCAAAATGGAGAGCTCCATTAAACAAACTGAAATGCATATTAGAGGGACAACAAAGCATCCTAAAATCTTTTTAACAGACACCCTGCTGCACAGAATTTTTAAAAAAATAAATATTAAACAACAAGAGATATCTTTGAACTCCTCTGGTTAATAGACCTTACAGGCCTCCTACTGAGCAGCAATAAATATGCCTCAAGAAATCAGTGTATCACTTCATACCATTTAATAATGCCACAATTGCTTTTGTTATGCAGACTGTATAGATGGATGAATGCTATCCAAGAGCAAAACCATGCATTCACAGTGCTTTTCTTTCTTGTGTTAGTCAGCATAGAATCTCTGATTCAGTCCTATTCTCTTCCACCTGTAGGTCCTTCCAGTAGACAGCTGAGTCCACTTGAAGCATCCAGATAGAATAGTTTGGCATCCACTTTCCCAACTGAAGTTATTAAAACAAACTACTGTGATTCATGAACCATGGCTGAGTGGTTGACTATTCCTTTCACTTAGGTTCAAGACTTTTATTCATGTATCTGTATCTCTTTGAAATAAAAACCTCACCAAGACACCAACATGCTGAGATTCAATGTCTCATCAGTGCCTAAAACTGGCAATGAAAAATCTGACATCCACAAACCCCCAGACTGAATCTGCCTGTTCTGACAATTTCATTTGCACAAATAAGCTTTGCTGGTTACTCCTCAATGGAATATTTTCCTCTTGATTTTGTGACTGGGCACAGTAAAGTAAAAAGGACATTTTACTTTCCTCTTATTATTTGTTATTAATATTCTGTTATTAGATCTGGTCATATCATCTTACTAAACTACTGTTTTGAGGAATTAACTATACTTCTGCATCCCTTCTCTTCTTAGGACCTGAAAAGCAGTATGAATAGCTTGACAGCTTATCTATAGAGGTAGTTCACTGTCACTGATGATGATTTGGGTTTGTTTAAAAGATAAAGAAATTTTCCCACTGAGATTAGATCACAGAAAATAATCTACTTATTATTTGTAAATTTTAGAAGTGGCTCAGTGTAAAAACAAGTTAACCTATGCATAACTTGATAGACTGAGAACTAAGTTACCTTAGTTAGGCATTTTACAACATCAAACACACATCCTTAACACATCCTTAACACACATCCTTGCCTGGGAGCAAGTAATATCTGAAGCCCCATCATGACTGTGTCTTATGCTCCTTTATTAATTTCTCTTTCTGCAAAATCTTTAATGATTGCACACACTTCCTCTAGGCTAGGAATGGGGAATACAAAGGATATCCTGAGCTATGAGAAAAGCAAATGTTTGGCATAAGTTACCTTCTCTCAGACACAAGGAAAAAAATTGTCCAGACTCTGTGCTGTGATGATTAGTTTAAAAGTGTAGGTGTGAACAAGGCATATTAATTAGGCATCTCAGAAAAACTTTTTGATTTAACCAGAGCCAACACAAACAGAAGTTACAGGCATACATTTTTATTCATAAAGATGCAAAAATATTCCTCTTCCTTTTTTACTTTTTTTCCACAGGCTGAGAGAAGGCAAAGTATTTCAAAAGAAAATATATAGCTTTGATAACAAGATCAAATTGCTTTCACTACATCACATATGTCCTTAAAGAATAAAGACAAAAATGACAATTTTTTATACTCATCTGGAGAAAAAAACTCTGCTGAAATGTGACTAATGGAAATACTTAAAACTATTGTGCATACTGCCACATTTTCAGCAGGAAAAATGCATTACTTCTCTCTTCCAGCTGAAATGCCTGACAGGTTTGTGCCAACAATGCCTACTTTACAGGCTGCTGTATTTTTTTCTGAACAACGTGCCCTATAAGGAATAATCATAGAAGATAAAAGTAACTCCTGAATTGCAATGTTTCAGGTAAGAGAAGGATTACAAATTTCTCAGTTTTGTAAGCTCTTGACCTCATTAGTTCCCAGCTTCTCCCTCAACTCCTGCCTAATTTATAAAAATACAGATAGCCTCTCCCATCTTTCCAGCTTCTTTAACTAACTACTTCCTATCCTCTTAACTTTCAGATCTCCTAGTCAAAACTTCCTCCTGACCTTTTTTCCTTCCCAATGTTTCTCTTCCTTTTCCACAGCACCTGCAGTGAACTCTATCCCATCCAAAATCACAATTTTCTTACATTTAACTCTTCCTTTCTAATCAGCATTTCATAACCCCACCCATTTTCTAATGGCAACACAGCCCAGTCCCTAGTAAGTCCTTTATCGTCCTTGCTTCTCTTTGGATTCCCTACTACACTTCCTACACTCCAGTAAGGAGACAGATTTCAAAAGCAAATTGGCAAATTTGGAAAGATGAAAGTCTTCCAGGATAACACTCTACCAAGTCTACAGATTTATAAAGGCAACTTCATTTAGCTAAGTGTTCCCTCCCACTATTTACTCATGTTGCTTCACATATCACAAGTTTTGCAATGCTTATTTTGGGATAGTTTCTTCGAAATATACTCCCAACACTTATAATCTAATCATTTTGGTTAGAGTGACTATGTCAAAACTGTTGAGTTTTACTTTTATCAACTAAAAGATGCTAAAAAAAAAGATGACAAGAGACTTCTGATTTTTGGAGCAGTCAAAACTAACCTCATTTCCTTAGATATATTAAAAAAAAAAAAGCCAAAAAAAAAAACAAAACCAACTTGGAGTCATTTTTAGGAGACATGAGTTCTGCTACAGTGCTGCCTGTTCCACAGCATCAGACGTAACAGGGTGGATATGTGGGAGTAACCTAAAACACATATGAATAAAAAACAATTAAGTAAGAAAAACTGAAGCCCTTCTTTCTATCCAAGATATCAGTCTAAGCAACAAAAATAGACCTTAGTGAACAACTTTCTATTAGCTCTCAATTGATTAAAACTCCCCCTTCTGTTGCAGATGTTCAAGATCCGGAAGCAGTCTGTTACTAAACACCTTCATTTCCCTCCTCATGTTTTCTCTGGTATCAAACAAGGCATTTTGTCTTGTGCAACTAATTGCTCCACCTATTTCTAACAACAATTTCTCAAGTACCAATGTTCCTCTGATTGCAAATCAGCTCCAAATCATAACAGCTATGCAGACTGCAAATATAAACCTTACACATTTATTCAACAATAGTATTCTTCCAAGTCCAAAAAGCCTCTCATAGAAAAAAAAAATCACAGAGTGTTTGTTACTTTATCAAGAATTCAAATACAAAACACACGTAAGTGTAATAATTTTGGAAAGTTTGTGTTGTCTGGGGGGGTTGTGTGCAGTTTGTTCATTAAAACATCTACACAGTGAGTTAAGAGAATTTTACAAGATAGATACTAAATTATTCACCAGTTATATGTTATTTCCATTAATTTTATTAGCTTTAGTGAATGAATGCTATGAATACACAAAATTATCTCAGGGGCAACAAAATCTGATTTAGGATCTCATTCCCTTCCTGAATGATAAACTGTTGCCTACTCCTCCACTAAAAATTGAATGAACCTAGATAAACATTCCCAAACCTGATTTCCATGTATCAAATCACAAAGCACAATCCTGAGCCTTTCATGGGCTAGCATGCATTTGACTTTAAACCAGAAAAATCTCCTGTTCTAAATGGCAAGCTTCAGGGTCTACAGCTAGTTTTCCAGGCCCTGCCAAATCCTTAATCCAGGGTTCATCTAGTATTGCCTCCAGCATCACACTGGCAAGATAAGAAGGACTGCAAATATAAATGACCTAACAAGTGACCCAACAGAATTTCCATTTCTCACCCCATTACCTTCTTTTTATCAGCCAAAGGGATCAAAGGACTGGAAGAAGCACCCTACCCTGAATTGCTGTAGCCTGGGGAAAAAATTACTGTATTTATTCTGAGTTTATTCTCACATAAGCAAAAGAATACAAACAGGCAGCTTATAGGAAAGCATTCCAGAACTCACACTACAGAATTATTTATGGACACACTGTTTGAGGGACCCACACAGCAAGGGCAAAATTAGTCACTCTAAGAACAAAGCCAGGGCAATTTTCCATTTTTTTTTTCATAAAATATAAGGAAGTACAAACTACCTATGAATCATCTGACCTACAGGATGATCAACTCGAGCTACTGATTTCTATTCACTAGTCATAAATTTAAAGTTCAGTGAATTAGCTGTCCATTAACTGTGTCCCTTAGAAACGTAATCTAAAATTTCCAGTTTTCCTATTGTATGTATTACTTGCATATGCTAACCCAAGAAGATATATGCTACAGCTGCAAAAATATTGCCTGTGCTAAGGACATCTCCCAAGATAAAAGACATGACTGTAATCTTCTAGGGCATAGCAGATATTCAATTAAAGTAATTTACCCTTTTTCTGAGGAAGTACGTTCTTTTACCAATACTGCACAGAAAACTCTTTCCACTTAAGTATTACTCATTCCATGAAGGCCCCTCCTTTATTTAAAAATCAAGTGTAACAAAATACAGACATTAGATCAGCCACACTAGCTCAGATAACCCTCTAACCTGTCTCCATCAATGGTAACTAACTTGCATGTTCCCCTGAACCCTGTCCTTGTGCAGGGAAGAGATCCCAGTATGCAAGCAGAGTACGTTTTACCACCTCTCCCAGCTCTTTCGGAAACACTTGTTAAGAGTCCCGGTGGCCTCTCCACCCTCTCACGCTTCTACTTCCCACCTGCCATCACTGGATATCACAGGAACTCCCTGTAAACCACCTCATTTCTCTGGCACACCTGATCTGTGAAGTAGGATGGGGAAATATAAGAGACTGTGTGTACACATGGAGATGATCCCAGCTCCTGTGACTTTACAATTTCTGCCCAACACAGCACATTTGCAGGCAGAATGACTGGGCAGAGCCCACAGGCAAAGCAAGTGAGTTGGGAGCATAATGAGGGTGCCAAAGGAGCTCTGCTTATAATTCCCTTTGACTCCCTGTCCTTCAATACTGGACTCATCTCTTCCAAGTATCAAAGGCCTTTGAGCATCTGACACACAAGGCTGGCCATGGATGTTATAAAGACAGAGCCAGACTCCTCTTAGTGATGCCCAGGGAATAGAGAAGTGCAAACTGAAATACAAGAAGCCCAAGAAAAAACTTTGTTCTTTTTTTAAACCATAAATCTGGACAAACACCTGGACAGGCTGCCAAGTGAGGCTCTAGAGTCTCTACCCTCAGAGCCACTCTAAATCAAACTACACACATCTCTGGGTGAAGGGATGCCATCCCTGACCCTGATTTGAGCAGAGGTGTTGGACCAGATCATGCCAAAGGTGCCTTCATGCACCAGCGACTCTGTTTCTCTGTTAATATTGATTAACATACTGTGAGAGCTAGCAGGGAGCATTCACGAGATTTTTCACAGGATTGTTTCACCTTGTTAAATCCCTGACCTCTCGCACAGGTTCACAGAATGACAGGCACTGAAGATACATATAAGTATCTTCACCACAAGAGAGTTACTGCTTTGGTGGTGGCACTATAGGTGGTGACAAAGATTTTAGTAGCCCGCATGCACAAACAGAATGAGTGGTTTACTTCAAGAAGACTGCATAACAATCTTGCTGCAGCACTCACCTGTACTCAGAACATGGAAAATATGGTCATGAACAGGAAAGTAAAATGTAAAAGTCATAATAAAAAAGAAAAATAACCAAGCTGCTTTTGCTTGACAAATATATCTATCTATTTAAACTAGATTTATGACTAGGGTATATTTTAACATATTAACAGATATTTCTGTGCAGAAAAAAATCTTTCCCTTCATGTGGAAAAAGAAATCCATTAAAATAATATCAAATCTAAATGATGAGCAGCTTCAGAACAAGCTACCTCTTACATTAACTGAACTAGAAAAACTATTTGGAGGTTGTAGTAAGACTAGCACAAAAGTGTGTTTTGTTAGAAAAATCCATCAACTGCCTGTGCTTTACACTTCTAGTTTTATTCTCAATAAATAGCTATGTTTTTCTAAAAAATATTAAAACAGAAAACTAAACACAATGCATTATAGGGGACACCTACCTATAGTTTTAGAAGTTCAGTGTCCTGTAAATTAGTTCAAACGACACTTAGAGCAAATACTCCTACAAGTCTTCAGAAGAGAAAACATCAGATACCAAATTTGCACTGGTTTTGGATAGGAGAGAATTAAATCTTTTCATATCCGCCTGCTTTTATGGTGCTGTGTTGTGGATTTGTGACCAAATCAGTGTTATCAACACAGCAAGATATGCTTTAGCTATTGCTGAGCAGGGCTTGCACAGTTGCCAAGGCCTTTTCTGCTCCTAACACTGCCCTGCCACTGAAGAGGCTGTGAGTGAGCTAGAATTTGAAGGGGGCACAGTTGGAACAGCTGACCCCACCTGACCAAAGGGATCCAGCCATATGGATGCTGTGTTCAGCAGTTCAAGCTGGGAAGGAAGAAGGAAGGGAGAATGTTTGCACTCATGGCATTTATCCTCTGAAGTATCCACGAGGTGTGACAGAGCCCTGATTCCCAGGGATGGATGGATGGATGGCTGGCTGAATACCTATCCACCCCTGGGAACTACTGAATGAATTCCTTTGTGTGTGCAGCTTTTGCCTTCCCTGTTAAATTGTCCTTATCTCAGCCTGCAAGTTTCCACACTTTTTCCCTTCCACTTCTCCTTCTGCTGCCAGAGGGAGTAAGCCTGTAGCTGAGGGGTGCAGTTAACCCATAAAAGCACAGAAAGAACTAATTCTGTTCTAGTTTTGCTACACAACAAATACATCCCCCCACTGTCATGATGATTCTGGGATTTAAATTTGCTAATAGCTCTACCTTCTGCCTGTATAAATATAACTCAATTCAATTTAAATAATTACTCCAATGTTAGATTAACAGTTTACCTTTTTCTGGGCCATGATTATGTCCTTAAAGAAGAGCATAGAACATCACAGCATAAGCATTAAGCCACATCTAAATTAATTTCTGTTAGTTACTTGATCTCAAGAATTAATTCAAAGTGTTTAACAACCGCAATCTGATTTTCACAAGCCCTTCATTTGTTAAGAAACACACATTACACTACAGACATTAATTTCCCACAGGGTAGTTACCCAAAAATCTTCTAGTTGAGTTGACCTAAAAAATCACAGCCAAAATGCTTAAATCCCTATCTGCCACTTCCATTTTTTTATTATATTAGGATGTGAAAGGCACTTTATCCATACTAAATTAGAAATATAAGACTCAAATCACTAAGTACCTATAGTCAGCAGTTTACTTCTATCTAGATAGCACTGTTCAGCCAAAACAGTCCTGACAGTCCTTGCTTTAAGTGGCTTCCATAGTTTCTTTTCAGAACGGAGCACAACACTGAATTCATCTCAAAAGGGGAAATTTTGTTACTTTAGTATCAATCTAGTAATAAATTAATGCAGTCAAGTCCACTTCTCATGAAGGGTGAACCATTGCCTTACATGGTTTGCTTGAACAGTTCAGTAACAATTGATGTTCCTAAATATTCTCCCTCGAGAAGCCCAGCATAGCAGAGATGAATTTGAATTAAGCCAAAATACCATAATCCAGTGACAGAAAAAGAATAGCACACCTATTTTCATTACGACAAAGTTTTTATGAACACCACAGATACCAGAGATAATACACCCTTACAGCAAGTTAAAAACAGGTTGTAGCTATTCCAAGCGCACATAATATTGCTCGTTGTAAAGAAGGTTGTGCAGAAGACAATAAAGAATTGTGTGCATTTTGCTTACCTACTTCAGATTTGTGTAACAGTCTTGAAAAAGGCTGTTTTGTTTGAGGGGTTTTTCAACCTGAACTGAAGCCCTGAGAACTCCCCCTAACCTTTCATTCACTGCCTTTCCAGGGCAGGCTGTTCAGGCATTAATAATTAATGCAAGTCTGCAGAAGGAGAGCATACCCCACAAGGTTTTCTCAGGCCTTTACAGGTCATGTTTATGGATCACAAAAAAAAAAAAACACATTCAACTCCACTTTCAAATCTACTCCTTGGTCACCCTTTGAAACTCATTCAACTCAAGGATTTTCAATAGCAGCTTCCACCTCAATCCAAAGGATCAAAGACCTGGAAGAAGCACCCTACCCTGAATTGCTGTAGCCTGAGGACAAAAAATACTGTATTTATTCTCATATAAGCACCACCTCATGTATTAGCCACACACTGCATAAAAATCACAGCTTCCAGAAGGTCAATGTTAAAGTAACCTCAAGCAAATATGAAAATTACTTGAATTCTCTCTAGACTAGCAGCCAACCTAGTCTGATTCATACTCTGAGCTTAATCACGCATCATCAAAATATCATACAACTCAACATAAGCAAGAGGAACATAAAAAAAAAACATCTTAGCCCTTATTCATGTACATTCACTGAAGTCCATGGGGGTACAGGATCCTGCTGTTTCTGTCACGATGTAGCAACTGGATTAAAACCGGTGCTTGATAATAACTAAGAGTGCTCAGGTAACATTAAAAATAAAGTTATCTGTGAGAAGCAATAAGCACACTTTCATGAGCTACAGATTTGGGTACGGCCTGGTAAGGTACAATATCAAACACAGGAAGAGATTTGAATACAGTGGTTTGGATAATAGCTCCATCACTGTATGTACCATTTCTGAAGTATACTAGAAGCCTGACTATTAACTACTAAGCCACCCCAAATCACTTAGGTAACAAAACTGAGGTGGAGTTACATACACACAATATCCAGGACACCAGCCAAAATTTAGATCCCACATACTAATTGGATAATTACCACAGATGTTCTGGCCATAACACACTTTCATTAGAGACATCTGCTTTGACTTTCTGCTCCCTCCAGACACACTAGGAGTCTCAAATATTTGCAGTTAATCTCTCTTTTGCAAGCATATTTCTGTGTCAATCATTTACCTTTATTCTATATTCCCAAAATGTCAGATGGCCCTCTCTATACTAAATTAGTAATTATTTTTTTTTTAATGTTTAACTAACATACTCAACTAATTCCATTATCAAATTGAATTCCTGCCCATGAAATACTAATACTGCCCTGTATTCTGACACTCTGTTTTGCATTCACTGTTCCTAATTTATGTTGTACATAAACATTTACTGAGATACTTGGTACTTGGAGCATCCCCACTTAACAAGCATAGGACAAGCACGAGAAAAGGGGGATTTTCGCTAAGCATCAGCACTGGATAGATAAGCAAAAAAAAAGCTCAGTAAAAACCTTAGTAATATAGTACATCATGCATCTTGAAAAATTATCTTTAGGCAAGGCAAAAAATTAAACTGAAAATCTACAAAGGAAATGAAGCAAATTTTGAGGTAACTGCAGTTATCCAAGTGCATGATAGGCAGCATGGGAGAAAACATGAATACAATTATTTGACAGCTTGGCAACAGGGTCACTGTTAAAGCTGAGAAGAAAAAGGCAGGGATGTCCTCAGGCCTCAAAAGTCCCTGGTTTTATAACTAATATATAGGAACCACAGGAAAGATGCAAAGAAAGAAATGGCACAGCCAAAGCAACAATCCAGAAAAATAAGTTGTGCTGCTCTAATTGGGCTGGCACAGGTCGGCAAGGCTGCTTTGCTCCAGGCAAAGGGAGCTGACGATGCAGCACTGAAGGCAAGCACAAAAGTTTTTACCTGCAAAGGTGAAAAGTTGAAGCTGAATTTAAGAAGCAAGAAACAGGCAACATTTAGAGAAGACTCAAGTGTGAGAAACTGAAGAGAAAACTGTGCTGAAGAGTGCCCAGAGAAACACAGTCCTGCAGTGTTCACCCACTGAGACAAGAAGTTGAAAAATAAGGGTTTTTTAGTTAAGTAGCACATAGGCTGATAGACAGGCATGGGCAAGGGAGCAGTTGTAAAGACAACTATTTTCCTTGTGAAGACTAGCAGAGAGGCAGAAGGGCAGATGTGCAAGAGCCAAGTAAGTGGGCAGTCTTAATCCACTGCACATATGCAGCCATATTTCTAGACAGAGTGAAAACACACGTATGCATACAGCACAGTGTAGCTCATGACTTGGAATTTCGCAGTGTGATCCAGACGCTCCCGCCATTCTCTCAAGTTTTTTTAACTTGAAGTAATGCACAGTTACTTCCATTCATATCACCCTTCATGACTATCTGGTCTTAATGACTTTAATTTGCTAGCACTTAAAAATCACTATCATACATTAAAAAAATTTAACATTTTGTCTCTGTACTGATAAATGTGATATTCGAGATACTCAACTTTCCATATTAGCCAGTACTATGACAAGTGATGGATAATTCTGTTGCTCACACACATCTCACTTTCCCTTAGTTCTAAGTTCTGCTACACATGAAGTCTCTTCTACCTGCTGTTTTGTCTCCTAAACCTCTTACAGAACTTAGAGTGATTTGCTGGTGTGATCTTTTTTTTTTTTTTTTTTTTTTTTAATGGTAAATCTAATTCTCATTGTGTCAACTATCCAGGTTGACATTCTTTTCATTGGTCTTGCAGGACTGCATATTTCAGACCATTCAGGTCTTTTGCCTGTGCTGATTCACATTTCTCTTTCTTTTTGTCTCTCTTACACATTGGAAAAGAAGAACCACCTAGGTAGAAACAGCAGGTGAAGCATAATTTCTACCAACCTTCTGAGCCATAGTTACCTAATCTGTATGTTATGTCAAAAGATTTAAATTTATTAACTCATGAGTTCATTGTTGGAGCATTAGAATGACCAGAGTTTATATACAGTGATACCCATCTCTTTAAATTGCACTACTATCAATACTTCTCATTTGGAAAGGGTCTATTATACTGCACAGGCTAACAACATGAAACTGCTCAAACACATGTCCTGAATTGCAGTGATCGCTCTCCAAAACCATTTCTGGTGAAATGGTGCCCTCTTGTAGCAGGAATCAGCCACAGCAAGAACAGCAGCTTTGTAAACACATAATTGGCAATCCATCTTCAAGCATTTATTTCACATCATTATTTACAATACTATGAAATGGGTATGTTTGCAGAGTTATTTTGAAAGATTTTTTTCTTCCCTAAATTTCATTTACACACAACACTAGTCTTAGCCAGAATATAAATTAGTTTCAGCACCTCACAAGTTAGTTAAGCCCACTCCTAGGGAAAGCAGTGGTCTTGTTTGTAGGTTTGATACATATTCCCAGTATTTAGGAGGTCAATCTATCCAAGCTTTTACCTTTCATCTTCGAAACAAGAACAGACAATTATGCAAGAATTTTCTGCTGACCAAGATGTTTAACATAAAGAACAATTTCTCAGATGCTGGTTTTTTTTTTTTTTTTACTTCCTGCCTCCAGTGAAAAATCTCGCACCTCTTCAGTGAGACTTTCTGGCTCCTCACTCCCAGTCCCTCAGCAGAAGCAGTTCACACTGCCTGCCAACAAGAAAAAGATCACAAACAGGGGCAAAGATACAGGTAGACAGTTTCTTCAGCTTCACAAGACATCTGGGTGATGCCAGAAAACCAGCATCCACAGCCATGGCTGCTTGCTCAGCACCTCAGAGCAGAAGTGCACAGCAATGCTGCCCTTGCCACAGGGGCCTCTATTCTCCCCCAGGGATTTTCCACCCCTTAAATGTCTGTGGTTCATTTTTCTCCAGAACTGAAAAAAATAAATACAGCCATGTGACTCATGTTGTCATGAGCCAGCCAGCCGTGTGACTCATGTTGTTCTATCTAGCCACTTAAGAAAGATAAGATTTCTTATAATACTTTGTGTAGTAACACCAATTCTTTACCTAGTATTTATTCTTCATTAGCATCATTCATTGGTAGCCATCTGCTACTGTGGTGTCGAACACAAATTGATTGTGACAAGTATTTTGAAGAGGCATTTTTCCTGTTCAAATACGTATTATTAACATTCAATTTCTTCTTTTTTTTTAATTTTTTATTTTTTATTTTGCTTCCAGAAAACTGTTTTTTTCTTTTGTCTTCCAGTTGTTTCTGGGGAGGAGAAAGTACAGAGGGTGTTTTCAGGTTTGGTTTTGTTTGATTTACTTCCTAAACCTCACTTTTTACTAAAAAAGCTCTATTTTCTTAAGATAGGAAGACAATATCCATATGTACTGGGGGGGAAAGCAGGAATAATTTTACCTTCCCTCATGAGCATGCTCTCTAATCCTGTTTTAGAAGTCTGTGATTGTAATACCAATAAGCATAAACAAAACATGTTGATATGGGGACAATCTTGCTAATGGCAGTGGGGGAAAAAAGCTCAAATTTCATAAACAAAACACAAAGAAGGGATCAGATTACCACCTAATCCCATCCACACTTCGCCAACTTCCTGCTGTGCCTGGATTATCACCTTCCCATTGCCATCATTAATATGGAGCTAAACAGAAGGAAGTGCAATAGCATCAGTGTAGCCTAGTATTTAAATAAACACAGATCTGCCTAACAGCTTGGGTCTAAGAACCCAAAAAAAGGTTCACAGGCCTGAGCCAGGATTAATCAGTATTTTAGGGCATGAATTCCATTTGCATAATGCTTTGTATACCCACGTGAAACAGCATCTTTAAATATAATCATGTTCTTTCTAGCTTGGAAAAATTACATGTTATTCACTGATATTTGCATGCAAACTTCCTGCAAAAACAGAAAAACATTAAAAGCTCCAAACACAACCAAATTACTAACACATGTCAGCAAGAAACTCTTCCCAGAAAGTACACAAACTTTTTCACAGCACCACACCCTGCAAAAAATTACTTTTAATAGCTGAAGCTGAGCCTGGATCACATTTGGGAAGCCTGAGACAGCTCCTGCCCTCCTTATTAATGTTGTGAGGTCACTGCTTCTCACTATAGCTACACCAACCAGAGAAAAACAAACTTATGGATGTGGGAATAAAACTCACCATGCTGTTCATTTTAGAAGAGGACGAGCTTGCTCTCTGCTTCCTTAGGCTGTTAAGCTCTTCTGCATTTCCATCCTTCGGTTTTATGATTAGCCGGCTGCTCCCAGCAGTGCCTTCTGAAGAGGACCTCAGTCGTTTCTCAACAAATCTGCCTTCCCTGTATGGACTGAGGCTGTTGGCAAGATCAACTACAAAGAGAGAAACAATCAGCAATTGTTACAGGCAAGTGCTTTCTACAAGTATTTTCTTAATGAGAACACTGCTTTGCCTGAAATAATTACACTGAAATCCCATGAGAAATGTTCTGTGGAAAGCAGACCGTGCTTACCTAGACCAAGGTATCACCTGGACCCCCAGTTCCCTGTTCAGCTCCAATGACAGGCATGCTCAGCACACCACAGCCCAGTCCAGGGCTCCTCATAGAATCCAGAAAGACCCTTTGATCCATCTCTTTCCTTCTCCCTTCATCATAGGACACTCCCAAATTGCTGAAAGTAAAATCTACCAGAGAAACTATCACTTGCCCAGTGGTGCCAACCTACCTTACCCTAGGCCCAAAGGCAAGTCCAGCTTTTGAAGGGCCATGTGACAACTTTGTTACCCTGGCATAACAGGGATGCACATCATTTTCCATTTCTGTTTAGCATTCCTAGTTTAGCCTTACACCTGCACCCTCCATCAGCCTGCAGTCAGTGGGCAAAATCCCAGTCCAGTTAAAACAGTAACACATGGAAAAGAGGAGAAAAAATACATTTTGACATATCAGGGCAAATTTAGAGATGGGGACAGATAAAAGAGTAGTAGTATAATAAATGTCATACATACAGAAAATTTTACCTTCTTTTGCATTTTGCAAGAGAAGAGAGATTTTCTCTAAAGGTTCTCAAAAAAATCCATATCACATAAAAATACATAAAGGTATACTAAGAAATATATGGCACATCCAACCTGCTCATACATCAATGTCACATTCACAATGCTATCTATAATATCAGCTATGAGACCAGGTACAGAAGAGAAAATATCTATTACCAAAGAAAATGCACAGAAGTATTTTGTATTCACATCTAGGTTCAAATACTGTTTTAGAAAACCAAATGTTCAAACCAGTCTGTTTGCAACAGGTATAAGTACTTTATAACCATATCTTGCTGATAGCCATGTAAGCTTTTTCTGTATTTAACTCATTTCATACAGCAGGCTTTTGTCTTATTTTCACTGGTTCCTTTGTACACTTGGGGAATTTCTAATTTGAAATACATTCTTCACAGCACCAGAAAAAAAAAAGTATTTTGAACACCACTAAAAAAACAGAACAATTAATCATCAACTTTTATATAGCGCAGTATTAGCTCTAGTGTTTCTGTGAACAGGAATCCAATTTACAAAAATCTCTCTATCACGATTTCAACTCCCTTTAGCTGTTTTACTGAAATACAGACTAAATATCAAACTGTCAATGCATGAGCTTGAAATGAAGTGGGTATTTCTAAACATGCCTCCAAGCTGCTCACTTGGTGTTCTGCAGTACACTCTTGCAAGACAGATTCAGAAATAAGAGCTTTACAGATGAGACAATGTGGCAAGGAAGACAAACTGAGTGTTCAGGACCAGTAATATAGATAAATGGGAATATTTTTTCCCCCAAAGTGACTGAGTGAAAGTGGAGCCCTCTGCTGAAAGCTAATTCAGTGGATTAATTTGAGTTTCTATTGCCATTTATATACAAGATACCCAAGTAAGCCTAGCAGTGACTAATAATTCAAAAAGCAAGACTGCTTTTGATTGCTTATAATCTACATGTCTAGATAAATATCCAAGTAAAATGATGGGTGTGAATTTATATGAGCTTATACTTACCATCATTCATCATCTAATACAATCACTACAAATGCTGTCTTGTTAACTCTCAAATTTTGCCCCCTCCACATACAGCCTCAGGATTAAGCAAGAAAGCACCAGTCATTGAGCTGTCTCAAGAAAATCAACTGTCAGAGATAAATGTCTTCTGACAGGTGTCCTTCACGCAAGGGCCTGGTGCCTTATTTATCTGTATCTCTATAGATTGGGATTTCTAGGCACAGTCTTTCCACTTAATCTTGTCAGTACTCCAAATTACTCTTCATAAACTACAGACCCAGCGTGAAATTTAGATGGTAATTAACTCCCTCAGTTTCATAGATGCCAAAATGAGAATTTGACATTTATTTCAGATGGAAGCAGAAACAGGATCTCTCATACTTTGACAAAATATCCACTCTGAGCTATTCTATAACATCAGTTGAATAGAGAAAGCAAGACTCTAGAAATATCTAAACCCCGATCAATATAAAGTAATCTGTATTATTTCCCATAATCAGACCACAGGAACATTTGTTTCTCTGGTGATGCTGCCATCCCAATTTATGGAACCCCATGGCTCAAGTCCAAAATAGCCATGTCTCAAGGAATCGTAGCTTCAGCCTCTAACACAAGCTGGGAATTTGCATTCGTAATTCATTTTCTATTAAGCAAAGCATAGCCATGAACAGCACTGATGGGTGTTTGCAAACTCTAAAACACAAACTCAAAAAAAAACACAGACTTTGCCTTTAATTCCTACAGTTCTGGGGGAGGACACAATTTCTACTTTCTGAACTTCATAGTTAGCACTTGCAATTCTAAAAAACACTTTATGACAAAACAGTCATTATAGAAGAAATGAGGCCAGCCCACTCAAAACCCACCAAACTCAAAAATGAAAAGACCATGAAACATACCTTTAGGATGGTTTGATTCATAACCCTGTTGTGTTTTAAAGGACTGAGGTTCAGAACATGGAACAGTGTTAGACCCCACTACAGAAATTGTGTCTCTCATGTGCTTGCATGGAGTGCTTTCATCTCTGCTGCCACTCAAGCCCCATGCCTTTGGAGAAAGTGTCACTGGTTCTTCACTTTGCTGTAACATCAAGGTTTCTAAATGTGCATTTTCTGAGTTATTTTTTTCTATGTGCCTGGCATCATTAATATATAGTCCATTGGCTTGCAACAGTACTTTTGTTTGATTAGCAACTGAGGTTTTGAATAAGGTACTGGATTCTACGCTGCACGAGCTTGCATGACTCACAGGAGATACACCAGCAGAATGGCCAGCACTTTGCACAGTATCTCTCTCCCTTACAGGAGCAGCAGCAGGATTAAAGAAGATTTGAGAGGTAGAGACATCATGGCCAAAATCCTCTGTGAGCAGTGCCCCAGGCCCACTGCTGGGCAGGGCATCAGCCTCTGAAACAGAGTCCTCGGTCAGAGTGATGAAGTCCGAGGGGGTCTGGGCAGCCGTGAGGTCAGCCGAGAGCAGCGGGGACTGCAGGGAGCTGCCCATGCACTCCGTTGTCTCAGCCGAGCATGGAGGAGATGACTTGGCCATCACAGGTTCACTCTCCACATAGGATTTAACTTCCAGCAAGCACCGGGGCTGCTGCACAGAGGAAACCGACTGACTCTCTGGAACTGGTTTGGAAAATCTGTAGTGTGATGAAAAAGATTTGGTGAGAAGTTTTCGTGTGGACTGTTTGACAGAATATCGGCTTCGCTCTTCTGCAAAGCCCGAATCATCACACTCATTCTTCCCAGAGCTTATGCAATTGATAAAGACATTCTTATTAGCTGAGGGCTCCTTTCCCTTTTCAAAATCATCTGTCAAAGACCTTGTTATCTTCTTGTTACGTGAGCTGCCAAAGCCAACTGAATGCCTTCCTCTGCTTTTTATGTGCTCGTCTAAGCTGAGTTTTTGAAAAGTGCTAAGAGAGGACTGGGCACCATTTGAAATGTTAACATTTTGACTTGCTGAGTCAGGCTTCTGCTCACTCCCTTTCTTGTTATGGAAGCTAATGGAAGGAGTGCGGAAAATACTCCGGCGCTTTCCTGTGCTCCCTGAGCTGGAGTTCGTGCTGGATGGGGAGGAGGTGTGGACACCAATGGCATTGGCAGAAGAAGGCGAGGAAGGAAGGGAGTCGTGTCTCCGGCTAACACTTCTCCTGAATATTGGCAAGCGAGATACAAGAGTCGATCGTCTGGATCCCGAGTCCCCCATCAGGGCACAAAAGGTCCGTGGTTCTTCACAGCCAATAAAATAACCTGGGATGAGAGAAAAATAAAGGGGGGGGGAAGAAGATAAATTATTCAGCCTCAAAGATCACTCAAACAGATTTGTCAGTCAGCCTAAATACATGAGATGTCAACATCAATTTGTTGTACACACATTACTGAAGACTTGTAGCATTTCAAATTGATGTTCAATAGCCAGCACTGAAAACTGAGCAAACATGGCTTAAAATACTCTACTGACAAAAGATACAATTTTATATACAGTATTGTACAACAGTATTGTATACTGTTACACTGGGTAACAGTATAAAATCTAAATGCTAAAAGATATACCAATATATCACCCAAATGTCCTTGTTTTTAAGTTCTTCTTATAAACTGTAAGCGCTCTCCAAAGATAGTTGATTTTTCATTTTCTGAGTAGAACAAATCATTATTTTGTATTTCTAAATATTCAGATTTTTGCATGAAAAAAGAGGATATGAATTTTTCAATCCTCACTGAACTTTCAGTTGGATTTTAATTACTTTATGTGCTTTTGTTAAAGGCTGTATCACCTTCCAGTACAGAAAATGATGGCATTGCAGTCCAGCCAAAATATGCAACACCAAAAATTCTTCCTAAAGCCACCTCAAATTCTTCATCCCCTCCCCTTCAAGCTTCTCTGGCTTCTTTAACCACTTCAAGACCCTAACTGTGTTGGGGTTTCTTTGCTGTAGTGAATCTCTACCTGCTGGCTTACTGGTACATATGGATAAGTACATACACACATGATTTTTAGGGATTGTGAGGATTCTTTCCTGTATTTTAAGGAGAGACCATAATTGCTGAAAAAAAGCCCTTTAGCATGCAGTTTTACAATAGCAGTAGATGAACAAAATACTTTTAAAATACCTTAAACCTCTATAGGCATTTTATGGGTGTATAAAACATTTGCTGCCGCTGTTCTCTCTCCTGCCCACAGCTTAAATTGTCACTTCACTGAAGAACTAATCCTAGTTTATAACTACAAAATTTTCCAAGCTGAAAGCAGAAGGAAGCAGAAAACTGAGCAGAAAGCACACTCTGTAAATTGCACTGGGAATACATAGACTATGTATAAATAATAAGAGATTATTCCTAAAGATTGACCCTGAATAAACACAGCCTTAGTCTTCCAGGTGGTAATACATTTTAATAGAATACATTGCGTCTTACAGAAGATAACAAAATGGCATTTATTCAGTTGGTTCCTCCTTTCCTGTCTCGTGAAGGAAGAACAGAAATAAACTGTTAGCATTCCTCTAATTGTCTAAGCAGCAGAAATCCTCACCCATAAAATATGAACTAAGTACAATACACCTTTTTCTAGGTCTACAACAGCTATCGGATAATATTTCTTAAAACATACACCAGTGTGCAAATATACCTGTATACATGCATGCCTATATGCATACAGTGTTTGAATGTTGTGAATGTTCTAGTAATATTTTTAATATTAATGATTTAACAGAATTATATATAATTTATATACACACACATTTTGCACTGTTAACCTGTCAAAGTTTATAATTAAGTTAAAATGACAACTTTTCTACTTGCAACACAAGGAAAAATAACAAGTATTTCAAGACAGCAATACTTTAGAATACTACTGAAATCTGATATTCCATTAATTTTTTTTGCTTACAGCAGAGAAGCTATAAACTATCATATATGTCCTGTTATGACTAAATAGGAGATGTTTCCTTTCAGACTCCACATTTAACATGAGTGCTTGTACTTGCAACTTACAACAGTAGTAAACCTTACATGGCGAAATTCACTCCAGCTGCATCCTCTCTGCAAAACCATTAATTTTATTTATCTAAAATCCTTGTCCCTACTGGCATCATTCTTAAAACCTTCAACAGAATAAAAAGAAAAGAGCAAAGATACCTTTGTTTAGGCTTCTTGTTTAGGACAAAATATGCCAGCACATAATGAGAATACTCAAGAAAACAGGCACACTATTCTGTATGGAGGTTTGAATCTTGATCAAATACACAGCCATTAGTTTGTAATACTTCCAAATTCTAAGATACAGTTACTACTGAAACTGAAGTGTTTACTCAGTGCTGAACAAGACAGACAATTTTTGCATTTTATTGAATGGATTTTTGATGCACATTCTTGCAGCTGGCATTACACAAGACAGATTTTGATATAATGACAGAAAATGACAAAGCTGCTTTGCAAACAACTGCAGGCAGAGTAATAGTGGATTATTTCAGAATATTCTCTTCCTCAAGAACTTGGCTACAGCTGAGAGTTTCTGAGCTCCTGTGCTCAGACCAATAGAAATGAGAAACCAAGTGTGAGCAAAATATTTTCCCTCTTAATAGAAATTTAGAAAGTTAATCAGATGGAAATAGCTTCCTTTCATGTTGGTCCCTACCAAGACATTGCAAAACGCAAATTAATCTCAAAAATATCTTAACGTCACATATTTAATTGTCAGAGAAGACCAAGAAGTTCAGTTTTTTATAGTTTGGCCCCACAACAGATCTCTGGAGGAACCATCCAGCTAATCTTGTAATATCAGGCCTTTATCTTGCCTACAGAAGTTGTCTGACTATAAAAAACACATAGGGTAAAAATTATACAGGCAGTTCTATATTGTATATATTACCGTATCTTGTCAAAAGAGAAAAATTGCTCAACTTTCAGACAATGCATGTAACTGCAGGGGAAAAAAACGCAAGTGTTAAAACAGGCAAAATTGTCAAAATATTACACCAGTATCTCCAGAGGAATCTACTCCATCAATTCAACAGCTGAAAAATAAAATGCATTACTTTTTATTTCAGCTTCTGCCCAGCAGCTACTCTCACAAACGTGCCAGAACTCAGCACTTTCAATAAACAGCAATTCCTTGTGCTTCTGGTTTTGAACCCCAGCAGATGGAGCCATAGGTCTACTTTCTCAATAACTGCAAATATGAAAAAGCAACAGTCTGTGCCTTTTACATTTCTTACTGCCTTTGAGGGAAAATTTAGGAATTTAAATTATTTGTGAATTTTACCATTATCATAATTACATGTACACACCAAAAGACAATATATGTTTATTCAACACTGTAGTGTGTATGGGGGTGCAAACACTGTCTTCATAAATAAACCAACCTGCTAATACCTCTCAACACTTTCTAAACAAAGCTTTCCTAAAGAGGTTCTCCTCAAAGATGTAATTCCTAGAAATATTAAACAACATCTTCCACACAAGAAACAAAACTGAATTAGCCATCAAAGTTTAAACTGGGAGATGACATGACACATAGCTGAAATGCCTCAAACCTTCAATCAGAGCAGAATATCAATAAGCATCTGGAAGATTTTTAGACTTCACTCATAGTTTAAGGATGATGATACATTTTCTTTATTACTTAGAACTGGGAACTGTACAATAAAGGAGAACACACACAACGAAGATGTGCATTTTACACTGCGAAAATCCTGCCTCCATCCCTCATACGAGCACTACCATGCAGCAGGAGGCAAAGACCACCTCACAGACACAGTCTCTATAGACCAGCTGGCTCCAACCTTACACAGAAATTAAATTTGCCCCAGGATACTACAAATACCCACAAAACTACATGAAAATAAATGGTTTTAATTGTCAGTGTGTCAACAGAAGTCCTGATGCAGCTGATACACTGGTAAGAAGCAGTCCTTCAGTCCATGGGGTAACATTATAGTCTGTGGCTCCCACCCAAATTGTTAAGCTTCCATCATTTGGATTCCAGCACTGCACTGTCCTCAGCATTTAAGCATTGCTGCCTTCAATAAAGTTCTAATATTATTTGTCTCTCTAGTACGTTTGTGACTTGGTTTTACCTGCACAGCTCTCAGAGGTCACTGTGTGTGATCAAGCCTGTCCATGAGCACAATGTAGGAGTCTAAAAAAGCCATAAAAATTAGTTTACATTTAAAACAAAAGCTAACACCAGATAAATACTCAGGGCTTTAATGGTTACCAAGGACAATGCGAACAAATTAATAGGATCTTATTGAAAACACCAGCAAAACCAAATGCCTGAATAATAGAAGACACTAGCTAGGAAAGGGGGGTTTGAAACACTCTGGGTTTGCAAATTAAATGAATGAAACTCCTTCTAATACATAACAGCTTCACTTGCTTTTGTGAATAACAATCTTCCCTTTTCCTTCCTTGTGCATGTAACCCTTGCAGCTTGGTACAGAGCTACAGAGTGTATTCTATGGAACAGCAGCCAGAGTCATTCTCATAGTCAAATTTTATAAGTTTCTACCACATCCACACCTGCTTGGAGGTTAGTTTTCTGAACAGTTTTTATAAACAACTGGAGAGTACCTAACACAGGGCACCAGACCTTTATAAGTTATGTATATGTCTATATATACGCTCATGTACAGCTCCACACTCTTATTCCCCTCTGTACTGAAAATGTAATTGGGCAAAAAAAGCTTTTATGTATCTGGGGAAAAAATAACAAAACAAAACAAAAACCGGAAAAAAAACCCACATACACAAAAAATCCAAGAACACAGAATCCAATCACTGAGTTACCCTAAGGCAGGAGATAAAATTTCTTTCAGTTTCCTGCATTCTGCAGCCCAGGCCTATCTTTATCTTCACATACTCCTGTGCTTTCAGGAAATGAGAGAGGAAACAAGCAGATAAATTTGCAATAAAGAAGTCTGAAGCTACACAAATACATCAAAAGCCCAACTCCCATTTTGGCTGATCTTGTACCAGTTGAAGACAGTGACTTCATATATCCATAACTGCTATTCCCAGTGTTGTGATTAAATTAGAAGTGCAATCATCATTCCAAGACAACTGCAGTTACCTATATATCCTCTTCTGACTTTAAGTTAGCCAGAAGGCAAACACTAGCATAAGACAAGTTACACACACCTCATTCTATCATTTACTATCACTGGGTATGTAAATTTATCCCACTTGTACCATGTGAACTGTGGCTGTACTAAAGGACAACCAGGGTAACTGATCTTTAGAAACCTAGAGGCCACAGTTCTCTCACATTTGAGCCAGCTCCTATTTCAAATGTCTCTGCATCACAGCAAAGGTTGTCTTAAAGCACTTCAGTATCATAAACAAAATGACAGAAGGGTACCAATCTTATTCTCAGTCTTTACATACACCCAACAGCCAGTTGCTCTTCAGTAAGAGCTACTAGCAAAATACTGATTGTGTGAAGAAGATAAACTTTGACCCATTCAACAATCAGAAAGATCAGAAATGGGGTATGGACTATACCACAGTGAAGAAGCAGTCCCATTCATGTTTTGTTGTGTTGTGTTGCTTTTCTAATGGAGGAGAAACATCCCTCTCTCACCTCTGTCACTCATCTGGATTCTGGAGAAGTTTACAATGCACTTCTTACAGCATCTAGTATTCACAATATTTAACAGTTTAATTAGAAACAATTACAAGTGTAAGCAATAACCTGGAAATGCAAGCATCAAGGAGCATGAGCTTGCTTTGTGATTCAAATGCCATGGCATCAGCTCCCCCAGTTATCTTCCCCAGATATGCTTGCATACAATGAATTATTCACTTTTACCAAGTGAAGTGGACTTACACAGATCCCTGAGTACACATGAAAATTATACCATGAAGGGACAAAGAGAAATGGACTAATTTTGAGACATCTTGGGTGGACATAGAGATAACAGTCTGGGGACTGGAAAGGATTCAGGATGCCATCCTTCTTCCCTCATATTTTTCTCTCCTCTCACCTTCGTTCTTAATGCCCACAATTGTGTTTTTACAGTGCTTAGAGATAGCAGAAAAGCATGTTCAAACAACATTTTAAGGAAAACAAATCTATTTGGACTTCACACTAAATAATAGTATTTAGTCATAAACATAGGACGTGTTTATATATAGACAGCAATTTGACTTTTGGCTGTGCTTTATTTTAACTAAAAGGGAAAAGTAACCTACAGACAATTAATGGTATTTTTTTTCTTTCATGCATGAAAAATAGGTGTAAGATGCCTACTAGAGCACATTGAAAAACAGCAGATCTAGCATTTGCCTCAGCCCAGGACATAAAGAGAGGAAGAGACTTTTTGCTAGCCATTTGCTCTGGAATTCGAGTGGAACAGATCACTGCTGCACAAGGCAGTTGGTATTCTCATGAGGAAAATACCCAGAATACAGCCCTAGCTCTGTGCTGTTCAGTGCATAAAAATTGTTGGTAGAGTGAAGCAAAGCACCAATATTGGCTACTATGCCCAAACGCATTCAAAGCATCTCTATCAGTGCTGCCTCCCCGCACCCCACCCAAAAAAAAACCCAAAAACACAAAAATAACCACACACCAAAAAAATAAACAGCTTCCTGAAAATATTCTGCCATCTCACAAAACCACAAGACATTATAAGGGTCTCTAAAGCATAATCCATTTCATTTGCACAGTCAGTAGTCCATTAAAGTTCAGCTTTAAAGTACTCCTTCTTAAATCTGCGTCTCTTGCTCATTTCAAGCAACCACCTCACAACTGTCTCCACACCGTGCAGTCCCAGCAGAGCTGCAAGTCTTTGTTCAGTGCTCTCTCTCCATTCCTCTTACCTTTCTGAATCACAGCTCCAATGTCAGCAGCAATTTACTTTTTATTATAAAGCTTCCTGCACATTTCCCAGTCTGGCCCCTTTTCAGTCTCAAGTGCCACCTGCCTCTGCTGTGTATGGCAACCAGCAAATCAGTGATAACAAGGGTTGGGATCATTTATTACCTCTGTCACTGGTTCAGTATGTGACCTTAACTGCATTAAAAAGGACCAAATCCTCATCTGCTGTAAATTCAACAGCTCCAATGAAGTAGATCATGCCGATTTAAACCATTTGGCCTTTCATCCTTATAAGCCTCAATCATCCCATCTGTAATTCTTCATTAACTCTTGCAAAAGCAACACTTGGACATGAACGATCCAATCACTCCCAGCACACAAACTCATAATTTAAGCAGATGTAAGCAGAGTTTTCTCCGTCTTTTAGCTTTTTTTTTTTTTATGCTGACCAAGGAGAGAATCCCTTAATGGATTACAATAAAAATGAATAAAACCCTAATAAATTAATCATGCAGTTCTGAAGAGCCATACGCCTGTGCTCCATTCCAGTTTCTCCCTACGTGTCTGCTTAGAGCTACGTTAAAAACAGAGCACTGAGACAGATCCATGGTTTATCTCACATCCTCACAGCCAAAAAGGCAGAGTGCTAAAAACTCTTACGAAGGATCCACTGTGTTTATGTCCCATGGAAGTCAACAGAAACATGCTTGAAAGAAGCATGTGCTTTTGAGTGAAAGGATTTTAAAAATACAACGTATCTGTGGCTATTATTATTCATGAAATAAAACGTGAAAACTTTGCCTAACACTAGGCAGTTTAATTTACAGACTGGCCTTTGATCAATAAAAAGGTAATTGTAGTGTATCACTGTTGAAGCTGTTGACTGCATTACCACAAAATAATGTAATAGCTCTTTTCCAAACTTCTCTAAGATCAACAGAAAAGAACAATTCCCAACTCATGCCTTGAAAGAAATCTGGTGATGCAAAATCAACTGATAACACTCAGACTGAGGATTCAGATTGAATGAAAACTTCCAGGCAAGCTACTGCCAGCTTACTAACTCTAATGAAAGGGAACCACATGATTCCTGTTCCCTGCAGTTTTTACCACACATAAGATGTGTGCCTCATGGGGATGAATATTAAGCACATTCCTAATTACCATCCTCAATACTGTGTAATTCCATTATTTTAATTGCAAACTAACTGCTTACATTTCTTTATATGCTAATATACTCCACTGGACACTACTTATAAGAAGAATACATTTTTAGTAATCAAACACACTACATTTAGAACTAAATCATGATACTTATCATGTTCCACTTAAGACTTCCATGAACCTTAGCAAAGACTCAGGCAAGACCCCTTTTGTTATATTGAAATTATAATTATTTCTAGATTAAATTTATCACACTAATTTCCACCTGTCTTCTTGCTAATATAAACAATGAAAGAGAAGAACACTCCAGAGAATTCAATATATTCACATACTGAAATTCTAATTGCAAGTTGTTAATCAAACATTAAAACACAGTGGCTCACATTTCTGTAGCATTGAGTATAGCACACTTGAAGATAACCAAGTGCCACAGTAATCCAAGTGCCACAGTAATGCCTGGAACCACATGTGCAAGTAAACACACACAAAGAAAAGACCTGCATTTTGTTTTGAAAACTGAAGGTTAACAAAGTCTAAGCATAAAACTGAGCCCACAAAGCAAGCACAGAAAGAAATAAAAGAAATCAACTTATGTTGCTCTGTTCTTTTGAGAGTTTAAAAGTTTTTCTAAAAGTTTTTTATGCCTTCTGATGTTTACTTATTGAGGTAATTGGGAAATACCCGTAGCTGTTTTTTGACACCTCTTTAATGCATTCAAGGCTGGAAACCTGCTGTATTTAGCTGTCTTTCAATCTGAGTTTTGTGTTCACACACAAGTGTGTGAAATCTGCTTTTATATCTCTGATTTTTGGAACTGAGAACCATATGGTATCTTGGTTTTGCATTTCTTAGATCTTCTTAATTGTGCCTGCATAGCAATTAAGTTTGTGCATAAATTTGAGAAAATAACACATTCATTTGTTCTTAGTGTATAAAGCATACTAAGAATTCATTTCAGCTTCCACAATAACCATAAAAAGCATTCAGAACAGGACAATTTGGGTTACAGTTACAACATACTTAATTTGACCCTTTAAGGCTTGCTTTACTTTGTTTTGGTCTTTTGTTATGAAATGGCAGGACACAGTATGTCCAATTCATCTAGTGAAGCGGGCTAAATTATGTCTTTGTGCACTGATCCAGCAAAGTACTCCACACTGTGCTTATGTCCCATTTGAAGTTAATGGGATCACTTATGTTTTAGAAGAAATGTGTGCTTTAAAGTGTTTTACTGAATAGGGGTGAGATTATTCTCAAAGTCAAGCATGTGCTTAAGTGCTTGGCAGAACTGAATTAGTTAACATCTATGAGTTAGCACAAGAAAAACTGAACCTTGTAGCATGCTTTTTTAGAAGATCTGTTTTCCAAGTTCCGCTTCAGTTTGACTGGCTCTGAGAGAAAATTATTATGCAATAAGTCAGATACTGTGATGCACCTTTCAATGGAATTAAAAAACAAATTAGGATGACTTTAGGACTCTTCCTCATTCAGATGTTGTTCTCTCACCAAACTTCTCTTTTCAATTTTTGTCTCTTACTAACTTTTTAAATAGTTTTTGTATTTTTGCCATTTTTTCTTTAACTCCCTGTTCTAGGCATTTATCAACCTCTAGGTTGAGAGGTGAGCTGAATTTCTTCCTTGAGTTTATGAGCAGTTGTATATTTCCATAGGCAACTCTCCTGCTGGGAGACAGGTCTCCAAATTGTTCACTCTGAATTGACACTAGAGGTTATTTCTGCCGTCATTTCTCCATTCCTATTGGCAACCTTGCTGACCAAATTTCTGTTTCTATGTAATTGTTCCTCCTTTGTATGTGCTAAAATTGTTGGAGGCAAAATGTTGACTACAGATTTGTGTTGCTTAGACATAAGGGAACATGTTATAAAGAAATAACAATTTGTCTTCCTACCAAACTTCTAGGCATGGTGTAGTAGTTACCTCTCTGTCATCCTAGCCAGGAGGCAGAAGACAAATGGATTGCACCCTGCTAAGAAGTTAATTATTTGACTGGACTTCCAGGACTGGCATAAAGAATCCACTCCTGTAAAAATGCTGTCACTAAATGTCTCTGATGTTTCAGGAAATCAGATTAGGCTTGAGAGTTATATTTGGTGATGAAGGGGAGCAAATTATACCAACTTGGACATAATGATGGATTCTGATTAAAGCCTTTTAGAAGTTGTACAGTGGTTAACAGTGACAAAGCACACCAGAGACATCCAGGAACATACAGTAAAGAAATTCTTATATCTAGGGACTCTAAAATCTAAACATGAAGTTAAAATACTGATTAGGTTAAAATATTCCTGATATCGTAATTCTGATGAGAGGGATAGGTTCTTATGAGTCACTTGGTTACTTTTCCACTTAAAGACCTGGATATTTATATAATACCTGGGGTAAATGGAAACTGTGATATATTTTGTAGACTTTTCTGTGTTGAACTTGGGTACTAGCATTAATGGAAGTTTGTGTTGGCTTGTGACTACAAGATGTGAAGTGCCAGATAATTGGGTGCTTAAATCCAGAGAAACAAATTAAATTAAGTGTTCATTTTTTCTGGAATCCTTAGAGCTTCCATGATGATCTTGCTCTCTTTAGGCAGCTCTGAGTTTTCAAGTTTGTTATACTACGATGTGAAATAACTTACAGACGCATGTTATGTCAAAGAGGGAAGAAAAATAACTTAAAAAAAAGATTTTATTTTCTGATTCTACTATATATAGAATATCAAAAGTGACAGTGGATTGGAGAATGAAATTGTCACTTCTCCAACCACACTGGTCAAACTAACGGTTCATCAATTCTCTCTACCCACAAAGAAGAATGTAAAACAATTATTATTTACATGAACAGTGTGAAAAAAATCGGTAAAATATATAAACATCAGAAGGCATAAAAAACTTTTAGAAAACTCTAAAGTGGAAGTATGTAGGTTTAGATTTAACATAAAGAGACTTTTCATGATGAGAGTGGTGAGACACTGGAAAAAGTTGCTCAAAAAATGCTCCATCCCTGGAAGTGTTGAAGACCAAGGTGGGTTGGGCTTTGAGCAACATGGTCTAGTGGAAAGCATGCCTGGCCACAGCAGTGGGGTTGGAGCAAGGTGATATTTAAAGGTCCCTTCCAACCCAAACCATTCTGTGAGTCTGCCCAACTGCCAGAGCTGCAGTGTTGAAAGGCATCTAAAAACTGTCAGCTACACAAAGCCTGCTAAAATAACTCTCCAAAGCAAGAGACCTTGCATACTAATGACCAATCTAAATTCTAGGTGAACCTCAAAGGTACCTCAGAACTGATTTTGGGATGGGTGGTGCTGGAGAAGTCCCTTAATGAGCAACATAAAAATGAGCCTGCACCACAGTTAAGATTCTACACACCAGGAGGGAAATCCTCTTCTGTTTAGAACTGCTTAATACAGCTGCTGAACCAGGCCCTCCTATACTGCAGCACAACATGTGAACATATTCCCAAAACACAGCCTATTTACATCTGATTACAGAAACATCTACTGATAGCCATATATTCTAATTCTCACATCTCCCTTGTATTTTTTGTTTGTTACATAATGAAACTTTCAAACTGGAACCAGCAGGTAAATTAAGGGACTTTTAAGACACAAATGCAGATAGCATGAATGAGGAGCAAGCACATGCTTGTCTAGAAGCCACACCAGGAGGGTGAGTATATTAATATTTAATCTAGAAGCTCTTGTTAGACAACAGGCAGTCACTTGGCACTTGTAAATGTCACATTTAAGCAAGCATCCTGCTTGCAGACTCTCTCGGCACACTGTAAAAACACTAACAAAATGACACAGAGAGATGAAGTCCACAGAGAGGATATAATCAGAAGTAATGAAGGAGAGGTCTGTTCCTAGACAGCAAACTGCCAGATTCAGAGCCATTAAATCAGCCTTCTGCTTTAGCAGAGCAGGATATATTTTGTATGAAAGTTCTAAAACTTTAAAAGTGTTACTAAGAAATTGAACTAGTGACAGCACTGTGCCACCCACCAGTTTGGATGAGATATTTAAAAACATCTGATGCACAGCAGCCTTAACTAGTGAGATCTTGGTGAGATCTTTTGAAAAATCACAACTCTGTGCAAAGGGACAAACAAGACTTCTAAAAATCTACTATATCTGACTACAGCTTACACAGACAACAGCAAAAAAATGCATAAGCTTCCTGAGATAATTTCCTAGAGCGTTACATTCAATGTCTCAGTGATGTCAGACGATGACAACAGCAAATCTCCCTCATTTTCTTCTGTCAAGAACATATGTCACAAAGGCAAGTATCACATGCAGGTGGAAACGAGGCAATAATCTTCCAGCATCTGACAGTGACCAGACAGTGCAACTTAGTAGAGCAAAACACTGAATAGAAATGAAGTCCTTTCTTAAAAAGAAAATGCTGCCACAAGAAGCTTCAAGATAGTTTTTCTACTTCAAATGGTGATAAAAATGTCTTATATTTAAAAAAAAAAGGAGGTTCTTATTTCAGAAGCCATGCATTATTTTGATTAGACCAATGCTTGTAGTTCCTAAGCCACATTATTTATTTAATCACACTCATATTTAAGAAAATATGTTCAGTACTTCAATAAGCTTCCAATTCAAATACGAAACAAATCTGAACAAGCAAAGCTGATGGATGAAATTAAAAGGATAGCACAGAAACTAGGTTTTTTGTGATGAAGTTTTCTAGTATGGTTCTAAATTAGTCTAATAAAAATAGAGATTATACATTACATAGATCTCTGACGAAAGTCAGTAGAAATTGGTTTGCCTTCTCCTGTCTTGACTCTAGAGATACTAGAGGTATTTTGCAACTTTTTTAGTTAGCCACAGCCTCTTCTTTCATGCTAACAATAAGTTTTTACTCATCATTTATAATTCAAATGAGGATTTAGTATGTCTTCCTAAGCAAAAGGCTTAACAAAATAAAGGAAATTTCTCTTGGTGAGCACACTTGTTGGTCTAAATTTTCCTATACACATTCACTGAGTACCCCAATGAAGTGGAGTATCACTATCCTTTCAGTCTTCCCTTTGTTGACTTTTGACATTTCCTACCAAATCTACTGTGCAAATTATAGTCCCTGAGGAATTCCAAAGCATCCCATCAGGCATATTTCTAAAGGGTTTGTCTACGATGTTTATATAATGCCCAATTATCAAATCAATTTTAAAAAATGATTGTAGTTGTTTTACATGTATAAAATTCTGTATTTTTATTAATGTTTTTGAAAGATCATGTATCATATCTGTGACGCTCTCTTTTTGTCTTCAACCCAGCTGCAAAGGGGATGGAGTTCTTTAATTTCCATCCCATGTGGAAAACTACACTACGGCTGTATTACTTTTCTCTTAATGATATCAATAAAATTAACACCTCTGCTTTAGTCCTAAATTCCTATCAAGAAGGGCAGAGATTGTACTCTCTATTACCTCTTAAGAGCATAACTGGTCTAATAATTATGTCAAGGGTTACAGCATTTTTTTACTGTGAGCCAAAGGCCACTCTGTAAAACACTCCAATGCGGCGCAGTTTTGGAGACAGGCACTCAACTGAACACACTGAAGTTCATGTGACACTGCCAGAGTTTATTGATGGGCACTCCCTTTTATAGGGGCTTCAAATGTCCCAAGCTTACACACTTGACTGAAGCTGGTTGAGGTGAGGTCTGTTATGGCACATTTATCTGTGCAGCTTACAGGCCAGCTGTAGCTGTCACAACAATGCATTCTCTTTCAGTCTCTTTTCTGGATCCTATCACAAACAATTTCAGAAGACATGGCCAGCTGAAAAATAGGTGTAGCTTCAGTAAAGTCCAACAGCAGCTGCACGAATTACTTTCCCTTTATTATGTACATGGCATAAATATAAACATACAATTCTTCACCCTGCTGAAATAGTAAATATATATATATTCCCTCAGATTCCTACGGTCTCTCATGGCTCAATGTCTCTCTTAGATTTATCTCTGATTTCAAGGAATAGGCAGGCTTTTCTCAAGTCCAGACTCCAGCTGACTGCTTTTTGTGCTCTGTCTCATCCTCGACGCAGAACTCTCCGAGTTCTTCACAACAAAAGTCCAGCAAAACAGACAGGTACAACATGCACAAGTCAGGTAGCTCTCTCCACAGCCAGTCCCCCAGCAGCCTTGGCCTTTTCAGCCATCCTGCCTGGGCCACACTCACATAGCATGTGCCTCCCCAGGACCTGGAGCAGCAAGGCCCGGGCACAGGGAACCAGTCCTCCTGTGCCCAGCTGGCTGTCATCTGGAGGTCCTGGCAGGCAGCCTGCTGGAGCAGCTCAGCGGAGTTTGGCTCATCTCTGCCTTTGCAGGAAAGCCAGGAGACACTGGAGAGCGCTGAGCGACAGGGCTCAGCCAGGGGGGGACGTTGCCAAGTGGCTGCAAGCCAGGACCTGCTACGGCCTTCGGCCAACAACATGCAGGGCAAGGGCTGAGAGTCCACATGGAGGAAAAGCTTGGGCAGGCACCAAAGCTTCTCTTCCTCCTTCCCAGCCCTTTGCCCCATCCCAAGAGGCAGAGGTGGGTCTCAGCTGCTGCAGAGGAAACCAGGATAGGCTGACAAACAAGACAAAGCCTGCCTGAAGTCTTTTCCACATGATCTGCTGCCTTGGTCAGCCCAGTCAGGCCTGAGTTTGTACAAGAGAGGCCAAGCCCAGAGAGAGAGGTCTCAGGAGACCATGCTGCCCTTTGCATTTTGTTCCCTTCCATGTGCCTTCCATGACATGGGGCAGACACCCTCAGCTTCTCCAGGAACATGCTGCCAGGGTGATTGATCCTGCAGGAACTATGAGCTATCTGGCTTAAGGAAAACCCTGACTTGACAAAGATGTACTTAAGGCACCTGTGCCATTGCTACCTGCAGGGAGACATTCTCCATAGACAAAAAAAAGGTGGGAAGACTAGGACGAGAAAGAGACATTTCTCTACTTGACATACATTCACACCTCCAGCAAGGCTTGGGATTGGGGGCAGGACATTGCAAGCAAGGTCACAGGTACTATAACTTTGACCGACTTCCAGCCAGTTTAAGCATTACTACAAATCAATGCAGGGATGTGGGAATCCATCACTGAGACTTTCCACTGTAGGTAAGGAAAACTCATCCAACTCCTGCTCAAGAGAGAGGATACAGAAGTTATAACCATGGGGTACCCTATGGTTTTACCTGTGAGACGACAGAGAAGACGTGAGCAACTGAGACGGAAAACCTACCCCAACTCTAGAGACGCAGGTACATGAATTGCAGGGGAAAACAACCAGAAATGGGAGTGCCTTCAGGAAAGCTGCTGCTGCTCCAGTCTGCAGTGGGCAATTTCATAGGCAGAGAGGTAAAGCTGACTTTACTTCTGATCTTATGGAAAGAAATTCTAACCCATTTCTACAAGATCTAAGCGAAGGATCCTGTGAAGAGTATTAGAGGGGTCTTGCCTCCAGCCAAGAGGATATGAGGGACAACTGGATTTACTGGACTTTGTGGATCCAATGGCTTGGAACATCAGAAATACAGGAGGTACAAGGCTCTAGCAGATACCAGCACAAAGGGCCCTAATGGCATTGAACTATGCAGTGGGCTTGTTGTATAGCTGCTTTGGAGACAAAGGAAATTAAACAGCTGCCCACCTTGCCTGGTCTCTCGAGGACCCTCCTCTCATGCGATTAATGAAGGTTGAAGGACCACAGGTACTGATCTCTACCACAACAGTGCATCAGCAGCAATGTCACATCAACCAAGACTCCATGCTTCTCCTCCATAAACTGAGTCACCAACTGGATCACCAAAGAGTCATTAGTAGGAACTGCTCACCCTTTAACAGCCCCATATGACAAGTGGGAAAGTCTAATGAAGAATGGCTATTAACAGTAGATTATTGTGACATGACTGAAATCAACCTGCTGCTATACCAGACACACTTCAACACAGTCAAAGGCAGCCCAGTGGTGTACCAAAACCTGTACCACTAATGTGTTTTTCTCAATCCCTTTGGCAATAGAGCTCGCTTGCACTTGGAGGGGTACCCAGTATACCTGGAATCCCCCACCCCTGGGGGAGAGATACAGCTTTACCATCTGCCATGGACCGATCCAGGCTGCACTGGAACAAGGAGAAGCTCAGGAACACCTGCAGTAAATTGATGACACCATCATGTGGGGTAATACAGCAGAAGATGCTTTTGAGAAACAGAAAAAATACCTCAAATCTTTCTGAAAGCTGGTTTTGCCATTAAACAAAGTAAGGTCATGAGACCTGCACAGGAATAAAATGGTAAGATAGAGTTTGTTAGATGCCAATGGGTATGATCAACAAAATCACACCTGCATATCCACCAATTAGTAAGAAACACACACAAGCTTTCTTAGGCATTGTAGGCTTCCAAAAAATACACATTCCAAATGACTGTCTGATTGCCAGCTCTCTCTATCAAGTGACCCAGAAGAAGAACAATTTCATACGGGGCTCTGAGCAACAACAAGCCTTCAAACAAACAGAACAGGTGACAGTCCATGCAGCAGCCCTTGGACCGGCCTAGACAGGAGAAGATGTAAAAAGCAGACAACAGTCAGAGAGAACCAAGCTTCCTGGAGCCTCTGACAGAAAGCACCAGGGGAGACTTGAGGTCAGCAGCTAGGGATTTGGAGTCAGGAACACAATGGATCTGAGGCCTGCTACTCCAAATGAAGAAATACTGCCAGAAAAACTGTTTTGAGTTTTGTTAAGTATATTGTGCTAATAAAGAAAGTGAATTACTTAAGTATATGAAAGCAGGTTACTCCAGCAGAAAAGATGGGACACCACTTCTTCAATAAATTACTTTAAAGACAAGTGGTTTCTGACCTGTAAGAGAGCTGATAACCTTCAAATTTGAAGCCTAGAAGCTTCACTTTTTCATCAAATAAAGTGATTTAGACTCAGAAGAAAAGACATGGAAGAAAAAGAGATGTGTTTCAGAGCCACAGCTACCTGACTGTCCAGCAAAAATGTAGGGCAAGGCAAGAGTCAGCAGATGCTTGTCATAAAATCACAGAATATCCTGAGTTAGAAAGAATCCATAAGGATCGTGGGTCCAACTCCAAGCCTGCACAGGACAACCCAAAGAATCACACCATGTGTCTTTAGCAGAGAGGAAACTTAATGACAGAGCAACCTTCTCACCCTCACAACTTCATTTTTAACAAAACGGACCTTCATTAAACTGCATTCTTTTCTAGTAATGTTAAAATGTTAAAAGCAGAGTTAAACCTCTGCAGGGACAGGATTTCATGTTTCTATCTAACAGAAAGAAAGCTTAGAGCAGCAACACATTGCTTACATATTTCTTGCACTTTTAACTCCTCGAAGGACATCAGAGAGATTGGATAAGGGAAACAAACCCCAGCCTTTCAAGAAGTAAAAAATTGTCATTCAATGAATGCAGCTGTAGACAACTGGAGAAAATCAGATGTAGTGAAGAACAAATCCCTTAATTTTGATGAATCTTGGAACTGGACAACTCAAAAATGAGGTCAACAGCCCTAGAGGCAGTTTCAGGAAGGTCCAGAGCAAAAAAAGCTAACAGGATGGCATTTCCTTTGGAAAAGGTCTGGAATGGTGTCAGGAACTACAATGAAGTGAGAATGACTTGGAGTGGCTGCTCCTTCAGCTCAATTCTAAAAAGCAAGTCCAACTGATAAGATGTGCTGAATGCTAAACTTAATGACTGCCTTCATAGAGAAAATAATACCCAGGCTTTACCACCAGAACTACAGACTGTATCCCAGGAAAGTACAGAATATTAATGCAACTCACTCTGTTTTGATCACTCAACCAGATCATCAAGAAATATCACTGAACAATGGAAGGATTTTTTTTCTTGTATTTTACTCTCAGAAGACACTTTGAATAATAATGCAGTGACTCATAAGGCGAAATAATTCAAGAGGCAGCAAATAAATCTATGACAAGTTTGTGAACAAAATACCTGCCATTTGTCCCTATTTACTGTACTCTTTATAACTTTGTGCATAACAAAGAAATGAGTCTTCAGCCTTGACTGATCCTCAATTATATAAGGGACAGAGATCAAACATCAGCCGGCAAAATTACTTCCAAGGAAAGATCTGACAATTATTGATTGGCTTAAGCAGAATTAAAGGGGAAAAAAAAAAAAAAAACAGGTCATGAACTTCTAATGAACGGTAAATAAACTGTAGAAAGAGACAACACTTTGTAGGGAACAGATTAAGTTTCACACTTGACAAAATTGCTAAAAAAACTTTTACAGTTATAAAATAGTCAATAAGAATAAAGTGTTTCGCTTTCCTTACAGTTTTGCTGCTGCTTTCAAGAACTTAAGAACCAAAGTCCCATATCTCTCTAGCAAAAACTACATATCTCTCTAGCAAAGGGCAACGCAAGAAGATAATGAGTTTTCCAGTGAAGGAAATATTATACACATTCCTACACATTACACTCCTATTGTATATTTTTCCATAGACCTGTAAGGCTGAATTGAAAAAAAGGAAGTTAATCAATACATTCCTCAGGAGGCTATAAAGGTTAACATACTACTGACAAGAAGATCCCTCTTAAAGACCATGACCTGACAAAAACAATTTTAACTGACACTTTTAAAAACATATCCTATTAGAGCCAGTAAATCCCCTTCCACTTCCCAAAGCAAGGCTGATTTCAGTGAACTTTTAATTCAGATTATATTAGACTATTAGATTATATTAGACTACTTTTAGCATGACCTGATATAGCAAAGCTTGCAGTGGAAACTTGTCATTTTCCCCTGGTTTAATTATCTTGCACCTTCATCTGACATAACTTTATACCTACCTTCCATGGTATTAGAAAGCAAGCTCCTTCTATCAGTAGAGAATACTAGAATGAATACCTTTAGAAAGAATACCTTTATTAATGAAATATACAGTATTCAAAATGGATAAAGTAAAGAGACTGAGGAGACGATGTCTTTGAGCACTGCCTTCAAGGTGGCACTTTGTCATTTACCAATATGGCATGCCCTTGGCAGCTCCCCATCGACCCTGCAGCTGTGGCTGTCTCAACAGAAACATCAGTCTTCAAGACACCAGCGATGCCCCCTGCATTTCTGTGGTGCCTGGTGTGATCTTGGGGAAGCCACCTTGTCATCCAAGCATTAAAATGGATAATGCTTTCAGGGTTAGTGGAGAGATATAAGGAAATGTTTACACAAGAGCTCTAAAATCTTTAAGTGACAAGACTTTCTGAAACAAATAGGCACAGCAAAGTGGGGACAAATAGCAACACAAAGAAATTGCCTTAGAAATGCCAAAGATTCATTATTCATTATTTTAGTATTATCCCAAACATTCAAGTGGGAAAGTTCCATTGCTAAATGTTAGACTGTACATCTGCTGCTTGCTGAGAACATATGTTGCAATTGTAATGGGAACTGCTGTCTAAGGGAATACAGCAGTTTTTTTGAGAAACACTTGCATTGTTCATCATCTTTCATTAACCACATACAAGTTGCTCTGTCATTCACAAAAGCATAAAATGGGTCTTTAAATGTAATCTAGTTCCAACACCCCATGGACCAGGACACCTTCCACTAGACCAGGTTGCTCAGAGCTCCATCCAGCCTGGCCTTAAACACTTCCAGGGATGGGTCATCCACAGCTGCTCCAGGCAACCTGGTGCAGTGTCTCACAACCTTTACACTGAGAAATTCCCTCCTAATATCTAATCTAAGTCTACTTTCTTCCAGTTTAAAGCCTTTTACCCCTTCTCCTACCCCAAGCCCTTGTAAAAATTCCCTCTCTGGCTTTCTTGTAGGTCCCCTGCGGGATATTGGAAGATGCTATATCATCTCGTCAAAACTTTCTCTTCTCCAGACTGAACAAACTCAACTCACTCAGCATGAGTAGAAGTGCTCCAGCCCTCTGATCACCTTTGTCACCTCCTTTGGACATGCTGTAACAGGACAAAGTCCTTCTTATGTTTGAGGCCACAGAGTTGATGCAGCACTGCAGGTGGGGTCTCACAGGAGCAGAGGGGCAGAATCCTCTCCCTCACCCAGCTGGTTATGCTGTTTGTGATGAAGTCCCGGATACAACTGGACTGCAAGCACACATTGACAGGTCATGTCCAACCTCTCATGCACTAGGCATCCCAAAATCTTTCTTTTCAGGGCTGCTCTCAGTCCATTCTCCACTCATTGCATATCAGGATTTGGGCACATATTTGCATAGTCCTGTTTTGAACTGTTCTGTATTATGTATCTGTAATTTTTTTTTTCATTTCTAATTATGTAGCCAGGATGCAAAGCCACGCAACAGATCAAATTATTCAGAAGTAAAGACTATCTCTCATTTCAGGCTAAACGCCAGAGCAAGTAAGCATTTTCATAATTATCTTTGTTTTGATAATTTATTTTTTTTAAAGAGTCCCCAGGTGACAGCATCATACTTACAATCTGTTCTGGAAGTTTACACCAATCTCTGTAAGTAAAAAAAGCCCATAACAAAACCTTCTAAGTAATTTATGTTAGATTAACCAATTTGAAATGTATAGGTAAGTGTCAACAATTTCACATTTACTTGAATTTCTTATTACTCCAGTTCTGGACCACCACCAAACAAAACACTCCTGTGTGTATTTGAGCAGATTAATTGTCTGACACAAAAGAGAGTGGAAATACTGGACACTATGGATTAGTCCTATTGTCATTTATCTGCCTTCAGCAGATAAAAGGGATATTCAGCATCTTACTGATGGAAGACTTCTTCTTTCCTTACATTCTTACAATGAACCGTAAAATACATGTTTTCCTCTTATTTGGCTTTGACAAATTAGCAGTGTGAATTTGCCAAGCACAGGGATTTGGCATTCCACACTTTATTGAATGAGGAAGTCATTAACAGATCAAAGCTCAGATGCTGGTGTGCCTGTTCAAAGTTATTTTCATTCTTACATAAATACTTCTCAGGCACTTTGACACACTCCTGGCTGTTATGGGGATACCATATACAAGGAAATATTTTCAATATTCAGGCCAATGTGTTTCATTAACCATTATGGTCTTAGCTTTATGGGTTCTGACTGCAGCTTTAAGAGTCTTCGTTTATAAGGAGGATCTGAAGAAAATTACAAACAAAATGCTGACACACCCATGAAATGGAGAAAACATCTAATGACTCAGACATTAAACTTTGCTCAGGAAGATGACTGAATACAAAGAGCAAAATATATAGGAATCTTAAACAGAAAACACAAGGAAAGTGAGGTTTAGGCACACAGTAACTAAAAATGGAAGTGGCACCAAACTATCAAAGTACTACTTAAGATACACAGGAGATAGCCGTAGACAGATAATTCAGATTGTACTAAAAATGCAATTATAGTTATTTAATACAAGAAAGTACTACAGATAGCCCATTACAGCCAAACACAAAACTTTCAGTCCACAAAAACCAAAGGATTCCTGGGAATATCCACACCAAAGATACTGGCAAAAAAAAAATCCAGAAGCCTAACACCAGCCTTACTGCAGCTAATTTTAAGCTATTACACATATATGTACTTGCAATGCATGAATCTGTTCTTTAATCCAGACCAGCTGAAGTTACATGGAAAGAGCAAATCATCAAGTGCTAACCCTGCCCCTGACCACCCAGCTCATATGTGTCATCTGCAATCAATACAGGTGTTGTGAAATAATAAACTTGATTGCAAGAGGTGAATCCGTATTTTTTTTTTTTACTTTCTGTTCCCACAATTCCCGCTCTGGCATTATTCTCTTTAGGACAGTAGCACATGTTGTGTAAAGTTTCCAAGATGGGGACATCAGCAAAAGGCACACACCTGCATGGCTGCCCCTGGTCTGGCCCTGACCCCTGACAGCAGAACACTCTCACACCATGTCCACGGACCTGCTCCAAAATTCCCCAGCTTCAGTCTGTAACATCTAAAAGACCTCTAAAAGTTTCCCAAGTGAATAGCCAAAATGACAACTATAATCCTCAAGCTCTGACAAACAGAAATTACAGAAATTACCAAAGAGCACGAACACAGGTTTCCCTCTGCAGTTTCCAAAGCTGAGAATACCAGGCAGCACAGTGAGCTTCTGGAAAGGCAGTAAATGCAGAATGCACTGTACCAAGGCAAAAGCAATGCCTCGAGACACAAATTCCAGAGCAATGTGGACTGTGTACAGATGACAGCAGTATAACATAACATTATATTCTGCTTATACCACTCCTCTGGAGCTTATGAAAATACCAAATCTCAGTGCTGTGCACAGGAGAGCAGAAACACATAAGGCAGATCAAGTAAGAGATTTAGATTTTATAAAATGTCTTCTCTATCTTCTTACACAACTAAGACCATTTAATAGTTTCCAAAGTTACTGTTAGTTATGTCTGTTTTACAGACATAAGTAAAAGGCAATGCTCAATGAGAGAAGACTTGTAAGGTTGGCCAGGAATACTTACTTGAGTCATTCCCCCATTTAGGAATGAGCTATAAAGGAGTACAATATCTGAGAGGAAGCATTTCCAAAGCAAAACTAGAAGAGTAAATCGAAACAATTTCCTGATACTCTCTTTTGGGCTACATGAAATATTTTGTGTCTTCATTTGAGGGAGATAGGAATACTCAAGAGAAATAAAAACCCAAAGACAAGCTCCTATTCTGATAACCTCACTTTAAACTGCATGGGAAAAGTCAAATGGAAGGTGTTTAATTACTCTGGTCAATAAACAGTCAATTCAGCTTCTGAGAATGTATTTCCTCCTTCCTAATATGAGGAAGGAGTAAACATTTATTGTCCTGACAAATATCTGAGTGTAACAGGCCAGGTGCAGTGATGGCACAAAGATGTCAAGAGCTACAATGCTCCCAGGAGAGGATGGCCACAACTGTGTCACAAGAAGATGACACCTCAGCTGAAACGACATCAACCTGACAGGATTCAGTTTCACCTGTAAACACAGTACACAGCTCACAGACAGAACTGCCCAAGGCACAACAGGTCCCACAATAACAGAGTGCACAACTCATACTAATTTATACAAGGAAGGACAGATTATACCCAATGATATCTTGTTTGCCCATCTACCTACATCATTTAACGTTAATATGGTTTTATACCACTGCCACTTCAAAATCTGGAAAAGCTTTGTTTTGTGGCCAGACTTTAGTGGACTCCACCTGAAACACAGATGTTCATTATCCATTACTGCGGCGTGGGTTTTCGCTCTCCCCGGCTGCACGCAGCTTTTGGGAGCCCGGCTGTGGCGTAGCTTTCACGTGCTGCCGGGGTTTGCTGCCGCGGGTTCCCGGACACAGCTCCGTGTCTCAGGTGCGTGGGCTGGCCAGCCTCTGTTACCGTGCGCTAGGGATCCGGCAAAGAGGAAGGAATTTGTCCATTTACTCCGTGCTTGGCAGGAACGGTTTATTGGTCACACGCGGCGCGGTTTGATGGAAAGACGCGACCGCTCCAGGCACTCGCATGGGAGAAAACGGCGCCTGGCTGCCGGCGGGATAGGGCTTTATGAAGGGGTGGGGCAAGAGGATCCACGGCCTGCCGGCCAATAGGGGCGGCTGCCGTGGCGGTGACGCCAGCAACAGCGACCAACCAGAGAACCCTGCAGGGGCTGGCACTGAGCCTCAGCCAGAGCAGGATTGTGTGGCTTGGGGTGGCCAGCATGGGGTTTCCCGGGGCCGGACGGCAGGGTGGTTACAGGAGCGGCAGAGGGGTAAGGATCCAGCAGCAGGCAACATGGGGCCAGAAACCGCGGGGGGGAACAACACGGGGGAAACGCGGGATTACAGAACTTGACTTATTTTAACATAAATTTAAAACCCTAATCTAAACCCAAACTCCGGGATGCAACACATTACCACAATGGCCTGTCTGCTGATTAGGTGATAAAAGAAGTGGGTTTCTGCAACATCTTCGTTTAATGCTGATTTTATCAATAGGCTGCAACTAGCATCCATCACAACCATCAATACAGGACAAACATAGAAACAGCAAGAAAACTGCACAGCACTTGTCTGTTAGTGGTTGTAGAGCACAGCATAGTTTTCACTTTGATGTCTCTTTCTGAACTGTTATTTTGATGGCAATGGTATCAAAGCACTAGAAATGACTGACTGCTATCAAATCATGCAGGCACCTAAAAACCAATACTGCTATTTAGGTTAGCAACAAGGAACTGCATACTGTGCCCCTGGGCCAGACTCCAGGATAGCCACCACTTTCCTGCTGTTTTTACAACAGCATAAATATTGGCACAAGTCAAAGGCAGCTTGCGGATGCTTCAGAGGGCTCCCCAAGGACTTGACCTGAAGAAGCAGCTGTCTATGAGAATGCAGCCTATGAATTCAGGCCTTGCACCTTTATTAAGCATTTTCCAGTCATTATTCCTCCCAAATGAACGTTAGCAGCAGAGGACATGTGGTAGCATCAAAACCAGAAAGTGGTTTTTTTGTCACTTAACATAAAGAAAAGGAGACTTTGCATTATGAGCCATGTTTATGAATTCACCTGCAAAAACCAATGAGTTTCTTTCCCCTCCAAGAAAGCCAAAGAAATTGTTTCAGTTAGTACATAACTGTTTACCACAAAAACTAAATAGAATTTTGATTTTTTTTTTTACTAATGAAGTATATTTCAATTAAAATCTTATCATTAGAGTAGAACAAATAAAACAGATTTTTTCAATATTGGTCAAGACTTCTTTATTTTTCCTGACACTACAATACTTGAAAAATAAAACTGAAGTTAATTTTATACGATTATTTACACCAAGTGCTACTGAACCACAGTATGTCTCAGTAGCAAAGTGATCAATATGACCAGCTAAAGAGTCTTCTGAAAAGCTGTTATTTTTAAGAGAATTACCTCCTTGAACACACACAAATACTATAATGACTTACCTTAAATTCCTTTACCACACAAAATTAGTCTAAAAAGGTATTTTTTCAGATAATATTGAAAGTATGTTTTTAAAAAAATCACAGACAAACAAAAAAGTTCGTCTTTAGCAGCCATCTTTTATTTATCTTTTTCCTGCTCTGAAAGTCATGTTGCAGATGAATTTGACAGTTAAAGCCCAATTAAATCAACTCTGAGATGGATAATGACAATAGAGGTTTCATCACTACCCCAACATGAAATATTTTTAGAAACAAAAACAGAATAGCTAATAATCACATATAAAAGTACTCATTCATAAATGTATTTTTAAGTGCTAACTAACCTAATTCAGAAATATCCATGGTAATTATCAGGTATTGTACTGGCAACATGTTCATGAGCCAGAAAAAACTCCAAATATGAGCCATTCCTGGAGACTCAACATGACCATGGTTCACCTACCTACATGTAACCCAGTGCTCATTCTGGATGGCCACTCACCTAGGAAAGGATTTCTTCCACAGAAGAACTATCAGCACTAGACATTCAATGCCAGTTCATGGCCCTTATTCTCACCAAGTTCAACTTCATGAACTGTTTTCTGTAGTCTGAAGTAAACAAGTTGGGGAAGTGTTTTAGTACTGATGGAGCAGAATGGAAAATGGGTGGATCTTGATAAATCATTGATGCATGATCTTCCACACTGTGTGGGCAAGCATTGCTAGCAAGACTTTGCCACTATAACCTATGCATAAATGAAACACCAATGCTTCAAACTAAAGTTTGCTGTAAAGCTATTTTTAGCAAAAAAAGAATAATCGCCATTCTTAACAGTACTAATACTTCCTCTATTGTCACGAACAACAGTGGATTTTATCTAGTCTAAGAATGAAATGCTTTTTTTCTTTTAAAGAAGCAGAAATAATTGCAAATGCACTAAGATATCTTAGTGCACTTTCTGTGCAGCTGTAATGATAGCAAGACAGTCTCATACGTTAGCTGATGTGCTCATTGAAAAGAGCAGATGCAAGTCCTCCTTGAATAGCATTACACCACATTTCCACTCAGAAAGGGATTTTTGTATGCCTGGGTTCAACAGCTGACGCAGCAGCTCAAAAACTTGGGTGCTGCCTTGTTATTACAGGCTCTATTATAATCACTCTAATTAAAGAATTGACAGCATTTTCATTATGAATTCTTATCCAGGGGTTAATAATTGAGCTGTAAAATTTGCTTTGGGATGGAATTTTGCATCTATCAGAGAGTGACTAGGCTGGAAGAGACCTTCAAGATCATCAAGTCCAACCCATGCCCTAATATCTCAACTAAATCATGGCACCAAGTGCCACATCCAGTCTTTTTTTAAACACATCCAAGGATCATGACTCCACCACCTCCCTAGGCAGACCATTCCAGTACTTTACCACTCTTTCCATAAAATCTTTTTTCCTAATATCCAACCTATATTTCCCTTGGCACAGCTTAAGATTCTGTCCTCTCATTCTGTCAGTACGTAATACCTTTCTCACTGCATGGAAAAAAAAGGGTTTTTCCACTTTTCTCTTAATACAGACAATTAATAATTGCATTTTTAATGCCTGAAAACATTCTGAAATACAATGCCTATAACAACAGAGAAGCTCTTCCAGAGATTTTTAAAAAAACAATGCAATAAAAATGTCTCATTTTGGTTCTGTGGGCATAAGACTGAAAAGAGGTTTATGAGATATGGAGTCCAGCCAGTGGACTCACTCGTGTCTTCAGGCAGGTAATGTCTCTGTGCTTCTCTGTGCTTCCCTGTCTCTGGAAGGAGAATGATGGGCATAATGATCTGCACATGAAATGCGCTCACTGAAACCTCAGGAACACTCTGTGTAGCTGACATGTCATTTTTAATATAATATATGACTGCTGACCCTTGCACATCTGCAGACTTTATATTCTTCCTTGACATGGATCTGCATAGATACTGTGTGTGCAACAAGTTAGGCCACCTACTGATACCAACTTCATAAATACACTTGTCCCATATAATCACTGAGGGCTAATATCAGACTTTCTAGATCCTGACTATATCTGAATGTTGAAGGCTTCATTGCAGGAGTCTAGAGAGCTTAACTGGCATACATACCCACTTAAGTGTACACAGAAATTTCTTCTAAGCTGTATAATCAATCATGAAAATATGTGAATGGAGCTTTAGCTGACTCCAAGATTTCTAAACTTATTACTGCTGGTACTAACTTTTGCCATCTCCTTCCACATACCTCATCAGAAATCTGTGCTGTAAATAAAAACTCATCTTTTTAAATTCTAAAGAACTTCTCAAAAGCAGAATCCCTCATACATGTAAGATAAATCAACAACAGAAGAGCTCTTGGAAGTAGTACCATTAGTAGAACTGCCTTACTTTCAAAACTCTGAACAAATGAACTCTATTAGGCATAGGTGTATCTCTTTCCTGAGGGTTTTTAAACAGAAGGATTCACATCAAAAGACATGAAGTCTGATGCTGCAAGTCATGCCATCAATAGAATTTCAAACCAGTTTGCAAACAGAGATATTGCAGTTATCAGTCTCCAACATTGTATTTTCTCTGCTTGACTTGATTCACAGTCATTGAGGATTGTGGTATCACTATCCACAGCATAATACTGACCAGAATACTGCTACAGCTGTAAAGGGAAAATAAGCTTTAGGCTTTAATCCTCTGACACTACGTTCACAATCATTATTACTTCCAATACTACTTCTCTAAGACTATAATAGTATCCTTAAAAACATTTAAAAGCTGCTCCATAAGTACTTAAGGCATGAGCTAAATTAAAGCAGAAATCAGAACAAGTGAAATAGCTGAAATTAACACTTCATTGTACCAGCACAATTTATAATGTACACATGTTCTCTCTCTTCAGCAATAAAAATACAGTATACGTTTTTAATGGTATTGGTTTTAACTTCAGGAAACATTAAAAATTGCCATTGCACCACTACTAGAATTATATTATTCCTTCAAACAAACCCAAATAATAAAAAAAAGTCCTTGTTTTCCTGCAGGTAAGTGGCACCAACACAATCTCAAACCGCCAACATCACTTCTTGCTGACATCATTAGTGTCTGTCTCTCTCCACCTGCTTTAATGCTGTTAGTTTACACAATCTACCAAACACTAGAGTTCATATTATAATCAAACAAGATGACACAGCAATTGGCTAGCAACAAAGAGCCTCCAAGAAAAACTATTACCAAGAAAACACATCTAGAAATAACTGTGCGAGGTCAGAGGAGTACATTTTATCAGAGTTTTAAAGAATGTTTCAGGAAGAGAGAAATTTAAAATGTAAAGGAAATAAACAAAAACCCACCAAAAAAAAAAAACCCAGGCAAAAAAACCCAGCAAACACATTAAAAAAAACCCACCACAACCCTCAAAAAAGCCCTAAAACCAACAAAAACAACACTCAAACCTCAAAGTGCTGTTTTTAGAACTACATTGTAAAATCCTCAACCATTTAAAGACCACTCTGAATTTTTTCATACAAATTCTGTGGTGGTTTGTAGGTGTTCTCTAAGCCACACACTCATTTTACACACAGTGACATTACAGAAGGATAAACAGAAACAAAGGATACAAGGTTTTTCACTGACAGTCAAACATCAAAACCCACAAACATAATTTTTAGAATAAAATTTGTTCCTTGTGAAAAGTAAGTTAAAAGGAGTATCTGTACGTGTCTGTCTCCAAATAAATTTACTCCTTCTACAAAGTACATGAAAAGCTCCATTTTTCAGGACCTTCTTTCTTCCAAGAACTGCTAAGAGTTTGCTGAATCTTATTGAGGAAGCTCAAAGTTCAGACAGCTCGTTTAGTCTGCTACAAACCTTACTACCAAATTACAGCTGCAGTTGGAATAAAGGAATGAGTCAGTATGTGTTGCTTTGCCTTTCCCATAAGCAAATAAGGTAAGAGGTTTATCTCCCCAAAACCAACATTGATAAAGAAAATGCATACCAGCAAAGAAAGTTAATACCCTGTTGATTTAACCAGGTGAAAAATTACTACATCTTCATTTTTTTCCTGAAAGAAAATAAACCAATTATTTGCAGAATGAGTTATCTTTAACTGGCAGTAGTCAGCTGCTAAATTTTGTACACTGCTTCACTCTCTCTTAGTAAATATACAGATGTTTCAGCTGCGTACTTCTACAAATGGTAACTACTCAGCTGTCCCAAAGAAGCCAATTCCATACAGCAAAGTCTTATTCTACATCAAATAAGAAAAAAGAGCAGAGCCCTTTCAAGTTCTATTGTAAACACTGTCATATGACACTCATTCAAGTTAAAAATTCTTGTGAGACAAATAACTTTTGAATTACATGGATTTTGAACTAAATTACTTTAGAACTACTGTTAAGCAGATTGTCGTAGGATTTACTTAAAAATTCAGCAGAATAGGATGTACACGAAGAAGTAAATTAATTGGAATCTAAACAATAGTCATGAAAAAAAAATTCCTAGAATTAGTTTTAAATTTAAATATCATTTTAAATATACAAATAAATGAAGAAGCAAGACTTGGAAAATTATACTACTTCATTTCTGGTTCACACACTTCATTTCTCAGAGGTTTTTTTTACAATGAAAGATAACATTTCTTGAACAAGATCCTCCAGCGGTGTTCTCCTTATGGCCACCCTAAGGCAAACAGGCTAAGAACTGTTCATGGAGGTTTCAGCTCCAGACATTCAAAGGTGCTTCTGGGTGGTGCCAGATAGGTTTGCAGAAATTGAAGGCTAAGCATCAGAAGCAGAGTCACCAGTCACAAGTCATAAGCCAAAACCCCAGCAGAGTTAGCAAGAAAGGTTATAGCTAAGAATCCTACAAGAACCCTGAGGAAAAGACGAGGACTGGGGAAAAGATAAGGGAAAATAAGTTTTGTGGATGAAAGTGAGCTTATGAAGAGGAGAGTGGGGAATGTCAGAAGAGACAAAGACTATTACATTTGAGAGACAGAAAAAATCCCCCTTATTGCTAAGAGAAGTACAGAGGCAGAATTTTTGTTTCCTTATTTTATTTTTGGAAGCTCAGCTATCTTCAGTCTGCCTCATTTCAGCTGTCTGTGCACAGACCCCAGGACTTAGATGGAGCTTGCACTAATTTAACTGAACACTGCACTTTTACATCTGGGCAGATTCGACCAAAGAAATGGAAGCCGGATTCATTTTCTAAATGGCACAGTAATTTGATCCATTTTAGGGATATGAAAGGCATCACTAGAACTGTATTAAAACATTTTTAAAACAGTGTAACCTTACTCCATAATTCTATATCACCCACCTCCTCCTTGTTCACTTGCCACATATACCCATTCCTTCCTCTTCATCCCAAACCCATGTCTTGCAGCCCAATAATTTTAATTACTCTTTCATTCCTATGCCCTTGAATTCCATATTCTCAGTGGTCTTCTAGGCACGATTTTTCTGTCAGCAACTGCATTGCTGTGGAGGTTGAAATCCTTTAAAGTAAAATCAGATCAATATTCCTTTTTTAAAAACTTGTCTACTGCCTCACAGGGAAAACAGGAAGCACTGCTCACCTCACAGATCTTTCACCTTCTTCAACACCAACAAAAATTCATCCATGGTCTGTGTTGAGCTTCCTACACCCTCCCTCTTGCTTTTCCTACAGCATCTTCCCTGGCAGATGCAGTCATCCTGCAGGTGTAACTGATCAGGTAACCAAAGGAGGCAGGCAGACAGAAAGGTGTTAGGACGGGGTGAAGGACCAGCTGGCCCTTGGCAAGGTTACAACTCTCCCCCCATGAACAAAGGTCCAATCCAGCTGCCAGGGACAGAAGACCAAGCCCACAGTTTCCCTCTCTGCGTGATTCTGAGCAGAGATGTGAGCCAAGGATTGCTCTCCAGGCAGTGTCTCACTGACAGGGTGTAATGATCCTGGGGACCCTCTGCAGCAGGCTCTCCTGTCAAACCAACTCCATTTTATATCAAACACAAACACGCACTCAAGCAGGAGAAAAGAAAGAAAGCTGTCCCACTGAAGTGAGTGATCCCAGAGTCACCCATCTCACAAAAGTCAAATCAGGACACCTGAGGGAGAAGAAAAGTATCAACAGTCCTATCTTTTGTCCTGCAAACCTCAGGAACCTTAAACCTTTTGTTTCTACTCAAATATGGCCAAGAATCATAATGAAATATTGATTTTTCCGTCTTAATAAAACAATTTTTCCTGGTTCATCTCAGTCAGCCATATAACAAAGCAATAATCCTTGACTAGTTATTTTTTTTATTTATTTTATAATTCAGCCTCCAAACTAAACATCAAATACATTTCAGACCTCAGCCTTTTAGTACCTCAGTACAACTCCTACAGCTTTCAAGGATTAAGACATCTAGAAACTCATCAATATCTTGGTGGAAGTCCCACCTGTGTAAGAGCCCATTAGAATTTTCTTTTTACTTACATATTTTTGAAAGAAGGGCATTCTGTAACAAAAGAAGCAGGCAGATATACAATGATGCAAGAAGCCTAAAGAAGTATAAGCAACATTGCTGCACCAAATGGTACAGAAACAAGTCCACTTCATTCTTAAAACCTACCAGTCTTCTTATTCAATCTTTAAAATAAAAAAATGCTCATTTTACAATACACAACCACTGTCAATATTCAACATGCATTACATTCTAAACATATGGACTAAGTGCAGCCCTATTAAACTGAAAGCAGCAGTTCTGTGACACAGGCTGGGATAAAACTCCCTTTTTACTGCAAGAATGTTTTCTAAAAGGGAGAAAATTATCAAATAAAATTAAGTGGAAAGGGTCATATGATATTTTCATATGCAATTACCCTCTTAAGTCAACAGACTCCAATACACAGAGTGACAGGTGTTCATGTAACAGAAATGGTAATCTTAAATTTGACACATGCACATAGATCAACTCTAAGATTAGCAAAATTGCGTGCACATATTAAACAGAAAACAATCCTCACTCTTTTCCACTTCTCAGTACGAAATATCACTTAATGTACATGTAAGTGTGAAATTGCTTCTAATGAATTATGGCATTAAAGTTAAATCAACAGAAGAGATTGGCACCAGGAGAGTATATATATATATATATATATATATATATGTATGTATGTACAAATGTACCTTCCTAAATAAAGATGATGTCAAAATACACTTTTGCACCTCCTTGCACTGACAACAAATCATTAATTGGATTGACAGATCAGAACTGCTATATCATTTTTTAGGTCTTCAAATTGGTCATGGTGCAACTGTACTCCCACTACAAATTCCTAAGGTAATGAACATGCAAAGATCTGGGTGGGAGACAGGATGGACCTCACATTCATCAGCTACATCATCCTGTCAAAATGAAGTTACACCTATTAGCTAACATATAGAATACAACCAGAAATCTACATCAGAAAGATCCCACTTCTGACAAAAAGTGTTATGATTTTGAGATCTGCTCTCTAGAATCACTCCTAGATTTCTCCCAATTCAGGAATTACTGTATTTCCAAATATGTAAACTGTTTTTAATTGTAAGAGACTTTGTTTGCTGAATTTACATGGCAGCTGCAGCTTTCAGATACAATAAAACTGCATGTAGCAGGAGCATAAATCACCTTCTTCCTAGATATATTCACAAAAGCTAGAAATGAAGATTTTTTTCATACACCAATGAACAGGAAATACGTATTGTTAAGTGTATCACTTGAATCTATTAGAAAAGGAGTCACTTTAGTGCTCGCTTTAGTGATTAATGCAAGAATCATTCATGTGCTGAAAAAAATGATGTTAAGAGTTTTGCCTATCCATTTGTTCAATCTTCTACATGTCTTCCAAAAGCTATTTTTCCTCATTCCTTGTACCATTCATGCATTCAGGAACATACTTTCTGAGTTTTAATTTGGAATCGCTAATAAGGTTGAAACAAGAGACTCCAACTATCATTTATCAATTAACATTAATCACAGAAAATCATAATGCAACTGTGTTTCAGAGAGAATGCATTTCCATGGATGAGACAAGAGGTAGCAATTTCAATGGAGAAAAAATTCATAAGCACTACCACCAAGCTTCATGCACATTCTGAGAATTTAATCGAAGTGTTCTCAACATGCAATAAGTATGAACTACTGAACTGTAATTCGCAAAACCCTTTTCAAATGTGTACAGACAGAAAAAGATACAGAATACATACCAGATTTAAGATGGACAGTGTAGCTGTGCTTTGCAAAGTATTACATTAACTGGAAAAATACAAGAGCTAGCTCAAGGACTTGTTCACCAGGTGTTGAATACATTTTACAAAACTTCACTGAGTTATGGAAAGAATCCTCAAACTAAGCAAGGAATTCTACCTGTCAGCAATGCACTGGTCACATAGAACAACCGGGAACTTGGCAATGCCCTAAAACACAGAAGCCTCCCATGAAGCCTCACGTTCCTCTGCTGTAATCCTTCACACAAGGTCAGCTGAGGGAGGGAGTGTAAAGACCAACAATTAGAAGCACAGCCCAGTCTGAATTGCAGAGGGAGTCAGAACAACATCTGGGGCAGGAGGCGCAACCTGCATTCTAAGTAATTCAGCTACTTGGCTGTTGCACCAGCACATTTGGCAGCAGTTGGAAATTCCTCCTGGCTGTCACACTGCAGTCCGCTTTCCATTAAGATAGATCCCCATCCTAAATGTGTGTGCCTCAGCAATATTCAGAAAGTAAAAGGACAGTAATTGCTGACTAAATCTAGCACTACAAATTTCATCTTTGTTTTCAGTATTGAAAGAAATGCATTAATAATTTTTCTTTATTTTTCTCCTTTTTAGTTACTTCCTTTCTTAAAGTAAAAACAAAATACACACCATTTGTTTTGCTTTTTGTTTGTTTTCAAACCTGTCAAATCACCCCACAAACAGCTGAGGGACACTTTAACCCATCCTCCCATTGCAAATACGCTCTGGCTTCTTCTCCCACTCAGCTGGGTCTCACTGCACCATCACCCTTTCCTTCAGGGATGGGTGCAGTTACAGCAAGAATAAATCAAATTAGAGAATTTAACCGTTGAAATCTAATCAGACACATGCAGAGTGATTTCTCCACAAGCTTAATTATGATGCTGCTATGATGATGACCAGCCACACAATGAATGCTAAGGCCTAGGATAAAAACAATGGCAGGAATATCTTTACGGTGCCAGCATGGACATCCGAGCAATTTAAGTAATTCTAACCAAGGCTGCAACAAGTAATAATGTCCAACAGTCAAAAATGAAATGGCAGTACACTGTCTTGTTATACTTTTGCACAGTTTAATTTTACAACATGTCTCAAATGGTTTATTCACCCTCATCCTCTAGGGGCTGACTTAAGTTAGGCTTTGTCAAAAGCAATAGCCATCAATATCCTTTGCATCTAATTTGCTACCCTTATAGAAAGCATCCTGCTCCATCTTAACCCAGTGACAAAGAAAGGTTTTGTAATAAAATAAATAATGCTAGTGTTATAATAATAATAATGTTCAGCATAATGCATGCTATAGCTGAAAAGATGATCATTAGTTCTCCAACTTCAAGCTCAAGAAAAGCGCAGTTTCCTATTTGGCCCCAGAGAATGCCCAAAGATATGCAAAACTACACACTAATATATGGAATCCAGGAAACACCTGTGTACATGTAAGGGAACTCTACCATTTCCGCAGAGTTTCAAACAAATTATTCCTTCCTTCCTTTCAGAATGAGTGGCTAAAATTTGTTCTCCTGTGAGATGAGTAAAGGCTAACACTAACCTTTACATATTTCCTAATTTTTGCAGGAAGCTTTCACACCGCTCTCACCATCTCCTTCCTGTAACCATAAGGCTGCACAAAGATCTTTCTTCTCCTTCACATGTGCTCTGCAGCAGAGACTTTAGCAAGCTCTTCTATGCTGCTTTGCAAAGAGAACTTCTCTGCACACGGGAAGGCTGCCCTGTCACCAAATACTGTCCCAGGTACAGTAGCTGTGCAGCCAGCACCAGCCAAACCTAGGACACACACATCCTCCTACTTCTCAAGCATCCTAATCTGAATCTGTCAAATCTTATCCTACATTCACCTTGCACCCTCAAGAGCACTCTGACTAGTTCCAAGGAGAGGGAAGGAGAACACTTCACAAATTTTCACTTAACTTCCTATTTAGGCCAGTATCTGCTCATGCCACCTCAAGAGAACAGTATGTATCCCCTTAAATGCACTGTTAAGAACCAATGTATGAGGCTTTGTGATAATTATTACATGCCTTCTATCTTTTAGGAATGAACACAGGACAAACTTCCACCTTTCAAGTCTGATTATGTGTCTCATTTCTTGTGCTTCCTCTATGGCAAGAGACTGAAGGACTGTCCAGAGCATTTCCACTCCCAGGATTTGAAGGAAAGAAATATATATTATCTAATGCTAAATATAATTTTCATAGAAAAAGTACATTTCTGGAAAGCTTTTAAGGAAATTAATTCCTCTATAGCCTCTAATTTAAGCTGTCCATAGCATTCATTTTTGTATCTTGCAACAGTAATTTCCACTAGTCAAAACAGATAAAGAAGCTTCTTTATTACATGATACCAGTTAGTTTTCCAAAACAATCACTTTTGTGCTCCAGGAAAATCAGTTCTCTAGAGAAAAAGAGGCACCACAAAGAAAAGCAACAATTTCTTACATATATTCTAAAATACAACTCCCTTCTTCTCAACCTTCCACTGCACTTCGGTAAGAGATGCATTTGACAAGTTATGTGCTGACTCTGGGTCTAAAGCACATATAAAGGCAATTTTTTGGAAGGCCATTTGCCAGAGAAATTAAGGGGAAAAGAACTTGCTCTTGTCAGAGCTTCAATTCCCCTTGGCCAATGGTGAGGATACTAGGAAGAGGACACAAGAAAGATCTGTCTCGAACAGATTTCTGGAAGTTTTTATCACATTACTGTTAGAAGCAGGACAAAAACATGCTCCAGAATTGCAGGAAAATATGCTGAGGATACACCTTTGTCTTCCTGCTCTATTGCTACTAATAGAAGTAATAACAGAAGTTTTATTAAAACTTCTCTACAGAAGCTCTAAGGATAATCAGTTTATTTACTGTTTATATTTATACTTACTAGTTTAAATACTTTTTTCACACTGCTTTCAATAAATTAGAACAGAACCAAAACAAGGCAAATTCCAAGTCCTATGACCATCTCTTAAATGCACTGTGCTTTTTTTTTTTTTTTGCCACGTCTCTCTCCCTTTTTTTTTTTAATTCTAAATCTATGCAAGTTTTGCATTAAAACATAAGATTCTTGTAACTTTTTCTTTTGGCATGCTCAATCTTACTTACAAGTTCCTTTTTGAGCTGTAAGAAGACAAATTTATTATACATGAAGGTATTTCCCTCTGAACAGGGAATACAGGAGGAGACCAGTTGTCAGAATATTGAAATAAGGCCAATGAATGCCTCTAGAAATATGTATCAATTAAAATTAGTGTTTTAAATACCAAATGAACAATTCTCAACCTCTGAGACTCATTCTTTGTATAGAAAAGCTGCATCTAATGTGACAGTGCCTTTAATTTCAACATTCATCTTCTTTCTTAGGGGGGGTTAATAACTCCATGACTAAAATGCCTGTCACAACGGCATTTTTTGTCAAGCTGGAAACTGAGTCAGTTTAACGCCACCAAAGAATTGCAGGAATTGGAGGATCCTGCTTTCAAACAAGTACCTTTCAAATGTGTCAAGAAATTTCAATGAAATAAACATATTAGAGTGATGCTTGAGAAGCCTGGTGCTCCCACCAGCTGGCTATAAAATTTGTGTCATTAGCTACATTTGATCAACCCCCACACCTCACTGTGTTGTATCAAACAGAACTGACATCCCTTGATGCAAATGCTTCTCGAGGGGCAAAGAATCCTGCAAAGGAATGGGTTTGGAGTTACAGGGAATGAACAGAATATTTAACACAAGCTGGGCTCTGCAGGAGGAATGTTTTAACAGCTCCCATGATAGCAGTGCCTCTCCTTTGAAAGGTAGGACCTGAGCTTTCTGTCCCTGCAGTGCTGAAACACAATGCAGCTAAACAGCAAGGCCTGGAGCTGATTTTTATTGATGCTGCACTCTTTCACCATTGCATCTCTGTGTTCAGACTGCATGTTAAATATGGGTTTGATATAACATGTACATCTTTGTGATTGATTGGGAGCACTAAACAGAAATCTAGAAGGTCACAATGTGACAATCGGTTTTCACTCATTTTCTTGAGAAGCTAGAAAGAAAGCATTGAAGAAAAGGCAACTTAATTTAAGAGACACAGCTTTAAACTAAATTAATATGACGGAAAAAATCTCAGAAATAATTCCAGTAAGGGGACTACAAATCACTTTCAATTGCATTTTAAATTCTCTCAAACTCAACAGTGGCTACATATGCTCACAGATGTGATCTGATACGCCACTTCAAGCAGGGGACAGATGCCCTCAGGGTACAAACATTCACACTGAGTATAATTCAGGCTTTATCAGAACCTAGCTATTGCTCTGGGAAGGTCTGGTCCTGCATTACATAGAGAATGTGCTTGTAGAGATTGGACTCATCTCACTGCCTGTCGCTCTGTGGTACAGTTCAGAGGCTTTACATAGCATATTCACACAGAGGAGAAAATTATTTTAAAACTTCCATAAGAGAGCAAATACTCGTTCAACAGCTTGTAAAAATGTGTTGAACTCAAGACACAGCACCAGATATGATCACCCAATTAGATGTAATTAATTCTGCTAATCATCAACTTCATAGGCAAGCAATATCTCTACCAATGAATAGTCATAGTCAACTGGGCATTCCAAAGTCTTATTGACAGCTAATCTATAATACAATAAAAATATTATGCTTTCTTATAAATTGTGACAATCTTATTAAAAAAATAAGGCTCACTTGAAAAAAGACACTAGCTTTTCAAAACTCTGATCTTCAAACTAAAAGCAGTAAAAAAGCCTGTACTCTTTTTCATCCTCCCTGCTTTTTGCTTTTAGAGTTGCCACAGAAAGAATCAACTGAGAAACTTGAGTGATTTTCCAATTCATTTTTACTTGTGATTTTTTCAAATATTTTTTAAATTCACCTATTTAATATTTCCAAGAAAATACACCTTTATTGACTGTAATGAGATGCACATACAACAGTTTGACTTTCACCCTTGAAAACAGAAGTGTATGTGGATGACTAAGCATGACAGATTATAATTAGCCCTGTCGTTCCCTGTTCTGTCTTCACAGACTGGCATAAAATAGGAAGCAGTCTATATGATTGAATCTTATATGGACTAACTACGTTTGCAAATAATGAACAGAACAGAATATTCCACACATAGGATAAAATTTTCCACTTAAACAAAGTAATGAGTTTCAAAGTCGAAATGTAATTATTTGCAGAAAATACCTGTTCCCAAGAAAACACTAGTGTCTTAAATCTGAAGTCAGAGATGATTGCTAGTCTGCCTTCATTTCTATTAAAACAAGTTTTTCATTTTAATCTAAAGTAATTTCATTTCAAGTAATAGATGAAAATATCAATAAAACATGTTGTCAAAAAAAAATACAGATTCCATCAAAACATTCTGCAAAAAGACACCACTGCAACCCAAACTTGTACCCTGTTTCACGTTTCCATGTAACACACTGTGTTATCAAGTCATTTAAAAAAAACATGGTTTTGTAACCTTTTAACAGCTGCTGTTACGACTGTGTGGGAAGCAGCGCACAGAAGACACAGCAGCTGGAGCTGAACCCTAAATGGAGCCAAGCAAAGGCTGTGCTGAGCTCGCAGTGGCATTGCTGCCTCACTGAGCACTGAGGGCCAGGTAAAGCCCCACTCCCACTGCAGGGCTCTCCCACCAGCTCTGAGGATGCTACAAGTCACTACCATGCTGCACTCTCAATTCTCAGGCCATTTTCCACTGTCATGCACCTCATTTTTTTGGTGTCAAGTTATTTCACAGACTGGAAGAATGCAAAGAAAAATGCCAAAGCCTTTGCCAATGCCAAAGCAGTCTGTAATTAACTCAATCTTCTCAGACAGTGGCTTTCTTAGTTTGAATTCCCTACATTTGCAGACCTGTGCTTCTGACAATGGAACTGCTCTTAAATTCAGCCATTGAGATATTGTAATTTTATCACCAGATATATGTATGTATCATTCTTCAAAGGGATGAAGTCTTGTAAGTCCACTGCACTCACTAGTCTAGCATCATATAAATTATTCCAAGACTATTTTATTTATGTTTCCCTCTACTTTAAATCCAAATATTCACAGGAAAGAGTTCATTAAAATATTTTTTCTGGTTTATGTCCTTTCTGACAAGCCAGACTTGTCAACTGAATGTAGCACTCTCAGATTTATATGTTTGATTTTATTTTCATTATGGGATTATAAAGCAATATGCATACATATTTCAAACCAACATCATTCTAAACATTTTCTTATTTAACACTGTTCTCTAATGTCAGCCAAAGTGTCTTTGGCCATTCTGCTGCTCATCATGGCACATTTCTTTTCCATGAAAACACTCTGTTTGATCAAGAGCACTAAGAATATGCTACTGTAAGAGATAGGAACAACAGATAGTATAAACACTGTCAATTTGGGACTAATTTTTAACATTTCCTATTTCATATGAAAATCACTGAAGTAAGAAGCTCCAAGAACATATTTTTGCATTGCAGTATTTTTTATTTCAGTTGAGTGAGAAACTCATTTCTCACATCAAAGGAACTGAATCAAGATGCAAATATTCATAGATTGAGCAACTTTATGATCTCATTGAAGCAATCTTTGGGCTCCTTTCCCAGGCCTGGCTAACCGAACACTGCCTCCCTGGTTCCCATGGCGTCCTATCAGGCTGCAAGTCCCTAGGAATAAGAACTTGCTGCTTGTACTTTAAGGAACATAGACTTGAGAGAAGTCACCTTATAGCCTATCTGCTAAGAAATTATTTCAGATTTTTCTTTTTGAAAACAAACAAACAAAAAAAACAAAGAAACACCGAACACCAAAGCAAGTCCCCCTTGAACTGAAAATTATAGAAAGTCAGAAAAAGAGATTATGGTACGTAGAGATGGGATTCCTTGAGGAAGTGAATCTCTGATCCTGATCCAACAAAGCACTTCACCAATGATTAACTTCAAGTACACAAAGTGATCCTCTGCAGCTCTCACCAAGCTACTAAAAAATCTGCTTAACTGTCATCCACAGAGAAAGCCTGACTGCTCACAATTATTCCTGCAATTGTGTGCCAATTCTGCAGGTCAGAGATGGAGATCCAAAGGCAGTACTTCTGTACATTGTAATTGTTACCATTTTTATGTATTAGCAAGACAGATAACTCCACACACAGAGAAGTTTTACTCAAAGTCAGTCAACTAATTATTTTATATAAACCTCCAAGCACATGTATAATACTTTAAAAAGTATCTCTGACTGTAACTCCTCCTCATTTGCAAAACATACAAAACTGAAATGCACATGCCCGAGACAGCATTAAGACTATTTTTGCAGAGATATAATCACACATTCATTACAATTGACTAAGTTCTTTTGTCCCCTGTTGTTGCAATAAGTATTTCCAAACATGTACCACAATACTTTATTTTATTATCCCATCTTGAATGAGATGTTTGAAAGCATCTGGAGTTTGTTACTTTCCAAAACAATATATAACACATTTTGAAAGTACCATTTCATAGTAATTGCAATATTTGCTCATTATCACCAATCTTTTATGGAAAGGTTTGTCTAAATATATAGGAATGATACCAAGTTTCAGGTGTTTTTCCACCATGTAATGCAAATATTAATGAAGTTGGGTAGAGAAGTTCTACCGTACCTGACATGAGAGAGTATGTAGCAACTTTAGCTTCCTTACATTTCCTCTGTGAAGAACAGTGGGCTCCATAAGGGAACAAATCAAGGAAGTAATCCAACTTACATGTTTTGAATTGCTTTTGGTGTTGCATCCCCACTGATATCAGTGCTAACAGGATGTGTGGCAATCACAGGTACACAATTCTGCTCTGTAACACTGTAATAACTCACAGGAGCAGTTCACTCACTCGCTTGTAAGCCAAGACAGCAGCTGTCACATAAAACCACACCTCCTTCTCCAAGCAGGTAACCCAGGATAAGTTTTATACTATGTACAGTCATCTCTCACTAGTACCATTAGCAGAAATGCCATTCTCACCTGTTCCTCCCTTCACACCCACCTGAACATGCAGCAGAGGTGACAAGAAGCCCCCTCTTCTCCACAAACTTTCTATCTGAAGTAATTTGATTTTGATCAATAAAGTTAAAACATCACCAGCAAGCTCACTGGCACTGCTGTCCTGGCTGTGATCATGCTGTAATCAAGCACCACAGCCCCAGAGAGGTACAAGCTCAGAACCTTATTTACTGACACAAGAAATTATGAAGGGATATGGAGAAGACATCACCTCCAGGAGGTTGTTAAACTAATGTCAAATTGTTTATAATGTACAACAGAATGCTATGCAGAGATTACCTTAGAAATCTTACAAATATCGCCCACCATATTTTGAGGGTAGCAGAAAATACTCCAAAGTTTTCCTGATACACATTAGAGGATTAAACCCAGAAAATTAACCTGTTAAGCCATATCAAGCTTAGGTGGCATTAAGCTAACCATCTGTTTTTAATCAATAGGAAAAATTAAAACACAGTCTAAAGTGCCAAAAAATAAAAAATTTGCAAGAATATAATGAAATACAGTCCATTGCATAAACGTTTGGAATTGTTGCCCACACAAAGTATTTCCAGTAAGGTTTTTAACATGAAACATACACATGTAAATGACACACAATGAACTGCATGCCAATTTTCAAGCAACAATTTCACTTGAATTTTTTTTTTTTAAGAAAAAATTAACAGCAGATACTTTAGGAGGAAAAGAAAAGAGTAGGTGTCTTATTTTTATTTTACATGAAGCACAAGATAACCAAGATTTTTCAAACCCACATTCATACTGTAACTTGCATGTTGACTCCGAGCTAGCAATTGATGAAGTTTATACCAGCTGTAAACCCATTTCAAGAAGCCAGTTTGTTTCTCCACAATGGTAATTCCCGTATGCTAAATTCACATATCATATGACCACTACAAGGCAGGCAGTCTTTCTTCCTGGCAATGAACTCTAAACAGCATTACAGGTTTTACTGTTCAAACTAGGCTGCTTCCAAGTGAGGTAACCAGGCAGGCATTTTAACCTCTGGTCAGGTTAGAAGATATGAAAACCTTCTAGCCCATGTGCCATCAATATTATTTCCAAGGGAAAATTTACATGGGAAGCTTAGTAACCATCATCACCAAATTTTAAAACTGCTGATAGGCTTCTCCTGCACAAGTCTTCACCTAAGTCACTGGATTTACTCTTCTTTTTGGAAGATTTGGCATAAACAGAATGCCATCACCTATCGCAATAATTAACAGAAGTTCTACTTAGTATTTTACCAGCAATAATACCATAGCTGCAATAGCAAAAGACATATACTTAGAAGTTACACCTGTCCTTTGCTCTTTTCAAAGCTACCCTATACTACTCTTTTGTTAGAGTAACTTCATTATTCCTGGATAAGTCAGTTTATCCCTTCCTGAGGAGGCAGAAGGAGCATTAAATACTTTTCAATTTTTAAGGCAGTTTTTTAATCATTATTTCTAACTAGTTCTCACTAATTAAAGAGAATATTAAGTGCAAATATTGATAGTATCAGAGGATTGTGTTTCGCAATGCGGTCACACTCAAAATCAAGCTTTTCTTCTGTCTCCTATGCCTCTAATCTAAGCAATCAGACTTAAAAGGCCTCTGCAATTTCAAAGACTTAGGTAAAAATCCTTGCTGAAATCCTGATTTCTGTGCATTGTTACTGACATTTCACATTGGCACCAGACAAACTACATACTCTCTGAGAGATCACAGCTATATAAGAAGTCATTTACTGTTTCCCATAACAGACCTCTAGACCAATTTCAGAATGTGAGAATTACAGTAACCACCAGCATGAAAGAGGAGTTACACTCTCAATTAGATGAGGGGATTGTTTTTTGCTCTGCAGCTTAAGGTTGAAAAGGGGGGAGGGAATCCCTGTTACTGGCAAGCTTAAGACATCTGCACATCCCCAGCTCTTTATTTTTTTGTGACTACAAGATCAAAAAAAAGGTGGAAAGGGGGTTGGGGAAACCCTAAGTCCCTCTGCAATCCTCTAACTAGGCTTCTATAAAATGAAAAAACAAAAACCTATGCATTTGTTTTTCACTTATCCATTAAATGTGCACAGCATTAAAGCTTATCTTATTCACACACCAAGTCTCCTTGAAGTATCTGTTGATCAGGACAGTGAGTAATGTTAGGTGGGTAGCCCCAATGCACCAAATGATTAAGACAGATGCGCTGGTGAGCAATAGCTCACACATGTCAAGGTATTGTCTTCAATAAAGCATCTCAGCCTAGGCAGGTTCTGATTTTCCAGTTAAATATGCAATGAGGGATAAAGTTCAACTCTAAATGACTTGAGCATTTAGTTGGGTTTTTTGATTATAGTTTTCATTTGGTTTAGTAAAAAGTCCATATTTCAGTTTACTGCAAGGTCAGTAGACAGTAAGCAACAATTCAACACTTCCAATATTCATTCATCATCCCATTAAATACAGAAATGTGGAAGAAAAAAAGGAAATATAAAGAAGGATACAGACTTCCAGCAAAATGTGAGGGGAAAATAGTAGCAATGTACATGAAGAGGGGAACAGACTAGGAGAATAAATATTTTGCGCGACAAGGTAGCTATATTTTAGGCCAACAGCTCCTCCGTAACTGTTAAAAACCTAACTACAATGAAATCTTCTACATGCCCAGACTGGTTCTAAGAGTATAATTCATTTCAGCACATACTCAGCTGCTGGAGCAGTGTGTTTTAGCATCAATTAATCTCCAAAGAACTTGGTTCCTTCTGCACAATATTCTTTCATAATGTCCAGATCAACAGAGAACATGCTCTAAAATTGCAGCAAGTCCTGAATAAGTAGATACCAAGAAGCAGAAGGGTTTTTACTCCCAATCCGACTGTCAGGTGCAGGTACCCTGCCTCCTTCTCTCACATCACTAATTGACTGCCAATTTTATTTTAAAAGAATGACAAATGAACAAACAAAAAACATTTTACTCACTTCTAAGTTCAATTTTTATTCTGTTTCCTTGTATGTAATTTTTCAACAGCAAACAAACAGATTAAAGCTGTTCAGCTCTGATTAGCTAATAGTCTCAGTATGGCAGTTCTGCACATCTTTTCCCAAAAGCTTATCAGATTCCCTCTATCGAGATATCCATCTGTACTGACATGGAGACAAAGAGTTCTTAATCCACTTGTAAATTCTCTAACTTACACAAAGCTGTTCCTATTCCTTTACCCTAATAACATTTTGGGTATTAGTCAGGCAGAGTACTTTATCTCTTTGTGGCACTGCACCAACCCTCCTGTAACATCTCTGCTATTCAAGCATCTTATTGGAATAGACAGCGTGATGCAACACTCACTGCATAAGCTGAGATCACTGAACTTCTAAGTCTACTATTTCTCTTTTTACAAAGGTGATTTGACTCTTAAGACAGCAGCTCTTGGCTGCCCTAAAGTGAGCAGAGAAGGAAAGAGACCCCACAGGTCCCACTGCAATCAGCTTATACAGCAAAGCGCGATAACCTTTATCTTTGCATGCCTAACTGCTAATGCTGTTATGTGTTATTAAATTATCCAGCCCTGTTAGAATCCAACTCCAATATTTAACTCACTGACCTCAAGCAGGCAGTGTGCAATGACCTTTCCTGCTAGAAAACATTCCCCAATTTAAATGGAAAAAATTGCTTGGGTATGCAGTGTTTATGCTCAATGCTTCCACAAGGAATGTCCCAATACAGATGCAAAATCTGTATGCACCTATCTCATCATTAAGGTCTTAGTAACATCCAGATGGCTAGAAAAAACAGGATGTTCTTATCACTTTTTTTTTCTATATTCATTTATATTTTTAGTATTTAACCACAAATATCAACATCTTTGGTAAAGCCAAACATCTTTCAGTTCAATGGTTTCTAGTCTCTCTTCTACTAAACTAATTGGATGATCATCTATTTGGACATAAACACAAAATAATTCTACTGTCCTTGGCAGAGTTACTGCAGGCTCATAACAGCCTAAATTTGAGACAAAATTTTACACATTATCAGTTCTCCCAAGACCTGAGGTGTTCCAAGCAGCCCCGGGTTGACCACTGATCAACGACATCATACCTACTCTGATACTGGAAATTGTAACATGATTTCTATAGGCAATAGGCCAAGCCTGTGTTTTAAGATATCTGATACTCTATCTACATCCCAGGCTGTATATTTTTAGGCTGCAGAGATGTGTTAACTTCTGTTAAGCTTCTAGGGCTACTATCCACAACACTATTCCAATAATTTTCTAAAAAATTGTACAAACAAATCAGATCTGATATTCAGATAATTAAAAAGCTTAGGGTTGCAAATAAGATTTCAGCATAAAGCAATTTTTTAAATTCTTCCTAGCTAATATGGAAATTTGACCTTCTTAATAAGCAGCAATTAGAACCTCACATTTAAAAAAACTTCAGAATTCCTTCTCCGATCACAGGATTTAGCATTCTTGAAAGAACCTCAGCTGCCAAAAAAAGAACGAACATTCTTTGTTCCAAAGGTAAGTTTTTCAGTATAAGTAGACAGAAAACAAAGCAGAGTTATTTCTCTGAATTAAGAGAAGACTAGAAGTATAGGCCTATGTGCAACACTGCATTGCTTATACTCATATAAGCAATGCATGAATTTAGCAATCAAAAATCAGCTTAAGAACTTCACCACTTCTCAGATCAGAAAAAGCACTCAGATAACATGTTAACCAAGTGTGACCACACACAGTGCAGTAAGATACAAGAACAAAAGTAGAATTGCTGCCTACTGAGGTGACAAATAGGGTATTTAATTATACCTACTGAGATCAGTCTTTTTTTAAAAAAAATATTAGCTGCTTCACCTTTTTCCAAAAAGAAAATTCCTAACTATCAGGATGTACTATGGTAGAGAAAGCTTTACACAAAAATTGAGAGGATTTGAAAAGAACTGGAGAGCATCATTAAGAAAAAAGGAGTATTAAAACTAAGACCTAAAAAGCAAAGTGTGCTTTTATCTACAACTAACTAGTGTAGGTATAAGTTAACTTTCCAGCTGGTTACAACAAGGTGCCTCTAACAAATATTCATCCATCCTTAAGTGTCACTTGAAGTAAAAGCACAAACAGACCAACATTGAAGATAATGTGTGCTAATTATGGTGTTAGAGTCTAGCTGTCTTTTCAATTGGAAAAAAAAAAAACAAAAACACACTGTCATTTAAAGGTAATCATTTTGCTGCACACAATGATCATAAGCTGTAATTCCACGGCATTTTAGCACACTTTTAGGTACTTCACAGCACAGTGATTTATGTCCCCAGCTCTCAACTCTTGAGGGTAAAAAGAATTGCAGATACCTGGCCTAATTCGGAATGATCAAAAATTGTGCTCAATTCTGTTAAGAAGAAAATACTGATGAATGGAGTCTTTAATGCCATTTTTTTGTTTGCCAATATATCTTCCTGAATCTGCAGCAGACATTTCTCTTCAAAAACCTAATACCAGATTTAAAATTTAAAAAAGGCTGACTCATTTGAATATTAATCTCCTGCCCTTAATTCATCTGAATTTCCTCATTCTTCCCTTTCTTACTCAATCTTTTAACTCCAAGTGGGATCACTGGAAATGACACCCTGTTCTCCTTGGACAGGATGGGGCGCGATGCACCAAAAAAAGGACACTCAAACCTGCAAGAAGGAGTCCAGGCAACTAACACAGAAGGATCAGCACGAATCCAGGGCACACATCATAATCACATCTCACCAAAGACAGGGAAGCACGACACTAAAGCTATGCCTGTAATTGGCAGCTCGAGGTGAGGAGACTCTGTAGCAGTAGCAGTCCTGGTTTTGATGTATCAGTGAAAAAAGAGCACAGGAAAGAAGCACTTCAGTGCTTTTCAAGTGCTCCTCAAGTGCTCAGGAGGAACACAGGTTAACGTGCTTGGTACACATTTAAACAGATGTGTGCTGCCTCCTCTACCGCCAAAATGCAACACAAAGTCGATTGCCGTACATGGGTGTGGTCTAAAACAGTAGTTTTGGCTGCTGCAATTCAGTTAACTTACTTGGCCACTCAGTTAACTTACTATTAAGCAATTGATTAATTGCTAATTAAGCTATTAAAAAAACCAAATAGCAATTAATTTGTACACAAGTTCTCAGGTGTACGCACTATCTTACTGTGAATGCAATTCAACATGCATGGATATTGGCTTTTCCTTTTCCCTGACTTAGAGTGTGGGATGTGAAATATATTGCATTTCCTAACTCCTGTAATCTTACTCATTTTTCCATAATTCAAAGCACTTCTGTTTACCAAATTAAGACAACTTACTTCATTCACTTTAAGAGAAGCTAATTGCCAGAAGTCCAATATGCTATTTCTAATTCCATCTTCTCTGATCTTTAATTTTTTTACACATCTCCAAAATAGGGAAATGCCTACTTCATTAGACTCCTTGAGATCACTATTTGGAAAGTACCGCACAAATGCTAATCACCTCTAGTTTGAGGCACACTATAGCAGTACTAATTGTTTTCCAGTGAAAATCTTAGTGGGACTAAAATTATATATGAGGCAAGACTTCGTGGTGTATTCTCAGAGGAGAGATTCATTAAGAAATATACAGGGTGGACTCCTCCAGATAAAAGCTATCAAGAGGGAAGGACAACGAAAGGCGCCACTTTGACAATCATCTTTACAACAGGAAATAATGAGGTGTAGCAAGACACACTACTCTGCTGGCCTGGCTGTCCCCAGCCACTCCCACCCACATGTCTGCACAGTACAGTTTTTCCAACCCAGGAAAACAATAATTAATATTTGTAAAGTGCTTCTGGAAAAGTCAAGCACTGTGTAAGCACTAAAAAGTTATTACTACAGTAAGGAGATGGGAAAGGTTTTAAGTAGCTGAAAAATATATGCTCTTTGTTTTAATAAAGCATTGTTTGTTCTTATAGCAGAACAGGTATTTGTTCTTAAATTTTAAGCCACCTTTAACTAAACCACAGTTCACAGAGAAAAGTCAATTTTAGAAAAGCAAACCTATTTCTAAAATCACTACCGCAGAAATCCGGACAAAAATATTTATTCAAACTGAACATACAATTTTCACCAGGCAGTAATAAATACCTTTATCATAGAAATCATGCATGCAAAAGGATTGAAGCTTATGTAAATATGTACATTTTGAACAACATATATGCACAAACACAATGTGAGTTATGTTTGTGCAGAATTTTTTCCTGGTAAAAGAGGAGGGAAGTAATGTACACTGTCAGCTATCCATTTGACACTGCCTTTTCTCTGAAAGCCTCTGCAGGTGTCCAGCTGAACTGGTTAATTCCGAAGAGCCACAGCTGTCCAGCTGTGATGTGGAAAAAGAAGCAGCATTCAAAGTCAGCAGTTCTACTGTCATCCCCTAAAAACAGTATCAAGCTCCTAGCACACAACCTGTTCATGTACACCCAAAACATCTCTTCCTTGAGGCCAAATTTCTCCATTTCCTCCTCACAGGCCCTTTAATGCTGTCCCTCTATAGCTATACCACTCATTGTCCACACTTTTCCATAAGGGCACATTTCCATTTCTCTCACAGGCACCACCAATGTCCTGAGAATTCCTCTTTTTCTATAACCTGAGCTATGGTATTGAAGATGATCCAAACCAGTCCCGGAATTTATCCTAAGCCACAGCTGACTGGGCAGAAATAAGGACAGTCCTTGTAGCAGGGGAACACCACCAAAATCCCTCAGCCACCAAAACAATTACAACTCAACCAGAAACCAGTGCTCTCACTATCGTCTCTTGCTATGACATGGCACAACAGCAGTTTTAGCTGATGCACAAACGGCAGCCTTTAAATACACCCTTTACTTACAACATCCTAAATATCTCCAGCTCAGCTTTGCCACACATGCTGTGTATTTTGTGGTTACATCTTTTATTTCATGAGCACAGATTAAGTATTAAATAATATTTTAATGAAGACATAAATGGATGGCGCTTTACACTTCAAATCCTTAAAATGTTGAATTTCTCTCTATATCACTAGCTGTATATGTCTGCTGAGTCTTTAATTGTGTTTTGAAGAACAAGAAATCACAGACATGGAAACCACATGAGAGAAATGGCCTCAATCCAAAATGAAACCACGTATAATCCTAAACTACATAACTCAGCAGTAGTTTAATGATAGCCTGTCTAACTATATCTTACAACACTTACTCTGCAATAGTGTAGCATAAAATCAGCTCTCATATATACACATTCACACACAAACACAATACCTATATAAAGAAAGCATTATGTCTTTGCTTATACACAAGAACATCAGAAGTCCATAGTCTGCCAATAAACATACCATGTGTCCTCCATACACTTCACCCCATGAAATGCTTCCATGACAAGCTTCTGAAATATCCAGCTGCAGCAAAGTTAAGGACAATATACAGTATTCCTCAAGTACCTACATACTTTTTCAGGTTTGTATCAACGTTTGACTATAACTCTCAGCACAAAAATTTATTTCAACATATGAAGAAATAAAGAAAGAAAAAATATCATATGCTAAGTTCCTAAAAATACAGTGCATCATGGAGGAAGTAAATGAGAGAGACCTGGTTAAATTAGGATGTGTGTATGGGACAGCTCATATAAAAGACTGGTAATTTTTTTTTACCTTTCACACACTTCCATTTTCTGTGGGTTCACATTTACAGGTACCGTCTTTAGATATCTACTGGAGTCCAAGAAAATATCAATACGGTCACATGTTCATAGTAGTTTCAAGATATGTACTGACTGCATGAAACTTCTGCAACTCCAGGTCAGCACTGAATGCCCTACAGAAACACAGATTTGATACACTAAGATACAGCAAAGTTTAAATATTTCCCTCTCTAATCTCCAGATGATAATGGACTTTATTAAACAGATGCCACCCATCTTTCATTTCAGTTAGCTGAAAGAACCAATTAGAGGCACATTTTTATAATGAAAATGTGAATTTAATGTGAAGCTTTGTCTAACAACAAAGCCTAAGCAGAGCTAAGCCATGGTCTCCAAGGGCTCCTCCCAGCACAGAATGCTATGTGGGACAGGGACTGACTAACTGCATGTATCCACAGATGTAAAAGGCAAAAATCCAGCAGGTAACATGCAGAGAAGTTGCAATCACGAGTAGGAGAGAAGAAACACAAGTTTTTGGTTAGAAAAATCCATAATCAGTTTCTGAGTTAGAAAGATGCCTGATCTTTTTCCAGCATTCTCAGCAAGGCAAGGCTTTTAAGCGTACTCACACCCAACAGCATTGCAAACTGTTAGAAAACCCACTCATGCCAGCAGGAGAAGCCACCAGGAGCACTAGCCAGCCATGTGGAGCATCCAGAGGACAGTCTGTGGGCTGCACCAGGCACAGGAGACACTTCCACCTGGCCTATCACCCACAGGAGACGCAGAACAGCTGCTCAGGGATTGCACACGCAGGGCTGAACACCTCCTCTGGAGCACAGTCTAGCACACAACATAGGTAACACTTTCACAGTAGTCTGGGGGATGACATTTGCTGCCAAGGATGGAGGAAAGCACTTTTCAGGTCCTGGATCCCTCTTTACCCCAAAAACATGAGCCATCCTATCCCTCAGGCCACATCAAAGTAAATTCCTCCTAACAGATTTTAAGCCAAATTTAACTCGCTCTATTTGGCTTATAGAAAATAGCCTTCTATGAGAAAATGAGCTGTATCCATATTTATTTTTATGAGTCCCATGGAAACCAATTAAATTAATTAACCTCTCTCCATCATCTTTTCTATTAAGTCTGTCCTCATGTGTAAGAACATGAAGATGGAAGAGGCTAGATCATTTCCCTATTCTAAGTGGTAAAAAAAAAAATTAACAGAGATTAATCAGCACATACAGTGAAAACTGCTTCCATTTTAAAATATTTTTAACAGAAAATACCTGGGCTCTCCTAAAATAATTACTTTTTTAATCCATCCATCACAGAGTCTTAAAATAAAATCTACTATATGATTGTGTGCATCCCAGGAATAGTTCTATTATTCTCAGATTTTAGGGATGGAATAACCAAAATGAGCAGTTTCCAATATTCTTCCTATAAAACAGTCTACACAAATTAGTTCCTTCTGATTCCAGATTTTATAGAAGCACTTTTTGTACTTACAACTGCTATACACCGTTCTATTACAAGACCCTTGCCCTCACCTGCACTTTCACTTCCACATTTGTATTCATCAAGTTCTATTTTTTTTTTTTCCTGTTAAATCAAACAAGCAGACCTTTTTTAACCCCTCAGGGTAAAATATTTTCTGATTTTTGAATAAGCTTCCCTCATTTTCTTTAAATCCTCCATGAAAGGACATACTATTTTTCCATGTAAGACAACAAACTGACTAGTTCCAGCAACCCTAACAAAATATACAGCACAAAAAAAACCTCCTTTATTTTTGCTCAGCAGCTCCCCATGTAGAGACACGCTGTAACCTGATCCCCTGTATGACAAGGGGATTGGCGACCCACTACTTCAGTGAGTCACTGTTTTTCTAATGTAGTTTAAGAGTGACCTAAATCTTGGCTTCCTATTCATTCAATGTTTCATTTAGCTTATTAAAATGAACCCTGTACAAGTGAGTTCATCTTACTATGCAGCATAGATCACTCTGGAATTTAATTCCTCTTATTATGTATACACCAACAACCTTTTTGTTCATGTAGAATCTCAAAGTTTAAGAACTAATTTTTGAAAAGAAGTGATGCTAGTCATGATCATGGTGCTTTTCACACATCTATTAAAGGGTCAAACTGTGACACACACACTATATAAGAAAGTAAGGGAGATCAGATGTAAAACACAAATACCTCTAGAGAGAGGATTTTTTCTTCCTGTAAATAGAGTTTAGAGTCTAAAACACCATTAACTATGAGAAATCTTATGTTAATCTGAAGTCATGCTACAGAATCTGAAATTAATTCAGCTGCCAAGAAATTGCTGCCATCATTAGATACATAGAAAACAAGATCTCTCTCCCTTCTCTAGCCACCTGGGATAGTAGATTACTGAAGTCCAAAAAATGGAAAGATCATCATCATTCCCTTAGCACACAGAATAAGATTGTCAGCTCATGCAATTTGCATTACCTTGGGCACTGCAGACATAACCAGCTCTCACAGAGACTTCTAGTTCTACATTTCTACACTTTTAAACGCTTTTGAGGGTGTGTTGTGAAGCCAGAACTTGGATCTGGTGCAGCCATTCCTATGATGCAGCCAGGCCAGATGTCCATCTCATGCACATGCAAAATCTTATCCTAAGGAAGAAGGTAAGATACCAATCCCCCCCAGAATATTCTCCTTCCATTTTCATGCCACAATTTCTGCATATTTGGTAACACTCACTGGACTTCACATCAACTTGTTCTGCATTCCCTTTAGAACACACATGCTTTTAACCTTCAACACACATTTTGGCATGAAGCTTCAAGTTTACACACCTACCTGCATGAAGAGCATGTTAAATTAATTTTTTAACTGGCTACAGCTACTTTCATTTGCCACAGCCAGTGACAAACAATAAAGAAAAACAATATATTTTAAGCATAAAAAAAACCTTACCAATACCATTTTTCACACTACAATTGATCTAGAGAATGCATACATTGCGGAGGCAAAAATCTTTAAAACTTCATCATTATTTCATCATGTTTTCTAAGAGCACTCTCTCCTCCCATCAAGTTGTGTAATTCCAATTAAGCCCAGTCTTTTCTCTGAAAGCCACAACTTTGTTATAACAGATTTCAGTCGTCAAATTAAAATCTTTTAGGTCTCCATGCCTAACTGTGCCCAAGCAGTAACACCAACAATTTCATATATTGAACTAATACTTCATTTCATTATAGCCTAAGGGGTGGAAATAACAGCATACCTGAAACCTCTATCATGAACCAAAAAGATTAGAAAGAAAAATCCAAAGATTCAGGAATTGCTGAAATGGTGCTTTAAATACACTTTAAATATTTAAAATATTTTGCTGAATTATTCATTGAATGTTTAAAAATACAGGGATTAGCTCTCAAATTTGGTATCTGTCTTTTACTTTCTTCTCCATCACTTGCTTGGTCTGTACTTTCTCGGGAAGAGTCCTGAATCCCCACTAGCAGTCTGAATTACTTCTGGATTTAGGGAGAGTTTAACCGAGCTTTTCAGTAATAATAGCATTTTCTCAAAATCCAGGGTGGTTGTTACTAGCTTTAATAACATCATGTTTTTTACACTCAGTACATTATCAAAATGTGATTTAGATGAATGAAATACTTTAGCATGAACAACATTGTTGTAAATAGTGCACCCTCCTCAGCTCTCCCAAAGACATCAGTCTGCTCCTCCACACAGTCACAAGAAATCCTATTGCTTTCGACTACTCTAACTCATGCACACCTGCAGGAAAGCTATTGTCCTGCTAGCAGTACATGCTGTGTAACCCCTCTTTCTGTGGTTTCAAATCTAGGCAGATCTCCCCAAGAGACAGAAACAGTCAAGTGTGAGATCAGGACAAAGGAGGAGTCTGATCCAGAGCGCACCCAAAGGGTACAGTCATTTTCATGGCAGGGATCTGGAGATGCACTCAGCTGACAAGGGGATGCAGTGTGAAACCATTCCACAAGCACGAAAATCCCAAGGATGAAGGAGCAGGAAAGCACACTGCTCCTCTTGCTAGAACAGACCCACAAGATCTCCTCCTTGTGATAACTCCGTTACAAGCTGTTGTGAAGTGGTACACGATAAAAAGAAGGTCCCAAATCCAAAGCTACTAGGCTAAACAGCTGAGGCATAGGATATGAGGATCTGCATTGTCCTGGTAAAACAGAAGACCCACATGCTGCTCCATTTGAACAGAGTCCAAAAGAGTGACAGAAGGTAGAAACAGCCTAAGAGGCTGCTAGCCTCACAGGGGAGGCTGTCTAGCCTCTCACAATACCTCCTTACAGTGAACGAAGGGTGAGCACCAGGACAGATGGCAGAAACTTTAAAGCCTACCAGCGGCCTTTTTCTCCTTTTAATCAGATGTAACTGTAGAGATGAGCACAACACAACAAGCAGTTTGAGGATTACACTGAAATTCATCTCTGCATGTATCTACTCCTAGGCAAATAAACAAATACAAGATATATTCTGTTTCATCTCCAGCCAGGTTACGATTTCAGTTTCCATCAAACCTGACCTCCTCAGCAAATGCCACTCCACTGGCAATCCCTCAGGGCATTATAGGGACAACGTGAGGCATGCAAACACTCTATTGTAGTGTTGAGGAATATACCTGGAAAAGGTAGCTCAGCTTGCCAGCTGCAGGTTGAGCTCTGCATGGAAACCCAGACAAGAGGCCGTGAACGGCCAACCCTTGGGATAACAAAGAGCATGAAGATGCGTGACACCAGCCAGCTGGATGAAGACTGAGAGGGTGGCAGGAGCCGAAGATTCAGGAAGAAAAAATAACTCCTGAAATAATTTTACCTGTACATATCCCAGTGATTACTGTCTTTCCCTTAATACCACGAACATATGCAGAATATTACTTTGTTCACTTATATAGACTTCACTAAGAGCATACTTTGAGATAGGATTGTAGGACAGGGAATAAAGAGAATCACATTTTGTTCATAATAGCTTTTGACTTGGGAATGCAGAAGACATCGACACAGCATATTCTGGCTAATTTACTTTGATATGTGAAGATTAACTCCAGGGAAATAAAAATAATACATTCAAGGATTCTTTCTACCACCCCTGTAATTGTTTCTATTGTCACAGATTTATTAAATCCCTCTGGTAAACCCCTAAGTATCACAAGCTGCTGTATTCAAGATAATAAAGTAGCCCATGAAATAACTTTCCTCAATAGCCATCATTCATAATAGATAAATTACAGAAGGTCTTTTTAACACACACATACAATAACCAAAGCTCAACTGAAGTACAACCAGCACTGACCGAAGCACAACAGGAGCAAAGGCAAAACTATCACAGTGCCAAAGGAAGAATCCCAGCTTAAAAAAGGATGGCTCACCCCTTGAGTCACTTTGCTGTACCCTGCATACCAGTTTATCTCAGCTGAAATTGTCATTCCCATAAACAGGCGCATTTTTTGCACACAAGCTCAGCAAGCATTTTTTACTGGAATGCAGCAATACCTGCCTGACAGAGCAAACCAAGCTCATTTTATATCCAAACATGACTTGAATATTCACAGTACTGCCTTGCCCAAACTGTTTTCCAAAATAAACACATGAGGAGGGGTTTGATGTTGTTACTGTGCCAAACACACAGTATCATTATTTTTCACAGTCACTCTCTTCAACATTTTTTCTCTATGTTCTTCACCATAATTTGTGCTCAGGTACAGTTCAGAAAAGTAATACGCTTTCCAAATCTTAGCATTAAGACTAAAGTACTGAAACATAATATACCATTAAGTTTCTCTTGACACAAAGACTCCCTTGCTTTATTTCTAAGCTCATTTTCTACTAGAGCAACAAACCACTCAAAACGCTTCAGTAGGAATGCACTCTATTTGAATACAAATATTTGGATTTTGCATTCACAGCTAATTGCTAAGTGTTTTGCTACTGCACAGAAAAGCATATGCCTCTGAAGTTTGTCCTACTTCCCTGTGTTTACCAAACCTCCTCAAACCAGAGGTACCAGAGAGAAGCTGAATGGCAACAGAGCATACATAAATTACTGGTTTCCCACCTTCAGCTGAGCATCTGTAACTGGGATCTTTCCTCAGTTATTACATTATGGCCAGCCAGCCCAATACACACTTAACTAAGTAGGCACAGTTTCAGTCTGTTCTTTCAAGCACTCAGGCTAGTTCAAAGCAAAACCAATTCAACTGTGCCTTCTTCACAGCAGGGTTTGTTTGGGCTTTCCATTCTTTTCTGACACCACAGAACAAAAAGAAGTCTGGCCTTCTTTGCTCCTGCAATAGATGTGCTGAGTGTCAATGTGAACACACCAATTAAAAAAAACACAATACATTATATCTTTCCAGTCAAAAGCTGAATTAAATAGAAGGTCCATGGCTGCAATATGCTTGCTTGAGGACTTAGGTAAGTAATAAAAAGAGAAGCACATCTTCAGGTGTTGCAAATGGATACAACAGAAGGGCTTAAACAAATCAATTCTCATCAAGCAGGCGTCAGTCCAAAATCAGTCCAACATCTCGAATAAGTACTCCACCCCACACTTTCAAAAAAGGTTATATAAAATAACCCAGGGGAAGGGAGGAAGACCAATTAAAAAAAAAAGTCCCAAACGAACAACTTAAGAAGGGCACTCAGATTTTTTTTTTTTTTCCCCTCTCATATGCCATTATGAATGCCAGACTTAATAAGGCCTATTTACCTACAGATTTGCATGTTGTGGTTGGTTCATTTCAATGTCTGAGAAGCTGCCAGCATCTGGGACACACACAAGACTCCTCTCCTAGGTGGACTCTGATACTGATCATAAAATTCAGCCTTTCTCTCAGCCAGAGAACTTACACGAGTGTCTCTCCTCCAATTTCTCCAAACTTAGTAAAACTTGAATTAATTTTTAAGACTTCCAAACTTTTGTCAAACATTGCCGTAAGCAACCAAGATGTTCAAAAACATCTGGTGCAGCTTGTGCAGTAGGATCCTTGGATGGTAGGATAAACAAGTATTGTTTCCATAGAAAATCAGGATAAGTTGTTTTCTCTGTAATGTACTTTCATTTTTTGTCCAACCAGCATGATTTACCAAAGTTTTGCAAGCTTCATTTTTAACTTACTAGGATACAAAACCAGTTTCAAGAGGAACAGAGGAGAACCAACAATATACGGAGAAAAGGTGCTAGAGGCACTGTAGATCAAAAGCTATTGCATTTTCTGCCTACTCCATTCTTCTTTCACTGCCATCAGCAGCCACTGTTCAGCCTAATAAATACAAACAGGAGCTCCAAGCAATACCTGCTTTGAGCTCCACTGAAGGAAGCTGTAACAGTAGCTGAGCATCTAGACCCACAAGTGTACATTTGACAACAGCTTTAAATTCCTTTCTTATTTATTACAAAAAAAAACTTCTGTAGATTTCATATAGTTACAGGTTTTATTATCTAAATTAGAAAGAAATAGTGATTTCTAAAAACCTACTAATAAAAAACCTAGGCAACAAAAGGAATTTAAATCCCCCCCCCCCTTTTTTTTTCAACTGAAGGGGGTGGGCATTTTCATTGTCATTCCAAGCCTTCCAAAAATCCTTTACTTGAAACAGTTGTTTAATTTCTCATAGTTCCTCACCTACAGCTCTCATGCCTCTCTCAAGCTGCTCTATGTCATGTCAAGTCTTTATTTTAACACTACAAACTCTTTATGAAAAGGATTTAGTCTATATTTAGAAAATGCTGCAGAAGATATAGCACTGTGTAAGTGTTTTACAGTTTCTCTGGTGTTCAACTTCAGCATTTTGGAAGTCACATGCATTGTCCTATGCAAACTATAAGAATCATTACTGTGATTAGGGAATTGCTTATTTTATACATACATTTTCCCCCCTTAACTGTTCTCAAAGCATACAGAATCACAATGAAACATTCACAATGCAAGATGATCAAAATTCAAATGAAAGCATGAGAAAATAAACAGTAACCTAAAACTTTCACACCCTTTTCCAACAGTAACTTCTTGCTTACCTTCTTCAATAGACAGTATCAACCTAAGGCCCTCTCAAATCAAGGCTACAAATAATGTGGGTATTGCAATATATAGCTTGGAGAAGCATCTTGCCCACAACAAAATGAACTACTTAAAACCAGGATAAGTAGCATTTTTTTTGCTTTTGTTATTTTCTGCCTACCCCTGCCCCCTATTTGCATATCTGAGAGTGGATTTCTGTTTCGATTTTACTGTTTCTAAAGCAATAAATGAAAGAAGTCCTTTTTTTTCTGAACCATTCACTATTCCATATTAAAAAAAAAAGCATAGCTTTCAACTGAAACCACCACTGCTGACCTCCTTTCACTCAAAACATTTATTTTATATATACACACAAACACAAACATGTATACAGTATTTACCCCAGAAAATTTAGCGCCACAGTACCTTGTACCCCTGTAAGCAACTCACAGGATGGGTTAGTTAAAAACTTCATTCAAGTCATATTAACACCCTAGTCTTCTTCACCTGCTAACAGCCTGAAATTGAAACTATTATAGGTAAAAATGATACATGTCTCTTGACAAAGAACATTCAGATGCATAAATTATTAGGCCTTTAGCTAAGCCATGTAAGGTGGTTATTTGCATGTTCTTAGCTCATGCCAAATACTAAATGAAAAGAGCTAACTAGCAAAACAAACTATTAAAAATAGACACAAGTGCTGCAGCACTGCAGACCTGACAAGTGTAAAACTGCCTTGTAGCTCCTGGCTCTAATTTCTGCCTGTTACAAGATCAATCTGTAACAAAACCTTTCATTAACAGACAATTGGACATTGCTCCCTTATTAAGGGCCATGAGCAACTACTAAAAACTGGTGTGAAATTTGCTGAGATGCTGCCACGGACAGACACCAACGCTGTAATTGACCAAGATCAGGATGTTGGGATGAGGATTTAAAGACAATAAAGATTACCTCGCAGCTCATGTGACTAATCCCTAAATTTCTTCTAACACCGGTTTTGTGGTTGAGTAGAGTAAAGGCAGAGAGCTGGGAGAAGAGAACTGCTGATTTTCCCTTCATTCCCCCCCACCTCTCCTCTGTGACTTTTTCTTCCCCATGTCCCAGACTTTGCTAGCTATAAAATAAAGATTAGCAGGTAAAAAGAAGCCACTTGTGGTGTCAGCTCTCATCACCTGGCAAACTAATTTCTTCAAATTTCTATTATTTCCTCCTTATCTACTCCATATGCATGTTTTTCGCAACTCTCCAGCCAATATTATTTTGAAACAGTTTTCCTAAATCTTACATTCTTCTTTCTACTTTCCTATCATTCATCTATTTCTGAAAATTTTAAATTTAGGCCATCATTTTAACTACCCTGGTCTTTTGAATCTCTGCTCCAGCTGGACTTCATAAAAACTCTAAATGCCTTGTGTCGTCCCCTTGCATCATCACCATTAGTATAGAATAGGTACCTGCAGGTACAAAGCAGTTTATTTTCAGACACTGAACTTATTCACATTTATTGTATTTGCAGTCTTAAACATTCTAAAATTCCTATTATTTTGGACTTACTTATAAGAAACATTGTTAAAACCTAATTTTTAGAAGTACTAAGAATTTAATGATGTAACAAAAACCACCAAAACAGTACAAGATCAGTAACTTTTGAAAATCAGTCCTTGAAAAAAACAAATGTTGTACAAAGCAAACAGACACACAGTAAAATATTATTTAAGGGTACAATCAAGCCCTCATTAAAACCAGTAGCAGTTTTGCCACTGGGCTATGGGGCCAACATTTCTCCCTGAGCTCAGAGCCACTACATTGAAAAAATGGGTTCAAAACCATAACAAATTAGGATTTCTGTATGTCCTACTCACAGGGTAACCTCTGTACTAACTAGCTACAAAACACTACATATTCACAGGATTGAAAATTTAAATTCATGTACAACAAAACCATTTTATTTTGCTATTCACAGAGATGGCAGAGCCTGCTATCACCTTCCGCATACTACATCTACTTTTACATAGGGAAACAGCAAAACCAGAAGAGAATAGGAGACCCCTTATATAGCTTTCCCAGCCCAGGATCCCTGGCAGTTTATTGACCCCTAACAGAAGAAATCTACTGGAATCTTCAAAGGCTGCCTCTGGAAGACATGTAGAAGGTGTGCCTTCACTTGCTGGGTGGGCTTTTGTCCAAAATAGCCAAGTAGTCATGCAACAAGGAAAGGTTCTGGAACATAAACCCCAGGAGGAGAGGCTGAGGGTTCTACAGGCTGGAGAAAATGACTCTCAAGGGTGGTCTTATCACTCTCCACAACTACCTGAAAGGAGGCTGTGGCTGAGGCACCCCAAGGCTGCGGGTCAGCCTCTTCTCCCAGGCAACTGTCAGGAGGACAAAGGGAGACATCTCATCTGAACTTCCCTTGGTGCAGCTTCAGGCTATCAGGAAAAACTTCCTCACTGGAAGAGTGGTTAAGCACTGGAACAGTCTGCCCAGGAAAGTGGTGGAGTCACAGCCCCTATAGTATTAAAAAAATGAGACACAGCACTTTGTGATATGATTTAGTGGGCACATTGGTATTTGATAAAAGGTTGGACATCTTGATCTTGGAGGTAATTTCCAACCTTAATGAACCTATTATTTTATTATACCACAAATGTTTGTGCTTCCACATGCAAATTGAACCTAACGTATGTTACATGACATCAACTTGGACATACCATGTCCTGCAGATGCTGGGTGACGCAACTTAAAACATACTCAGTTTAAGAATCAAGAAATCTTAAAAGCTTAACATGTCACTTCAAGCACAATTGATACCTTACACTCACAGCTGAAGGCATGATCTGCACTCAAGGTATTTGAGAGGTTTCAATGAATGTGAAAGAATGTATATCATCTTGCAGCATTCCTTTACTTGAAATAAATATGGAGAAAGCCACATCATTTTCCCTATTGCCATTTTCTCCCACTCACCTCCCTTTAGCAAAATCAAGAGAAAAAAAATGAATATATTATTGCAGAATTAGCTTTCCAAGGCAGTTTATTAATAATTTCTGAATACTCAAAATGAAATTAGCTTCTTAGCATTTTCTTCCTTCCAATATATACACTGCATTCTTATTTAAAGCTTCTGTGTTAATAATGAAATAAATATTCTTGCACAGAATAAAGAAATAAGTTTGATGCCAGCTAATAAAAAAAATGAAAGGCAATCTATTCTTGGCAGGAGTGTTACTCTATTTCCATTGCCTCTGTGCCACAACACGTTCAGTTGGTCATCAAGAATCTAGCCAGCATATTTTAAAGTCATAAAACCTGTCAAAACAGTTACCAAGGCTCCTATTCAAATCAGGAGCAATTCTGCCACTGGCCAAAACTTCAAGAACAGATGGTAAAACTTTGTTCTTCTCCTCTCTCCTCACCAGTCATTTAGTTAAAAAATTAAGACCAATCACGTTAAATTAATAAATAAATGAGGCAGGATAGTTCTGAAATATAGCCCCACCAATTGGCACTGCATTAAACTAAAGCTAGAAGACACTGTAAAATTTGGAATTAGTACCTAGCACACAGAACAAAATACAAAGCACAGACTGCTGGTACATTTAGATATTGGCAGAGGAGGCAGAGACTGCCACTGCCACCTGAGTACAGCATACTTCTCTCTGACCACATTTTGAAGGTACTGGGTGACTCCATCTTTCTTGCAGTGTGAGATTTGGCTGGCATGGCACAAAGTGACAGTTTAACATCATTGGGAGGTTACATCTGAACAGATGTCATTGCTTCTTAGGTAAATTATAAGGTTTGGACTATGCCACAAGCAATACACAGATGAGAAATCTGTTGAATACTTCTGTACTCTTACCCAAATCCCACTGTCCTATACAAAATCAGTACATCACTTAGAGATGTTATTTTCTTATTAAAATGTTTAAAGAGATCACATAAAAATGGCACATCAAACTAGGATCAGTAAAGGGGCCCAAAAATAAGCATGAAATAAGCAAAAAAGTTACAGCTGGATATGCCCTAGACCAGACAATATACTTTCAGAAGCAATGATTTGCACTACTTAAATTTATAAACAAGTGTTTTTAAAAGCTTTGTACCAGTCTGACACAACTGGTTCTTTGGAAAACAGCTGTGATCCTCAGAAGCATTACTGACTGAGCCAGATCTCAAATTCCTGATATGCTAGAGCATTATAAAAAATTAAGTGGTATTTCCTTAAATAATGTAAAAGCATCATTACATTCTACAAGTGCAGAACTGCTTTCTCTCCAACTTAACAACAACAACAAAAAAAAAAAAATCCAGGAAAAGCTCTTCTGCCTGGACTGAAAAAAATCACCTGATAATAATTAGTCTTTATTGATAAAATGCTGCATAACTTTACACACAATCCTGTAATTGGATCTGTAACAAGTTTCCACATCTATGCCAAGTTATCAAACAAACTATATAAATGCAGTTAATCCATTAAGATAAGACTGTGGGACTTGGGATGCATATTCCAGTTCAACTGTCTTTATCATAAATCAGCTGTGTGACTTCAATACATCACTGCTTCAATGTCCCAAGTATGAGGAAAAGAACTACACATCCATACCTCACCACTCATGTGGGCCTTCATAGCAATAATCTGGGCAAAAACATAGCAGCACCATGCATAGGCAACAAAATGTTTGGATACAAAACCATCATCACTCAGGTCTGGTAATCCCTCTCAACAGTGGTTTTTTTTCACTTTTAGGTTTTAGTTTTTGCGCAGAATTACAAAACACACGCAACAAAACTACAGTGCACATTTAATAAAAATCTTGTTTCTTCCACATCTACTTTTACTTATTGCCTGCCTGTAGCTTCCTTTCCCTTACTATAAAACAACTATCCTCTATAGGACAGTCACATTTCAGGTAAAGGCAGCAGACTCCATAGAAAGTATTATTACTACTACTATTATTATTAGCATTTCACTGCCATGCAATAGACAAATGATACTACAGCCTTCAGTCATGGAGTGAGTTTTTATTATCTAACCAACACACCCCACTATGTAAGTGCAGTGAGAACAAGTCTAGAAGCAGCAAGTAAAAGTAACCACATATTTAACTAGCAAACAGCTGTATAGAGGTTTAATACTGATGCCTGTAAAATATACAGCTGCATCTTCCATACTCTTAAAGTTACAGGCCCTTGCTAAAGCACAGGAATATATATGAAATCTTACCAGTACAAATGAAAATATGCATTTTAGATACTTGCAAGTTCTGTTATTTTACATGCTGTCTCACACAGCCAGTACACTGAACAGCTAAAATCTAATACAAAAGCATATTTACTTTATCAAGGTAACCCAGTTTACTGTCACTGACAAACAAAGACAATATTGAGAAAAACCTGAACAACCTGCAGTCATTTTTCAGGAAACAAACCCAGCCCCTCTTTACCATTATTTATGTGTGTATTTCCTTTTGTTTCCCTCCCTCCCACCTGATGATGAGCCCCTCCAATTGCAGCAAAACTGTTCTCAAGGGGAAGACCTGAGGCACTGAATCTTACAACAGAGAGCAACTTCTTAGAAGAAGATAGACAATATAGTTCAGTTCCTCACCACAACAAGCTGGTAGCTATTTAATTTGACTAAGTGTTCATAGGGTTTCCTTTCCATTGATATGTTCACTAACACATGAATGTTATTTCATGTTGTGCTTTAGTAGCATCAATCAACATCAGAAAAACCACAGTGCAACATTCACTTCTTCCCTTGCCTCAATGGAGGGTAAATACAGAGCCTCCTTTTATTAGGAGGCCTCAAATTACAGTGAAAACAATCCAATTAAACACCATGAAAGTATCATAGTTCTAGAATATGGAAATAGATTTATGATTTTTAAAAACTATCACAGAATTTAATTTTACAAAAGGCTTTTCTCAGTAACTTACTTTTATCTCTGTAATTCCCAATATCATAAAAAGCATACAGTGGCCATTATTCTTTCTAGTACTCCAGATGGGCTAATCCAATAAAGCCATAGTATCTTCCACGAACTTTCATGGAAGAGTGGCAATTTTTCCCAGTGGAGCAACTTCTCTACATCTCTCTTTCGGTTTATGAAACACTCAGGCAAAAAAAGCTCCAAAACACTGCCAAATCTAACCTCTTCAATGTCAACTTCAGAGGCTCACATGACATCACATTTGAGTCAAAAAGGAGAGATCCAACCACACGTAGCTTATGCAGCACAAGAGATCTTGCTCTCACACAACCACATGCACAGACTTGAGGATACAAGGTGCTTCTCCAGCATCTTCTGTGACTAATAGACTTAAAAACCAAGCATTAACTCATGTAAGTCAGACATGGTACATGCCCTATGTGCTGTTCCAGGTCATCCTTCCCGTACAGCTCCCCATACACCTGGTGCCCTACTCAGGCCTGCACCAAGCTCTCCAGAAGGCAGGCCTCAATCAAGCCACCAGGTACTCCAAGAAGTCCCAGCAAGGATTAGATCCAGGGTTACAAGACTTCACTACTGAACTAAATTCTCTCACCAAACTATGGCAGAAAGCTGCTGCACTTAGTTTCCTTCCAAGCCAAACTGGGGAAGTTAATCTTACTACAGGGACCACTGCACTCCAGACACAAAGAGGTAAAGGAACCTCAGTTGGCAGAAAATACCCCTGGCTTCTATGTCTCACTTTCAGCAGATCCTGGACAGTTGTGTATTATTACCTTCTCCTGAGACAGTACTGCCTGTTTATGGGATATTGCTCTCTAGGATGCAAGAGATGAATAATGTCTCAGTCATCATCACGGTGTCTCTAAGAGGACTTTCCAAGACTAGTTCTTCCTCTGGGTTATTCCAGGTCTGAGTCAGACCTTCCCATTCACATTTCCAAGAAAACATTCTTGAAGTATTTTTTAGTGTTTCTGTAATAATTCCCTTTCTTACAGCAGCCTCAAAAATCAGAGCTAAAGGAAGCTACTCCAGAGATGATCACTAATGCCAAAAAAACCCAAAATGAACTACTAGTACTTCCAGCTAAAATACAATTGTTACCATCCTTTATACCAACTGCGTTTGTAGTACAGGAACACATACAATGAAGAGCTGTAAAGAGGACAAGAACCCACTTGAATGATTAGGTACAATGTCTTTGCTATCTCAGCTTTTTCAGTTCATTAATATTTCACTTTTATATATTCCTCAGCTGCTTTTACAACATGTTCCTTTCTCTCCTTCTTAAGTATGAGCAAGGAGAATTGTTTGAAGTAACTAGCAGACCTTGCCTCACAACCCCACCTCTGTGCCCCCTGAGAGTTTAACACTTCAAGTGCAATATATGCTAGATAGAAAAACACATCCACCATAGAAAGGGATAAGAGAATACTCTGAGTCTCCTTTCTAGTTACATTCAACTACAAAGGTGTGCAATAAGAAAATAAAGCATACCGCAGTTTGTCTATACCAAGACACTTACTGCCGTCTATCCCAGAGGAGAAACAGAGACATAAAGCTGGGAGGGAGGGGGAATCCCTTCTCTGTGGAAGAGAAAAATAACCCCGGTCCTTTGCAAGACAATTTGCAGCAATATCCCTTCCTTGCCAAAAGTCAAAGACAACCTCTTTAGCTAGGAGGAGCAAAACAAAAACTGTCTAGAGGAGATAAAGGATTTCCATGAACCTCTTCCATATAAGCGCTACCATCACCATGTGCTCCACTTTTTAAGCTTGCCATGCGATTTTGGAAAGCACATACAGCATCCTCCATCTCCTGCCTCCAAATCCATGGCAAAGGTCACACATGACCGCCAGTGGCCGGGCCCAACCCATTCCCATTTCTGAAACCACTTCTTATCGTTTTCACTGGTTAATTGCAGCTTGCTTAACACACACACACGGAGGGAAAGGCGTGGAAACGGAAAGAAGAAACGCCAAAAAATAAACAAAAAAAGGATGGGATTTCTTCCCTGTCACCTGCAGCAGCGAGGTCGGAGCGACGGCCAGCGGGTCGCCGGGCACTGGCTGCCCCGTCGTGCCCCCCGCAGGCCGGGCCCGACGAGCCCCGCGATGCCCCCAGGCGGCACCGCGGCCCCGCCGGCGCTGCCTCTGCCCCGGGCGACACCTGCGGCCGCCCCGCCACAAAGCCGCCGGTGCCGCTGTCCCTGCGCCGCCCGCCTTCGCAAATCCCCGGCGCTGCCGGAGCGCGGCTGCCGGGGATCAGCGCGGAGCTGCGGCACCAGCAGCCCCGATCCTCCGCCGCCCCCACCGCCGCAGCCGCGACGCGGGTCGGCGCAGGGCGCCCGGCGGCCGCCGCCCCGCGGGCGGGGAAGACGAGGCCAAGGCAGGGGGGCCGCCCGCGCCCCGGGGCGACACCCGCCGGATCGCCTCAGCACCTGCCGAGTGGGGCGATCCGGTCCCGCCGCCCCGGGGCACCCGCACCCTGGGGCGCCCCGCGGCCTGGCCCAGCTCTGCCCGGCGATACCGCCCGGCAGGGACGCGTTACCTGGCCGGGCTCCTCCAGCGCCCGACGCGCTCGCCGTTTGCCGGCGGGGGCTGGGACCCTCCTGGCAGCGCGGCGCAGCACCGCCCCCGCCCCGCTGGGTCGCTGGTCCGCTGCGTCGCCCCGGCGCGGGGAGAATAATCCGTGCGGAGCGGCGGTGCCCCGGTCTGTCAGTCCGTCCGCTCGCCCGTCATGTTGCGGCCGGTGTGTGTGTGCGTGTGTGTGCGCGGCGGGCGGGGAGGAGGGAGGGCGGCAGGAGAGGAGGGAGGGATGCGGGGGCGGTCCGGGGCGGCGCTCCGCGCGTGTGCCGGTGCGGGGCGCGTGTTCCCGCGGCGCGGAGCGGGGCTACCTCGGTCTCTGCGTGTCTGTGAGTGTCTCTGTCTGTGTGTGTGTGCAAGGGATGATGAGCGTGTACTCTGTGCGGGTGGGCTGGCTGTGTTTGCGCTTCCTCGTGTCTGTCCGTGTGTCCCCGGGCGGAGCAGCTCCCCCGGCCTTCTCGGGCAAGAGGCGAGCACAGGAGAGGAGAAAGTCCGAATTCTCCCCGGGAGGAACTCCGCTCCCTCCGGTGTGTTTACACTCACCATCTGCTCAGGGATTTATACGTATTTTTATCTTTCCCGAAGGGCAGCAGAGTCCTCTGATTTCACGTCCTCGTCCTCTTTTCCAGAGACGTCTTTCATAATTATTTCCCAGTTGCTCCGTGGCCATCCCGGTGCATTGCTGGTCCTAGGGAGGGAATAAGGAAACGACGTTTATGAAGCAGCACCACACCAAGGACAGATCTCAGCCGCATCGGTCTAGGAGCAGGAATGATTTCCCTGGAATATCGGGTGAGGGTAGAGGTCAAATACATGGCGTTTAGATGTAATGAATTAAGTTCTTTATTCAATTCAGAAGAATAAAGCAAAGAAATAGCTGTCTTCTCTGTGACTAATACTTAAGGAATATGACTGAGTTTTCATACCCTGGTTTTTTTGCCAATTTATACAGGATCTCTGCTTTATCACCCACCAAAATGAACTACCTTGCCTCATTAAGAGCAATTGAGTAAAATGAGTGATGACTCAAAAGTGACAGGCTGCAGATACATGCCCTGTCCTCTCATACCAAAAAATAATATGCATAAAACTCCTTGCACTGAAGAAACACATGGACTTTGCAGACTTCAGTCTAAACAGGAATAAAGGGTGTTCATTCTGTAACATTAATGCTTATGCTGCAACTGCAGCCTAAAGAACTTTCAACTATTAGGCCACAGAAAAATGCAGATCCAGAAAGGAGTCAAAGAGTTTTGAAGAATTTTGAGTAAAACAATTTTGACAAAATACAGGTACAATTTAATAGCAACAATGAGGTTCCAGTGAAATTCTGAGTAAGAATTCTGTGAGAGTGCAGAGGTCAGTGTCATACTTTGTATGAATGTAACAACAAACTGAATGCTTATGTCTTCACAAAACTAAACTTTCAAACAAGTGAGTTCACCATACCTAATTATATTTAAATACAACTGTCTATCTGTTCAACATGTTCACAAGATTGCTCAATGAGATGCAATAACCAAATTTCAAGGTGTTTCTTTTTCTTCTTGGGCCAAATAATAAACCTAAACCAGACAAAATATTGTACAATCACAGAAGAAAGTTTGGTATATGCAGCACATAGCAGCACTGCAAAAAAATGCTATGTGGAGAGAAACATTTTTAGTAGCCGGTCATCTGCATTTAAAAGGCAAAAGATCTCATGTGACACAGCCCCAAGAGTGTTCATTATTGAAAGTACCTACCTTCACAATGTGGGAATTTCAAACGAGGGTATACAGTAACCAGATGACTTTACTGAGAGGTGGTTCACAACCTGCAAAGTATTTAAGCAACTGCATGGGCGTGAAGATGATGGTATTTGTCACAACTAAAATTATGGGCCTACTTAGCCACTTTGTTAGGCTGAGTCAGCCTTGACAGTAAAGGCAGAGGAATCCATGTTTTGCTGAATCAGGCATTTCCTAAGAGACTTGCATGATTTTTGAGCTCCATCTCCCTACCCTCCTTCATCCTTGTATTCAGCAGAAGATTCACAGAGCCTCCTAATGATTCGCTCTCTGGTTTCTATCAGTTTTCTTTCCTGCCATTGCCCTGAAAGGGCAAAAAAGCCCCTGTCATTAATCAGAATTTTCAGACACACTCACAAGTGATGGTTCCAGTGAAGCTGTCAAGGCTTTGATTAGTCCAATGACACAGACAGACAACAGAGACAGCACCTAGAGGTTGTGCAGCAAAATGGCACCTTTTCCAAATTCTAGGGTTGAACATGTATCCCTGTGAGACCTTCTTGAAGGTCTCAGCCTTTGACCAAACAGGCATCTCTTTATTCTCAAGAGAAGTCTTGAGGCACAGAGAAGCATTAGTCTATCTTATTCAATCAACCAGACATGCAGTAGTTATCTGCCTAACTGCATGAATTTTGGGTCTGGCCAGAACTATAAACAGTCCTTGGGGGTAAAACAGATTAATTTCTGTTTTACAGGAGCATTTTATGACCCTGAAAGGAATCAGTTTTGGAGGACTGGCACGCTGGAGGAGCTAAGTAAGCCAAGCAGTGACTCATGACCACAGGTGGGGAGAACAACCTTTCCTTGCACTAGGGTACACGGAGACATCTTGGGAGGTCTAGGGGATGTATGGATTTCACTAAATGTTTTTCTCTTACAGTACTATTTGAGCTAGGTTGGCATTAGGGGTGTTGTCATACCACAGTGAGCATGCAGCACTCTGGTCAGGTTCTGATTTACCTTACCACCAGGGGAGAGGACAAAGGAGGCCTCCTATACCAAATTGCTTCTACTCTCCTTTCAAGAGACATCCTTTCAGTGAAGCATTGTCACACTAATCAATATCTATTAGTTTTGCATTGTATATGATCATATCCACTTAGACCTTTGGAGCAAGGATTAATCAAGTGACCTTCCCCTTGCTGTATAGCTCCATGTATGTGTAATGTACTGAATAAATACTACAACCAGTCAGTTTGTTAAAAGCTATTAATTTTATCATGCTAAAACTGAAACCTCAAAGGGGGTTGAAGTCCACTCTAGTTAATCATTAAAAAAATAATAATCTGCAGTTTTTTATTTAAGATTCATGCATTTTGTTCCCCCCCTTTTAAACAGGCTGTAAATTGATTTATATTCTGTCTCTTGGCTCCCTCAGCACCAATGGCAAAAATGACACTACTTTCTGGAACTATAACCACCTTCACTACTGAAGCCAGAAAGAATAATTACAACTAGAAATACAGAATTCTATTCATTCAAAAGATAAATGCCCCTTACACTTCAAAATTCAGTTTAGTAAATTGAACAAAGAAAGGTTATTTCACTCCCAGTGGTGAGATAACTTTTATATTTGATGAAAAATCTCCAGTTTGGCACTAAAAAAGGATCAATCCCCATACCTGTACTTTTCTCTTTGTTTAGTCTGTTAGAATAGCTCATCTATTTTGGTTTTACTATTTCCTTTCAAACAGTTAATGCAGATGTTATCATTGCTCATTGTTGGAAATTGTGATGACAATGAATGTATAACTAACACAGAAGAGCACCAAAAGATTTCTCTTTAACAAACCAGCTTTGTGAATATATTTTTCTGGTTAATATGATTCCAAACACTGTCAATATGCAAGTTGTTTGCTTTACCGTTATCAGTATAATCAAAAGCGTAAAAACCTTATCAGCTCTGAAATTCACATAAATTAGATTAGTGGTGAAGTTTGTTTACATGCCCATAGAGAAACATGCCATAACTGGAGAATGAAGTTTTGTTTATTTAGTTCAGTGTTTCACTGGCAAAACTGCCTTGGTAAAGAAAAAAATGCTTCTAACTCAGAGGCGTATTTCCCCAGTAAAATCTGTGCACACTGGCTGAGGATCTAATCCTGAAGTAGGCGAGCAAACTTCTGGTTCTCCATTGTAATCCCCAAAGCTCCACACAGATCACAGAATCACAGAATAATGATGTTGGAAGAGACCTCTAAGATCATCAAGTCCAACCTATGCCCTAACACCTCGACTAGACTATAGCACCAAGTGCCATGTCCAGTCTTTTTTTAAACACACCCAGAGATGGTGATTCAACCACTTCCCTGGGAAGACAATTTTCCCAATATCCAACCTGTACCTTCCCTGACGTAGTTTGAGCCTGTGTCCTCTTGAGCCTGTTCTATCAGTTGCTGCCCAGTGGAAGAGACCGACCCCCACCTGTCTACAACCTCCCTTCAGGAAGTTGTAGAGAGCAGTAAGGTCACCTCTAAGCCTCCTCTTCTCCAGGCTAAACAACTCCAACTCCTTCAAACATTCCTCATAGGGCTTGTGTTCCAAGCCCCTCACCAGCCTTGTTGCCTCCTCTGGATGCGCTCAAGCATCTCAATGTCCTTCTTAAACTGAGGGGCCCAGAACTGGACACAGCACTCAAGATGCGGTCTCACCAGCGCCGAGTACGGGGGAAGAATCAGCTCCCTGCTCCTGCTGGTCACACAATTCCTATTGTGTGATACATAAACCTAAAGGACTCCAAAGGACTTGAGCATTGTATTTTCACAAGCAGCAGCTAATAAAAGCCTCCAATGGCTGCCTTTTATGTTTCCATGCCTTTTTATTTGAACAACGGAAGTCTGCGTGAATGCGGTTTTCTTTTTCATTCTGAACTCTTCCACTTGGAGGATCTCCATGATAAAATATTTTGGTTCTGCAGGCTAACAGGGTTTATTTGTAAATTATCTGTTCATCTTTGTAATCTTACTTAAATTGTGGAAATATTCTGGTTTGTCTAGGGATTTTTTTACAGGTTATTTTTTATAGCATTTACATGTTTGGCAAAATTGAAGTTGACAAGCCTTCTTTCCAGCCTTGTTATTTATCCATTGTACAAAACAGGAAAAGGAAGGAAATCTGCTGAAAGGGAAAATTGTATTTCTATTTGTAATAGATTGAGTGCTAGCATTGAAAACATAGTCTAAGCATGGTATTCTGTACCAGAAAATATGTGCTGCATTTTATGGTATCTGTGACTCCAATACATCATCACAGCAGGAACTTTCTTCAGTACCAGTGAACCTGGGGGGGCTGAGCAAATTCTGCATTTAAGTCTTATTAATTCAGTTTGCCTTGGGCCAAAATAGCACCTCAAGTTGTTCAGTTAGCATGGAATTATTAAAGTTTTCCTTGTGTTTAGTGAGCAGCAACTTCTCTGTTTGCAGACAAAAGACCAGAGACAAGACCAAAAAAAAAGACATGAACAGCATCTGAGATTACGCAGAGGAATGTTGAATATCCATCTGTAAACATTAATACACCAAAACATATAAAGTGCACACATATATTATGTAGAACAACACCTAAAAGACCAGTTACTGGAAAGGCTTCCAGCACAGATGGGCTTCAGGGTCCTTAGTCTATTATTGCGGCTGATACAGGTACTCTACACCACAGGATTTTCTCAGTACCATTGACCCATGCAGAGCAAAGCCAGCTTTCCAGCACTACCTTCCCAAATTCTCCTTTTCACTTCTACAGCTGTACGTTTAACTTGTCCTCTGAAATACTCATATTCTTCCTGTGCCTATCAACAGATACAGACTTCACAAATTAAAAAACATTTGTTTATCTAATTCTTCAGACTGGTAAATTAAAAAATGAAATTGTTTCCTAGTAAGAACAAAGCCTTCAAATATTGGTCAAAGAATTAGTGCCAAAATTAGAAGAACATGTCATGAATTCTATTCTGTTCACTGGCTTGTATGATCAATAACCAGCATCTTGGCAACACACAGAAAAATGTCTAAGCTCATTCAGTTACTGATGGTCTTCCACACAGCTTTTCAGCTTGGTGTTCAGGAATAGGAATCTACCTAAAAACAGACTAGAAATAAATACACAATAAGTTCTGGATTCTACCATGCAGTGGTCACACTGGCAAGAGTTTGGAAAGCTGAACTTCGATGGTCACCATTGCTTTTTCAGGGAGGCAAAGGATTTAAGTCTTTGCATAAATCACCATCTCCATACTTCCCCAAGCACAGGAAAAGACAGAATTTTTACACCTTTAGCAGTCACACAAACCAACCTGTGGCAGACCTCAAATGGCAATACACCAGGAAACATATGCCCAAGTTAAAATTAAAGCCTTTTAGACTTAACCAAAACTGGGAATTTTTTATCCAGCAGGCAGTGCATCTATGAACTACTGCACTATGGTGTATCTGAATAATCAATGTGCACATTCCTGTGCCCTGTCTGAGGCTGCAGCTAGAGAATGTAGAGAATGGACTTACAGGACCAAAACAACTGAGACTATTGAATTGGCAGTCCCTTGCTGAAATGGAGTAAGTGAGGAAAAGACAAATAAACAAAAACAAAAAAAAAAAAAAAAAAAAAAAAAAAAAAAAAACAAACAAAAAAAAAACAAACAAACCCAAACAAAACAAAAAAAACCCAAACAAAACGAAAAAATATCCAAACAGAAACACTTTCTCAGCCTGACCTCATTGCCCTTTCCACAGCACCACCCTTATTTGGTGTTTGCTGCCACGTATGATGCAGTCTCAGGCAGGTCTGTGTAAATGCGAGATTTACACAGTCATTTGCATGGATATATCCAAATTGGCACCAAAGTCTAAAAGAAGTTAGTGCCTTGCATTTCATTTTGTGTTTCTGTTACAGCAGGAGTGAGTTTGCTTCATCAGCCACTGCACTGGCTGGTGTGATCACAAGGCTCAAGGAGAGAAGGCATCAAGCCACCAGGCCTCACAATGTGCAATCAAACTGAGACAAAGACTTGCTAAGATCCTCCATTCCCACATTCATGTCTATTATGCCTAGATTCATACTTAGTATTTATGAAAGCAAGGGCATTTTCTTTATTCAGACATCTCATTTTCGAGTCTGTTTCCAAGTCTCTATCAAAGACAAATGCACATTGTGATTTTGATTTAAGTGCAAGGTCTGCTGTGAGGGGCTGGAAATGTAGTCTGCTTAATGAATTTATTAGGCTTTGTCTTACATCCTAAAGGATTTTTATTACTCTATTGCATACTCTATTATTACACAGTATTATTTTTATGAACATCACAAGCACTCATGACATATAGCTCTATCATAGTCAGTATGAGAAAAAAATCAGCACACTTCCCCAAATATAGAAATGCTGAGTGTTGCCTCATGCACTGAATATTTGAACAGGCTCATGTTTTGGCTCAGGTCCCTGAAGCACATATTCTTTCTTAGGAAACATGCATCCAGAAAAGAGATCTATGTTAACAGGACAAGTCTGGTGTTCAGCAAAAGGCACCAGCTCCCTACTGCACTTCTCCTGTGGAAGTTTCTATTCAGTTGGTGATTGGTTTAAATTACCTGAATGATAACACCAGAAAGGTCTGTTAACACCACCCCGGGTAATTTCTTAATTTATGCTATTTATAGTCACATAAATGTGCTAACTGTGCCATTAAACAGACACATTTTCAGTAGTATGGATTTCAAAAGCTTTAGCAGAAGCATAGAGGATGTGTATAGAAAGGTACCAGAGATTGGTGGAGTTCAGTAGTGCCCAAACATTACCAGATAGATAACCTTCACAAACAAATAATTAAGAAAAACTGTTTAAAACACAAAACTTATTTCACTAATCTATAGTGACAATAATTCACACATCCCATTTTCTTTCATGTCCTGATTTACTCTTCCCTAAGTATACTTTTATATTTATCATGACAATCTTCAAACCATATACAGATAATAAACAGGATTCTTCTGAGATACATGTAGAGAATAGTTATGAAATAAACACAGATATTTCTTACTAGCTCTATTTAGTGTTCAGTTTTTCAGATTACTTTAACACATCAGTATCTAGACCATAGACATCTTAGTGCCATTGGAGCTGACATTAAATAAAAATGGGAAACGAAACCTGAGTGGTGCAGCAAGTAAAACGTGTCAGTATATTAAATATGTGTTCATTAAGACACACGCACTGAAGTGCAGTGTGTTTTTCCCTCCCAAGGGCAACAGTAAGTTATGCCTCAACAAGCAGCATGGATTTACATCCCTAAATGCTTCTCTCTTCAATAAACACTTGTATACCTGTCATGAAACCTGAGGAATCATATGTCCTTTAGTTAATTCCAAGTTACTGAATTACTCTTTGAAAAAAAAATATTAGATAATTCTATTGATTAAATGATTATTTGAAAAACCCAAAACACTATATAAGGACAAAATATTTTTTCTATAATGTAGGTATAGGACATTTTTACACAAACCTGTGGTTTCTGTGCTTTGATTTGATCCTATGTTTGAAGTAATATATAGAGGATTCTTTCAGGCAGAAATTTTAACTGTGTCTGTGGTTTAGCCCTGCAGGATTCTGGTCTTCATTGCAAATCTTGGGGAATAAATAAGTCAGATTCTGGAGACCATATAGGAGCTAGGGACCTAAATCTTATTAAAATACCAGAAATTGGATACTAACTCCCACCGACTTCCACAAATATTCCATCTGAAATGAACATTCTTTTCAAAACTACACTGTCTCTTGAGTCTGTATTTCCTCTTGCAAAAGTGGGACTGCTCAAAATACCAAATTATGCCCACAGATTTTATTTAGAAATTATGATCATCATCTGATTATGTAAGACCACAACACTTGAACCCTTGTAGATGATACACTGACTTAATCAAAGAGAAAGCTTGCTAGGGAAGCAAACATGCATGTATTTTGCTAATACTTAAATGAAGAACACAAGCTTGTATATGCTGAACTTGATGGCAAAGGTCCTAGTAATTTTAGTAGGAGAAGCACTGGAGTCATATCACTAGGTGCATTATCTATCACCAAACTATTAAACACATTTCCTATGTAAGTTGAGTACATTTTTAAAATCCTAAGAATTTCTCCATGCCTCTTTGAAAATAAAATGGAATTTAGGCCTTAGCTAATAGGATCAGAACAGGGCATGAAGCTGTATATTTTAAAGCATCTGTAGCATTAATAGCCAGAACATAAAATCCAGATGGGAGGACGATTACATTCTAATAGCTTTTATAAAAAGCTAATTACACATATTTGGGGGCTGATCCAAAAACTGTTAAAAACATGTCAAGGGAAAAAAAAAAAAAAAAACAGTTGTCTGCAGAAAGCACCTAGAGTTACTGAACTGCCATTCTTAAAATTGCTCCCACACTAGTAAATGTGGCAATAAAGATGAAGTACTAGAATTTGTTCTTCTGTAATGATGGTCTTTCAATTTAAAAAAAAAAACATAAAATATATAAAAATGTCTTTTGAATACTACATTTTCTAAATCCACAAACACATAGAGTCCATCTCTGTGATTAGAGCCAGAATTTTATCCTATTCCAACATTCCACAGCAAGCTTCTCCACAACGACACGCTTTGAGAAGCACTAAACAGAACAAATTATTTACTATTTGCAAATGGAGAAGTGCATCTTTAAAAATTACTTAAACTTGCCTTCAAAATGCGTGTAGAAATTTCTGAATTATCATTGATAGGATAACATGTGTTCAAACAAAACTCACAGTTAGGCTCAACTATCAACACCACTCTGCTTAGCTCTTAAATAGTGTGAAAAAAGAAGGTGGGAGAAGAAAGGCAGCAGAAGTGCTAATGCAATTGTTTGATGTGTGTCTGTGAGAGGCTGTGAGGAGGAGGCAGGCATTTTGCTAGGCAGGCTGCTGCCAACGGGAGTCCTGGGCTTTGTACTTCTCTCTCACCTCCTTTAGTGGAAAATAATTACAGCTGCATATAAAAATCACACTGTTGATTTTTATTGGTCTAATGTTGCTATTTCTTACATCTCCACAGAACTGGCCATTTTCCACTCAGTCTTTTTCTTACCAATTTCTGTACACTGTAGCCAGTGAAGAGAGCTGCGAGTGCGTCTGCCCCTGCACCATTCCACGTGGCAACATGCCAGGGAGAGTGACTGACTTCACTTCAACACATTTTCTGTTTAATTAGTGTGAAAAAACCCAGCAACCCAATTATCTAAAAGGACCTCACAGATGCTCTTCACAGCAAGTGAAATGATGCCACTGGATGTCTCTAGTGTAGAAATACCTAGGTTGTTTCATCAGAGGAGTGATTAGGTATTTAATAGTGTATTTCCACAGTTTGACTCTAGTCTTGAATTCCATAACTAGCCTGCTAAGAGGATGCTACCTTAAGAGTTTCAGCCCTTAAATCCTGGGTTCAATCATTTTCTCCCAGCCTGCTGCCTGCACCTTCCCTGTGCAGAAAATAGGTGGCAAAATCTGAAGCAGGTATATCCTCAACACAGCACTATTAACAGAAATGTCATGTTTTTCAGCATCTTTCTTGGCTCTAACATCTTATATCTACCAAAATCAATTGGAAAATTACCTTTGACTTCAATGTTGGGTTCACTGCAGTCTAATTTTGAATTGAACTTGATCCAGACTCACTTATTTCAGTTCTTCTCATATTAATCTAGCCAAGCATGTGAGTTGGGCTGAGGGCTGAAGTTGTTCTTGCAGCAGAGTTCTTTTTATTCTAATGAAATGCCTGAAAATACTGGTTTTACTTTTTATAGAAACTAGTCAATTGACTTACAATTAAAGTGCATGTTTCTTAATGCATACTAAAACATTTTACTCCTGCAAACCAGAGTGGAAAAAAATCCAATCCAAACATTTTCCTTTGCAGTAGAAAATCCATTACATCAATAGAATTTTATATACGCATGTGTCTAGAAGTTCAGAGTTTTATATAGAATTATTTTGATCAATCTCACCATATTAAGGGGATATGCTCTCACCTACTGTAGCATACATTTCTGGAAACTCAGATTCTAGTATTTACCTAGCAGGTAAAGAAAAGATTATGCTCAGCACTAGTTGTAAAACATGTTTGTGCCCATAATGGCAGTATTTATAGAAGGAAGTCTCCTCATGCTGTAGAGCAAGACTTTATTTCTTGGTGGGGGGGGGGGGGGGGGGCGGCGAAAAACACACCACCAAAACAAAAACAGGCAGAAAGCCTCCTGTACCTCATGGTGGTCATGCCAAGGGTGAGATTTGTCAGGAAAAAGGAGGGCATCTTTTAGCTTCATTCAGGGATTGTTGCTCCCCCTTGTTACTGGGCTGGCTGCTATCATGGTTTGTAAACATGGTTTTGACATTGATATGCAGTTTACAGCATATACAGGGATGTTCCCCAAGGAGCTAGAAAGCTTTTGAAGGCCTAGCAAATACCAAAATATCTACTGGTGCAGTGAAACCAGAGAGCCACATTCAGATCCCCCACAACCCAGCTGTCCGATTCAGGTAAGCACATTAACTGGAAAGCTATTTTCTTTTCTTCTCTGTGTACACTTCGCAAATAACTCCACATTTATTGACCCAGTCTTTTGCACCTGCAGGGAATTGCAGTAACATATGGAGCCAATGTCCAGTTGTTTCTTTCTCAAGGTGAACTCCTCCAGACAAAGAAACCAAATAAGACCTGAGCTCTCCAGAGTACATATTAACCTGTTTGGCAGGAGAGCCCCTTGAGGAGTAGAACAGAGGGATTCATGTTTTTGTGAAACAGGGAGGACAGGAACGTGAACTTGGGCCTCTCACATGCTGCTGCTTTAATCACAACCACTGGAAACAAGGCAAGAATTATTTAGGTCAGAAGTGATCTCAGAAAGACACCTGGTAGAAATCATGGTCAAAGCAGGGCCATCCAAAGATGTATCTAACTAATGCCACATTTTGGAATAAACCCCCAGGAAAGGGTTACACTTTGGACCCCAAAGGAAGAGGCAGGTAGCACATATGTAAACTCCAGTTCTTTCTTTTAATATTCACTTCCTAGCTGTCACAAGCAGTATGGGTTTTCCTGGTTTGAGAAGGTCCCTTTCTCTAACTTTCTTAACCTTTTTTCAAAGAAGCCTTGATGCCCAGCTGAGGCCTGAATGCTGAATACACAGTGAGTGTTCAGACACAGGTGGAAATCCCAAGATGGTGGTGCTGGGCACCTTGGCTACTCTGCAAGCCCTGCAGCACTCTGGAGCATCTTTACCATGACAGACTTCTGTCTGTGGACCCTCTAGGATGTCAAATCAGCCTGTCGAAGTAGGATTGCCAGATAAAATCATGAAGCAAAGGAGAGAACAATGGTTTTAGCATTAAAGCTCTAGCATTGCTTTTATCTCTGGTAAACTACTGCAAATAGTACATCCTAGGCAATAGGCATCCTACTTAGTTTTTCACAAGGGATTTTGAGACGCACACTGCTTGCTCATTACCCATGTCAGCTATTGGTGAAAAAAAAAAAACCACCCTCAAATCTAAACTGATCTTTTACAATGGAAAGTATAGACAAATGTCAGCTAAGAGTTACTCTTCTAGAAACAGGCTCAAACAAAATCCCATTAGCATGTGGATTATTACTTGAATAAAGAAAAGGCAGGAAAGAATAAAGAAAAGGCAGGAAAAAATATGAGTAAAGTTGATTATGGAAGAAAAAATACAGTACAGGTATACAGTAAAAGAAAGTATGACTCAGTGCCAGTCACCCTAACATATGACAGAGCTTGTGATTTGGTAGAGAGCTGTGGGGGATAGGCTGTGAACTAACCAGCCTCTTCACAAGCTGGCAAAAATTCTTAGGAAAGTAAGAAAAATGAACAAATAAAACTATTTGAACATTAGGATGGTATGTACATAGATAATTAACTACAACACGTTAGGACCAAGCAACAGGAAGTTTCTAACTTTGGCAAACCTTTTTTTTCTAGGCACAGATCCCAAGCAACACCAAAAGGGCCAGGGACCAAGGGGTAGTGATTCACCACTCAGTTTTAACTACAGCTAGACACAGCTGAAACTCAAAGCTGAATCAAGCCATGCTTTATGGCATAACATTAAATGAGTTAGTTGATCATCTTGTTTCACAACTATTTCACATGGATGCCTGAAATTCTGAGGTTACTTAATCCATAAAACCTCAAAAAAAACCCCAAATATTGAAGAGAATTTGATGTCTTTGATCATTACAAACTACTTGATAGAGAAAGTTGGTCTGCTAGATAAAAGAAAGACTTTTCCCAAAAGGTATGGTGGGAGGTGTTGACATCTTGGTGGATCTGGGGTTATCGTGATGGTCAGAGTCCATCCATGCCCTGCTTTCATACAGCCACAGGAATCTGTATCAAGTCTTGGGCCAGAAATAAGTAGGCTTTGATCTCCTCAGTGAACAGCCCGTGTGAACCAGGGCAGAACCAGACATTCAAGTTTGTCCAGCTTCTGGGAAAGTGAACACCATGCCTTTGACTGGAGTGCCTCCCATCCCCGTGGGAGAGGCCAGGCTGAGTGCAGAGGGGGGAGAGAAGAGAAGGGTCCTGCTCAGCCCGAGGGACTGGAAGGCTGCTTTGCCCTGATGGGGTCTCAGTGCTTGTCTTCTCCCCTCAGCATCCATCTGATACAGGGTATCTGAGCACTGTTTCTCACTGTCCCCTTCTTCCTTCAACCCTGAGGCGCAGGTTGAAGGCAACACCTGAGGCAAGCCCTCAAAACAAAATTTCACGGTGGTCCTCCGCAGTATTTCAAGTGTATTTGCATCCAAACAAAATGCAAAAAACCAACATCTGTCGGTAGGAGCTGTTAAGCAATGTCTCAACACCAGTCAGCCAGCAAATTACTAGTAGCCAAATAACTTCTTATCAACAGGGAGAAGAGGTGTATGTGCAACACAAGGCTCGACATTCTATTCACGCAGTGACAACAGTGTGTCAGCAAACATTTTACATGATTTTTCAGTTGTTCCCTGGCCCTTTTGCAGCTGAGAGATAAAGGTCAGAACACCCTCTGAGTACTAAAGCTGGATGGTTGAGGAACATTCCTGCCTCCTGCGATGGGCTCTCCATGAGCCCTCCAGCCGTGGGGAATTGACCCGAGACTCAGAAAAGTGAAGAACAAGACAAGGAGGCCCTTCAGAAAATCCTGGGAACAGGCCAGAGAAAAAAGCTCTCACTCTGGTGACTTTTTTGTTACCAAACCTTAAGCAGTTCAAGCTTACCTTTCAAATGAGGTAAAACTTGTACATGACCTTTGACCTTTTCATTCCTTTTTAAATGGTATACAACACACACCAGCAAATCCCATTTACGAAAAAAGTTCTGACCATGTCTTTCTTAGGAGAAACATATTTTCTAACAAATGCTATATCAACACATCAAACTAATGCAAACCCATGTTAATAGGTAACATGTAAAAGTAGCATTGCATATCTGAGATATTTCCCTTTGTCTGCTAATCACAGTATAGATAAAAGTGAAATTATGTCTTATGATACAAACAAAAAATATCCTAGGAAAAGAAAGCATATATATTTAGTTATTCTTTGTTGCCATGCATTCAATCAAGTCTATCAGAGTTGACAAGGCAAATTTTGCACCTTCCTCTTGTTTTATCATATAAGACCAGGATGCCATTCCACTGGGAAAAATAATTGCCATCAATAAAGAGGTGGTTTCTATTACATTTGCAAAGATATTGCTGAAAAATACCTTTAGGATGGATCGCTTCACCTCACCAAGTAGGGTAACTGACTGAGCTCAATGTGCCCAATATGAAAATGCAGTATCTACATTTCCCATAGTTTAAAGGAAGACTTACCCACTCCCAGGCAATATATACATGCACACACTCTGCTCTGTCTGCCTCAAGTTCACAGGCAAGGTAACAAATGGCTGTTCACAGATACTTAAATTTATTCAGGGGAAAAAAAAAGGAAAAACAATGCTAAGATCAGGATTGACAAGTCTGCAATATCAGCATAATTCTTTGACTGGTTCAGAAAAATAACCTTGAAAGTCCACTAACAGTGAAAGCCCAGTGGTAGCTCCATATCCATAAAGATATGGAACACTCATTGTTAAAGTAATCTGCAGCATACAGTAAATGTCTCAAGGCTAAATAGGCCTTAGAGGCAGAGGGAAAAGGAAGCTCAGTCACATTCCCTGACCTCTCATTTTCCAGCAGTGCACATAATGTGTTCACAAACAAAAGGTACAGTTTTGTAGTGATCTCGATTTTTCTTAACTTCATGAGAAAAATCATTACGCATTAGGCTGTGAAGCACATGGTTAGGTAGTTTGTCAGTGGTTATCTGATAATGTGTGACAATTTACACTGATTGTCTTCAGAGCTAAACGCTTGCAGTGTCATCAAAATCAAGGAGGTTTTATTTGACATGCAAATTAACAAGCGTGAGAAAATTAAGAAGAAAGGTACTGCAGATTTTTTTTGAAGAAGAATGCTCAGAATGGTGTGTCATCTTTTCCTTTTTTTAAATCAGCAGCATGTTTGCATTATATATGGGCTTCCGCAGTCTATACAAGAATAACTTAAACAACAGATTATTCTCGGTGCCTTCAATACTGTGCCAGTTGGTCTGACTCAGCTGGTGCTTAGAAGGAGCACATGACATTTGAGGTTCTCAGAGACAAACCTGCCCTTGGCTTCTGCTTCAGGTCCCGGGAGGTGATGGTTGTTTCAGAGTCTGCACAATTTCTATCCTTATCAACTCCCCTTCAGCCCAGCCCACTGAAGTATCCTTTATGCCTGCCCGGAACGAGCAGGAATAACTTCAGAAAAAACAAAGCCCTGGTATCTCCTCCCATTCCTGAACAAAGTAGGAGCTGCTTTGTATTCTGATTTACAAATACAGAAGCTGTGCTAAATGCCTTGGTTATTTGTTTCCATTTTCTTTGCCAATTTTCTTCTGCTTTAGTGTTGGCCTCCACACTTTACACAATTGCTTCATTAGCAAAGTTCAAGTACCAGCCATATTTTCCTTAGAACTTAACATCACTCGTTTTCCTGTGACCTTTATTGTTCAGCGAACTTCAAATGATCTTAAATAGTAGCTTCTTCTATCTACTGTTTTGTCCATAATAAAAAAAAAAAAAAAAGAAATTTTGCAGATACCAGCTTGTGATGAGCAAGGCTGTACCTTGTGCCAGGATTTTCTTTTTAATATGCATGTCTATTAAATAGGAAAATATTGCACATACATTAGTTTTTTTAAAAAGGAGGGGGTGTTTCCATAATTCCTCTCAAGTCACTTTGCTGAAAGCTCAAGCCTTAATTTTTTTCCAGATCACTATCGATCCATATAAATTTATTGCCAATATCTGAGGTATTTAGAAAATTAATGTAAGGTTAGTAATAATTAAAATTAATTGTGGAACCTAATCACAATGTAATAGAATAAACAACAATAGTAATAGCTGCATTAAAATACACTGTCAATGGCTGTGTGCACTTAAGGGCTCATAAACAGACTCATATTTCTTGTAGCTCTGTGTGGATTTACCACATAAGCCAATCACAGGACACGGGGATTCATGGCAAACTATTTTAAAAGTGCAGCGATTAATGTTACTAGAAATTGCACAGCACAAAGGGTAATAAAGACAGTGTTCACCTAGACACCAAAGGGAAAGAAAAAGATCATAACTATCAGTACTGTTTCAGAGCCATATCAGATTAATTCAGAAGGGAGATTTAAATTCTTATGCCTTATCTATGATTTAGATATAAAACTCACAAAACAAATGAATGCTTATCCTTGGGATTCATTCTACTCAATATTCTGCTTTTCATAAAGCCCCCAGTTTGTCTTCATTCATAAACTATCCATTGTAAATCAGATGATACTTTACAAAGCATTTATGTATTTCATCTTTTTAGCAAAGCAGAGCAGCAACTGCCAATAGAGAACGCACATAAAAGAGACCAAGTGTATCCACAGAAAATGCAGTCAACTGCTTCCATTGTTATTTCAGGCACATAAGAAGATGGGCCTGTATCTCACTGAACCCATTTACACTCCATTTTATATTTCTACAAATGAGCTGATGGGTGCAGATGGCTGCAGGGTGCTTTGTAGTTACAAGCACAAAAAAGGGTCCAGAGGTCTGGAGTGGCAGTGGTTTTCATGAACTGGGGTAGTCATACCTCTCTTTATAGTTGGGCAAAGATACTGCCTCATGTTTAAAAATACTTCTGGGACAGCAAATTTTGCTTTGATTGAATTAACGTAGCAGTAAAAAGTAAAAAATCCTCTGCTTTTACTCTTTTTGGGTAGGAAATGGTATACAAGAAAATCAGCCAAGGTTTAGATCACCATGTTACTAACTCAGGTCCCACACACTCATGAGTTGGAAATATCCCACCATACAGACTGCACAAGTTGAAGTAATGGTACAAAACCACTTGGAAAGTGTTACCAGGAGCAGGAAGAGAAGATGGAGTCTAATTTGTTTTTTCCTCAGCTCATTTTTGTTTATTGAAAACTACTGAGCAGTTTCTTTTTTTATCTACCCAAAGAAGACATAAGAGGTCTGGAAGTCCCTGTGCCCACTAACAATAGATAATTCTGGATGTGCTTACTCCACCTCCACTATGAGACCACTGCAAGGCAGTTTGGTAGGGAAAACCAAAGTGAACAACTATGCTGTCAGATACAGAGAGCTGGATAAAGTACTGACGCACGAGAGCAAGCTCAGGGTGAGCCATCCTGAGCTGCCTGACTCTGGACTTTACCCAGGAGCAGCCTGGGAACATCACAGTGAGCCTAGAAAACCCCACATTTTGAGCAGAAGTCTCCTTTTCAGCAATGTCAGTCATTCATGGACTTCCCAGAGCAAGCTGACTCCCAGAACCCTCCAATGAGGCTAAAAAAAATAAACTAAAACGGCATCTTTATCACATCAGACTTCCCCAGGACTCTCCCAGAGACCAAGATTGGAGACTGTACAACAGCTCTGCCTCAAGCATGACCCCTGGCATAGCCAGAGGCTGTCCCTCAGATCTGCAGGAGCACGAGGTGAGGCACCTTTAAAGAGATGCAGACAGACACTGGCAGACAGTCAGCACAAGGTGCTGGGAGGCTGCAAGGGAGTCTCTGCATGGGAGGAGGCTGGACACAGAAGATGCAAGTGTACAGCATTTCTTGCTTCTTCCTGTAATCGCTGTACCCACGCACAGGTAATTCTGATAACACCCATTAACAGTGTTTATAGAAGCATAAGTTTTTATTTGCTTTATAGAAATCTTGTTTGTATTAGAGACCAAAGCGGGGAGATTTTGTTTTGGATGGTGCTTTATGTCTGCAATGGAGATGCATGGGACAGGGAAGAACTGGGTTTGTAAGAAATGCTTGGGTCCAGTGGCAAGCTGCTTCATCAGTGAGAACTTGTGTTGTGCTTGAGATAATTCTCTGCTGCCTATCAAAAAGGAGGAAGTGCTCTAGGCACCTGCTACATCCCTTCTGCCAAAGTACACTCAGTTTCTTCCCAAGTCTGTTCCAGCCTATCATACAGGAGTAGGCACTTTTCTCCAGCTCTCACTGAATATGCATTTACATGGCTTGGATTTATTTCACCTGATACATTCAGACATTAGCCTACTAGTCAAAGAACCACATCAGCTCTAACTACAGATGCTATCAGCTAAACGCGAGATAAACAAAAAATTTCCTTAATACAGTTCATTCAGTAGCAGATGATATTCAGCAAAGAAAAGAATCACCAAAATAGTCACCCTGAGCCTGGCTGCCTTGCTGGATAGAAACGGGCAGAGAAATTGCACATTTTGTCTACACAAAAGAAAACTATATCATTTTAACATCCTGTAGCTCAAGATCTACTCGCCAAGTCCTCCCTCTCCACAAAGCTGTCACGGCACTGGCACAGACTGAAGGACGTGAGGAATTTCAATACTGACTCTCCTCTGCCCACTCTCAGAGAAGTCAACAGCACATGAAATAGCATAGTGACAATGTGACACAAGACAAAGGAGATTTTGCATCTCATTCCACAGGGACAAACACCAAGTATCCTTAAAATGCCCATCACCCCATCTTAGCCATCAGATATTCAGTGATGAACAGGATTTCATAACAATTAAAAAAAATTGCCCAGAGAGGGCCCAGGAATAGTAAAGTATTTCATCTGGGCAACACAGTTAAGTCATCCTTTCTGAACTGCAAAACCTAATTCAGAGTTTGTTACGAAGCCTTTAGTTCCCAAGCTCAGGAAAGCCTCCTGTGTTAGCCAAAGCCATCTCACATGATACTTCTTTCTGTTTAATCTTGAGTACAGATAATTAGTTTTTATGAACTTTTAGTGACCACAGTAGATAACTACACCTTTCTGACAACTATTTTCAGTAGAAAAGGAAGCCACATTAAATCCTTCTCCAAGAGTGCAATCTGGTGATTAACTTCACTGATCAAAGAGCAAAACGTGATAGGTCTAAACTCACTACCTAAGAGGTGTTATTTTAAATGCCGTGTATGAGCTCACTTAGTTTACTAGACTAGGTTAAAATCTAATCTAGAAATGTCTACACTTTTGCTGGAACAGTAAAATATATATCCAGATCTAAAGACACCAAATGAAGGAAAATCCATTTGATTTTTCTCCATGCATTTTTTTCCTAATGATTAATTGCTCTTAAAAGTAAATACAGAAATTCATAATTAGCTTTCTTGATTACTCAGACTACTTCGACCTTTATGCTATTCATTTTTCATGGTGTATTTAATAAGTAATAGGCAGGGGGCCAGGGAGGGAAAGCAATTTATGTTTTCTGCAAGAGAAAGGAGATGGAAATGAGAAAACCCCAGAAAAACACAGATCCATCACCTAATGGAAAAATTCTCACAATGTAAAAACCTAGAGACCTCCACTGAGCTCATTAATTGTACCAATTAAGTCCACTTGATAACAAGATCTTATTTTTAATGCTTAAATCTTTCTATGTTGACTTACAAGGCAAAAGACAAAATATCTAAGCAGAGTCTAAAGAAAAGCTTTAACCTATTCCATTGATAGCTTCATAGAGTCAGAGAGGGTCTCCCAAGAATCACTTACATTGACTCCAGGTCAAAATTTTACATTAAGACTGTCAAAAAGACTTTTGCTCTTACTACACAGAATACATTCACAGCCATAATTCAAGTCCAGCATTTTCTAACACTTTATTTCCTCTTTTCCTGTGCTACAGAGAAGAATACCTTCTCACATATTACCCTAACAGATCTCTAGCACAGACAGATATTTGATATTCAATTTTATGACCTGTTTATCACCTGAAACAAAGAGTTTGATTTTTAGAGCCAGCATCATCCAAATGCCCAGCCACCTGTTAGGAAAATGTCATGTTTACTGCTTAGCTCCTACCGAAATTCTCTTCCAGCCTCCAGAAGGGCAACTTAGCAGCAGTGGCAACGCCTGTCGCCAGCTTACAATCCCTGTGCTCCAAGGGGGCTGAGAGGCAAGTTTGCTGACATCCGTAAGCCCTTGGATTCTTGTGGCAAACCTTCAATTTTCAGGAAGGCTGAAGTAATCAGTCCCTCGGGTACATCTCTCATGATATATTGGTTTAATTGTGGGTTTTTTTGTTGTTGTTGTTTCTGACTGTGGCTCAACAGGCTTCAAATGAAGACAATAGAAAAACTAGTCTTTTTTTTAACTTTATCTTTTCTTTCTAATGAAGTTATAATCTCATTAAAGTCACCTTAAAATAGTGAGACCAAATAATTATACCTACAGGTATATATTTAATTGTCAATCATTTATCTGTTAGGCTGAAGAAACTCTTCTTTGGAAAGTAGACTGTAGCACAACAGATGCAAGTGGGTAACATACACAGTAAGCTGCCCAGAATTTTTAGAGTTAGTATTTTCTACAGCAGCTCATAAGCTAAAATTTAAACCACTAGAAAAAAAAAAAAAATTCCAGCTTCCCTGTCTGGTAGGGTCCAGTGCAACCTTGCCTTTGAGCAATAACATCACAGCAATACATTAATCTTGAGATCTGAGGACTCCTTGGCAGAAAATGGGAAGACATGCCCTGTGACACTTTATTTGCAGACTTCTTAGACCTCATCTGCCCTTGGAAAGAAAAAAGGTGGCACCTTCCAGTAAACACTAACACAGAGGAACTGCTTCCACATATTCTGTAAGCTCTGGTTTTGCTTTGTCAGTAAGTTATATTCCACAATATCACTGCAGAAATCATCTTGAAAGAGAGCGATAACTTCCCCAAAAGGCATAATAGATAATACTGACCCCTTCATTACTAGAAGGGGTAAATTGTTATTTACTGCTAAATAACAATTTTCATCACTATCATACAATACACATATCTCCTTTTTACCCCTAGGTGTAATCTTTATACCCCTTTTTACCCTAGGTGTGATCTAGATACTTAATTAACTTCATTTTGAGGAATTGGAAGTTTCATTACCCAAAACAATCCGTCTTTAAAACAAAGCTTAATAGGTAGTAGCATTGCACATCTGAAATACAGAACAGTAAGGAGGAAGTTTTAGAGAGAGCTAGCAAGCATCTTTGCATTGTCAGTTTTCTGCACAAGCATGTTCAGAAAGCCATGCACATCCTTCATTTCAGACTTCATCACCCACTGCATACACCCCGGGGAAGGAGAACAAGCGAAGCATGGAAGGGAAAAGAAATCCATCAAAGCCCTGAACGCTGGGAGAGCTCTTGTGCTGGAAGGAGTGACAAGTTAGGTAAGGAGACCCTGGGGCAAAGACCCTTGCTTGAATGTTGTGTCTATTGATGCATACAAATAAATACAAGAATCAACACATATACATTCTACATAGCAAACATATTTTATACATGTACACAGCTGAATCAAAGAATAGCCATCTGCTCATTCCTTTACATTGTAGGCTATGAGAACAGTTAAAATACCTGTGATCCCAAACACATGAATTCCCCCTACTTTGTCTTGGGATGGGAATATTTGTTTGATCAACAAGTGGCTGCATAGACACAAAGCACTTCTTTTTCTAGACTAGACTTTGAAATCTACTACAGCTATATTAATAGTATTAACTTCATGGGAAAGGTTTCTAATTGCTTCTGCAGAGAAAGGAGCTTAGACATCGCTTAATGCACAGCTGTTCTCTAAGCTGACTTTCCAATACCTAGATTTATCTCTTGTATTTCAAAAGCAGTTTGTAGAGCTAGGATGTTAAGGGACAACACTTCTCACTGGCTCTTTTCTAGTTTGCTTTTCTAGTCTTGTTTCAGTTCTAGATAAGAATGCATTTTAATTCTATATCTTCCTAATTAGATGTTATGATAACTGGAATATTATGGATCAAGTTGAGAATATAATGCAAAATTTCACATCTCCCCAGTCATTACCAATTTAATGACTAGTCAGAAAATAAGCATAAGCCTGCATGACAACAGTGCAAACACTCCAAAATGAAAACAATTTTACACAAATAAATAAATGCAAAATTGTTTTTCAGAAAGGCTGATTGTTTGGTGTAGTGATTTTACTGCAGTTACAACCCAGTCCAGGCAAAACAGGGAAACTCAGCATCTCTCTCTTATTCCCTTTCTGCTCAGCTAAAGCAGAAAGAGCTTCATCACTCTAGACTTACCTTTACTGCTTAAGCCTTTGAAAGAAACACTTGGAGAGCAGGGAGACAAAGCACTTGGCTGCTTGGAATTGTAGTTTCTGGATGCTGAGAACAGTCATAGGGGGCCTCTTCCCAGTTCTCTTACGTGTCCTCCTCGCTTGCAGAAAGCACAAATACGTATGAATAGAAGTACCTGCTCTGACCACCCACCACACGACTCACAGAAGACACCTTTCTTGCACAGGATATGAGGCAATGAAGGAAGAGCTCTGTCAGCTGGGATATATTGTTAATTAAAACCTCATGATGCAGCCATGTGTTGCTGGTAAAGAGTAATCAAAACATTAGAGCCCTTAAAGAAACAATACTAAAACTCGATTTCCATTAAAAACAACAGAAAAAAAATTTTTAAAATAATCTCATTATAAGTTGAAATCAAACTGATCTCCTGACTTTTTCCAGGCATCTCAAGCTGAAAAAAGGTGACATATTTCTTCCAAAACTGATTACTCTGTTTCATTCCACCTGAGATTTGTTACAGGACTTAACAAGCACAGGGCAATGAATGCCAATGCCGTTCTACTTAGCCAGACCTTTTCTCCACAGATTAACTAGAAAAAATAGTACAACTGCACCTGCAGACAAAGAGAAAGAAGAAAATAACTAGCCTTTTCTTGCCCTTTTTTGGTCAGGCCACAGCAGCCCTCAAATGGTAAAATAGAAACCCTTCTATACCAAAAAACAAGAGGCTCTTCTCACCTGATACAGAACCCTGATTAAATCTCCCAGCTGAATTGATTCACAGGGGCTTTTCTTTTATTACCAGGCAGGGTTGCCTACTCAGCTGTGACCATTTTTAGCATATTTCAGGTGTGGGTTTTTTTCCCCCTGAAGCTGAATTTAGCACAATTTGCTGTAAAATAGAAAAGAAGAAGTTTTTTAGAAAACATGGATGTTTTCAGACCATTTAAAAAGAATATAACATGTTCATTTCATTCAGAAAAGATGGTTAACTAAACTGAAAGTGGAAATCTTTATTCTGCATAAAAGAATTGTTCGATATTGGACAAAACTTTTATTCTTAATTTTTGTAAGGACTTTTGAACAAGTACCTTTTCTAAAAGGGTGAATTCTAAGATCAAAATAGGAATAAATAAAAGGGAAAGGAATCAGATATTCCAGCAAGTTGGGAGGGGGTGAGAACTAGAATCTCATTACACTAATACCTGGGTGCATTGAAAAAGTTAATTAATTTTCATTGCACTTTTTGTGAGTTGAGGGGAAGATAGTATCTCTATTATACAGAAAGGAACTGAAGCACAGACATCTTCATCATGGGGATCTGGTTTGATCAATGTAGTACATGATGTTTCAGAGCACACAGTATTACATAGTACTTGGTAGGATTAAAGTCCAGCATTTCCACACAATTTCTCTAAAAATCAATAAGTACAACACGATTAGTCAGCTCTTTGAAACAGTATGTTCTTAGCATTCTCATTCTAGAGTATGAATTGTGAATTAACAGTTAATAGTAGAGGGTTAATAAATAACACCACCACCAATAATAATAATAATTTAAGAATTCCCTCATAGTTTTTGTAACACCTGAGATGATTAGCACTTTGTGAGATAAATCATTATAAGAACAGACAGAAACTTTTGCAGATAGCATTGGTTGTATGGAAATTAAAGCTGAGTGGTCTTTTCAGTGTCATCTGCCCTTCATTTCCTGAGACCAGTATCTGATGTTAATGATACAAAAGGAGCTAATTAGTGAACAGTCAAGTGTACTAGAGAAATCCTACCTTTTTTTCCCTACTTTTGAAGGCCATTCCCTGCTAATTGCATTGTATGGATTACTTAAGTGCCAGCTAAGGTGCACGAAAAAGATAACACTAGATTGGGAGATAAGCAGAAAGGATCTGACCTTCTTAGTCAAGGTCATTGATAGTGTAATTATTCTAATAAACCAGACCTAATGATCTCCTGTATTATCAAGGCACCCAGGCTATTCAGTTCAGCAAAGACACGTTGCATTTTCCAGTAGAGTCCATACTTTTTTGCTCTTTAAACCTGTGTCACAGGTTAAAGCTACCCATTCTAAACTGCTTGACCACAGGACTGTGTGCCAGGCTAAAACTGCCAATGGAGAAAAGAAAGGTGTTGGAAAGGTTTGTTGCATGCAAGGCTGCCCTGGGTATCTCTCCTATTAGACAGGCAAAAGCAGGAGGATCCAAGTTTCTTGGTTCTAGACAGGATCTTTTTGCTCTGTAAGGTTGGGGTTGTGACTGGTACAGCAGAGCAGCCTCAGCCCTTGCTGCAAAAGAGCCCAATGTTCGTGGAAACACCACCAAACTCCCCAGGACCTGCAGCATCCCAGAAGATGCACCAGCAGCAGGACCAAACTTCAAGTGCTATGCTATTTCTTGGGAGATGGCAAAAGCTGAGGGGGAGATATCTCACAGGCCACACCAGAAATTCAGGCTAAATCAACTGCTTTTCCTTCTGTGGATTCTCACATTACTGTCCCACCAGCACTACTGCAAACTTCAGGAAAAAAAAAAAAAAAAAAAAAAAAAGGAGAAATCATCTGCTGTCTCCCACTGACCTGTGTTTGTAGAATCAGATTAAATGAGCCCATATGGGCTGTACAGCAGGGGCCAAAGTTTGGAGGGAATTGCTCTCACTTTCCCTACAAACTGTGTGTTGAAAAAAAGCTCAGACCTCATAATAATCACTGAATTTGAAAAACCCTTAATCATTATTCAAAAGGCAATCACTTATGCATGCACAATTGACAGGACAAAATGCAAGTTTCATTGAACTTCAATCTGGCTGCACTTATTTCTTTTTAGTTCCTTAGGCTCTACAAACAAACTTCAACCTATCCAGGAAGAACAGTGTAACGTCATGCGGGTTCCTATGAAATCAAGGCAAGGATTTTCAGCATTTTCAGAAAACACACGTGGCCTGTGATTGAGACACTTGAGCAATGCAAACCAAAATTGCTTGTATTTAACACATGAACAACCACTGTGGACTGTTGTGTGTGATTAGCAGGAAATTCTGTACCCACCCCACTGGGACAGTAATTCCCCACTGATCAAGAGCAGCTGGGGAATGGACTGGGCAGCTCTTGGGAAGGGAGCACTAGAAAGGCTTCAGAAAGAATCAGCCCTTCAAGGGTGTGCAGAGCCTCCTGTCAGAGCTGGAAGCAGACCTGTGCCCGTCTGGAGAAACAAGGCTAAAAAGAAATAATCATTTACTATTAAAACTAAATGAAGTTGATTCCAGGGAACCACATCATTGTTTCAAGTTCGTGAAGTTCTACCACAGCTCAGTTGTCTTTTGGAGTCCTTTCTGTGCTGCAGCAGTAGCAGATTATGTATTTATTTGATAACAGCAACGTCTTTGTGGCCTCAGAGGCTCCTCATTGCAGATATCAAAATTTTATGGTGTTCTGTGTCTTTGCTGCTCAGTAATATTGCGGCGTGGGTTCTTGCTCTCCCCGACTGCACGCGGCTCTTGGGAGCCCGGCTGTGGCATCGCTTCCATGTGCTGCCGGGGTTTGCTGCCGCAGGTTCCCGGACACGGCTCCGTGTCTCGGGCGCGTGGGCTGGCCAGTCTCTGTTACCGTGCGCTAGGGACCCGGCAAAGTGGAAGGAATTTGTCCATTTACTCCGTGCTTGGCAGGAACGGTTTATTGGTCACGTGGCGCGGATCGATGGAAAGATGCGACCGCTCCCGGCACTCGCATGGGAGCAAATGGCGCCTAACTGCCGGCGGGATAGGGTTTTATGGAGGGGCAGGGCGAGAGGATCCACGGCCTGCCAGCCAATAGGGGCGGCTGCCGTGGCGGTGACGCCAGCAACAGCGACCAACCAGAGAACCCCGCAGGGGCGGGCACCGAGCCGCGGGCTGAGCGGGATCGTGTGGATTGGGGTGGCCGGCACGGGGTTTCCCGGGGCCGGACGGCAGGGTGGTTACAGGAGCGGCACAGGGGTAAGATCCGGCAGCGGGCAGCATAGGGGCAGAAACCGCAGGGGGGGGAACAACACGGGGGAAACGCAGGATTACAGAACTTGACTTATTTTAACATAAATCAAAAACCCTAATCTAAACCCAAACTCCGGGATGCAACATAATATATCATCTGCTCAGTAGCTTCTGGGCTGGGGTAAATGTTTGTACTGCCACACAATCTTCTGATCAGTGCATCATCTCTGCTTTTGTTTGTTCACAGGTCTAATATAACTGTAAGTAAAGCAACAGAGATTTAAATAATTAATCATTAAAATAATGAAAATCATCACATTGTAGTGATGTGATTTTTCTCTCTGTGCCTTTGCATGTATTTCATTTTCCTCCTGGCAAAGTCTATAGTATAACACAAAACACAGAAGTTGAAAATATGTATAAAATATGCAAATTGATGGACAGACACATACAATGGAGAACATACCTTCCCATTCCAGCATAGCTCCTAAATCATCGTTTTCTTCTGTTACAGATGTTCACAAAATGGGGCTTTTTTTGTTCTTTGTGCAACCACTGAGGCTGGTTTCAGAGTTGAAACTGAACAGCTCAGAGATAACACTGGACTGGTATTTCTAATCTTATTTCCAGATCTAGTTCATCATGAGTCCAAGGCAAGAAAAGTCCAACAAGCACTGTGAAACAATGCAATTTGGGAAAATAATCTCATTGACCATTTAATTATCACTTAACTACAGTCCCAAAGGATGAGTGAAATGTTTTTTTCCTCAGGGACATAGCCACTTTAATCCTTGGCTACAATTTATCAGCTTTTCCTTTCAAGACTAAGATACTTGTTCTTTGACTCTGCAATAACATGTTCTTTCATCTGACTCCACACAAGTACGCCCTTTCTTCTTGATTTCAGGTCAGGGAAGGTGCTAACTACACTCTGCACAATAGAATTCACTGAATTGCTATGTAAGCTGTTAGGAAAATTAATGTATTCAAGTCTCTGCAAACCTCCTTCTTCCTTAATCCTCATTTCAGGGTTGGCAAATCTTTTCCTTGGTGACTCTACCTCTCCCATGCAATATGTATCTTTAATTACATTTTGCTATACATAATCCAAGCCATCCAGTGTCATATATGTGACAACACAGAAAATGTTTTCGAAATTGGGATTACATTGAGGCTGAAGGAAGAGTGTCAGGAATACAAAGAAATACAGTTTGTTGTTTTCTGCATTTTGAAAGAGTCCAGGGTCATAGGTAAAAACAAAGTAAAAAATCGGAAATGTTTCAGGTTTCACTAATTTTCCATTGTTACATTTTCTTGATAAAGAAAAAAAGCAGGACAAGGCCCTTCAAGTTTAAAATTTCTTAATTTCTTTAAATTATATTTACTGTCTCTCAAGGTGTATACAAATCACTTTTCTCCTGCTTCAGTTCTCAAACAGAAATATTTCCCTGAAAAAAAATGCCTTTTCCTATGTGTTTGAACAGCAAACTTCACAAGGTTCACAGTAGCTGTGGAAAAAGAATCAGTTAAAAACGACTGCATTAACAGGAAAAACACACTCCATGGCCTTTCATGCAGTAGTCATCCACAGGACTAATTTGAATATATGAGAAAACAAAAGGCTTCAGAGGGCTGCAGTAGTAATCAAAGGAACTGCCTGGGCTGGATAGGGAATCAAAAGCAAGGACATGCAGTACATGATGGAGCACCGCCCACACAGGCCAAGGATGATGTTTGAAAGTTGCTTTTACAGCTGCTGAGATGATGACAGGCTGCTGGCCCAGGTGAGATAATGTTTCTTGAGAATCACTCAGGAACAAGCAGACATTGGATTTGCCTTGTCCTTTGGCTCATGTGGTATCTTCCTCCAACTGAGGCCACGGTGCCTTGATTTTTTGAGAGTGTATCTTGCTCTGCCTTGCCATAATTATGTAATTATTGTAGAGAGTCATAAACATCCTCCCCCTTGTAGGCATTGCAAGTTGGACAGACAGAAAAATCAAGGTATTCCAAATAACTGATCGTTTTCTAAACTGTTGCCCAAAATGATTTTAAAAGCAGAACCAGGTTTCAAGTGCATGAGCAGTGTCAGGCATTTTTAGATCTCCTTTGGGTCTTATATGCCATTAAAACATTTGATTGGGGTTGCCTTAAATATGGTCCTCCTGTTATACTGTCTGTTGCTGTATTTCTGCCCTTGTTAATTAAGCAAGAAATTTCCTTTTTTTGCCCCTGCCTTTAGTAAATTAGACTGCTTGCTTTAATCTGCTCCATATGGTCATTAGTTGAGTTATATTTCATATGCAGGATAAGAAGATGGGATTTATTGTAGACATCCCACAATTCCAGATGTGGTTGCATGGTCAGGGACTGAAAAAGTCAATTCCCTGCCCTGCCCCCACTCCACTCCTGTGTCAGATATTGCTTCTTTGTAGTCAAATAACATGTCAATGCCATCTGAGAGGGAGCACAGAAGAATACACACCATAAATGCAAAATTAATAACAATTCCAGTTTGATGGAAAAAAAAAAAAAGCCTGTAAGATTATTCTCAGCTATGGGGAAACAAATATAGTGCAAGTGAACAATAGGCATGGATGGAAGGATTACAGATTCCTCCGTTCCAAACAAAATATCTTCATTAAACATGCCTTTCTTCTCTCTTCATCTCTCCTTTTTCCCTGCAATTATTATACTCAACAATGAATACTGTGCTCAGTCTGCTACACAGTAATGAAAAAGAACAGCTGCATGTCTGTTTCCACAACAGTCAAAGAAAAAGGCAAATAATATTTTTTATTTCCCTTTTGCAATCATGCATTTCTGATATGAGTGGTGGGTTTTAGACATTTAGCACAGTGGATGTCAAGAATGCTACAGTGATTAAATATTATCTTGTCACATCTGTTCAGAAGCTATACATAACTCTTAAAACATCTAGGCTGTTATAACTTATTAGCCACCTATCTACACTGGCAAGATATGGTATCTTAGGTCAGATTAAGATCCGTGCTGAGATAGAAAGTGAAGGAGCAATGTGGGAATAGTTAATAGGTCTGAGAGGAAACCTTGTATTTGCAAATAAATCTCCCTTAAAAAACAAACAAACCCAAAAACCAACCAAACAAACAAAAACCGAGAGAGAGAATGAAACAGGAAACAAATTCACAGTGAGAAGATTAAGCAAATAATGATCCTGTTGTTAGCAAGGAGCAGCCATGTCATAGATTTTGGTACTCTCCAGAAAACCTAAAAGAGCAGGACACATTTCTGATAAGAGACAAGTGAGTATGGGAGCTCTGGGTCAAAATCTTTCATATGGACAGTTTCTCCAAAACTGTTTGGTGTTCTATGGAGTATATTTTTTCCAAATTTTTCTCTACACTAATTTTCTCTAAATGGGTGAGGTCTACTGACAAGACTATGCAAAACAAAATTATTATCTGATTCTGATGGACAAAATGTGTTGAAGAGCAGAACTAATTATAAAATTTAATTTGCAGAAATAGGAGCTAGAATTATATTCCCCATGACAACTAATGTGCTAATGAGCTGTCTGTGTATTCCAGGTTACCCTGCTGATCATGGTACTTCTGTGAATGATGAATACAAGTATTACAGAAACATCAACCTCATGGTGTCTTCAAGTTTTGGGAGAGGGGTATTCTTTATTTGTGCATGTTTCATTGCAGCATCCTTGAACTGGTGGAGGCAAATGTGCAGTTGCTGCAGTGAAAAAAAGTCCAGGTGTATTTGAGTGTCTTTGGTCTGTGCTTCCAGCCATCACAATGGAAACATTTAGAAGAGCATGGTTGGGAGATTGTTTCCATGTTTCCTATGGCTTCTTCCAGGTGTACAGATCTACAGAGAAAAACTGGTGACTCCTTTTTCTCTACAATCCACATACCCACAGATCAGGTAAATCTGTGTTTGCCAATACTTTCCTGGAAATGGGCTTCAGGAATTAGATGCTAGCTAGATGCCAAATCCGTGTAGCATTCTTGCCTCAGTTTAGACATCCAATCCTTATATATTTATCATCAGTCCCAAGCTCCAAGTTACATTTTTATCTCATTTGTCAAAGCCTCTTGCAATCTTCCCACAGTTTAGGTTACAACCCAAAGTACATGAAGGTGGATACCTGTGCCTGTCTGGATCTGTATGGAGGGGTGGCATGGCCTGGAGCCAAGGTCTGCAAGCTGTGGCTTCTTATTTAGTTGTATAGCACATTTTGGATTTTCAGGGTCTTGTCATAGAAAGGTATTAATTAACAGAAAAAAATACAGCAGAAAGTAGAGTAAGAGCTTTGAAATGGGTATATTCAAGAGTTAAAGGAACCAGAATTTACCTACTTGGATTTTAGCCAGTAATTTGACTGAGAGTAACTCTCTGAATAAAGACAACACTAAGAAATCTTTGCCAGTAATACATATTTAAGTAGCAAAAGCTGATCCAGAGCACAAATCCAGCTGATACAGCCATATGATTGTGGGTTTTTTTCTTAGTTTGTTATTTTATGATCCGTTCTTCCCCAGCTACTAAATTTAGAGATTGAGAGGTTTTAACATGAGGAGAGCTCCTGGGAAATAAGATATCGAATTGCTTATGCCATTTCTTTTGGGAATACTTTTGTGTATTTCTTCTAATCCTGGTGTTTTGGTCACGTAAATAGAGATTACATGAAAGAATACAAAAGATGGTAAGCTACAGAATCTCCTCCCTCTTGTGAGCACAGATGGCATCACCTTGGCTGGAAATCTTTCAGATGTACGAGATCAGAGGAGGGTAAAGGGGATTTCTTTTGAGTGATGTAGGCTGGGCTCCTTTTCCAGATTTCAGTCTGATCACTCAGGTTAACAGCAAAGAATTAGAAGCACTGAAGGGACCAATCTGCAGGGAAGCTTTGGCAGCTGCAGTTCTGCACCACGTGTGTTATGCAGCACTTGTCACTGGTACTCAGTTAAAACATATTGGAAGGCAAAAATTCAAGCATGCTCTTACAAGAGAAGTGTGTGAAATTACAGAGTGCAGGAACACAGTACCTGTTTGATGGTGTGGTGGCAGAGATTCAGGAAGAATACAGTGGCGACTCCACCAGCAGCAAAGCTCACAAGGCCTTCCTGTCATGTTGAATCTCATGGCAGTTTTGCAATTTAATTTGAATGAGAAGCAGGTGTTTTGTAGAAGAAGCTTGTGCAGCAGCATGTAATATGCTGCCAAACATGATGACAAAAGTAGTGACAGGATACTTATGGGAATTTCTTCTTTCCTCCTTCCAGCATAAATGCACCTCTTCTGAAATCTCATCTTTGCAGTGTTTGATTTATAGCATGAACCCACTTTCAGCAGAAATAATGAATTGAGTTCATATTTTGTCAATAGTAGAAACAACTTAGTCCTGAAGCTAAAGTGCTCTGGACCTCTCCAAAGGGAGACAGGTGGAAGAGTGAGGGAGAACTGCAGAGGACTGTGTCCAGGGCACATCTCATCTTTTCTCCTTACTTTCAGAGGCACCAAAGAAAGGGAAAGAACCACTATACCACAGGTGGGTATCTAAAAACATACACGTGCCATTGCTTCACAGAGAGCTGCAAGGAAGAGGAAGTCCTGAAATGGGAGAGAAAACAAGGACAGAGCAGAAAATAGCCAGCAGTGAACAAGACAAGATGGAGAAAGGCAATGAACTATTGCTAGCTAACAAAGCTAAGGGTGATAATAAATGCCTGTTTAATGGAGCAGGCATAAAAGAAGAACCAGGGAAAAGGAGGATCACTGAAAAATCAGGGGAATCAGCAAATTAAGAGGAATTTTATAGTGGTGAGGTTAATGACCTCTTGTCTTATATCAGTCACCCAGAAAAGGAAAATGGTGAAGAGGTATGACAGAGTAGGCATTAATGAGGACCTAGATAATAGGGAAAAACAAGTTGACGAATAATAGAATAGTATTGTGGAAACTTTAGGAAGACATTTTAGTTAAGTGATGGGAATAATAAAAGTGTGTTGAAATCTCCATAATTGTTCAAATTTGAGCTACAAAATTTTCAGTAAAGCTAAAATATTGCTGCCATGACAGGGCCAATTCAATGGCTGATGCAGATAACAGGGTCCATGAACACTCAGACACTGTTTCCTTGCCTGCAGTGGGCTTAGACTTGAAGAGGTCATGTGGGGTGCTCAGTCCTGCAAAGTGGAGGCACTTTGAACTTGTCCAAAAAATCACTTCAATGGGCAGTAAAATTTAAAGTACAGAGGTTGTTCTCTTATCTGCCATATGATTCTGAAGTTGCTCATAGTTAAGCATGTTCTTTACTCAGCCTGGACTGTATCACTGCAGATTTTAGGACTGACCCCCTCTGAATTTGGTGTTTACACCTTTCCAAGATCTGTAGTTTGAGCTTGGTGGTACCCAATGTGCAGGAGCTGCCGTGTTCTGCAACATACATTTCCCAAAAGGGAAGGAATGAACTAGATCCGTAAATATGCTGTTACAACAGAAGAATTAAAATGAGTGTTATTTGTTTTGAAGAGGATTTATCCTCCCCTGTGTCCACAGCAGAAGCCATTAGCTGCTGATCAAGGTAAAACGCAGTAAAAGAAGTAGAAAGTGACTGGTAGTTGTTTCTTTTAGTAATACTCTGCAAAATAGCTGCAGTTCTTGACACACATCATCAATGAATTCCAAAACTGCAGTTTCTGTGGGCATAGGTTTATACTGTGTAAAAAAGAAAATATTTTGATGCTGGTTTCAGGGATTTTCACACAAAGGGATTTCTGCATTGAAATTAGAAATGCACAAATGAAAGTGGGAATGACAAGACTGCTTTCTAGCTTAATACTTACATGTAGAATTGATAGACAGATTTGTGATTGCTAATTAGAAAGCTAAATTCCTTAGCTAAGAAGACATTTCTGTTCAAGTTTATGTATTTCCACATTAAAAGGGGATTAAAACATTATTAACTTTTTATGTTCCAGTTAGCAATCATATTTCCTAGCATCTCAATATTTAAATGTAAAAGATTTTTATGCACTGCCTGGAAAATTATTTGTATAAATGCTTTTTCTTTTATAAAATTTATTAAAATTAAGGCAGCAAGACATTCTGCTGTTGGCAAGGGGCAAATCAAATGATCACCCTCATGGTCTTTCTAATCCAGTTATGTGTTTTCAGAGAAGAAAGTGTATGTAGGTACCATGTGTCCCCAGCCGGATAAGGCTACTAGAACTGGAGCGTGGTTTGTCTTTGGATTTTGGCTTTTCCTAAAGTGTGGATTTTCCTGTAATGCAGGAGGGTGCTTATGAAAACAGATTTCATCCTCCTAAAAGTCTCAAGTTAGTTTAATCTTAGCTTTATGTGAAATATGAAGTTTCTGGGATCGGACAAGTGGATAAAAATTATATAGTTATTATTGTTTGAGCCTTTAAAAAAATCTAATAATTTCATTCTGTATGTGTTAAAATGTTACAAAGCACAAATTCATTTCTTATCAGACTAAGAGAAGTGTACTCATTTAAATCTGTAATATTTCAAATTAATGACTGCTCTTCAAAAATCTGTTCATCGAAGGAGTTATTAGTTCCTTCCCAACATTATTTTTCAAGCAGTCTCCCGATAAAATGATTGTATTGTTTCTCTGTTGAAATACTAACTCATTTCAACTGACCTGTCTTCTTTTTTTGTCAGAAGTGCTGTCAAACACAATCTCAGAAATTACTTTTCTTACTGGAGGAGGGAACAAAAAGAGCTTTCACTGACATATGCTGATCTGAAAGCAAAGTGTCAGTGGACATTTTTAAAACAAAATTTAGAGAGGATTTATGTGTTAAACTATTCTCAGCACCATTGTTGTTTAACCCCAGATGGCAACTGAGCACCAGACAGCCACTTGCTCACAGTCCCACTGGTGGCATGGGGGAAAGAACTGTAAGAGTAAAAGTGAGAAAAGTCACAGATTGACATAAAGACAATTAAACAGGTTAAGCAAAACCTGCGTACACAAGCAAAGCAAAACAAGGCATTCAGTCACCACTTCCCATGGGCAGGCAGGTGTTCAGTCATCCCCTGGAAGGCAGGGCCCTACCACATCCAGTGGTGACTTGGGAAAACAAAAGTCATCACTCTAAACATCCCTTCTTCTCCCTCCTTCTTCCCCCAGCTTTATATACAGGAATGACACCCTATGGGATGGAACGTCCCTTGGGTCAGTTGGGGTCAGCTGTACTGGCTAAATCCCCCTCAGCTCCTTGTGCACCCCAACCCCTCACTGGTGGGGTGATACAAGGAGCAGAAAATGCCTCAACACCGCGCAAGAGCCACTCAACAATAACTAAAACATCCCTGAATATGGTACATTGAATGCACCCACTAGAACTTTCACTTATGTTTTGGAACGTTCCTGCATCCAGGCATTACTTCTGTCTTGATTCTAAAATATTTTAATCCTCCTTCTTTGCAACACATTCAGGATATTCAAACGTCAGAATTTCTGTACAGAACACAAGATTTAAAGCAATATTCCTAATACATAAAAAAGTACTCTGTGCTATATATCTAGTTTTACATCTTCATCATGATAATAATTCTTATGAAGATAATTTTGGCAATCTTGGTTGGATATCTTACAATTTCAGAAGAAGCCCTAAATGCAATGGAGTAGAGAAAACAAAGACATGACCTCTGAGGAGAGATGCTAATAAGACAGTGTGTGTAAAATGTTCACTGGAGGCGGTATTGATCATGAAAGATCATCTTAATCATAGATGAAAGAATGCCAATACTAGTTAAATACAAAAAATGATTGGGGTAATGTGTGTGCTTTTATATATATATATATTTTTTTTTTTTGCATAAATATATAAATCAAGAGGTCTGGAAATTTTGCATTAGTATGATAATAATTGCAGAGCAGTGGGATCAAGTATTTCCAAAAGCACCTACCATAAGAATTGCAGAATTTTGATATTGTGCTTCTTCCATGTGTTTTTTTGTGCCTCTAGGGAAAAAGCAGGGCTGGGATAATAATGCAATAAAAATAAAATAAACCATCAGCAAAATGAATATACAGGCCAAGATGAGGCCACACTCTCGAGTTTCCAAGTCTTGTGCAAGAGTAATAGAGATGAATGTATAATACAAGGTCTGTCCTGCTGCTGTCTTGCTAGAAGTCTAAGCCAGACCTGGCAAAAGTATGAAAATATTATTTGGCAAAGGCTTAAAATAACTCAACATTTGCCTGGGCTTCAAGATGAGTTACAATGGAACATGGTGGTTTTGAAATCCCCAGGAAAGAAACATTTTGGGAAGACAATTATTTTACTTGGAAGTCCTTTTTTTGAAAACCAAGGGCATTTCATTCTGAAAATATGAAAAGATACAATAATAAAGAACTGAAAACTGAAAGAAGTCATTGCAGCAATTAATTTTGCAATGTCAAAATGGCACCAAGCTTTGCTTTTTTTAGAATCAGTACTGGAGAGCAGGATGGTAGCAGGGGTTTGAGAAAGGGGAGAGAGAATCTCTGCTCCAGATGGGGAACACATCAAAAGGAGTAAAAGCATTAGAGGGCTTCTGACTATGCCACCAGATGGGTGCTGCTTTCTTGGAAGGGCAGGGTTGCAGTATCAGAACTATCAGCAGACAAGCTTTGTTTTGTCCTTTCCCCCCAGTGTCTCCCCCCACGTTCCCCCCTGCTGTGGGTTTAGTGTGCATGGTGGGCTGCTTTCCCTCACATGCCCTCATTAACCGCATCTTCAGTTTCTGCTTCCATCTCTCACTTAGTGTGCTTGCTGTCACCAATGATGTATTACCTTTGATTCCCTTCCTCACTTTCTTACCTCCATAGCCCTCCAGAAGAGATCAGGAAATTTGCATTTCCCTCTTACCAGTGCGAGGCTGAGGAGCAGTGAAGATAACTCCTGACACACTCAACCGGGAGCGGCATCACAGACAAGCGTTATTTGACATATCTGCAGGCGTGCCCTACATAGCTCCTTTGGCAAAGCCCTGCTCCCCAGCCTGCCAGATTCCTCTTGTGATAAGAGCCATTTCAGATCACATTTTCAAAGCCATCTCTGCACACCTCTAGCAAAATGGGAAATATCAGCACTCCTACCCTCCACCCTTTTCCCAGCCCCAGTAGAGAAATTTACAAGGAAATGGATTTTTTTTTCAAAATAAGCATTCAGACAAAAATTGCTGGGAATGTCAGTATGTCTGCATCACACATGTTATTGTATACTTTACGTCAAGAGTAGTTTCAGCCACACCTGCATTATTCTACATGAGATGCTTGTTGGATGGAAAGCTACTCGTGAGTCTCTTTTGTGTCCTTTATTTTTTCAAGGGAAAACAGATGGGTTTATTTCAACATTTAGTTTTAAAATGCTGTATGAGTGATTGTTACAGCTAAAGCAGCCAAAGCATTTAGTCATTCCAGAATTGCAGGTGTGCCTAAAATTAGGCTTGTGCTTCATATTTTTTGTGCCTAAGCTGTTGACAAGGGACAGAGCACCTCTAAAGATTAAAGCCACAAATTCATTGTTCAGCCTTAAACAGCTGTTTCATTTTAGATTGTTCAGTAAAATAACAGACTTAGCCACTCTGTTTGCTGATGAATTTTTAAAATAAAAAGATTACTGGAATAATGTCATTGTAGTTCTCAAACTCACATTAATATATTTGATTTCTTGCTAGCAGAAAGGAGTAGTGAGTCACAACTGGTCTGACAACGGGGAAAACATGTCCACTTTATAACAACGGGATTAAATCTGAGGTGTGACTGTCTTGGCCATTAAAAAGGATTTTACTGTAGCTGCCACTCAGATTAAAAATACAACCTTATAAGAAAACTAAAGACAAAACCTGTGGTTAAGTACGGCCTGGACTTACATGCAGCTATCCAGTGTTCTAAAGGTAAAAATCTAGTTCAAACACTGTAGATGAACACACTTGAGCTCAGTGCAAGAGTAAAATGGACTTATATCAACACACATAGATGCCTAAAGAACGACAAGAAGAGAACTTCTTTCTGACCACAAACAGTTAGCAGCTGGTTGACATTCCACAGCAGGAAGACCTTTTTTAGCAGACATCCTTTTTACATTTCATTCTAATGAGTGCAACTGTGGAAATGGCGTTATTATTTATGTAGGCCCCAATCCAAGACAGCACTTAATCTTATCAGCAGGAATTTTAACCCCACCATACAGCTGAGGCAAAGTGGTTAGGAGGATTAAAGAGCGATTAGTTGTTTGCAGCCGTGGTTCAAGAAAGTGTTTGTGTGTGCAAAGAGCGCTTCACTCAGGTCCTGGAGACAACCAGCCCAAGCTTTTTTGTTGACTTCCCCCTGGGAAGGGTGAAGGAGTAGGGAAAGCACGTGATGAAGGGGGCAGCTTCCCTGGGACACTACCGGCTCTTGGGAGCAGCTGGAGTAGAAACAGTTTAAACCAGCACTTGCCCAAAGCAGCAATACACAGCAACTACGGCAATGGCACAATAATCACTTTCTTTTCTTCTCCCTTTGCTTGCCTTGCCAAGTCCAGCTTGGCCACACTGACAACTTTCAATGCCTTAAGAAGTTGTAGTTCATGCTACAGAGAATCTTTCTCATTGCTTGGAAGCCTTGCAGCAATGCAAAGAAATCACCAAGAAAAAAATCCAGGCCTTTACACTTTGGATATGGAGAGTATATATTGATATCAAAAAGAAATATGGTGGGAAACAAATGAGAAATGCAAGTAAAGCCACCCAGTACATAAATTCTCAATTGGTTTTGGGAGTTCCACACCCCACCCCTTTTTTTTTTTTTTTTGTAAAGCTTAGTTTTACCTTCTGTGTGTCAGTATCTCCTGAAGCATATAATCTACCTCCACCTTCAGAAAGTCTCTCTGCTTTAATAGCTGTGCTTTCCAGGCTGTGTTACAGGTTTCTTCTTTTCTTCCTTGAAATTGGAATCCTTCATATCCACTGTTGTTTAATTTGCTGCATGGCTACCTTTGCTGAAACAATATTTAAAAGGATGTATCATTAACTCCTTATGTTTTAAAATTTTTATCCTGATACCCTCGGTTTCTATGTGCATTTTGTAACAGTAATATTACACTTTTGCAGGACTTTTAAAGACCTTAATTTTGACCTTGGAAAATTCTTAGCCTTTTGTTTTAAAGCTTTTTTTGTTTTTTTATGCAAGAATGAAAAAAATAGTGCAAATAGAGGGAAAGTCTTAAACAAATCATGTGTCTTGTTACTTTAGCCTTTGATACAGCTTGGCTGTACTACTTGGAGGCTTTCATCTGCTTTATGAACAGTCACAATTATTCTAGAACAGTGCTTTATTGCAACCTCCCAGCTAAGCAGCTTTTCTAGGCTATGTGAAGGCTTTGAGGCCACCTAGAAAAATTAGCCAGGTTGTTCCAAAATGCCTTCAGTGGTAACTCAATTTGTCCTATTATCTTGAAATAGGCCAAGTGCCTTTAGTCCATCAGGACATGCTGACTCTGGGAAGAGTGGTTACAGGGAGTGGCAGAACAAACTTCAGTTTAGCTACACCATGACAAGTTAAATTACCATCATGAAACCAATATTTCCATTCACTGATCCACCCTGAAATAGATTTCTACTTAGTTCTACCTTAGTTCCTGTTCTCATCAGGGAATCTATTCTATATGTTGTCATATATATGTGTGGCATGCAGTATTTGAAAGAGTTTGTATTAGGTTTTATTTCTCTCAAGCAAAAGAATAATAGTAAATAACCTGTACAGTTATGTCTAGGTCAAAGCAATATCTCCTAATTACAAGGCCATTAATGCCTGAGGCACACATGCAGGTCCATAACACAGCATTCATCACCACAATAACTAGAGCTTCTTGTTTCTGCCTTTCTCCTCGCTTAACAATACATAGAAACATCTGTCTTTTTATTTTCCCTATTAGATGCCTCTGAAATCCATAGTCCTGTTCTGGGCTGGTGCCTTCTGCATTACTGGGATGCAAGTAGAAGGTCACATCTGTGGGATCCTAAGTACTCAGTGTGTATTACTTATGGCTGATGTGACCTTAAGGCAAGCCAGGTTTTAAGCTACACGTACTGAAATATTACTTCTTGCAGAACTAATATTACTTAGACCTTAAAGAAATGGTGTATCAGGCAGGTTAGATCTCACTGATAAGAAAAATCAAATCAGCCACCAAATTTGGTAGATGAAGTGTTCACCCTTCCCCCTACCCATCACCCAGAGATCCAATTCATAATCCTCAACTCTAAAATACAACATGTTATCTTATCTTTTTGCCCAAGACTTGAATGGCATGTGTTGTTCTGTGCTCTGCAAAGGCTAAGTTGCCATTTTTAAGTCATAACCTTGAGAACAGCTGAAGGTGCACAGAAGCCTTGGCGCACCTTCCCATATCCTTGAAGCATTTAACAACAAACGCTCTTGACATAGAAAGAGCTGGAGTCACGTGCTGTGATTACTTAAAAGATATAATAAGGCATGCCAGTCATTTGACATTTCTCAGAACAACTCAGACCTGCCCAAAGCTATTATTTATTGCTTTCACACCCTCCCTTTGCAGAGAGATTATAAATGTTTTTAAAAAAAGAACTTGTTCAAAAGTCCTGTGTAAGAGGCAAGTTCAGCTCAGGTAAAAATTTGATTTGGTCCTCTAAAAGCAGGGTTTAGACTGGAATCAAAACCATAATGTTACAAACTGTCACCTACCAACCTCCCTAATCAAGACACACTTCAGCTATTCTGTTCACAATACAGACCAACGGCACCTGCACTACTCAGGCCAACATTATCAGCCCAGCTTTGATATTTATTGCTGGTGATGTAAAAAATTATGAACACCCGAAAGCATTTTTTTCCATCTCAAACTCAATTTACAACATGGGCTGCAAAGCTGACAAAAAACTAATCTTTTCTTCCCTATGGCAAATTGAGGTCCCGCTGGATTTCTGGCATTTTCTTTCCTCTATTTCAGAGCAGAATTGGGGTCTCCCATACAGATTATTTGTGTAGAGGTTTTCATCTCTGTCAGAGCCCCTTCACTTGGGTAAATTTCCCTTGAGTCTCAGCTGGAGGTCCATGGAGGAAGCTTCATCCCAAGCTGAATTATCTTCCTCATAGGGTCTTCAAAGGGACACAGGAAAGGAACCCCTTTAAGAGCCTGTATTTGAAAATTTGCATGTACACTCTCCCAAGTGCCTGTCCTAGGTGATTTTGAAAGCCATGAGCTATGCTCAAGAGGTAGCAGAGCCTTGTGAAAGGAGATGTCTGGTGTTACCATAGGTGGCCATTGTGGTCCATGGAGCATGAGTTTAATCCAAACTAGAGATATGAGTTACTGCAGGCTGGACTGAAGTGTCTGGGGTGATTTTGTAAGATTCTTCTGTTCCCTAAGTAGCCATCTGCAAAATACATCACAGGACTAAGAGTATTTTCAGCCTTAGTCTCAAAGTTACTGAATAAAATGTATGCAGTATTACCATTCTTCTTTTTTTCCCCACATATTTCAGATGTCCCCTTTTTTTTTTTTTTTTTTTTTGCTAAGAACTTGCTTTACTGCTAATAGATGCTATAGAAAAAAACTCAGTTCTCAGATTCCTGAAAAAATAAATTTTATATTGATCAAAGCACTGCAAATATTCTATTAAATTATGCAGGACAGAATCAACTTGGAAATTTCAAAGTGCATCATGAGATGCTTTGAAAATGCTTCAATCAACCCTCACATAGCTCAAAAATCCCTCTGTTCTGATTCTGCATAAACAACTATACCCTGTCCTTACTGATGCTTTGAGCACTACCAACAAGGTGCTAATGAGGATTTTTGCATGTGTGTGTGTGTGTGTGTGCGCGCGTGTGAGGGAGAGAGGGAGAGAGGGAGAGAGGGAGAGAGGGAGAGACGGAGAGACGGAGAGAGGGAGAGAGGGAGAGAGGGAGAGAGGGAGAGAGGGTAGGGACATATCTCTTAACAAAGAATTTGACTAATCTGACAAGGTCATTTCTATATAAGCAGCCAAACATCTGTCAGCCTGTAATGACTTCTTCTGATCAATAATGACATGGCTAGATTTGAAACTGGCAACCTGGAGGCAAAAGGCTTTGTACCCTGTTACTAATCTTCTGAGCTCTCTAGTCCCCTCCAAGGTGCTGCTTTCTAATGAATACATTTGACATTCAAAATGACAAATGGCTTCAATTAAAATGAGGTCTCGGGGAAAACATTCCCATGCTGGAATAGAAGACCCCACAGTATTTATTCATTTATTCTTTTAGGCCACTGGAGTTAATATGTCAGTTCTATAAATTAAAAGTTTCTGTGTGAATCATGAAGAAAGATGCCTGGAAGCTGCATTGCCTTGAGACATGAGCCATTCCTCCTGTGCTCGCCCGGAGGTAGGTAGCATGGGCTGGGATCAAGAGAGATACACCCCTGAGAATGTCACTGGTGTCCGTAGACTTGAAGCCCTGCCTCTCTTAGGACTTTGTAGTTGTTACAGGTTCTGCTTTTAAAATACAGCAATAAAATACTGCAACAGGGAAGAAGCTGGGTGAGGTCAGTAATCACGAGGAAGAGCTTGCTGTTTCCCTCATTACTGTGAAGCTGGGGGGATGAGGTAGAAAGGCCAGCTTCTGCAAAACTGAACTTTAACAAGAACTATTACTTTTCACACCATTACCTGCAATACAAGCAGGTTCTTTCAGCCTTGGTTGCTGGCAACAGATGGAAGGCTAACACAGGGGTCTAAATGCATAATTGCCTGCTTTGTGCACCCCACAGACCTTCTGACCACTTTGATGGTGCACTTTTCAAAGTTAAGCCTTTAATTCAGATATTCAGAGTCTGATCCTGATGTTCCTTCTGAAGCCTGAGGTCAAGTGAAAGCTGTGCAGTTCATAATGTTCCTCACAGACATGCACACCAGGCAGTCCTGAGTCCACCTGAGCTGCAGAGCAGCAAGTTCAGGAGGTGAAACAGGGACATTGTGTTAGAAGAAATCTGTAAAAAACCTGCCTTGATTTAAAGCAAAATATTTTAGAAGCATCTGTGATAGGGCAATAAGAAATGCAGCAAAGTTTATTGGCTCACATAACTCGATTAAGCTTAAGCTTTGCTGCTTAAGCATTCTTGTGGGAGCTGAATGAGGACAAAGGCAGAGACCATACAGCAGCCCTGAAGCTTTTTGGCCTGAGCTCTTCACTGCTGAGCCTTACAGAGGATTTGCATGCACCCTGCAGCCCCCAAATCCCCTGAGCTAGTCAGTCTGCAATCAGCTATCTCAGCATGACTTGAAGCAGCTCCACCGATTTTCATCCTGCTCTTGTCTCCCAGCTGGATGCCTCAGGAGTAGCTTCACATGGCCTGTGCTGCCCTGAGCTCTGTTGTGCAAAGAGGTCTTCATCTTGCTCTGTTCTGCAGCTTCCCCTCTGGGATCCCTCTGTCAGGTCAATATTTGAGTCTCTGATGGTTTTTTTTACCCTGTTGCCTCCACCAGAGGCAAACTGGGCATGAAGTGTGACCATGTGAGCTCTTCTAAAACGTCTCACAACTACTTCTACTGGCATGAAGGGACAAAGCAGAAGGCAGTGGGAAATTAGATCAGGAGTTTTAAACTGGTTAGAAGCTGCTCCAGAAGATTATATTGCCTGTAAAAAAGGACTCGGAGGCAGGAAATCACACTACCGCTTTGGAACCTCTTCTATTCATGACATTGCTGTGAAAAATGAACTTTCCCTTCCTCTCCCCAAACTGTTCAAAGAGTTTTCTCTGACTTAACTGAAAGGTCATCTAGGTGGTTGTGCCCAGGAATTCTAATCTGTCTTTTTTCAGGTTCAGGGGTTACCAACTCCACTTGTCTCAGCAATTTGAAAAGCCTTCAGATACTATTACCTTCAATTCAGACCAGTGAATGTTTTTGCTAGTGAGCTCCAAGAAGAAAAAAATTATTGTCTCAGGAAATTATTGCGTAAAGAAATACTAAAATGGCAAAGATGATTCACCTTGTCAACTGAATAGCTAACAAAAAGCCCAACACAGCTGAACTGCTGCAGTTCTGAATCGTATCTTACAGACATGAGCATAGATTCCAGACTGTAAAAGTATGTGGCAGTTCAAATGAGAACGTGATGAACTGAAATCCTCTAGACCTGATGACACCAAAAGTTCAGGAAAATTATCATCTACAGGCCTTGTTCATTAGCAGTGATGCCACTGTCAAAGAAATTGTATAAGGGGGGCAGCACATATGCAAGTTGAATGCCTGTGATGACACAAAATTAGATGTTATCACAGCAGATCCTAAACACTTAGGCAGTACTGTACAGTTTTGACAAATTTGAAATTGCCTACCTTCACTTTCACAATAAAAGCCATTGCTGCTGTATCATTAAATTGCAAAAGTGGTTAGTACAAAAAAAAGCAGTGAACAAATAGTAAAAGACCACTCATCATAGCCCTATCTTAAGTGTGTCTTGCTCTGTGGCTTGAAACTGCAGCAAAGTCAAAGCCACAATAAAGTTTTCCATTAATGATTTCAGATGCAACATGGCTGGGGAATAGCTGGTTTGGCTTTTGGCTAAATTCTGAACACATTTCTGGGCACACCATTAGTCTGATGGGCCTTATACCTACATAAACGTTCTGTCTATACATGCATGGTGATTCTACCCTCTGCCATTATCTGAGTTGAGGATACACAACCCAATAACATCACTCTGCATTTACAGGAATTCATTTAAATGAGACTTTCATAGGTCCATTCAGCCATACAGTATATCACTCCATTTAAAGTCTATTACACAAAGCATAGCAGCAGGCAGATAGAAAACTTGGCCTTAATATTTTTTTTGGCTCTGATGTTGAAGATCTAGAACTTGAAAACCACCCTAGCAAGATATCTGTGTGATAATTTATTTTAGCTTTATAAGAAATGTGAATTCTCTGGTGCTTCTCTCCTACTGTATGAAATGCTGAGGAGTCTTTTCAGATTTACAGTTCACTGATCTGTGCTTAAAGTATCTGTTACAAGATAAGCAGAGAAATAAATGGAAGGGAAAATTGTCTATCAGCACTCTGAGAGGTGACATTTTCAAGAGTAGCAATCACAAAAGTTATAAAACAGCTCCATTTTGCAAGTGTAGCTCCGAGAACATTTCCCCATCAGCTCCAGTAAATTGCAACATGGCTGGGTGTATCAGTCAGTATATTAATGTCACTATTAAACACCTGAGAGAAACAGGGTATATGCAGAATCAGAGAGTGAGAGAAATGAACACCAGCAGTCAAAATGCCATTCAGTGGTAAATGCCTGCGATTTCACTGGGAAGCAGCTACACAGAGCAATCTGAACTACAGTTCAGAGCTGTCGGGAGCATTCAGAGGGCTTTAACCTGAAGATGCACCAAATGTCACTACAGTTTCTTACATAACAAACTGCTTTGTAACAAGTCATTTAAAGGTTTAAGGTAGTTTAAGGATTTTCTTGATAGTTACACTGATGTTGCCCTGGAACTTGCTTTACAGTTTGCTAATATTTTTATACAACTTTTACAAAGATTTAGAACTCTAAACAATAACCTAAATGCAAAAAAAAACAAAACCACAAACCAAAAGCAAACAACCAGATAAAACTCCATATGATTTATGTCAGAAATATTAAGACAAATTTCTGTGTAAGCTTCAGTATTGTAGTTTTCTACTTCATATAACTGGTATGATTTGAAGCACTAAGAGGAAAAACTCACCTTGCTAGCTGGCTTGCCTATCTTCCTGAATACATTTCTAGTGAGGATCCAAAGGTCTGACACTTTGGAATGGTATTTTATTCTTATAGATGCTGCAGAAATATTAGTATTACCAAAAGAAGCATGAGGGACTCTCCTGACCCCTACATCTCATCAACAATAACCAAGCACTATTTGTAGGATCTTCATCAATTCCAAATCTATAACTCAGCTGCACCTTAGCACCCAGGGAGGAGGATTATTGGTAGCAACTGCTGATTCATTTGATTGTTATCATGCTTGGGGGTGGCACTACCTCCTTTAATGTCTGTCAGCACTTAACAGACAATAACAGTTAATTGTAATTGGTAACCATCACTGAACCTGTGCCAAACCCCAATTAGACTTCAGTTTCCTGGCTGAAATATTAGGAGTATGCGTAAACTGCATACATTTCATTACTCCTTATTCCCCAAAGCAGCGAGGCTTTCTGCTTTTCTGGGCAGGATCAGCTGGAGAATCCTTAGTGCTCACAAGGTGTAAGGACCTAGATCTTCACCCTTTCTCCTTTTCTTTGTGTCCTGTAAGGCTGCTCCTCAGCACCAGCCATGGCAGCTCATAGAGGTGGCAACTTTGTAAGTGCTCTCCTTTATCACTGGCTCAGGCTTTCTTGGCTCCTCCAAGCAGAAACTTCAACCCAGTTTCCCAAGGATAAATGTCATCGTGATGAGTTATCACAACTGGCATCAAGAATTTTCAACACCCTACAAAAAAACCAACTCAGGGATCTGCAGTGTGGGATTTAAAGTGAGTCTGCCCTGTGCAATGACTTAAGTGTTGAAATGTCTCAGGATGTTAGCTCAGACAGCCAGCACAATGTCATCCCCCTGCTGAAAAGCAGGGTTAGCCACCATGGGAAAAGCAGGGAAGAGGAGGATAATACTCCAACTCTCATGTACCATGCTGAAGAGCAGCAGCCTGTAGGAGGCATGGACAACACCCACTGTCAGCAACCTGTGCTTGAAACACCCTGGAGTTAGAGGAGTACCTCTGCCATCACATAATTAATGCTTCCCTTCTCTCTTCTATTTGCTTACAAAATATCTTGGGAAAGACAAAGTGATGCAGCTGAAGTGGGAAATATTGCTGCTGAGGTAAGCAGCCACATAGCTGTTTCAAACAAAGAGCTGGACCAAAAGGAAATGAAAAGTGGTAAGAGCAAAAATTTTACAAACTGTTTGGACTTCAAAGTGCATAACAAGCCGCCATAGGGGAATCAGTAAATGCTGCCTATCCAAATCTTCATTGTACTTCAAGCATCAGTACCCTCACAGATTCACAGCTCATTCAGAGGTGACTGGTTTTACTCAGGGTTTCAAAATCTCAGTGGGAAAGCAGTGGTTGTGAGTGCATTCCTGTCCAAAATAACAACTGGGTGACAATTGAACTGAAAGTCCATGCAGGTGGAAGCCAAATCACTGGAGATATGCCTGAATGGTCTTGCAGCTAGCTGCCAGGGTGAGGAGTGCTACAGTCAATGTAAGATGCCAAATGACTCATTTTCCTAGAAAACAGAGCCACAATATATACAGCCAGCAGGGAATGTGGAGGTGCCTCTTGTTTTATTTAATCATACAACAGCCTCTTATTTCTTGCTGCTTCTGGCCAGGTGTGTGTAGCACACCACCTGGAGTACTGGTAGCTCCTGTTATCTCATGCCCTCCAATGCCCAGCTGCATGTGACCACTGCCTCTGCCTGGGCAGACATCAAGTGCTGATTGCCCAATATCACACCACTCCCCCTCTCTTCAGCCTCATTGAGAGTGTAAAAGAGAGAACTCCCATCCCCAGCCTCCTCATTACAATCCACAGTGTGGTGCCCTTAAATAACACCTTTTTTTGTGTAGGTCTAATTGGCCAATATACAGTGGCTGCCATTGGCTCCTCTGAGTGCCTGCACAGCGCACTGGGTGTGCATGCATGTAATTTATCATGTCAAACTCATTTTCTTCTGCATGGCATTGTTCCTGCCTTTCTTCTTCCACTGAGTTATTATTCTGCATGAATTTCCTTTGTAATTAAGTGGCTTGGTTGCCATTTCCAGCTCTGGAAAAATGACAAAGGGAAAACATGAGAAGCCACAGCCTCAAATTACTTTGCATTCAGCAGGGTTTGCCTGCCATTTGCAAAGACCAGCAGATGTCAGCCTAAATTGAAAAATTGAAAATAAATAACTGTATCATAATGTTAGCATCTCCCATGCCAGATGGGAGCCTTACAGAACATGGCAGGAGCAGTTAGCAAGCAGTGGTTAAAATTCAGCATTGGAACAAGTATGGTTACGCTGCATGCACCAATAGTGTATTTTGATTATAGAACTTAATTGTATCATAGATCAATGATAGTTTAATTTATGAGGATTGATTTTGTTAATTCAAGCAGTTCAAGAGGCACTGTTGCAGCTTCAGTTCATTTAACTGTATCTGACTTCAGCTTTGCTCATGCTATCAGAAGATAAATGACTGTATATAAACTAATACTCTACCCCTATTTGTATATTTATTTCAGCATCTGTCACTAACTGTGAGTTACATTTAAATGTAAAGTGTTAGCTGGGTGGGATACAGCACTGGGCATTGAGTACTCAAGTTTCAGTATCAAGAGCGGCGTGTTTGCACATGCACACTTACTGATCCTTCTGATGGTTTATTGTTGCTGTATCCCTGAATTTCATAATAGCTAACTGTTGCACTCATACTAAATAGCAACAGGAAAACTGTGAATGCTGTGTCAGAAGAAAAAAGCATGGGAAACCTATTCGAGACATGGGTTATATAGATCACAATTCACCAGATGTGAAACATGAACCTGACATCCAGTAAAAGTAAACATACTGTTAAGCTTCCAGCAGTCTCACAGGACCCTTTTTGAAGATCCAGATCATAAAACAAGGGTTTACATGAAAACCTTAACATTTACTCAAAACTGACATTTCCCACCAATCCACTCCACATGTTTTTCTATCCCTGATTTTTTGGCCAAAAGAACTGGGAGTTAGAAAATCAGGCAAATAAAATCCCAATGAAAAAATCCCAAAGTTAATGATTTTTATGCAAGTGCAATGCATTTTCTAACCCCTGAGAATTCTCACCTGAATGTGAAAGCAATTTCCTGAAATGAGTCAAATCACAGGAACGGGTTTGTCAGCTTTAAATCAACGACTGACAAAGAAAAGCATTCATATGTGCACCTTAATTTCACACTGACTTTTGCATCTTCCTCTGTTTTTGGCTTAATCTCATAAAATCAGATGATACTTACGCCACCCTTGTGCTGCCCATGACAAGTCAAATCCACAGAGGATGCACCTAACGATAACATTTGCACTTTACATTGAGCCTGAGAAGATTTTTGTTACCACAACCAGGCAATCAACAAACATCTGTTTTCAGTTGTTTGTTTTGATCCTTAATCCCATGCTTATTCTGTATCACTTGCACTGGAGTGGAGGGAAGGAATAGAATCATAGAATATCTTAAATTGAAAGGAACCTATGTATTGATCTTATAAAAATCAAGAAAAGGAGATGTATATTTCTACAGAGACCCAATGAATCAGAAAGGCTTGTCACCCTGTGACAAGCATGAGCTGTGCAGAGATACTCGAAAAGCAAATAAATTATCTTTCTGTCAACAAAGTGCCATATCACAGGAGACTGCAAAATGGAAAGCTTTTATAATATCTATTCTAATTCTACAGCATTGGTCAAAAATATGAGACATGGAATCATATCTATCACTATTAATTTTGTGTGGTAAAGTTAGGCGGAAATTCCTCTTCCCTTTGTTGCACTGTAATATCAGCCCTTCAAGCCAGCTTTGCTTCACCAGTTTAGAATTCAGTGGAACAGTGCCAACTCAGATCATCTGATCCTTTCTTGAGGTTTTGGGAAAAACAGCAGAAAATTATTCATTATATAGTTGACAATCGTAGCATCAATAAAAACACAAATTACAAAATTAAATCAGAGCACAAAGAGAAAATTGCACACAGGAAAAGATAAGGCCAGAAATTGCAGGTGGCAACAGTGACAACCAACAAAAGGGATAAAAGCCAAAATGAAAAAAAAGGTCTAAAACACATTTTGTGTTCATCCCTGTGCCTTGTCTATTCCTTCCATAGCTTTAACAATTAAAGTCAACACACCCATAGCCAAGTAATTGTTGCTCCAGGGCTCTCAACGCTAACACATCAACAGCAGGTGCTCTCCCAGGGCATGTCAGTCACTGTCTCTTTCCCAGGCAAACACTCCCAAACCTCCTGTGCAGGGACTTTCCTGTCCCTTTGGAGCAGGGAGCAGGACATGCACTAAGTCTTCACACTTCCTTTGCTGGTTTCAGGGTTTCTCAGACAAATTTGCATTTTACAGCAGAGGTGGAGAGAGATAGACAACTCTGAGGTCCAAAAGGGATGCCATGTCTTCCTTTCAAAACACCAAGAAAAATGTTCTTGCTTCAGTCTCCTGCATATCTCCCAGGCAGAGGGATGTTCTTTCTTTGGGAGTGGCAAATTGGAGGGGACAAAGCAGAGCAGGTGGGCTTATCCTCTTACCAAATCTTCCCATTTGAGTCAAGACACATTTTCAGAACAACTGTCATGGGCCCCAAGGTGTTCCATCTCTTTTCATGCTTTACCTCTAAATAAAGCTCATCCTTTTCCACTCTGAATCCCTCAAGACTTACTTTGTCTCTCCCGCTCCTATTTCACGTAACACAAGCTATAATAACATACATTGGTGGGGAAAAAACCAAGCAGGCGCAATTTGTAATAGATTTCTGCAGAATATCACAAACACAAATTGATCCAGCTTAAAAGAATCAGCATCATGCTCCGCTCATCATAAAAATGATAAAAATCATAAAAATCTTTTTGTTCTTCCCCATCTGGCATTTGGCATTAAACCATCAAGCCTTATATAAATGCTTGATTTTGGTCAAGGGGGTGTGCTGAGTAGGTACACTGGTGCTGCCACCTGAAGTGCAGCTTGAGTCACACAGAAAGAAAATCAGCAGTAGGACAAAGATAATTTCTCATTGTCTGTCCTGCTCTTTGTTTTATCTTGTTCACCAGATGGATTAATTCTGCCTTCCTTGCAAAAACCTGAATTTATTCTGAAGCATACCTTGAGTGGAAATCACAGAGACCCCATGAATGCTATCTAATGAATCACTGCCTACAATCATTTTATCCTTGTATTTTCTTTTGTTCTCAATCCTGCTGTTTTTCTATATCTTTCTCCTCTGTTTTAGTATCTCTCTTGTCAAATACTACTGTTCCTTTATTTCTTGCTGCTTTCTAGTTTTTGGATGCTCTTCAGCAGCATGGCAGCCTTCAGCTCACGGTACATGTCTCCTTTCCCTGTGAGGTATTTCCCCAGATGCTGACTTCTCTCACTCCAGGAATAAAATCCCTGTCATTGTTATCAGGATTCATCTCACACCTAGGCTTCTCAGGGTTGCATATTCTCAACACAGTTCCTCCTTTTCTCCCCCTCCTACTTTCATTTTCTGGTGACATTCCCAGAATTGGATCCTGTTGTGCAGCCACTTGTTGGGAAGCAGGAAACAGAAGCCTCTGGGGACTGGACTATGACATTTCTCTGCTCAGTGCTGTTATGGTTGTGGGCAGGTGGTGTGTGACTCACCACAGCACGTGCACAAATGTATTGGACTGGTACATCTTTAAAACCATTCAAGAGGCGTAGATCCTGTAGGAGAGAGAAACTGGAAATCTGAAACAGATCCACATGGCTACCAGTGGAACATAAGTGAACTCTTGACAGTGTAATTATACTCACCAGAGCACTCAAAAATAATTGCTATCCTTAAGAATCAAGTGGTTTGTTTTAATCTTAATGGGGAAAACTGTTTTAGACGGTATTGGTACAAAGGAAGGAGAGGGCCAGCCAAAGCAAGATGCTTTCCTTTTGTTTTCTTTGGGTTTGTCTTTAAGAATTGAATTTTTACCCTTCTGTACATCTGCACAATACAATCATTATCAAATTAGTTACTGCCAGTACTCATTCCATATGGTCGGATAAAAGGATCATGAGGACACACGAGCAATAAAGACATTTAATTTGGAGGATTCTAGATTAGGAGGAATATCTGGTAATTCATGTAATACTGACAATATACAAGTAAATGAGAACAAGCTTCCAAAGTAAAATGTCATTATTTCCTGAAAGATTATAGCAGTTCAACAGCCTGGATAGTTTTGTGGAGAAATTGGGTTCTCAGCTCCTAGGAGAATATGGGGAAGCTTTGTGACTTCAAACTGTGCCATTTTGATCTGCCATCTGAAAGGGGAGTTAGTCTCACATTGAAACAGGACATGAAACAGGGGATTTTTAAAAAGGGTTGCAACAGTTTATGTGAAAGCATTTTTGTATCTATAGATTTCAGCAAATTCTCTTTGAATTCTGAAGTGTTTAGCTTCAAGTGTTTTGGGGACTCCAGGAGAACACATAATTTCAAGCTAACTGTTTGAAATGCTGTGACAAATAGTCCCTCTCCAAGAAGAAAGTATTGGTCATCAAAGTCATCCCAGGAGGAGGGTAAAACAGAATCAATCAATATATTTTACATTACTTTTCACCATCAAAATTTGTGAAGTCATGAATGATGACAAACAAGGAGCTAGAGCCTCTGCAGTTATCAGAAAGTGTGGTTTTTGTTGAAGTTAATTTTTTATGCTGAGAGATACAGCACTCACTCATTTATTCTCAGCTGTGGGTGCTTGTGGCATTTTTTTGTTAGTCTGGTGTCCCCAAGCCAGGAAAGTCTGAAATTTCAGGAAAGCCTGAAATTTTCAATTGCAACCCCTGTGTCACAGAAAGAGACACAACTGCCTGAGAAACAGTGAAGGGAAATTTATTGAGGTGCAGCCTTGAAGGGGAGCTACCTCTAAAGGAGAGTTTAATTTTTAAGACCCATCTGAATGAGCTTTCTGGGAGCAACTGAAGTGGTATGTGTCCAGACCAGACCCTAAAGAGCTGCATTGGAACCAGCCATGTTTTTAAAGTTCATAAGATAAAGCAGATCAGTGATCGCACACCACACGTCCTTAAAACCAAACACAGAGGTGTACTGAGGTGGGAGAGAAAGATCTTCCCAAGGCAATTTCTTTAATGCTCCTGGATTATGCAAGTAATCGGATTTGAATGCAAATTCCCAAAGCAAGTACTTGATAGATACAACACTGAATGATCAGCATAACAATGATGGTGGAAAAAATATCACATTGTGCCCGCTCCAAAGAAATGTAAGAACTCAAAACAGCAGGGATGCAAAAACTGAGCCCTTGTGAGTCTCCAGTGTGTCTGGAATCAACTGGCAGGAAAAAAAAGCAAGTTAAAAACGTGAAACTGTATGGGATTCACTACAGAAAGATTGAAATGTTGCAGAAGTATTGACCATTTGAGAGGTGAATTGCTGTAATCAGTCCTGTCAGGTTCGAGAGACAGACCCAACATCATCAGCACTTGCAGCACGCTGTTTTCAGCACACACAAGCACATGGCTGCTGCTGTAACTCTGCAGAGGAGAGCCACCATGCTGAGGGAAGACCAAAAGTCAAACAAAAATTTCTCATTAAAGATGTTAGCTGGAAAGGGGTTGTCATTGCCAACTTTGGAAAATAATTCTGTAAAGAAAAGTAGTAAACCAGATGGCAATGAAACACAACTCCAGGAAAGTCCTTTTCCCACTAGACATCATTATTTCAGTCAGTAGTTGTGAAGCAAGATCTATCCAATTTACAAAGACACCTTCATAAGTAGTTATAGACTTCAATTCACCCTGACATCAGCAACCCACCCTCTCAGTGGCTTTGACATGGTACCAGGGCTCACTGGTTTGGTGATCCTCTCCAGAGATGGCAAACAGACTTTGCTGTTCTTCAAATGTGCTCTGGTTGCAGGCTGTAAGGGTCACAAGCACGCCTTAGAATGGCATGCGGGCCACAAGGTACAGACACAACAGGAGACTGGCAAAAAAACTTGACTTGAGCAGGAGCCTGGCCCTTAACCTGTTAATGCTGTCAGGTACTTCTTCTTTGTTACTACAACTTCTTATATGCCTCTTGTAAGTGTTAATTTACTTCTGTCAAGCATTGCTCTTTTCTACATTCTTGCAATAGAATACCTGCTCTGCACGTGTTTCTCCATGCAGCTCTATTCCATCAGGTAGGAGGAGTGACACGCATGCAGTTTGGTCTTTATTAATTGCCATAACCTCCTAAGCCTGAATTAAAAATAAATTTGCCACACTAAAACTTCCACTAGCGCTGCTCTCTGTATGCAGGAGGAATTGCCTCCATTCTGCAAGTTCAACCCTGTTAGCAGAACTAAAGGGCTGCAAAACCAACACCACATTTTTAACTTCCCTCAATTTATACTGAAAAACTATTTGACATCTTTTGCTGGAGTATTTAAGTCTATCTTGGGATTTTTAAATGCAAAATGTAATCTCATTATTTTCTTAAACATTTTGCAATTACTTGGCTTAAATTCAATGGAGTGATCCTCATTCAGATAAGGATTCAATCTTTTCCCACAGTAAATTATTGCAAGAGTATTCAGAATCACAGGCAGCTGACATCTAGGTAATTTGACATGAGATAGACACTTCACTCAATGAGTTTATTTTTATCAGTGCTCACAAGCCAAGGGGAGCTCTGTACATACACATCAAAGCACAAGCTGGGGTTAGGTTGGTTACATACCCATACCCAGTTTTGATCTAATACTTGGAGGTGGCACAATAAGAGCTGAAGTGGCCGAAGGTGCCCCAGATGTCCCCAGCTTAACAGTGTTCTTCCCAGTAAGAAAGCCAGCACACTGCTCAGACCCACTCAGCCTCAGTTTTGCTCCTCCTGTTGATGGCTTTCCTGCCAAGTTTCAGAAGCTGTGTGATTCTTCATTCTGTATCTCCCTTCTGCTTTTAGGTGAACATCAAGACCTTCCTTGTGTTTAAATGCTACAATGAAATCTCCTTTTACAGGTCTGTGTCTTGCCACATGTTCTCTGTCTTGAGTAAACAGGATGTTTTTCTGATCAGCACAGAATTTTCATCTCCCTCTGAGCAATGTTAAGAAATCTTACAAGTCCATTCTATGCACTGAGCAACAAATTCATATATACCAACCCTTAACTACCTGTGTCTGCAGTGTTTTTAACTATTCTATGGTTTTCACTCTCCTCTTTTACCTTTGTATCTTTGAACCTGCTTCTAATCCTGTTTCAAAAGCTAGATCAAGGTCTGCCTGCTGGCTACAATCTCCTGCTGGGCAGCATTGCTGGGTGACCAGCAGTGTACCTTAACCTGAAAGGATCTCCAAGTATTTTCATAGCAGATGGATTGTTTTTCACTGCTGATACAGGTCCTTAGACATACATGTGTTTTCACAGTCACTGGAAAAATGACTTGAGGTAGTACAACCTGCAGGCAGAGCTGTGAAACTGGCTACCAAATGAGTGAAGAAATCGAAAATACACCTATAAAAAATGAAAAGCATGGAATGGAGCTTAAAATGGGACACTAGACATCTTCTCATCCATGTGCACTTTTTTCTCTAACTAGAGTATATATCACCTGGTTGAAAAGTAATTTCTCCTCACCAGCTTTTCCTGTTCTTGCCTAAAAAACAAAAAAAGGATATACACACAAACAGCAACAATGAAATACTGTATTTGTGTAGAAATAGATTTAAAGAATGCTCTATCCCTTCTTCCAAACTAGCTTTTTGGAGTTTTGTGCTGTACTATAATAAAACTAAAATGGCAGTAATTGGGGTGCCCATAGGAGTTAGCAAACTGAAAATAACAGAGGAAAGAAAAATATCTCCTTATTTTTATGGCTCAGAAGAGAGGTGGTACAAGGATATTGCATCATAACCAATTTCCAAGGTCATTGCAGTCTGGTCATTCACACAAACAGCAGGGAAGCAGAAAAAAATGCAGGATTGGAGACACGGAAGGCAGAGAAAAGGCTGGTCTGTAGTTCAGTCCCAGCAAATGCACATGAGTGCTGTGAGACCTGGGAGAACAATCCCTTTCAGTTGGGCATTTTAACTGTAGACAATCACTCTCCCACCTCTTACTTTTATTTCCCTCTTCATTCTTATTTAGGAAGGCAAATGTATTGTTATTTATGCATTTTTTAACACTTACAAACATGTCCTGTGTTATTTCCCCAATTTGTATCTTTTTTCCACAATTATTTAAGCATCTGACCTTTCCTTGCTGACCACATTTACTAGTTAAGTAAAAGTCCCAACCTATACAAACAAGCCCACAAGAAAATTGAAGGGTGGTATCTTTTGCTCTAGAAGCTAGGAGTTCCTCATAGCTATCATCACATTTTGTTTAGTTCACACAAATAATTTCACATATAAAGGAATAACCTTTAGCAATTTTTGCCCAAAATGGGCTGTATTTAATGCACATTTGGCCTTTCCTCCCAGGCAACTGGTGACAGGATGAGAGGACTTGGCCTCAAGCTGTGCCATAGAAGGTTCAGGTTGAACATCAGGAGAAATTTCTTCATGGAACATTAGAATAGACTGTCCAGGGAGATGGTGGAGCCACTATCCCTGGAAGTGTTCAGGAAGTGACTGGACATGGCACTCAGTGCTGTGGTCTGGTTGACAAGTTGGTGATCAAAGATTGGACATAGTGACCTGAGGTCTTTTCCAACCTAAATGATTCTGTCATTCATTGCTGATGGCATTCCAGTTTCCTTTACTCTATTTTAACTCTTAGTGAATCTCTCTCCTTTTTTTTTTTTTTTTTTTTTTTGTAAGCATAGTTCCTGTTTTTCCAGAATGAAATGTTTTATGATAGTGTATTAAGAAGCTGTAATAATGCCAGGTATTGGGGCCAAGGCAACAGCAATCAACTTAGACCCTAAAAATTATTGATGAAAACTATACTTGAAGTCTACTTTCTTATAGAATGTGTCTAAATGCTGAGCCTGAAAATTGTCTCTTGCTTGAGTAAGCTGGTAATGGCCCTTTCTTTGAAAGGAAATAATAGTACACAATTTTCTCACGTGTGTTTTTTCCCTTCAGTAAGTACCAATAAGTAGCCTAGCAATGGATGGCTGAACCTTTTATTTCCTTTCTAAGGCAATTTGCAGAGAATTCAGAGATGTCAGATGGAGCTGAGGATAATTCTTTATCTTAACAAGTCTGTCATTTTAGGATTTTGTTTTAGTTGCTATCGTTCTTGACTTTGTTATTCACCATATTGAATCTGTGTAGATGTGAGATATACTGATTTCCAGTAGCTCAAAAAACACTTAGAAAGCTTATAGTATTTATAAAGGACTTCTGGGCACTTCAGATCATTTTTATGGCATTGCCCAACTCCTGCAGATTTGAATAGCGAGCTTTCTAGAAGTACTTGCTCACTGTTTGTAAACAGCCATGGTCTGTTTTGTTTGCAACTTGCTTTTTCCAAGATAAGAATTTTCAACAGCAGCCACGGCAATCAGTGTTTTCAGAAATGCTTTGGTTTGTTTACATGTAACATGTGAGTGCAGAAGACTGTTTTCAGCTCACAGCCACCACAGATTTCTGAGGGTGGGGAAGCAGAGCAAGGACGTTCATTACAAGCCAGTGTGTTGATTGTAACATATCTGTAGCAACTTCAGCTAGGAAGCAGCTTGCTGATAAAGCTTTCTTACCATGCACTCTTGACTGGAGTCCCATCTGAGCAGTGTTTTATTTTATCTCACCCTTGAGAACTCTCCTGCCATCGAGGCCATCATACAAAGAGGGAGAATGGCAGACTTGCAAAGGGAAAATTACTGCAATGGAACTACTGTATATTTCAAAAAACAAAATTGTGATAAATATTTTTACTTCTTATAAGACTGCTGAAAATATGATTACACCAGGATGCTTTAGTAAGTATAATTCCATAGCAAGTAAAGAAGGTTTCCATCTTCTGCTGTTGATAATGCTCTAGCATGGGAACAGGAGTATTTGGCTCAGGCTTTCCAGCAGTCAGCTAAAGATAGGAAGAAGTATGGATTAATAAAATTAAAACCAAAAAATCTAAACATGGTTAATTGTGTGATACATCTAATGGCCTGAAGGGGTTAATGAAAGGCATGGAGCTACTAGGCAATTTTTTCTGCAGCCAGGTAGCAGCCACCAGTGACAGATGTGCAAAGCCATGGTGTACACTTTCGTACTTTGGAAATGTCCAAACTGCTTGTGTGCTGTCTTATTTTGTTTTGCACTCTCCCACTCACCTGCCCAATTGAGCTGCTAGGTAGCTTCAGTTTTGCAATTGCCTCAATGCACTTATTATCCCACAGTCAAAGGTACTTAATCACCAGGTACCCACTGCTTTTGGTGGGATTTAGCTGCAGTGTTGCTCCTAATAGCCACTTTCAGTCACTGCCTGAACTCAGAAATAATGGTTTCTCTCCTGCTTGCTGCCACTGTTGATGTTATTGCAGAGAAAAAAAAAAATAATTGAACAAAAACATCCCAGATGTAGGGACAGACAGCAATCAATACCCATGAGACAGACCCAGGCAGGCCTGGGTTAGCAGGAGAGTTTGGCAGGAGCTGTGCTGGCTATGCAGCTAGAAATGGCACGCAAGGAAAATCAGCCACTGGTCTCAGTGTGAATCCCAAGTGCATGAGGGGCTGAGTTCAGCTGTTACTCGCTTGGTATAGGTGAGGAAATGATAAAACAAACTCTGGAGTAAATTGGTTAGGCTTGTCAGAACCAGACCAGACAAAACATTGCCATGCTTATTGAGTTACCCAAATAAAGAGAACACTGTTCACTCTGAAGTACAAAGGCTCAGGATGGCTTTGTGGTCCCTCACAAGGGCTGTGGGCAGAGATCAGCATTCAGATTTGCTGCCTGGTGTCATTAGGGAATTCAAATCAGAACATGAAGATTAAAACAGAGGGGTGACAAAGTGCCTCAGGAACCACCTATCCTAGTTGATGCCTAAAAGGTTCTCCTGGGATTTCAGGCTGGTTGTTTCCTATTCTGTATAATGGGTAGCCAGACTGATTTTACTGATCCTCACTTATTTTTCAGTGGTTTGTGTTGTGAGTCGAGCCAGCTCAAGTACAGCCACAAGCCCATAAATAAGCTTCAGTGACTGATACAAAACTACCTTCACAGTGAACAGTCTGTATTTTAGTTTTTAAAAATAGACAAAGACAACTATAATTAGTTTGAAGACATCTGAAGAAAGATTTGAATGGATTGTTAAACAGCATAAAAAGGGAAGCATACATTTATAATAATTTTAAAGTATTATTTTTCCCCATGTTTTCAATAGTAAAATGAGAATTAGTTTCAGTCGTATTTCTATTAGGGAAGTGAGTCTTCTAAATGTTACTCATACATATATGGTGTTAATCAGAATTCTTACTTTACCCCAATGAATCTGTTGTTTTGTGAGAGGAGAAAACACAAGGGGGAGAAAAGAGGAAAGAAAACCAGTACAATGACAGAGAAATTATCCAGTTGCTGGAGGAAAATAGTGCCTGAAGATGAAGACCTATCTTGAAGGATTTAGAGAGAAGGGCTGCAAGGGCAAAGAAAGTCACCTTAAAACAGAGATGCAGACTCTGGTGGGTCATTTAAATTTCATCTTCATAGTAATTTTCATGCCATTTAGCTATAACCACAGCAGGAATAAAGAGGACTAAGCACATTAAAATGACAACACCATAGAAGGAGGGAGTGAGGCTTGTGTTCATTATATTTGATAACACTTAGTGACACAGTAGGCTGAATTAGTGCCATATCAAATATTTGAGTGTTTACAGGAAAATTGTCGTATGCAACAGGAGAAAAGTCTGTAGCACACTCATTCAGGGTCCATGGTACATTAAGAACCCATTAATTACAGAGAAGAAAGGATTCCTGGCCTCAGAAAAACCTCAAAAAAAAAAAAAAAAAGCAGGCTTGGATTGAAAAATTTCATGAATTCTTAACTGCTGTCCTTGACCACAAGCCATGATAAGATGCCCCCTGAAGTTGGAGGGATGCTCGTGAGTGCTGCACATTTCTGTAGCTCAGGTAGCCAGCACCCAGAGGCACATGCCCATGGACACACTCCAGCACCTCTGCTTCTGGTGGGGAATGCTCATTTATGTTTGGAACAACAAAATGTACATTTATGCATCTGAGGGAAGATATTGTGGATTCTCTTATCAACATACAGCATGGCAAGAATTCAGTCATTTCACAGATGTTCATCTTAAGACCTTGTAAGGTACATTAAGTAATACTAAGAAGAGACTTGAAGATTCCCATGTGTTTTCAAGAAAAGTTCCTGATGGTGGAAAACAAAATAACTCAGGGAGCTCCAAAACACTCTGTGCTTCTATAGATTGGCATAGATCATAGTTAGACTTTTCCAGCTTTTAAGAAAAGGAAGTGAGACAAACACAGAGACACAGAAAATCCTGGTCAAACATCATTAACAGAGGCAGTAACCAGAAACAAACCTGGCCAGTCACACTAGGGGATAGGATATCAAGAAACTGCAGCAGTCTAGGACTTTGCAAAGAATAAGAATAAAAACCTGGAAGGCTTTTTTTTCAGGCAGTCAGGCATCAATTAAAAATATTTCTTTATTGGATTGGTGCTTGAAAAAATCACATGCAGACTGAAGCTAATTTCATCTTGCCTCAGTAGTTAGTGAATATAATGCAGAAACAAATGATATTATAGATTTATAGAACTCAAATTTAGAAAATACTTCGGTTATATAATTTAATCTTGTGTACTTTATAGGTCAAATGCTAAAATCCATATGAAGCCAATATAACAATGTTTGCTTAAAACTTATCACCCAAGGAAAATCCAGCTGTGGTTTAAATATTCCAAGCAGCAGAGAGAATCCACCAAATCCATTATGGTGTTTATCCTATGACTAATTAAACTGCAAAAAATAATTTATTTCTAATCTGAATGTATTCCTCTTGGGTTTTTTTGCTGCCAGATCAAAAAAACCTAGTTTGTCTCATACTGATACCTAGTTTATCTCATACTCATACCGAGTTACATTAAAAAATAATGAATCAATTAAATACCACCATATCAAAGTATGCAGTGAATAATGATAGGCTAAATGGAAAAGAAATATATTTTTTCCAAACAGAATATATACACACGATTATCAATTGATACAACAAGCTAAGTAGTAATCCAGCCTCTGAGTCATCAAAATCTATCCATCACTTTTGATTTGCAGTCAGTGTTTAAAGGAATGATCAAACTGAGCTTTCTCTTGAGAAGTGATTCTCAGCAATCTTGTGTAAGTATGTCTATGCAATGTAATAGCAGAACAGCATTAGATTTGTGCTTCCCAGCCATATTAATATGAGGAAGATGCTTTGTTTTCCCCCATCTCCAGCCTGTGGACTCCTTGGGGTTGTGCACATGGCTACAACCAAAGAACATCTTGGAGGATCGGCACTAAAAAAGCCATTACATGGGAAGCTTAGTGCCCCTAAAGAAGCAAAGTATTTAAATGCAAAGCTAAATTCAAGAAAATTGCAACCTGCAGGTTGCTTCATTTGACTAACAGCTCACATTTAGGACTGACTTAGGTACGATACAACAAGTAACCACTGAATGTAGTTACCGGTGGATACTTGGCTGGTATAGAGCCAGTTGCTAGTCTGAGCCAGACTTCCTGACCATAATTTAACTCTAATAAAGCATTTCCTGTAATTACTCTGTCAGTGTACTTGTTGTTATGAATATTTTCAGCCTGAAAGGTGAGTTTGTCTATTCCATCAATGACCAGATAGCCAGAGGCACGTGGACTGAATGATTCAATGGTATATTCAAAAACATAGACCCCCAGGTATGGAACATGGAACTTCCCAGTTGCTGGGGCAAATGAGGCACCATAGTTGACATCCAGATTATTAAATCTGATGGGTCCTGGAGTTGTCATTCCGTATGTATGAGAAGCAAAAAAAGCCACCATTGGTGCATATCTGTACGATCCTTTTGAAAAATCTGGAAAGAAATAAAGAAAAAATTTAAGTGATGTTACATTGTAGAAAGGCAACTTGGACCAGCCAGAAGACCAAATGCAGATTTTCTGATGTCATGTCATCCTGTGGATGACAGAACTTGAGCAACTGAAACACAGTGTTCCTGTATAAGCACATCATTTTATATTATATAAAAAGTAATTTTCTTCACAATTAGTGCTAGGTGCATCCACCAGAGAAAAATTTAGCAACAGCAAGGGAACTTTGTTTGTCTATATTATGTTATCATTAAGGGAACTTTCTTTCCACCCTACACCCCCCTCCTAGTTTCCCCGCTCCAGGATCTCTTTCATTGTTCATGTAAGTGAGCTGAAGCCAAGATTTTCAGCACAAATCTTAGACAAACAGTGAGGAGGGTTAAGCATTCATGATGTTAAATGGGGATAAAAGTATATGGGTTTCTCTTCAAGCTATCATTCCCTGCTTCTGTACAAATTATTTCATTCACTATTCATATGCTGTCATGAGTAAAAATCAGCTAAATGACTGCTGAAAGATGCATAAAACTCACATTCCATGTGGCCTGGGTGTAAATTATTTATTGTATTTATTTGCTGAATAAGCATAATTTTCACTTTTTTTTTTATTTTGAAATCTTTCAAGGGCTGCATCCTTTGTTGATGAAAGCCAGAGGCAGGCCTAAAATGACTCCTTGAGGGCACAGTCCCACACATTCTTGTAACTATTGGTATTTATAGAACATTTATGGCTGCATTGAAGATAGTATTTCCCAGTGATGTGATTGTACCTCCCCCTTCAAAATCCATGACATTGTGTTCAAACACATCTACTGCACATCCTCCCACTCTGCACATTTCATCAGGGAGCTTTCCAGCTATTATCACAGGTCCCAAACCAATTTAATCCCATCATCTGGTCGTATCAAGAAAAGAGATCACGAGCCACCCGTGGGGATTGATGTCTTCAGCACCAAAACACAGGACTCTGCTGCTTGAGTTGTCACTCATTAAAGTGAAACGTGAGACCTCTGACCAGCAAATGTTCTGTAATTAGGCCCTGGGGCAGAGGCCTGGACTGATCCTGTATTGCACTGCTAAATTCTGTACTTGCCAACACTCAGGGAATTGTCGTTCACCAGCTTCACACTACAGTTGACTCCTCCAAAGGGGTGGCGACAGGCACAGACAAAACTCTGTCTGTCATTGACACAGGTTCCTCCATTCTGGCACGGGGAGCTAGCACACGCCGAAAACTGCCCTGTGAAAGAGAGGAGCGAAACCAACAGCCTCAGTTGTAATGTCACAACAGTGACACTTCCTAAGTACGCAGTATTTTGGAAAGGCTCTTTGTCAATTCACAATTTCTGCTGAAGTTCTTTGTGAAGGCCTGAAATAGAGATTTTTGCAATTCACTTAAGTTAACAAAATGAATTAAGCATTTCTATTTTAGCTTGTAGGGTCATGTGTTGAATTTTAACCTTTTACTTAAGAAATCTCTGCCATGGTTCAAAGAGCATAAGAAAATGCAAATTTCAGAAGCTTCTTGCATAAAGAACAATACCAGAGGAGGCAAAGAACCCAGATAAAGGGGCTCCTCTGTCTCCAAGCCTATCAAGACTGATAGACGTACTCAGATAAGCACCAAAGAACCGAAAGCCCACACGCAGAGGGGAAAAGTTCAAAAGTTCAGTCATCAGGAAGACCACAATCTTCAGCCTCAGGACCACCGAGAGACCCCCATATGACCACCACAGCAAACCACGTGTGCCCAGAAGGCAGTGGACCTATTGAACATGAGAGGCAAGGACAGGTGGGGCCAGGGGTTGAATATGCATGGCAAAGTTGTGCAATGTATTGCATATGGAACACCTTTGGGAATAAAGGCGTGGGTCAGACTGAGGCTCGGGGCACAAGTTTTGGAGAGCTATCTCACTTGTGTCAGGCGCTGACATACATACCCACTTCATAACTACCCCAGGTTGTGGAGTCTATTTATTTATTCCGTGTATTGCTTCAGGCCAACTTCAGTTCCTGTCCAGCCTCCCTTTCTACCGGAACACAGCATACCTGCAGCTATTTTCCAAGGTATTCAAGATTACCTGTAAATTCTGAATTCTGCTGGTCTCAGAGGGTCAGGTACATGCTGTAAGAAAGAAGAATCTCCAAAGAAGTTCAATCAGGCTGTTCTTTTTGGACTGAGCCATCTTATCATTGGGTGTACCAGAAGAGATTTTGTACTGCTGGTGTACAGGTTGGACTGTCTTGTCTATGACATTTTTCACCCAGCACATGACAAACATTGCAGGAGAGCCAGTCTCCTGGTGATGAAAGGTCCTAAATGCTATCCCAGCCACTTCAAGTACTTGTCCATAAGTCTCTAATTCCAGTATATCTTTCAAGGTTGTTGTAGAAGTTTTGGACTGCAAGCAAGAAAAATTATACCAAACAGGTGGCTTTGCAGAGCACCCTCACTGAGGATATCCTTGCCTCTGTTGCCAATTAGGTATGAGCTGGCCAAATTAAACTCAGCCAATACAGAGAAATTTGTCAGGCCAGTGCTGCTGAGCTCCGAGACAGTAATTACTGAGTGTAATTGAATAAAATGCTGTCATAGCAGTGTTTTGTGGGGAGAAAATTCAGGTCACATAAAAAAAATAAATATTGCTGTGAAAAATTCTGAACACAAAGCATTCCCAAACCACACGTTTTTGTTTTCTCTTGGTTTGGTCAAATAAAAGTCAGATGTTTTAGAAAACAACCCTTTTCTTTGCCAGGAATTACCAGCAGAACTCTGGAAAGAGAACTCCCCACAGTTCTGCTATGGTAAATCTAGGTTGGCAGGTCAGAACTGAAAAAGTCTTGCATAAAAGCATCTAGTTAAGCCAGGAAAATGCTGACCTGGATTTCACATAGATATTTCAGTCATTCAGTGTTATCTTCATTTTCCCAGCCAGATATTTCACAGACTGCTGAATTAAGGCAAACTGTTTCTGTGTGATATTTTAGTGCAGTGAGCAGAATGCTGAGGCACATTGTACAGTGACATTTAAATTTGCTCTAATATAGCATATGGATTTATAAACACAACAGTCATTCTTTTCACAGAAAATAATGTCTATTCTGTAACGCCTGAAATAAAGCAATTTAGGACTCTCATGACTGGGGTCACAGCACAGGCAACTGGACACGAGAAAATAATGGTTTGCTTCTCAAATAATGGTTTGCTACATCCTTCATTGAAGTTATTTTTCACTCATATTCACCAAGCACCCACAACATTTCTCTGATATTTACTAAGCAGCCACATATTTACCAAGTACCAAAGGAAAGCAGAAAAGGAAGGAAAACAGCTGATTGTGCTGTGTCGTACTCCCAAAACACAAAAGTTTCCTGTAAGAACCCAGCAGTCTTTCTGTTAATTGGCCTCTCCTTATCATAATCAAGAAGTAAACCCAAGAAACAGGAAAAAGATCACTAAAAGGAAATGATAATGAGATTGAGACTAGCATTTTGGAAGTCTGCTGAGGGGTGATTCTGCCAGAACTTAACCTTGGAGTTAATTAAAATTCAGACATAGCTTTATCAACATTAATTTAACCTTCTCTGTGAAGCACTGCTTAACAGCACCTGGGAAGCTCCTCTATTTGCTAGAATAGAAGTTGTGTGGGGTTTGAGTCAAATTAGGATTTTCAGAGCAAGAGGCAAATTCTGCAGATCTCCACTGTGCCAATAATCTCCATGTAGCTATGCTACAATAGCATCTTTCTGCTGTCATTTCTGGCTGGGGCTGCTCCTCTGCCCAGTATTTTCTCTTTTCTTGCTGAAGAGTGTCCTGAGACACTATGTCTGAATTTATCTCCTTGGAGTAAAGATACCAGAGGGTTCAGATTAGGAACAGGTCTCCTATTAAAAGAAATATTTTATTGTTAATTAATGTTTCTCAACTTAGTAGTGTAGATCGGTCAAAGAGAGAGACTATAAATTAAAGGCTTAAATTGTCACTATTACTAGCAGAAAATAAAATGTAGTTGCTAATTACACTTGGTATGGTAGTAATGAGGAAAGCCAGTTAATGCTCAGTTTTGCTACTCTTAGGGAAGGCAGGCAGCCAGAAGCTCTTTTGGGAAATAGACTGCCAATGCTGGGCAAACAAATCTCAAACAAATAATCAAGCTCTGTCAGTATCTACCGGGTTTTTTTTGAAGCAAAACAAATATTCAGCAATTTAATGGTCTCCTTATGGAAAAGATTGACTCCAGGAGTTCGGTTTGGAAATTCTTCTGACCAGGAGGTAACCTAAAAGCATTCTCACTATTGAGTTATCAGTACCTGCTTCTCAGGAAGCCCTAGGAGACTGGAAGAGCCTGGGGATCTACTAAACCACCCTGCTCACACAGGATCAAACTGGTGGCCAGCCTATAGTTATTAATCACCTCTGTCTTAGCACCCTCAGGCTGATAGTGGGCAAAAAGCAAGGAGGAGAGGGCTGTTCCCTCTAGTTTTGGGTGGAGCTGAGTATCAGGGCCAATCTGAGCTACTTGGACTCTAGCAACTCTGTTTCTCTGTTAAGCAGAGGTATCTAATTATTCCTGTGTGATGATTTTGGGCTTACCAAATTAAAAACAACACAACAGCTTCATCAACCCATTAGTCTAAAGAGTAAATATGCAAATTTGAAGTATATGTCACCAAGCTGAACTGGAATAACCATCTCATTTGTGCAATTAAAACACAAGATGGAAAGCACTTGAATAGATTAATATTTCACTTGAAATTAAGGCTTGAATGATAATGCAACAATGGAAGCTTGCATTTCTGTTAGGAATTAGAGATCTTGTGATAACAAAATCAGAAATAAGACACAAAAAGTGAGAATGAATTGAAATTACTTCTCACACAGGTGCACTGTTTTAAATGCATAAATATAACAGCTTGATTCTGTTATTCATGTTGATGGCAGGGTGGCATAATCTGAATAAAGCAAAACCCACAACCAATATAAGACATGCAACAAGAGAGTACATTCACATTTGGAAAGCACAGCAGCCTCTAGATTCCTTAGAGAGCAGTACTTAAAGCAACAGGAAAATGGGAAATGAGCTAAACTACCCTCACACTGCATCACTCATTTCTGCAGGAGAACAGTGCATTGGGAAGTAGGACCAGTCACAACCCAACCCAAGACTAATTAAGAGTTACTGTGTGTATATTGTATATACTGTGTGTATATGTATATTTAAAAAATATATATTTTAATGTTGTTGTCTCCTCTTAGATATTGAAGCTGTCTTAAGACAATCACTTTTTTATCCATCTTGGGTTGCTGTTACAGTCAGTGTCAGGTGAAGTGGTGGTGCTTTCACTCCTCATACAGTTATTGCAGTCTCTATTTGACGTAGAACTTTTCTTAACTTTATTCCACAATTTGGTAAGTCTGCAAAGTTTTATGTCCCTGCACATGCAATGCAAACTCACATTGTTTTCTTTTGATTTCAACTAATTGCTTTAGAAAGTATTGCCTCAGGGTCAAATTCTGAACACATTAAAGCCAGTTAAACCCCTAATCTGTTAGAGTAGGTTCAAATATTGAACATATTGGAGTCAATGAAAATTGTCATTCACCTCTTTCTAGAATTTTCTTTTAGGTTGAAAAAGGCAATCTCAGATTAAATACATTTTATAATTAGCCAATTATGCCTTAGAATTTCTTCTAGAAATTTTAGTAAAGGCAGCATAAATCTCTGGTGGTGTCCAAGAACTTGCGAGAAAAAGCTTTCATGGAGAAGTAAAATCCACCCAGGCAGAAGATGGATATTTGTTAATTAGGGTAATGGTCTTGCTTCTTTAACTTACAGAAATATAATGCATGGCTTTGCTAGGCATGAAATTTGTTAAGTACAAAATCTCATTACCAATGGAAAAGTCAGCATAACCATTGCTATGTAGAAACATCATATAAAAATAAGGCTTTTCCACATCTGCAAAGAACTGCACTTTCTGCAAGTGAGTTGTCGTGGTTTGACATGGAAGTGAATTTTTTCCAGGAAGTTGGGTCAAACCAATTAGTAGTCAGGTTTGGATATTGGCACCTGGAGTGACCACTGAAAGTATGGACACGCCTCTGAGAACACAGGGGGTTAAAAGCAAGAACTCCCAAGAAAACTCTCTCTTTTGGTTCCGGTCATCAGAGAGTGCAGACTCCCCCCCTGCCCAGCCTTAGGCTGGGTGGGGGAGGGGAAGCCACACGGCCTTGTCCAGGTAGGCCGAGGGGGCTGAGGGTCTGGAACCCAGCCAGCTCCTGTGGATGGAAGGGTGGAGAGAAGCAGAGATGCCTTTGCCCCCCCCCCATGTGGGAAAGAGACAGAGAGCCTGGCGGCACCTGAAAATCTGCCGGCAGAAGAGAAGGAGAAGGGGGGGGGAAATGCCCAGCGTGGGAGGCAGAACGCCGGACTGAGATATCGGCCGTCCAGGGAGTCTGAACTTTTAACCCTTTCGAGGGAATGAGGGCTTTTTAAAAGTATTACTCCTCCTTGATTTGTAGTGGAAGAGAGATAGTCCGGGACCTGAGATGTTAGAAGAAGAAATATTTAAGTGAGAGGAGATGAAGAAGTAGCTTTTAGCTGGACTTTTCTTGTTAGCCATGGACTGAACCAAAATCTCCTGCAATAGAGACTGCATTTTAGGGGGATGCAGTGGTGACCCAGGGAGACCTGTTTCAGCTTCGAACAGCACAGGAATGGCGAGAAACGAAGAGAGCTGAAGAGGGAATGGTGATACCCTCTGTCTTCGGGAAGAAGATGAGTCCTGTTTTTAGACCCCTCGGCCCCAGGGGAAAATGGGGGGGACTGTAGTCCCAGGATGAGAAACTGAACTGTTATATCTTTAGGTCCATGGCAAAACATCCTTAAAAGAGCCCTATGAGCAGTCTGTCCATGCACGGTGGTGAGAGCACTGTGACATAGAATGGAGAGTGTCACACTGGCAGATTTTTCTTCCGGGCAGTTGCCATGTGTGACAGGGAAACACAGTGGGGCAGCTGTGTTTCCTGGGGGGCCTGTGGTGCAAGAGAGACTTCTCTCTCCCTTGATAGTTTAAGCATAGATTACCTGAAGGGTGGTAATTTGATCAAGAATCCCGGGTGATGTTTCATGGCTGGGTGTGTTTGGAATTGAGAGGAGGAGGGGTGGTTTTAAAAAGTCTTCATCCTAGATTTAGTTTATGTGTTTTCTGTATTAGTAGTAGTTTAATAAAGTTTTTTTCCTTTGTTATTAAGCTTGAGCCTACTCTGCTCTGTCCCTGATAACATCTCACAGCATTTATTTAGGGAAGGTGCATTTTCATGGAGGTGCTGGCATTGCGCCAGTGTCAAACCATGACATGAGTTTATCCAATGCTATCAAGCAAGTTATTTGTTAAAATTGAGTATAAATAATAAATGGGAAAGATATTAATTCATCAATATGAAGTGAAAACCAGAGCAGGTGGCACCTTCCTGTGCTCCAGGCAGGTAGCACTAGTGGTACTTTCCAGAAAAGTACATGGCGTGGGAAGGATCAAAGATAACTCTCATTTTCTCTTAATTTCAATTTTGAACAAAGATTTTGAATTTCCATCCTGTGCAGTGCCAGTAACAGACATAAACCAAAAATGACTAAGGAAGAATTGCAATTTTGAATAGCAAAATATTCAAATTACTTTGTGCATTTTTAAGTGTGATTGCCTCCTTTAGTAGCTGTGTCCTCTCGCTAACTGAATAGATAACCAAGGACTGAAATCCTTCAATGGGGATGGCTTTCATCAGAAACCAAGCTGCTCATGGGATTATGGCTTTAAAAAGGATCCTTTCCATTGATCATTGAGAAATACTTTCCCTAGGATGGGAAGAGATGAACAACTAAAGTGGAAAGGAAGGAAAAAAGCATAGAAAGTAAAAAGGAAATTGCCCATGGCCTTAGAACATGAACAAGAGTAATAGCTCTTACTATCTCTATATCTGCTTGTAATATTGGTTTAGAAATTTTATAAAGTTTAAGAGCATTTTACAGAAAATATTCAAGTCTGGATCTTCAAGAGTACCTGGACATGACTCTGTTATTAAGAAACCTTAATTTTAATGTGAATTAGAATCATCTCAGTATTGCAAGTCAACTCATCCACTCTTCATTTTCTGTATTGTGCCAGAAATTCTATTTCCACAAAACATCTTGTTCTTGTGATTTTCACTCAAGTATGACTGCAGAAGTCACAGCTCAAGAGTTTGTACTTCTCTGAATTCATTCATAACTCATTTCACATGATGGCATTTGAATTTAAGTTCAGAAGCAGATCACACTCAAAATTTCCTTTTTAAGAATGGCAACTCCTGCTTAGCTGAGCTGCTCTCCAGGTGGACTGGAGACAAATTTACTTTATTGGCTGGATTCCTGCTTTTTCAGGAACACACTGCTGTCACTGCACTTCTCAATGAAGTCCTGAAGGAGCCAGCAAATGCCTCATTACAGTAATTTTTGTTCACTTGCTTCAGGTTTTTGATACCTTTCATCCCTGCTGACACTGCAAAGTACTGATGCAACTCCATATTTCTCTCCCAGCTTGCATACATTTTGTTCTACTGAAATTGCAAATTGAGATGCAGGCATAAAATTCTTGTTCTTTAGATTTTGTCAAAACTGTAACTTTTCAAAGGTCAGGTTCTCAGTTGAGTGTGTGTGCACGTATATATATCTTAAACTGATCAGATGGGGATCTATTTAGTTAAATTGAGTGCAAAATCTCATAAGCAAAATAAATTCTATTGTAAGCAAGAGACTAATCTCAGGATCCTCTGAAACACTCTTTACAGCCATCTTTAGATTTTTTATTCTCAGTCAAGTTCTGCCACCCAGTTCATCACAATGGTTACATAACCTTTATAAAATATACTTTGATTTTTAGTAGAGTAAAACACATTACCTGGATCTATTGCATTATCCGTGTTTCTCTGGCTTCGGCTTGCCAGGCTCATGGTAGCATTTCCTGCCACTTTTTTTGCTGGAGAGGGTTTCTTTATAACTGGTTTTGGCTGCTTCTGAAGTTTGGTGATATTGTTCATTGCATTTACCATTGATATGTCAACATGTTGGGTTAAATTTGTCAAAATAGTCCCTGCTTTTACTTCAAGCACAGATTCAATGAGCTCCTTGAGGCCTCTATGCAGCAGGGGGATATCTGGCTGAGCCAATTTACTTAGCACAGGTATGCTTGTGTTCACTTTCTGGATGCTCTTGTTGGTGTCTTGGCACAGCCCCCAGGCCTCGTGAGCAGTCTTATTCACAAGTGGAATGACGTTTGAGAAACGGATCGACTTGGCTTCCAGGGCCTTGATCCTGGAACTCAGTGCCTGGAGCTGAAGTGAGACCATGTGTTCTTTCTCTGTTGAGGCAGCTTTGGTAGTTTTTAATGAGCCACAGTTAGTTGCCAAAAACTTGGAAATGTTTGACTCTATATTCAGAAGGCGAACCTCATGGTCCTTTGAACCCTCCACAGAGTCAAATAATTTTTCTTCCAGGCGGTTGATATCTTGCTGCTGCTTTTCCACTTTTGATGACGTATCATTTAAAATAGAGAAAACTCTACTGAAATTGTGGAGGATACTTTTGTCAGACTCCGTGTAGGGAAGATCAGAAAGGGATGGTGCTACTTGTGAATTAATTTTGTATCTCTTGTTATAAAGCAGTGACTGAAGGGATTTATTCAACTGTTGGAACTGGGGAATAAAAGCCAGGAGGCTGTTGAGTTCCTCACCTCTGCCACAGCAAACTTCAGTCTCATTTCTTAGAGCATGTAGCATGTCTTTCAGTACATAATTATCTTGAATAGAATCAATAGCATTGTTTACTACTATCATGGTCTTGTTTAATCCATCCTCTATTTCCATGGAGCATTCATTAACACGACTCTCAAACAGTTCCTGATAAGCCTGAGATTCATTTTTAAGTCCTTCCTGAGTTTTGAAAAGTTCCTTCATTGCAGAACTCATTCCGTCAATGATAACAGTGAGGTTCTCAAGTTTCTCTTTCAATTCTTTAGCTTGGATTTGTTGCTCATACTCTGAAGTTAGACTAAAAGGTACCCCTTGTTCAATCAAGGGTTGTAGGATCTCCATATCATAGCACAAATCATTAATTTGCTCATTCATTCTGTCCATCTTATTGCCCAATGGAAGAAGCACATCAGAGAGGCTCTTGTTTAGAACAATCACACTCTCTTGGACTGCTGCCAGCTGTGCTTGGAAATCTGTCCTGCTCTCTGACAACACGTCATCACAGACCCCCGAAACAGAGTCTCTCTGAATTTCCAGCGCAACACTGAGATTGCTGATCTTGCTATCTTGCACTCTTAAGTCATCATAGATCTCCAGCACCATCATGCCTTGTCTCTTTACTTTCTCATGCAGTGCGATCATGTACTCTGTAACATTGTACTCCATGACTTGATCTGCAGAGGGGAGGTTTTGTCTTGAAGACTGTTCAGCTGATAACAGTTGTTCATGAGCATCTTTCATTTCACTAAGGGTCCTATTTAAAGATTGATAATAAATTACACTTACTGACTGTTGATGCTCCAAGTTAACTTCCAAGGACTTCTGCTTTTCTTGTAAAGCTTTCACAGGCTTCTCACAAGTGAGGGCCAATTCCTCTCTCATCTGCACCAGATGACTCTTCAGCTCCAGCATGTCAAGCTCTGTTGGCCCACTATCTTTCTCCTGAGCAAATTTATTTTGGGTTTCATTCAGATGCTTGATTAGTTCTTTCGTATTTTCAAGGTCACCTGACATGCTAGACATGGTCTTGAAAATTTGAGCCACGCTCTCTTGCATTTCACCTTGAAATACTTGAAAGTGTTCTCCAACTACATCTTTAATTAAGTCATTGATACTTCTGGATTTGAGACCTTTGGGGGAAAGGAGAAATATGGAAACAATCAAATCAACCGTGTTAGTAACATCTAAGTTTTTCCCACAATTTGAGTCAACTCAGCACTGCACAGAGGTGAAACACACATCCCTGCCCCAATTTACCCAGATATAGAGTAAAATGTATTCTGAAGAAGGTAGAGGATGCTCAGAGTTTATAAAGAGCTATAGTGTTTGAGGATTCATCCCTGTTTCAGCTGAAATCAGTGGGACTTTTACTAGTATTTTGAAAGGACAAACTACAACTCTACATGTAGTACCAGCTTTGACCTCTTCCCTAAGCTGTTTCTGAGCACTGAAAGGGAGAGATCTGTGTGCTTTTGTGGCTTGCTCATAAAAAATGATGTGTCCTTTCTCCACTAGGAAAGTAAGGCAAAAAAAATAATCTGCTTTACAAGATTATGGTCAAGAAATGAAAGCAGAGATGATTACCTTCCTACTGTATTGCATGTACTAGGTGATGATGCAACTACTGTGATGATGCACTATTGTGAGAAAGAAAAACAACCTTGTTGAATAGCTAAAGTTAGTAATACAACAACTGATGCAAGATGCAGGCATTTTAAAGGTAGAAACTTAAGTCTTGCATACTACAACTCCTTAAATAGCTCCTAGGAATTCTGATCCTGAAAAGCACTAGGCAGAAGTGAATGTGTGAATTCTGTGAAAATATGTTTCCCATATAGCCTTAGAGAGGTCAAGACAGGCATAACAGAGTTCTGCATAACATATTTCAATCAATTAGAGCAGTAGTTCTGCTCTGGTGTGAAAATAGAAGGAATTTAATTTATTCTTCAAAGGTAGCTTCTCTGTCCAACTAAAACACTGAAGCATTCTTTGCACAATTTTCATAAACCCTATGAACATTTGCAGCCAAACTGTGATATAATGATTAAACTCTTCAACCTCTACAATGCCCCAATGACCACAGGTTCTGTGATTAAAACTGTATTGATAAAGGCAGAAATTATCTGTTTCCTTTTTCCATTTTATTCTCAATTAGTTCTACAACCTGGAATATATTTCTTCATCTCTAAAACACTGATGCATGTCTTCAAAACTTATTTGAAGGCACATTCTCAGCAAATGCAGTACAGCATTTGCTGTACAAGTTTACTAGCCCAGGAAAGACCCACATAAGAAATCTAGCACGAGTTTCCTAAGAATTAAACTCCATTATTGTCACCTGAGGTCCCAAATGTCCTAGCAATTTTACATAAAGTATAATAAACAACAGTGATAATACTGAGATTACCTTTATTATCTTCCTTTTAACTACCTAAAGAGCAAGTCAATGACTAGTCAGATGCATGTACATGAATAGGCACATGTATGTGCACACTGAAATATCTGAGAATAAAGGTGTCCTGGCAGCTGAGAGGAAAAGCCAAGATATGAGCCAAGTTTAAAAACTGACATGTAGAAAAACCATTCCAAAGGATGATTTGGTCAGGTTACTTTCTGATGGTGAAAAGTATTCTGTGCTCCAAGAGACACAATGAGCTGTGAAGAAAAATTTAATGGCTGTAGAAAGAACCAGGGTTACTCTAAACTTTCTGTGAGGAATCCATTGAATTTGTTCATCTCAGCAACAAATCTTGATAACAGACCATTCATCTATGAGAGGCATTCCAGAGGGTCTGTATCGACCTTTTCTTTCTGTGACAGCCAAGAAGGTGCCAGCCTCACTCTCTGCTATTCCAGCCCCATGCAGTTGGACAGTGAATGTAGTATGGAGCTCAGCTCTGGTTTTCAGGTGTTCCCTTTACCAGGGGAGTGTAAAGCCTGCTAAACCAGACAGCTTTGGATTTATCTCTACCCTGCTTTCTGGCTAGGACAACTGGCTGGCTCATAAGCAAAGTGCAGCAGGGGCTGTGGGAGCACACTTGTGCACACAAAGACCTGACCCAAACTTGGTGACAACTGAGTATATTGTTAAGCTTGAGCTGCAAATACATGTGTGCACTCATGGATGTAACTCGATTTCTCTGTTGCTCATTTTGAAATAGAAAGGTCCAAACTACCAGTGAATGTTAAAGATCTCTTGCACTTTTAATGAGATGATAAATTTTTATTTTAGCTTCTGGCTGAAAACCAAAGGGTGTTATTACTCTGTGTCAACATATACTCTCTTTGCAGTTTCAATTATTTGAAGAATAATGTGCAAAATAAATTTATATACACAGGAGACTGAATTGAGGTTATATATGCATCTGCAAATGACATTTCTGACTTGGAAGTGATTAACACTCCATTATTGAGTTAATTTTGAAAGGAGTGTACATTTTAATAATAAAGAGGAAAGGTATGTATTAAATATGGAGTTAGAGAAGGAAGAAAATAATAGCAGGAAGGAAGCAGAGTTTTTTATATTAAAAAGAACACAAAGTTATTTTCCCTAAGTAACAGCTACCTGAGTACTGAAAGCAATTTTTAAAATGTACAACAGGTTTTATTAACTAAACAGAGGTGCATATCAGTTACTCCAGTGAGTGTTGCCCTCTATCAGCAGATGACATGTTTGTGTCACTGAAGTCATAGATGAAACCAAGAATTAAAGACTTTTTAAACTGTATTGAGTTGTTTTGTCACAGAATCAGACCTCGCTCCTCACAAACCCTGATACAAAGCTGGGTAGAACATTAAAACTTCTGTGATAAGAAAAAAGGTGATGTATGGAGTGTGAGAAAAGGACCTGGCACCAGAGGAAGAAACTGGAAAACTAGGTGAAGAAGGAAAATGCCTGAATAGCATAAAGCAACTACAGACTTAACTGTGCTTCAAAAGCAGATTGCTTCAGAATGGCAGTGGTACTGGGAAAGTTGTCTTTTCCTTCAGGTGAGCTTCTAAGAGTAATTTGTAGCAAGGTAGAATTGTCCAGTGTTACAGTGGATAGTATGGGAGATCCTTTCAGGTCCAGCTACTTTAGTATGCTGTTTATGCATTTGCAACTGACTGATATTTCCTGGACAGAAACTGCAGTTGCCATCTGTCATTGCACACAGAAGCCAATGGACACAATAACCTTTTCTTTGTGCCCTCCTTTCCTCATTCCTGCTGTTTACCTATGTAGAAGCCAAGATTAATCTGTGTTGGAATGCTCATAATTAGAGCCAAAGAATGTGGTTGATAGCATCATTTTCATTGGTGCTATATTTCCTTCATTAGGAGATCAATTGAGAAGATCAATCAAAAAGAAGGACATCAGCTGGAGATTTTTTCTGAGCAGGTATAATATAAAACATTACAGGATTACAGGTAAAACCAATAAAGGCTAGAAGCGCATTTTCAAAGAAGGAGGGTTTTGGACAGCAGATTTTTATTAAGACTTAAACCCTGAAACACAGGGAGTGCCAAAGCAGAAACACAGGATGCTAAAAAACACCTCTTAGACTAGCATGAAAATGACAGCTAGAACAAGAGAAATAGAAAAAAAAAAAAAAAGAATGAGCAGAAAGCAGAAGGGAAATAGAAAATATTAAAAGACAGATTAGATGTGCACCCAAAGGTCAAGAATGCCATCTAGCAATATGTGGAGAGGTGAAAGCGGGTCGCCAATCAAGAGATGGAATGAACTTGCATACAAGAGAGCCATCTAGCATGTTGCTGGAACAGCTCGGGAGACAGAGGACTGAAAATACAAAAAATGGGACCCAACTTGGTAAATCTGAGGGAGATACAAAACCACATATTGTTTTGTTCAGTTTTATGTCAATGTAAGGAGCTCCAGAACCTCTGTTCTATTTTTAAATAGTAGAAAAGTTGTCTGGATTCTTAAGTGTAAAATATGGTTTGGGCAATATTCCTGAAAAATGAGAAAAATATTGCACATTGAGGAAATGAAATCTGAAGTCTGAATCTGCTTGTTAAACAGCACTTTCAGCTGGGTAACACACAGATCTTGCTGCAGGATTCACAACAAATGGATGCATAATACTGCTGGTGAGGAACTGCCCAAGCTCCTGATCTCTAGCTGTGTCTTTCTCATATACTGAATATGAGTTCAGGTATTTATCAAAGACAGCCTAATACAATCAGGGACAAATTATTCAGCAGAATGTTTGCTGTACTATAAACCACTACATAATTTCTTACAGTTTGCCCTGTGTGTGTGAATTATATATTAAAGAAGATTGGTTAGACTTGGTAGCAAGACAAACATTATATCTTTTAGCAGCTGCCAGATAAACAAAAACAGACATAAGTATATTTGCAGATGCTCTAAGTAAATGAAAACACCTTGGTAGTGGCTTAAGCTGCCATGTAGATGATGAAACACCCAAGAATATAAATTTTTCGTCATTATGAAAGACACCATAGTGAATGTTGAAATAAACAAATTCCTCTCTTATGAAATGAAATTTTAAAAATGAGTTCTCCCAACAAGTGTTGAGTAATAGAATAGAACAATCTATGAAGATTTTTAGCCTTTTTTTTCCCTGGCACCTCTAACAGGGTGAGTGATTACATTAATTTATTTTTCTTACCTTTTAGAAAAGACTGGAAGTCTCTGCCCTTATCTTCATTGATTTTGCCTTCCAGAGAAGAAAGCATCTTGCTCACATCATTCATCGCAGCAGCAATGCTGTCAACCTTCTTCTGTAGAAAAGTCAGTTTCATCTCCTGACTGCTAATCTTCTCGTTCATTTTTTGAAAAAGTGCTTGGTCAGGAAACAAAATGAGAAAAAAAAGCCCAAAACAAGTATTGTTAAACATCGTTTAGTGAATAAATAGAAGAAAGTATAATTAACTGAGAGATATTAGCTAAAAGTGGGGTGAAAATTTTCTGAATTTTTAGTTTTGAATGAATCATCTTGATTTTTTGTCATGTATCATGTATTAGTGAGATTCAGCAGCACAGCGGTTACTAATTACTGAAGCATATGTATCCATTATAAAGTATTTATGATTCTACAAGAGTATTCTGAATGGTTAGCTTTTTTAAATCAACATAATGCCATTCTTCCTCCACCTAGCACCCTACAGGGTATTCAGTTAACTCTCATTTAGGCCATCTCCTTTAACACAATCACAAAAGCATACATTTTTACTCACCATTTATAACACAACTTCATGCATTTTCAAGGCTTGTGTCTGAAGGAATACATTATTTTTCCATTGTTAGGGTCAAAATAAAGACTTGTTCAACACAGCACCAAGGCAAAAAAACAGCTAATAGATAAATTACTTTGGAATAATGATTAGTCTATTATTAAAAATAGAAGCTGAATCTACAAAGTCAAGTTTGTTTTAAAACCTGCCCAAATTGCTCTTGACACTTGTAGTCCCCTCAGGAATAAAAAGGCCTAGATGGATGCTTTTAAGATAGGTAATGGTGAAGAATGCCTTGATGTTGAAAATTAGGACTCCACATGACTTCAGCCAGCCATTTGAGTTTGACAGGTATCAAACTTAGTCTGGGATTTTCAGAAGATGCTGACAAAATTAGATGTTTGAATTCCTGTAAGCAAAGCTAGAAAATCTCCTTCAACAATTCAGCCTAAATACCTGTGTTAGGCATATGATAGATTATCCCAAATGATCTGAGCTATATTATGACTTAAACTGCTATGGATGAGATTCTTTAGCATTTCATAAATATTTATAACTGTAAGTTTACAGTATTGCTGTTGATCCTTTGTCACTTTTCATTACCACACCAGTGTCTATTCCTATGGCAGCAAACAGTTCTAATCAGAAATCAAGTACAGGGGTCCAAAGGCTCCAAAAACCCCAAGCAAGTTATATGAAAAAGGGCATATTGTTCTGATGATTTGTATTCTTTAAAATTCTGGTATGTAAAGATAGGTACATGTTGTATGCGGGGTTGGTTCAGTTAGAGAATTTAATAAATGTTAGTTAGGTCGGTCCCCTGTACCCCTATCTTCCCCCACAATTGTTTGCCCCGAGTCACTTACCACAGGAGCTCTTACATGTCAATCTCATAGCCACTCCCTGATTCTTCTTGAAAGTTCTGTATCAATCACCCCACCTTTGCAATGCTATTTGTCCCAGAACACTGTACCCACCTCTGTTATGTTCCCATGGGTTGTTATGTTCTATGTCACTCCCCTGTTGTCTGTCCCTATTGGGCAAGGGGGATTTCCGCCCCTGTCCACCTGCCCCCTATTTAACCCAATGCTTTCATTGTCCATTTTGTCCTCCCGCCGACCTGGGGACAGTTACTCACGCCATCGCTGCGACCACGCAGGGAACAAAAGTTCTCAGGTCCGCAAAGTGTGCCTCTCTCATCCCTTTGCTTCCTTCTCAGTGTAAGGCTATGAAAGCTGTGTACCCACACCGGAGCGCTCAGCACCAGCAGGGAGGCAAGCACCTTAGCCCCAGAGCGTCCATGCATGAGGCAGCTGCAGTCTCACAAGGGGCAGTGCTAGCCGGGCTTCTCAGCTGCCCGAGGCTGCAGCGAACAAAAGCCGCAGGTACAGATGCAGATGAAGCAGGCCAACACTCATGAGAATGCTCTCCTGTAGAGTCATGTTGCTTGTAAATGCCATAATATTAAGAGCCTGGAGAGTAAGGCTTTTTTAGGTTAGGATTTTAGGGTCTCCAAATGTGTTCTCTGCCCAAGGTATCTATTTACACAGACACTAAATTATTTCTAACTTAACCACCTCGTTTAGACTGGCAATTCTTCCGACTGGCACTGCAAAGACACGCCATTGATAGACCTTTGTCTTCATAATACAGCTTTATGAGAGACTTAACAGGTCTGGACACTTGTGCTTGAATTGTTACTATGAGACAGGGATTTGAATTCATTAGCGGCTCACACACAGTCACCCAAACTGATAACTAACCTGCAGGGTGTAATGTTTTTTTGAAGCTTGGTTTCTATCAGTCCCCACTGAGGGAGGAAGAGAAGTTAGATGAACCTGAAAGTGAGATTTTATGCCTGAAAGTGGTACAGCTGCAACATGGGAGCTGGGAGCAGAACCTGACTTGTAGAGCCATAGCAGCTGCGGATGGAATGACAGACCAGAGCAGTCAGGCCTGGCCCCAGGCTGTGTTCGCAAGGTTGACAGCCAGAACAGGTATATCACTCTTTGTAGACTGACCCAATTTGATTTAAAAATAATTTGAAAGGCAATTAACATGGAGGTTAGAGATTCCAAGTTCAGATTTATTTCTCAGAGTATAATTCCTACCAATAGAAGTGGCATGTCTCAGTGCTCTATTGATCAAGCTCACTTTTTCATAATAGGCCCTGTCTGCTTTACTAAACATCCGCCTCCCTCCAGCCCTGAGAGACTTGGTTGCTCACACAGTATCACCAAGGTACAACAGCCTAAATCCCTTTCAAAAATACCACTCTAAATCTCCATGCCAGATTCAATCTTTCCCTCTCTTTTTTCTCCTGTCTGTTAAGATCTAAAATAAAGCACATACACGCATATAAGCACATGTATGTGTAAAATCTCCATAAATCTCTGCAGCAATCTTAATTATGACATCCTGTTCTCTCAGCATGCATTACAGCCCAAAAGAACGTATTTAAAACTGTAAAACACAAACCTGAGAATATAACCCGACTTATTTATTTGCTTCAGGAGAATGTTTCTGGATATAGGCCAATAGATGAGTGACAACAACACCACAGCGTAGAATAGATGATGGTTATACAAAAAGCCAGTGTAGACAAAAATAAGCATCAATAGATTCAAAAGGAAGGTAGTAAAAAAGTTCAAGGAATATACTTCCATTAAACACTCCTTTACATCATGGCCAATTTTTGGCTCCTCAGCATGAAAAGTACATGAAAATAGAAAAGGGCCACCAACTGAGACCAGGCAGACATGGCCAAAGTCACTTGCTGCCTCCAAAAATTGTGAACATTGCAGAATTTCTCCAAGAAAAAGCTGCCATCAACTAGGACACTCGCTGCCCTTGGAGCCCCAGACTTCACCTCTGACCTGACCCCAAGACACTGGGGCAATGAGGTTTTATCCCCATGAGAAATGGCCACCATTCATGTCACAGCAAGTGTAGCCGACAGTGTGGTGACACCTCCTAAAATGGCAAACATCACAGGATTTCTCCCAGAACACAGCTTCCAGCAATCAGCAACCAAAACATGGAGAAGCTTTTCACACAGCAGTCATCTAACATAGGTTCTCTATAGGTTCTCAAAAAATAAATCTTTTTTGTTACTGACCAGCTCTTAACAATTCTCATTTTTCTGTACATACTTCTGTAAGACAACACTGACATTATATTCCAAAAACATAATATCCAGAGTATATAAAGTAAACACAATAATGAGCAAATGTATAAGGCATTAAGAAATACTCTCAAGCATCTCTGGCATAAATGTTTAAACTCTCGCTATGTTTCTTGGTTATTTGATCATCCTAGACATAGTGGCTTAAAACATGCCTGAGCTACCCTTGTTAAGGTTTGAAACATCTTTGTACTGATTTTGAATAAAGAACCAATATTTGTAAGAAAATACGTAGCAATAATCACTTATTCAGATAGTCAATAACTTCATTACATTTTCTTCTATGTGCAATGCTAGTCTGTACTACTTCTGTATTTGGGCTGGGTTTTTGGCTTTGTTTTTTTTCCTTTAACTTTCTTTTTTCTCCTTCTGTTAATTATTTTATTGTATTCAATGAGATAATAATTTAAATATTTCCATACCAAATACTTCCCTGGTTTTAATTTAGGCACAAACCCCTCTGTTATTTCTAACCTGCTGGTACATTTAAATTCAGTATCTTCTGCCCATCTTTATCAGAAGAGCAAACTACTGCACCATGACTGATAGAAATTGACATTGGATTCAGGTCCCTTCAGTAGGCAGAGGTTTTCCTCAAATCGTTTTTGCAGTGATCTCAGTGACTGGGTAAAGGTGAGAGCAATTTTAACAACTGACCTGGCCCACTGGGGTCTTGCAGAGCTCCTGGTGTCTTCTCACCAACAGTTCTGCTGCTTTCAGCCTGGTTTCTGTGTATAACTGATTGCGGTTCTTGAGCTAGAGAAGGGAGATAAAGGAAAGTAAAGGATGTGAGTGAATCACAGAATAGGATAATTGGGATGACTGCACAACAATTTTTTTCTTTATTCTGTACCAGCTGTACCAAAGCCTAATCATCTGCAGTGACTCTTACCTGGTACATGTAGTGTGGGACCACATTGCTGAAGTTGGTGACTGGCTTTATAAAAGATTTCTGAAGAGTGGCAGAGGCTGGTGTTAATATTAAAACATTAATATATCATGCTGTATAATGAACATAATTTTTAAATGCCCAGGTCTAAAAATTCTAGAGGAATATTTTAGAACTATATAAAACAGCAGTATAAAGACAATACAGAGATTGTCAGCTGTAAAATTAATTAGGGGTTTCTAATGGTTACAAAATTAAACAGGTTTGTTGAAACTGATTTTTGGGTTGGGTTTTGTTTGTTTGGTTTTGTTTTGTTATTTTTTACAGATTACACAGGTCTTCAACCATGGAAATCTTACTACTAAAGGCAATGGTGATACTACATTTTTGCAGCACCTAAAAAACAAAAACAATTTCAAAACATAATCAAATTCTAAGTCCCAAAAAATGTCATCTGACATTTCTGACTGGTCAGAAATTTTATACATATATACATATAAAAAAACTTTACAGAGGTGGCAATTTTGTAAATATTTTCTCTGGTGATTTCAGCCCAAAAGATCCAAAAGTAATTTGCAAATAGCTAGACTAACATTATTAATTCAATATCACAGCTGCAGAAACTGAGGCCCAGAAAGTTAAGTGCCTTTACTCACAAAAAGTAATGAACTGATCAGATAGCTGGGAACAGAACTGAGATTTCCATATTCCTGACATACATTCTCTAGCCATCAGGCTTAATGATGTTGTTTTATTTTACTTTTTTGAAAAACAAAATATGTACAAATTAGATAATACATTTACTAGTGCAAATTTATATAAATTTTTATATACTCGCTCAGTTTGTGGAACATTTTTAAGTCAATCTTCCTGGAGGAGCATATCTAAGGAATGCCACTTATGTGGCACTAATGCAATTTCCAGTCTTTAGTACAGTACAAGGAGAATAACTTGGGTATGGTGACATTATTTTACACTTCAAATATTAAAATCCAGTTTAGCCATAATTCAAGTTTCCAGGGAAACATATTAAAATGCAGAGTCAAGAAATTCCATGTTTCATATAGTTCATTTGAAGATAAATAGACCACAATTAGGACAACATAAGGTGTTTAAGTTGTAAATTAAGGATGCTTTAAAAATTAGGATAGGAACTCAGAGGAAATTATCATATGGACCAATAGTTTGATAGATTCTTTTGAAATTGCCTCATGAGAAATACAAAATACTCAAATGGTTATAATTTCAACAGCTTCTGTTATCTTTCTGTGGCATGGTTTTTGACAGAAGCTAAATTCTTGCGGTCAGCCCAACTCATTATATAGAATTTATCAGGTGGTGTTGTGGCGATACAATCTATGACAAGGGAGTCAGATACTTGCCTGTGATAAAGACCAGCTAATCAATGGCCTTTTATTCACTGGTCTTTCCGTTGCTCTAAATGCATTCACTGACACTGTTGGTGCTACAGATGCCACTTTTTAACATATATATACTATCCACCTTATCTTTCATCCTCCTTAATAAACCAATTGCCCCACATTCTAGAATACCCAAACCCTTACAGTTTTATTCACTCCAAGTTTCCAAGGACACATATTTCTCCCCGTGTTCCTGTTTTACTAATGCTTTAAAATTGTTCAGGTAACATAATGGCTGTGAGACCAAGCACACAGAGATCTCTGTCAGAGCAAACCAGCCATGGAGCAAGCCCAAAGTGCACTGCACTGCCTTTGACAGCAGCAAGGACTGGAGCCAGCGATGCACACACACACCAGCCTCACCCACAGATAGTCACATATTGTACACTTATCGCATTTCACCGTGGTACAGGAAAGGTACTTGGCAAGTAGCATTAGAAATTCAAGCTTTTCATTTGTGAAACAAATTCAGAGGAGTCACTGGCAATATAGCTTCTCCTACATCATTCTTCCAGCAGTGCTCAGGCCTTTTCCAAAGGAATCACTCCAAGACATCATATGGTGATTACATTTATGTACCCCTTATTCCCCCAACTGAGATCTCCCATTGTAGATGCTGGATAACAGCAGGTGTGATGGGAGCACCAGACCAAAAACCTAATACACATACTCTTTAGGGTAGAAATAGCCATAAAATTACTTACATTTGAGACCTTTTAAAAATTAGACATGCCATGCTCAGTTTAAACAAAGGAAAAAAAAAAAAAAAAGAAATTCAAATGAGACACCTAGACCCACCTTAAAGGTGCCATTTACAATAATAAAGCACCACAAACAAAACAAAAAAAGCAGCAATACGAAATCCTGAGCAATGAGTCCTTCCAGTTGTATCAGAAAAACAGGTAATGCATATAGATATTTAACATTAGGTGTCTATCATCCAATATATTGGCCTAGATGTATAATTTATTGTCCCATGTATTTTTAAACATAGCACTCAAAATCATTTCAGGGACTATTAAAAAAAAAAAAAAAAAAAAAAAAGATTGCGTCTTTTAGACTCAATTTATCTTTGATGAAGCAGGAGTGGCTGAAGGCGTTTCCCAGAGAGGGGGTTAAATAGTTTCCTCCCGTTTCCTGTGTTTCAAGGCGAATTCCCACCTTTTCTGCGTGCCGCTCCCCGCACGCAGAGGATGGGACATCGTGCGGCCATCTGCTGGAGAAACGGCATCACTGCCACTCCAGGGAATTTCGTGCTGACAGCGGCTGTGGCAGAGCCGGCTGCTGGCTCTAAACCATAGAATTCGGTGTTCCGAATGCGCATGGGGGAATAGGCATTCCTTTACTACACACACGGATTTAAAATAAAGCTGTGTTTAACAAAAGCGACACGTCATGAAGTCTACAACTCCGACTTTAAGTGTCCTTTTGTTTTAGTGGTTTTGCTCCCAGTTAAGGATTTGATATTCTGAGATCAAAATGATGATGCTTTAATTGTTGAATTGTCCATATTGACTTTTCTCGTTAGACTTATAAAAATTACATCCACATTTTTTCACACTTATAAATTTTCTTTAAAAATTGCATTGTCCATGCTGGAATAGGATCCATGTCTTAGCCAATTTGGTCATGTGTTGCCACAAGAAAGGTAAGGTTACAAATAGTGATCTGAACGCATCACTTCCATCTCTCTCACTACTTTACTACCTTGAGAAGCATCTGTAGCCAAGCAGTTACAACAGGGCTACCGAATAACACTTTGAGATGTTTGGTAATAGTTATCAGGTAGTGGTAAGTGGTTTCTCCTGCCTAGACTATCAGACTGAAATAGATACATATGACTTCACTCTGTCAGGCAGAAGCTAAATCAGAAGGAATTTTAAATCAGCATTTGCTACAAGCAACCCACATCACACTAACAGTGCCTTTCCAGGATTGTCAGAACACCCCAGTTCCCTTGGCACAGAAACCCTTCAGTAACAATTCTGTTGTTGAACAACAGAGAGGCCAAGTGGGAGGCTCAGTGAATCGGGAGAGCCCCACTCAGCACTTTCAATGCCTTTCCCCTGCTGTTGTGGAGCACAGGAAGACAAGGCTATTGGACTCCTGGCTGTTCAAGTTCATTAGCCCACGTCCCTTCATGGGAATTGAATAATACAGGCAGGCTTGTGCTGGTGGTCTGCTCCTCATGGGAGGCAGGATTCCAGAAGTAAGAAAGAAAAGCTTCTGTGACATAACACCTTTCATGCCAATCTCTTTAGGCACTTCTACAAGGATTAATTAATTAAATATCCCAGTGCCCCTGTGAGATAAGTGTCATCTCAATTTTCTAGATGGGTAAACTTGGTTATGCAGATTATAAGTGGCTTCCCCAAGTTATTCAGCAAGCCAGAAGAGGTTTGAAAATAGAACCCAGGAGATGTAACACCCACTCCTGTAACACTTCACAGCACTTTCCTTTATTCTTATTTTTTACATAGATGCCACTACAAATTGAGTTATACAGATTTTCTTCCTGATCAATGTTTGCCTGTTATTTTGATGCCATTTCAATTTTGTCAGCTGTGACCTCCCCCTTCAATGCTACCCTTTACATTTTTTTAATTTATTTTTGCTAATGTTTGCTCTTTTCTGAAAGGAAACATTTAAAACACTTGATCCATGCTCACTGGACAGCCTTGCTGACTGACTGTGCTCTGTTATAACTGTTAATATCTGGCTCCACACTGCTATGGAGGAGAATTTTGTGCCTGCCAAGGTTCTGGCTCTTTGGCACTGAAATTTCCCTCCTGGATGTGAACAATAGTGATTTTTCTTCATTCCTCTACATTAATTTTTAATCACAGCCCTTTACTTTACCACTGCTGATTGAATTTCCTATCACATCTAATAGCCTTTCTTGCAATATTCATTCATTTAAAACCTGTAAGCTGATGCCATATCTAATTTTTCAAGGACTGCTTGCTTAAGGCCAGCAGCAAAGAAAGAGCTTTTATACAGATGTAAAATTACAGTATGATCCCACGTGTTTGATCACCAGGGCAGAGGTAAAAAAGGGCACAATTATACAGGGATCATGCGTAATACCTAGAAAAATTCAGTCACTGTTGAAATGAACAGCAGAAGAACTACAAAATTCAGAGAACTAAAAAAAAGTTGATACATTATTTTATCGTAAACAAAATATATTCTCAGAGCCTGAAACCAAAAGGCAAAAGAGTAACACTGCTCTAGAGGAATATTACAGCAAGTATTCAATAGAGGACCTGGATTTAATTCCCCCAGCACTGCAATTCTCAATAACTAAAAGGTCAAAAGTAGAGACACACTGAATGCAAACTCCTTATTTTAGCAAAATAAAATATGGCTGGAAATTTTACGAGTTTTATTTAGAGTGCAAGAGCAGAAAAGACATTCCATTTAGATGCTCTGGAAATTCATGTAGAGGGAAGAGTCAACATCCCAAAGCATTTTAGATTCCTGTGCATTTTTTCTGGTTTTGAATTTAACAGAAAGCACTGCATTTGTTTTCAACAGAGCCATTTGCTCACAGATCAAACTTGCATTGTTTTCTTTTGCTGAAGTGAATAGTTCAGACCCTTACAACTCTACCCACCTTTGGATTGGCAGTGTTGCCCACTGTACCCAGGACAGCACTTCCACTCCAGTGATGTCACTATTTTATGTTTGATTCTGTAAGCCTGGTGTGTTGTTGTCTGGGACCTGTGAAATGAGAACAATTTAAATCTATTTTAGGTAACCCAAGAGGAGCTGTAAGATACCTGCATAACTTCATTACATTATCTCACTTGTCATATCCTTTTATTACTGCTTGAAATTCAAAGTGAATTCTAACCAGGATTTGATGTTTCATTAGCAATCACAGCTTTAACATTGCAACCTCCAGATTAACTGCATGAATTTTAAAGTAACCTGATGTCTATTTAGATTTCTTCCCAGAATATCTTACTCAGGATTCAAATATTACAATCTTTTATGGAAGACCTTAAAATTAATAACTACTAAACTGAAAAAAGGGAGCCGTAAAGATTTTCATATACCACTTTTCTTTGAGATTGGTAGAAAAATGCATTCACAATAAATTTACACCACATCAGTACACACTCAGCACACTGGAAACCTTCCCTTCTGATTATTGTAACCAAGATTATACAAACATTAATCCAATAAAGTGTGAAAAATTCCACTCTGGATATCAGGGAAAGGAAGGCCTTTCTATGTAATTGTGAGACCTCAGTTATTACTTTTACAGCATGCAACTGCAGAGGAAGCAGTAATATTATTTCTGTGTTCCAACAGATTCTGCATGTTCTGGCTACCCCATCACTTCTCCTAGGTTTCTTAACATCACAGAGAAGTCAGCTTAGAATGAACATGTTGCAGTAGGGCATGCAGAATAAACTATAGCAACTCTCCTTGCCCTTTTAAGATGTTAAATACAAAGTTCAAATAAAAATAATATCACACTGTTACAAGTTATAAGCACTAATACGAAGGACACCTAAAATCTCAGAAAATGCAATGATAAAAAACAGTTACTGAATTGTTTTTTACACAATCCCTGTATAAATCATTCCAGAAAGAGACAAAAACAAAAAATATCCTCCCAATGCATTAAAAAATGCCACCGTATTTTACATTCCAGCTAATGTTGTCACCCTTTCCCAAGGGATGTAATATTTTATATATTAAAATTCACATAGCAGCTGGCAGAAGATTTGCATGTGTCCCCAGCCAGCTTTGGCTCTAAGAAATGGCTTTTTCAGCAGCAAGAACTCAATAAAGATTAAGATGATCTGAATTCAAGAGACTTCCTGGTTATTTTGCTGTATGGATGGCCTTATGATAAAAACACCTTATTCTTATTAAAACACTTTCTTAAAAACACCTTATTATGCATTAGCATAATCCATTCCTAAAACCACTCAAAAATGAAGTGTCTGTAAAAGGAGTTAATCAGGAATAGCAATTTCAAAAATAATCCATGTTAAAAAAAACCCCATGTAAACAAGACTCAAATTCATGAAATTCAGAAATTATTTATAGGAGCAGCACAAGAACCTAAAGCAATTGAATTAGGAAAAAAAATAAAACCAAAATAACAAAACTGGCAACATTTCAACCACAGGGTCCACTCTACATTTTTGCCATGCAGTTGACTATATTTCAGAGTCACCAAATGCTAAAGAAGCTTTATTCACAGTTTCAACTCAAAGCTTTAAGTGTGTTCTGCCATACTATCTAGAGGACAATCCTCATAACAGTCAAACTGGCTTTTAAAAGGCTTTTAAAATTTTTCAAGGGAAAAATACACTACAATCTCCATTTTGTTGGTGCTGTTTCATTTTGCCATTTTCCAAATTCATGCATTAAAATTCAATTTCACTTATGACTGAAATCTAACATTTAGAGAATACAATGAGGCACCCAAAGCACACAGGACAACCTGAATGTTTAACAGAGGTATTATTGACAAGTTCCATCCAGGCCAATTACTTGTCTAGGTTCACTGCCTGACCAAAGCTGTGCCAGAAATAAGCACTAAACAGAGAGATAATAACAAAAATATTTATGCCTCTCAGGGGAAGTCTTTTGCTTCAGCAGAGCACAAGCATGGAAAACTGCACAGAAAGGATTTTCTTCCCTGCACATGCTTTAAAGATTTGTACTTATGCACCTCTCTTTGACTTGAAGACTTGGAACTGACTGGAAGGTGCAAGAGTGAGGGCATGCTCCCTTCTTGTTTCCCTTCTAATTTTTCAAGTTATATTCATATTTATGGTGTGTTTGGTTGTAATTAAAGTTCTTGAAAGTACTCTTTCTTCCTAGTTCTCCATACCTCTGAGCACAGGATCCAATTTGCCAAGTGCAAGGCTTTGCTCTGCCTGATGAGAAGGTTTCCAGGTTGTCCACCACAACTGTAGGTATGAGTCTGCTATGGACATAAGCACACCAGTTTCTGTAAAACAGAGAAGGTAAAATGATTAAAAGTACAAATAACATTTCTCCCCATACAATCTATGATACTTAATTGTGAAAGTTAAACCCATAATTTACAAATAGGACTAAGTTACAAAAATCAAGTTTGTTTCACTCGAACTGCCATTGTTGTCTTGGGCAATTAGTCTTTGTGCTTCAGCAAAGAAAACAGATAATTTCTCCATCTCGTCATATAACCATATTGCAAATCTGTATTTTAATTTGTAAACATCTGTGGCACTCCAAGAACAAAGAAGCTCTTCTAGACTGCAGTAATAACAGGTCTTAAAATACACCTACTTTTTAGACTACAGAATCTGTTTATCCAAAATTCAAAGGATTTTTCAGAGAGGTTTTTAATCATCCACAGCTCTCACTTCATGGATAGCCTTTCTAGTATTTCTCCCTTGCCCCAGCAATACTGTGAGTACAGGTAGACGTTGTTTGCCAGTGCACTGTGAGATCAAAGCCACACACAGCAAACACATGCCATGGCTCCACACTTGTGCCTCTGGATGCCCATCCAGAAAAGGCAGTCACATACAAAAAGATCAAACTCTAGATCACTGCAGCACAGGGGGGCCAGAGCTGGTGAGTGCAAGAGGTGGTTTGCTGGTTTTTTTTTGTTTTTTTTTGAAAAGGTTTCTAAGGAGGTTGCAAGAAAGGTTTCTAAGGAGGTTGCAAGCTGTTAAATCAGATTTTGAAACTTGGCTACAATGGAGAATACAATTAAGTCAAAACTATAATGTGAATAATGGCTCGGGACAGATTTGTACAGGGAAATTGTGCCACAGAGATACATTGGTATTCCTTAAATCAGAAGCAGGTAGATAAATGTGTGATTTTCAGAGGCTTTAGGCAAGGTCACTCACCAAAAGATATGGGGTGAGGGGGAGGCAATCTATTACATAGTAAGAAGACAGATCCTGTTATAAATAAATAAGGCATTAAATCAGAGAGATGAAAGGCTAGTTTGCTTCTTCAAGAAGCAGTTTATCAACACAATCCCACATTAATCTGTAATAGGTACTGTATTCATTAACTAGGGGGGGAAGTAAGTAAATAGGGAGATGGCAGGGTTATATCGAATTTTACAAAATCATTTTATGCAGTAAAAAAACCTCAACTTGAAGAATTGCAGAAGTCTCATGATACTGAATTTCCAATTAAGTAGGTGTCAGAAAAGAGTCTTGTAATGCAGAATCAGTTACAAAGGCAGACTTATAGAGATAGTATCACTACATACAGTAGCTTTCATCAGGGGAAAAAATAATCTTGGAGTCATTGCTAATGGCTCTCTGAATAGGCTAATTTATTGGTTTGCCTTAACTAAGCTGGCAATCAAATATTTGAAATTATTAGGGAAGGACTAAAGAACAAAGAGTAGTCACCACTGTTTCAGTACATCAAATCTCTGTTGCTGAGTATGAGTCTATAGACAGTTTGAACAGAGAATTCAGGTTTAGTGCTACACCCTAAAGAGAGGTGGAAAAAAGACGAAGAGCAGGAGGGATATGAAGTCATGACATTAATTATTCAGTTAGTCTTGTTATGATAAATGGGTATCAAAACAAAATGGTTTTAAAACTAAAGAAGACCAAAATGAAGTGTCAGGCGGCATTTTCATAGCCATAGACTGTGCTAAATTTGGAAGCCAAAAGGGGTTTTAAAAAGCAGGAAAAGTATTCCATGAAAAAAACAGTATTATCAGTTCAGTTTTTTAATAATAATTAAGTTGTAACTTTAATCTTTGTCTGAGGAAGTCTCCCAGCTGCAGACTGGAAGGCATCCTGAAGAAAGTATTATTATATTTCTGCTGGTGGAACAAATGCCTATTTGGCCTAGTGCTGACTTTCTTCTTTCATCTTTAACTTAGTGCAGCCTTACTCAGGATCATATTATTCCCTTGTCCATGCTGAAACATATTTAATTTTTGACTTGGCAAGTTAGTGACTAGACACTGTTTCAGTTGTAGGACTGGTGGAGCTGCAAGGACTTCAAAACAATATTCTCATATGAGAACTTAAAGTTCATCTTTCTGTGTTGTGTTTTGCTGCTAACATTTTCTTCCAGTTGAAGTAGTTCTTTTCATGTTTCATGAATACATATACTTACTCCAGATATCATACGTTGCTATGGACTCCTTAGAGTGGAAATCAAAATACAATTAAGACCAGATTAGTTCCATTTACTTAAGTGGCATTAGTACAGATTTACAGTGCTTCAAACACGAAAAACAGCACAAAACACAAAACAGTATCAGCATCTATCCTTAAGTGATTGCTTTTGTCTACTGAGATCCCACCAGTGTATGCACATTAAGCTCAGTAGTGCTGTACTTGGAAAATGATTCCTGAGAAAAAAGCAGGATAAGCCAGAAAGATGCTAAAACTAACAGATTTAACCTCACAATAGCTCTACTGCCAATATCGCAGCACTCCCTTTCACAACACACATTGTTTATTTGAGAAATAATGTGCCTCATATAAAATGGGAGGTTTTTTGAGTGCCTTTGATCTGATTTTGCTCACTCACTCTCCATTTGCTTGAGAGTTTTCATTAAGATAGTGTTTCTTCTTGATTAGGTATAAAAAGGCTGTGCTTCGTTTGATATTTCCTTTATGTTCTCACTCCTTTAGTTACTGCCTTTTATGTGTGTGTATTAATTAAAGACTCCATAAATATTTACTAAAAGTCAAATGCAGCTATCAAGCATGAGCATAAAGATTAGGTATTCTGCTCACTTTCTCTGGGGAAGTCAGAAGCAGCTACATGCAAGTTTGAGAGACATAAAATTAGCAAAAACAAGAGGAAATTTAAGTCTTTCAAGTTTTGCAAAGGAATAATGAAGTTACTTACTCCTTTGGGTGGGCCATGTGGGTCCTTCACAGTCTCCTGTATCACAGAGACAGGCAGTAGGAACAATGATATTTGAATTAAACACCAGCAGCAGGTAAGCCAGGCAGACAGAGCTTGCAACTGCATCTCTTCTAGCACACCTCTGCAGCAGCAAGGGAGAACAGGCATCCTCTCTTGCCAAGAGATCAATGGGAGCCAGACACAGAGGGGACTTGGTGCCTTTGGAAGCACTGCCAGGAAAACAGCTATTTCCAGGGGGCTTTCTCACTGAGCATCAGGGAGCACAAGAGTGGGGCTTCTTCCGAAGAGAAGGGTCAACCATGCCAGCTAGGCCCTGACCTCACTAGCAGCAGAGCTACCAGAGCACCAGGAACAGGTCAAGGAGCAGCCCAGCAGGGCCCAGGTAAGGAGCCAGGTCCAGAAGACTGCTAGAGACAAGCATCCTCATAGGGAAAAGAGCATTAACTCAAGCCTGGGCTTAAGTGGAGTCCTGGCACAGGGGTGTGGGTGGAAGCTACAGCTGAGGCTGTTTAGGACCATCAAGGCTTGTTATCCTGCTCAGTGCAGGCATGAGATCTCTTCCCTTTCACAGCAGTGGTGAGGGTTCTGCAAATTCATACCCAAGATTAAAAACTGTATTTTTTCCCCTCTGAAATGCAGCACAGAAATTAAAAAAAAAAACAACAAAAAACAAACAAACAAACAAAAAAACACTCTCTCAGCATATGAATGGGATACTAAATATTTCTTAACAAATGCAGGAAGTGATTCTAGGCCAGACTGATACTGCTCTATTCAGGAGAAGCTCTGACTAAGCATGGGGATTTGCTTATAATTTAAACTAAGTATAGAGAATGTAAACATCTAAATTTCTAAATAAATTTCAGCAATTAACTGATGGCATACAAAGTCTGCTCAGAAAACCTCTGAACAATAATGCCATCTCTAGCTGTTATGCACTACCACATGTGCATTCCTGCTCCACATTAGTTCTCTAGGAAGTGAGGAGCTAATGCCTTGGGCAGCTGGGTGCTAAGCATCCCACCTCTGCAAATAAAGAAGCCAAACATAGGGGTCAGGTTTTAAAATCTGGGCTACAGTGAGGCAGGGGTGAGGTGAGGAACTTGGGCCTGTGGCTCCCTAGCCTGCACTTTAACCTTGCATGCAGATCTGACAGTTCACCAGAGAAAGAGACGAAGCAGAAGATGTACAGCAATATTGTCACTGACAGCCTGTTCTGCAGTGCACATGTCTGGGGTATATGTCATAGTAACCGAGAACCATTTTACACCTGAGCAAATGGGGTCAATGGAAAGATAAAAGAATGAAAACAGGCATTAAAAAAATTGCAAAAGACATGAAAGCACTGGAATATAGTTTTCAGTTAACAAACAACCCTACCTCCCCCTGCAAACCTTTAAAAAAATCACAGTTGTTGTTATTATTATTATTAGTAGTAATAATAGTAGTAGTAGTATACTATTATTAAGGGTGTCTAGCCTTGAGGAACAGCTATTGGAACTTGCCCATTTGGAGATGTCTTGCAAAGGAAAAAATGTTCCACTACAGCCCAAATGTTAAGGTCTATTCTTGCTTTTTAAAGAGTCTGAACTCAGCCTCTGGTCTCTACCAAAAATGTAACTAACTTGAGCAGATTGTTTCCATTTAAAATATTTAACTCATTCTAAATGTACGTGAGTGCAATGTCTGAAGTTGTGGTTCTCACACGGCCCAGCAATCTTTGATCAGGCTAAATTGGAGGAAATATTCACAGCAAAAGAGCCCCTGGTGTGACTCATAATTAAGTTTACGCTACCAATGAAATAAGCTCATTAAGAGACGTTAAGAATGTAAATATAATTTTGAAATCAAATTGTCTGAAAAAATGTAGATTTGGAAATAGAAGATGAAGCGTGGCAAAAGAACTATGACAGGCTGTGTTAATGCAAAGGCAGAACAGAAGACAACTGATTTGCATAACAGGACTTTAAACCTGAAAATCCTCTTTACACTCCCTGGAATAATTTATTCCAGATCATCAACAAGGCTTCTAAAATGCAGATTTTGTTGAGAGCTTGACAAGCCTAGCGTCTCTTTTGCATTGAGCCCGATTTCAATCAGGAAAGCTGTATTTAAAAACAAACCAAAATCCTCACAACATACAACAGAAATCCAGCCCGGAAAGAGTGGTACAAGTCCCCAGCTGGCATAAAGCCCAAGTGACAGATTTCATCCTCCTCTTGCATGTCTTGGCCAGGAACATGCACTGGTGGCAATGTGTGGGAGAGTCCTCAGGCCTTTGAAGCGGCCTCCTTGATGTGGTATTTGCTGCAGTATTTCTAGCTTAAATCAAACTATTTCTAGCCCAGCTCTGCACTTGGTGTGGTTTGGCTGTACCCAAATGTGACATCCCACCCTCAGGCGTGAGGAAGCGTTTACACCGAGAAGCAAGGCACGGTAGGAGGAGCAGCATGGAAGCTGTGAGCACGTCTGCTCGTCAGCCTCGGCAGCCAGAGCCCTCTGGGCCTTAGGGCCATTCCCACTTCCAAGTCCTGAGCAGGGAATTGACCTCGGAGCCTGCCTAGGCTGGTGGAACAAATCGCCCACAGCAAGCCACTCATCAGTGGCACCCAGACGCTGCCTTTAAGTCTGCCTGTAGTTTTTGGGGTCCCTGCCTCCTGGTTCGGAGGCTCTTAAACCCGTCTTTGCACTGTTAAACCCTGTCCTAAGCCGCGATCAACCGGGCTCAGGCGCGGCAGTGCCGGGCACGGCTGGCAGGTGGCGGCCGCCGTCCGTGGAGGTGCCGGCGCAGGGGCACCCGATGCTTCTGAAAAGCGAAGTTCAATTTACACCAGTTTTTTTAGGGTCCCTGCAGTCCCCCCTCCACAGCACATTTCCTGGGTCCATTGCCGAGAAAAAAGCAAACCTCACAAAAATTGCCGGCAACGCCTGTACGTGATTCCTTCTCCCTGCTTGTAAGCATAGACCCTTGTAAGTGGTCCTAAAGCCACCCCACAGGAACACCAGTGCTAGTCGGACCACAAAGGGTATAGAATCAGTCATGCCCCCTTCATATCGTACCTGAAAATGACTGATTTTTGTCTGTGAGTAAACCCGATTACCTGGCTTTTAATAGAAATGCTATTCAATCAGCCCAGCTGAACATCACTGACTCATGAAAATGAGATTACTGTGTTGCTGGTGGAATACAAAAGGACCCAGGGCTGGAGCCGTTGTCAAAGTTCATGCCCAGCTTGGTGGTTCTGCCTCATTCATGTTGTATGCAGCCTATTTCTATTTCACACAATAGTTAAAGAAATACTCACCTTGATTCTACAACAGTTTTATTTTTATATTGTCCTTTACATCTGAGCAAAGGGGATATACAAAGATGCTACAAGCACCTAGAGCCAGGAGATGCTGGGTTTTCAATTTGCTTTAAACAACCTGCCAAGTTTGGATGAGGAGAGATAATGTTGATTGACACAGCGTAAGCACTCAGATTATAAGGATAGCAAGCACCCTCACAAGGTTCTTTTTTGCTATTGCATGGGAGAATGGCTTTAGCAACTTCCTTTGAATTCCACTAGGTGACCACAGAGACTTCTCACTGTTATATGGTAAATTCTGTATCTTTAAGTGAATATCGGTCATCTTTCAAAAATATAAGCTCTATTTCAAAGAGAAATTATAAGCTTGAACATAACCCAGTTAATTCTTTAGGTTCAGTGCCCAGCTTCCTTTGCTCTGAAATGTATGAATCTCAGCTGCAATAAAAATTCAGTACTCACTAGGGACTGACCATAAACAAATCAAATTGGAAAATGTGTTTTACAAGCTGGCTAGAATGGAAGAAACTAAAAGGTGCATGTGACACGTAATACAAATAGTAAGTGATAGTAAAATATGTTATAGGATATGTTTTTATCCCTGAGAAACAGCTGACTTGTTGACACTGACTGAAGCATGAGGTGTCAAAGATTTGTTTAATGTTTTTTTTTCAGGACTCAGTGTCCTGACATTTTGTCCTGTCTATAACAAAACACAAAATCTGCTCTCATCATTCATTTCCTTTTTTTGTATTACAGTACTGAAGCCTTGGACTGCTAACAGCCTCTTTGTTTCACCTAAATTTTTATTTACTGCTTGTTCTCTCACATGCTGCAAAAAATTAATTCACCATTTCCACTTATCTAGCACTTCATCAATCTGTTTTAACATTTAAAATGTTCTTTTGCTGCAAATCAGATCACCTCTTTGATACATGATTATCCGCTCCATGTTCAGAGCCTTTTAACACAATCAAACTTTTCCAGATAGAATTTAGACTTTGGAGAAGATATCCATTAATCTCAAATCTTTGAGGATTATCCAGTAAAACACATCTGAAAATGCAGACAAACTGCCCTTTAAAAAGGTCTGAATTCCACCTTTTTACTTCTGAAATATAAATTTATTTTCCATCTTCTAATTGACCCAGAGTACAAAATTCATTAAGGTAGTTTTGGTCTTGTCTACTGTCAGTGCTTTCCAGGTAACCTTCAGTGGTATTGGTGTTCACTACTTTTTTAGTTCTTTTGTGTTCTAAAGAAAAGGAGATTGCAGTATGTCAATGATGGGTTCTCCACTGTGAGAAATACTGACTATTAAAAAAAAAAAAAAAGCCTTTGTAAGTGACAAAATGAAAAATATAAAAAATAAGATCGACTACAGTTTCAGGGGTGAATTTGTCCTTGTTTACAGTGTTGTTTTGGGCAGCTTCTCTGCTCTTGTTTCCCTTCATTAAATGATTAAAAGCCTTGCCAGTTTATTTGTATCTGATTTGCCACTTAATCATACAGATACAGATCTTTATGCTGTCACTGTCTGATCTTATGGGGCTCTTGAACAGAAAGGATCTGAGCCAAAGTCCATGAAATTCAAGGTGTTTTTTTTTTCCACATGCTTTTCCTCATGACCAATGGTTCTGCTTACCAGGAATGTGATACAAAATAGATGTTCTGTATCAGATTTGGCAGAAAAAAATTGACATTTGCAACACTTATATTCTCTATCTGGCAACACAGATAATGCCTTTGGAAAACATATGGGGACACCTTGCTGCTGTCCTCTTCTTGCCAAGTCTATTCTAGAATTAGAGTCAGTTCTCTCAAATGTTAATTATATTCAGATTTGAAAGAATGCCTATTTTCTCTGCATACCTGAGCAGATGTTTCTGTTCTACCCTAAATGAAGGGTGCAACATTGCAGGGGCTAGTAGGTAAATCCTAACACTGTGTCCAGTTTGGTACAGTAATCCTAATCTATTCACAGGGGTGAAGGGACATTGCAGAGATGGAAAACAGTCTCTTCCTAATCCTTGTTGTTCCCATTAGAGATGAAACAAAGAACAAGAGCAAGATAAGCATGAGCATTAATGCACTAGTTAGTGTAATGAGACAAACAGAAACCTTCCTTACCATTCTGAAAAAAAAAAAAATCAGAAATCATCTGTACTGTGGTGGCTTATCTGATCACAGAAAAACTAAACAACAAGAGTCTGAGCAGGCTAAATACTTTGTGAGTGTCTCAAAAACAACTTTGGTGAAGTGATTTTTCCCCACTGCTATGTTTCCTGTCCTGCTGCAAACAGTCTATCCTGACTCTACTAGCCATCATTGCCTTGGGACTGCTATGGGAGTAGCACTGAGCTTAGCATGTGTAGGAAAATTGGATTGTGGGCTTACAGCCGAGCATCAGAAATACATTCAAGGTGCTGCTGGATGAGAGTGACTTATTGCAAAGATCTGCATAGCTGTAGTACAACATTCTGGGGACAAAGATTGTCAAACACACCCTTGACACAGCCACCAAGGCAACCTCAGGCCTGTGTAAGAGCTTCTTCCTTCCAGGTCATAGTGAATATACCCAGTGAGGCAGAAACCTAAGCCATGTGTGACTGGATTTTTTTGTAAATGCACAGTGATGCAAAATCTTAGGAAATTGATTCAAGAATTGTTCTCTCTGCTCCATTAAAAAGTGACATGATGAAAAGTGACTGTGAACCTTGCATTAACTAGGCAGTTAAATCAGGTTTCTATGTGCCTCATGTATCTGAACCGTCTGCTGATCTTAACCATTCATTTTAATTTGTCAGTACATTAGATTTCTACCAAGCTGATACAGGCAAAAGCAATTTCCAGAGAGAAATGCACACATCTGGTCATGAGAATGAAATATTTCAGCACTCCTATCATATGTGACAGCTAAGCAAATCTGTCCCTGGTGGTGACTCCATTAAACCCTTCTGTGCTTAGTAATAAAATACTGTCACCTCACTACTACCCAAAGTAATGGTAAAGGAAGTCTATAAAGACCCTCAGTGGCTTCAAGATAACTGGAAAAAGTGTAATATACACATAATAAGAGAAAAGAGTATTGTAGAGCCACTCAGCAATGTGAGGATACTGTGGTTAATTTACAACCTGAATGAAGGTCTCCTGTATTCAGGAGCTGCCTTGGATAGTAATTAATAAAATTGGGTTCAGAATGAAAATATGAGTGTGCTGGTCTCAGGACTCCACCTGAGACTTAGTCCATTGCACCACTGTTGTTTAAGCTGCTTTACACAGTGAAATACTACAATTGTCTCTCTCCACAGGCTGAAAAACATGTATCTCAAGTGAACTCAATTGAAAAGAATGCATCATAAATTTTCTTCTTTCACACCAAATTGATACTCAGATTTATGTCACTTAATTTCAGAAAAATTCTCTCACTCTAGGTTTCCATTATTTCTTTATTCATTGATATGGATTGCATAAAACTTTGAAGATATGTAGAAATAAAAAAAAAAAAAAAAAAGAAAGAAAGAAAAAACCACATATTTGTAGAGACATTAAGTTTCACATTTCAGAAGGTAAGTCAAATTCATTACTAGGAGTGAAGAAATGAATCTTCCTTCAGCTCAGGCCATTCCAGAAATGCTTCCTATGAAATTTTCTTATCCTTATGAAAGCTTGGGTGCAGACCCTGCCTGAAGGAGGGATACCTCACCACAGAAAACATTCTTCTGAAATGGTTTGAGAGCAGATAGCAACAAATTGTGTTCTGTACCTATTCTAAGGTTAATCATATAATCGTTCCAATGTGAAGGAACAGGATTTAATTACATTTCTGTGCCAGTGAAGAATAAGGAAGAGATTAATTTTTTTAGAGAAAAGCATATGCCCAGTATTTTAGCCCTTGTAATACCACATCAGGATGTAATAGAGAGAGGTTCAAAGCCTAACCTAGTTCTAGAGTGCATGTGATAATATATGGGTGCATAATATTGTCTTCACATAACCTAGGGTAGCAACAGAAAGGGAATTATCTTTGTAATTAAGCCATTAAGGCATATGGCCTCCTTCAGAAAGGAGTATTTGGGTAATTAAGTTTGTACAATGGACACATATGGTACCTTGTGGACTATCTTACAGCCTTGCAGACTCTCTAACAAAGTGTATGTATTGGGTTTTTTTTGAAATTATAAATGTTTAAAAATAAATGTCTTCCTTCTTGTTTTCCTTCCTTGTCTCCACAGATTTCTCTCTATTGTTTCTTCTATATGGAGCCTCCTAACATCAGCATCTCTGTACATATGTTAGCACAATGGGTTGCCATAAAGGATTACAGAATCATGCAGTTTCTACAGGGTCACTCAAAAATTCAGGTTGGAGTACAGACTATAACCAAGGAGGTGCTTTAATGTGGGAGGGGTCCCCGCTCTCCCATGGGAGGCGGCAACAGTATAGAAGAATCTGTCAGTTACTTGCTGCGACCCCGCCCCAGTTAACTTGTCAGTCACTGCTTAGAATACTCCCCGGTTCTGGAAAGCTTATTGTTCTGTTACCCCCATTGGCCCCTGTAAGAGAACCACTCCTCCTCTGTACCCCCATTGGTTTGCTGTATGTCACCCCATCCTGTCTCCTCCCCTTTGCCTGTTACCCATTGGTTAAGTTGTACCCCGACCACGCCTACTCCTTTGCCCTTATATACCCAGTCCCACCTTCCCTTGAGGCTCCTGGAACCTGCTCCCTCCTAGAGCGCTTGTGTTCCCTATCTCCTCCCGCTCCTGCACCTTTCCTACAATAAAGCCTCTGGGAATACTGATACTCCGGAGACCTCTCGTCTGTCTGGTGGAGTTATCCGGGTCCCATCATCTCCTCCCCGCGGACCAGTCAGCCGAGGGTTTCCCCCCGGACTGGCTGGGCACCTGGGTGAAGCCCGGAGCCCTTATTTAATAATAAACTTTAATTCAAAGTAAATTCAAAGAGCAAATTGTTCTTCCAAATTTCCTCAGAGACACTACACTTTACAGCTGTGGAATCTTGTAATCATGCTCTGCTCAGGCTTCAAATTAGTAAAGCTTTGAAGAAAGCTGTGTCTTTATTGGAATTCTTGCAATATATTTTTCACTTTATTTGTGATATATATATATATTAAAAAAAAAGAAAATATGTAGAACGAATTATTTAGGGTGTAGTCAATGGCACTGCGCTTAAATAAAAATTTTCGTCTTCTTATGCATATTTTCTCAGCAGTAGCTTTTCAGGTGTTTCACAGTGATTGGTAACACTCAACACCCTAGACTGGGCATTTTCTCATGTCTTTGCTGAAAAAGAAAAATGAGTCACAAGCAAGTTTATTATTTATCCAGGTCTAATCCATAAGGAAAGGAAGGTGGAACAGTGAAGTGACTTAAGTCACTTATGTCAGCCGTTTGAGCAAGAAAATGGGGATTACGCATTCCTTTTTATGCTGGGGTTTCATGCTGCTACACATTCCTGTAAATGTGATATGCAGTCCTGGCTTTATTGCTAACTGGATCAGTGGACTCCAATATGCATGTTGCATAGCAGGTTGCTCCTTGACCATTCATGAAATTAGGTGCTGGCAAATACAAGATTCACTTCTTTTGCCTCTCTGCAGTTGCAATCATGTGTCATTATGATAAATAAAATACGTGACCACCTTCACCAGAGACTAATTTTTTGCTACTTGTAATTATTTCTCACGTAAAAGGTAGAAAGAATACCTGCTGATTCACAGAGTTCTGCTGAAGATTAATTTAATTGGAATACTGTTCTTGAAGAAAGCTGTGAAGGCCAAAGACCAAGGTTAGCATGTATTAGGATTTATTTCAGTGGAGATGTAGCTATCAGCACTCACGTAAAAAGAGACTCCATTTAACTCAGGTGAACTCAGACACTCTGCCAAACACTGCGGTAAGGTAGTGTAGCAGATGACTTTCAGAACTTAAGGAGTATGCTAGGAAAGCTGTCTGGGAAACACAGCTCCTTTACTGGGCTCTGTCTTCCAAGGAAAGGACTCCTTTCCTTTGTGTCCTTATGCATTATTTCCCTTACACATCATCCAAAACATGCTCTGGTGAATGGGAATCTTTTCTTTCACTTGAAGGAATATTAACTCCCAGCCACACACAGTAAGATAATTGTAGGAGTGATGATTTATTCTCCTTTCCATTAATTTGGATGCTACCATATGGGAAAGTACTATCAAAAGAAGAAATCTATATTCTAAAAGCCCACTCTCTATAAATACTATGGAAAACAACCAATCCTTTGCATCTTTCATTTTCTACCTGTATCTGATTATATATCAGCAATTAAGGGAAACTTGCAATATCTGCACAGTCAGTGTTAATATCCCCATTGAGAACTGAAGACATTGGGGAACAAAGAAAATAATTGAGTGTTCCAGAAACATAAAACTAGACAGTGCAGTTTGATATACTCTATTATGCACAGCTATTGTGTATTAAGTTATAGAGTTCTGAATGCACATTCATCTGCAACATCACTTTTCCTAAGTTTTTTATCACATAATAGGATGTTTCAAATTGTCAGACATTGATGCATTTTGTACATTTAATTGCTTGTATTTTCAATTTAGTGGAGAAGTTTACAAACACAATATTTTTAATAGATTCAAATGAAATAGTCCATTTGCAATTTCTTTTATCCACAAGAAAAGAAAGAAGAAAAAAAATCAACAGTAGTTTACTGTGCATAAAACAGGGGGCTATTGCAGTTTCCTACCCATATATGTTAATGACTTCCCTGTTGATTTTGAGATAACCACCCTAGGGAATAAAACATTGCAGCATTTACTCTGTTAGAAATGTTACAATGGTTTTGCCTGAGTAAATAATGCCAGTTTGGTCCCCTGCTTTTTAAGATGGTCTTTTTTTAAGGCCAAAAATAATTTTACTTAAATTGCTAGGATTTTTGCCAGTTATGGCACTGAAAACAGGAAAATAAGCAGTACATAGGAGACAATAAAAAATACATAGCTTACTTTGCCCTGGTAGTTTCAAAGCCGGATGCTTTGGAGTTGGCATCCTGCTGTCTCCTGGTGATACCAGTGCTGTGAGAGGACTGCTTGACAGATCTGTTCCCTGTAGCTGTATCCAGGCTTGTAGTGACCTCTTGAAGGAGAGGGATGTCTCTAGCAGTGCTTTGTAGGGTTGTCCCTTTGCTGTGAGATGAGCTTCTCATCTTGTCTCTGCCAGAGTCACCATCATCATGTCCATCTGACTGACTTGCAGGGGTAGATATTGAAGGACTGGACGTTTTCTTCACTGCTGTCATTCCCAGTGTCTCGCCTGCAGATGCAAAAGGAGGTTCCTGTGAGGCACTTGCTTTGGCAGCTTGAATTTCAGAATGGCGTGACCCCCTAATTGTGGTCAGAGATGGAGTCGAGTCTGAGTGACTAGTCTGGGTTTCATCGCCTTGTCCTGTGGTCCAGAGCTTTCTTAGAGTGCTAAATCCAGTGCTGCCCCAGTGTAAGTGCAACAGGAGCAGCAAGAAAATGATCTCTTTCATTCTGATGGTTTGTAAATGCTACAAGTTATCTCATATTTATTTCCTAAACAAGAAATCCTCTAGTTTCTCCCTCCTCCTGGGCTGCTGCTCAGATAGTGAGCCTAGCCAGAGGATGCCCTGACAGGCTTTATTTCTGTAGAAAGGAAACAGGTTTTGGTGTTTCAAAACTGACTGAGGAAGCCTGGTTTCCTGTTTCTGTGGATCCCTCTGCAACCTGTGACCCCTTGGAGAGCAGGACCCTGGCAGCCTCTGTGGGAGGAAAAAAAGAAGTCTGCAGAAGGCACAGGATAAAGATTAATGGTGTGATAAAAATGTGGAAAATATGTACTGTGAAGTAATCCTAGGGGATAAAACCTGAAATTATTAGCTAATTTTCCTTTCGCATGTACATGTAGGGACAAGTGACTTATCACATGTGCCCTTGGGATGGTTCAAACTTATGACCTTGTTATTGGAAAAAGAGTTGACAAAACTGTTGTGCTACACAAAGCTGAACATTTGCTGTGTCTTCTCTTTTTTCTCTGAACATTTACACACACTGCTGCTAGTAGTGCAGAGATAAGGAAGAGGTTCACACTCTATCCACCACTGATGCCCATGCCTGGAGATATTCAAAACTTGACTCAAAACTCAAAGACAAGACCCTGAGCAATATGATCACAGCCCTCCTTAGAGTTGGGTTCTGGACCAGATGACCTTTGGATGTCCTTTCCAGTCTATATCACTCTATGAAATTATGCTTAGTAGCTGCAAGTTTGAATGCAGCAGCCAGGAAAGAGAAAATGAAAGCTTTCCTCCTCTTCTGCCATTCTCCAGCTCTCTGAGAGTAAGGCTGCTTAATTTCTCGTTGAAGGAAAAGAAAGGGAGAAGGCAATTGCTGAAGAAATTGCATAGAGAAATATAATAGGACATTTTAAAGTGGGTACAAAGCAGCAACAGAATAGACCTGTCAGGAACTATAGGTCTGAGAGGCCATTGCACACCAGTTCAAAAAGCCTCTGGCCACTGACACAAGTGCTGTACTAAGGACTATGGACAAGATATCCCTGAAAGCAAGCTCACACACCTGCAAACAGAACAGCATCTTCTGGGTGCGCTTCATGTTATTTGAAAATCACTTTTTTTTCAAAATTAGATGCAAAATCCCCATTTCATGGACATCTGATGACTAACAGGGACACAGTGGAAAAGTTGGTAAATTCCTTGCATATTTTTTCAGAAAATACTTTAAAAAAAAAAAAAAAAACCAAACCCAACCCTAAATCAATAAACCCAAAAGCAAAACACCAAACATGGGGGACAAACCACCAGCTCTTGTTGCAGTCAAATAAATCTCTGTGATGATTATTCCTGTTTAGAAGATTTGGATACAGTGCCTTGCTTTCAATTTCCAGGTGAAAAAGATTAGGTGTGCTAAAGGGTTGGGATTTCCCTCTCTTACGGTTTATTTTTGTGTTTAATTGTTTTGGAAAGCACAGGCTTCTACTGTGTAAGTAAAGCAGATGCAATTCTATGATACAATACACTAGAAAAGATACGCAGTTGTGCTTTCTTTTGGAGACTATTTCCCCTCCCTTTTTTCTTTGCAACTTAAACACAAGCCGACTTTAATAAAAAAAATACAGCAGCTACATACTGTGTTTATTTATGCAATAAGAGTGCCTAATAGCAAAACAACCTTGGATTCTGCTTTGTGTCACTCCATTGCAAGTGTTAATTCTGCCTCTAAATTCAGAGAAATGACTGCAGATTTTCACTGGTGCAGAAAAAAGTAATGCAGAAGGGTCTGGCTTTTGGTGGTTGGTAGATTTCACTACAGCAGTGTTTATTTCCCTGTCTGAATACTCCAAAATTAAAATCTATTGGTTATATTATTCATTAGCACATGCCTGGGCTTTAGATGAAAAGATATAATTGTTTGAAGGCTGTTTTTATTTAGCAAAACAATCTTGGCACTGTAAGAAATTCATGACCCTTTTCAGATTGTTGTAAGCTGGATCTGAATCCCAAGCTCATTATAAGTCTTATTTCAGCATTATCTGACATCCAAGTGTTGCTTGTCTTGATGTAAACTGAACCCAGGAAAAGATCTGCACTTTGGATGCATTTGGTGAAACTCAGAACTAGATTCAAAATTATCCTGAAAACTCCCACTCAACATGGTGCCCACTCCCATAAGCATAAATCCATAGGTGACACATTTTTTGTATAAGTTGTGTATTCATGTTACTGAAATCCCTGCATGTTGGGCTGGCCTCATGGGCTTTTCTTGGAAATTTTATAAATTGAGCTTGGACCAGAAGGTGGATCTCAAGTTTCCAATTCATATTAAGTTTCCATATCAGGGTCTACGCTCATATGTGCTGCTGAACACATACTCCTTCACTCAATGAGTTTTAACTCTATAGGTATTGGCACATTCAGTAGGAGTTGTTGAGAGTCTCTCATCTCCCATGAGGGCACAAGATGGTAAAAGAAGCAGTTTTCTGGGAGGTGGAAATGGATTGTGAAGATGCAAATGCACTCCTGGGGTTGTCACATTTAAGTCACCAGGCTACATTATATAAAAGAGCAGTACCCTTCTGCTAACAGAAGAGTTATCCCTGTTCTGTACTGCAGAAGAACACAATTTATTTTCAGGGTCACAGCTGTGGTTCTTCAGACAAGGTGAGTACTTTACTCATGCTTGAGTGAACTGATTGTGATTTTAGAAACACTTTTACATCTGCTAACAGCACACACTGAACACTGTGACTTCAGACAAATCCCTGAACATCTCATTGCATAACCATAGCCATCTTCAGGAACTTTCAACTCTCCCCAAGCACTGTAAGGAGAGCATCAGTTTTGCTCTCTCCTAAGTTACCAGACTGCATAGCCACCTTGGCAGAGTTACTGTTGATCCTCCAGGTTATTTAACAACTTTAATAAGATCACTGTGGCTACACAGCCACAGTCTGTCATCCTCATTCTTCAGACTTCACCAGTAGAAAACCTATTCCCAGTCTTAGGCAGAGTAGTCTGGATCCATAGGTATTTGTTACCCCAGAACTATTGAGGCCAAGGATTGCACAGCCACAACATCTCTATTTCTGCTGGCAGCTACAACAGCTGTAAAAGATGGCTCATTCAATGGGCTCTCTGTCTGCTCAGCACATGGGGTCACAAGTAATATGGTAAAAAATGAGAGTTTCTATGCCAGTGCTGTGGTTTAACCCCAGCCACGGCAGCCCCATGCAGCCACACACTGAATCCTTCACTAGTAGGATCAGGAAGAAAATCAGAAAGGCAAAAGGTTGAAAACTCATGTGTTGAGATACAGACAGTTCACTAGGAAAAGCAAAATGCACACAAGTAAGCAAAGCAGAACAAGGAATTAATTCAGTGCTTCCTGTGGCAGGCAGGTGTTCAGCCATCTCCAGAGAGCAGGGCCCCATCACATGTAATGGTTACCTGGGAAGACAAACACCATCACTCCAAACATCCCCTCCCCTTCCTCCTTCTTCCCCACCCTTAATAGACTGAGCATAATGCCATATGGTGTGGAATATCCTTTTGGTAATTTTGGGGTCGACTGTCCCAGCTGTGGCTCCTCCCAACCTCCCACACACCCCAAAATTCCCTGCCAGTGTGGCAGCACAAAAACCAGAAAAGGCCGTAGCTCTCTGCAAGCCCTGCTCAGAGAGCAGGCTTTTTGTTATTACAAAAACATCTCAATATTATCAGCCCTGTGTTCAGCATAAATCCAAAGCACAGCCACACACCAGCCAGTGGGAAGAATTTTAACTCTACCCCAGCCAAAAACAGTGAGAAAGATGTTACTGAATAGCTCTTTATTCCACTAGTGTGCTTACTGCTGGGAGAATTTTGCTTTCCCTTGCTCCAGATCAAACACACTTGTATTTGACATAAATTCTCACATTTCCTGCAGTGCCTCTTGGTACCAGCTGAATGGTCCAGTGAAAAAACCACTTTGCTTTCCTTTCTCATATACAGATGCACAGGGCAGCACTTAAGACAGGAAAATAGGTACCTCAGGATAAGGAAGAAGAAATCACTTCTGCAGTCACTCTGCAATGATTCAGAAAATTCTTACCAGGTTATGAAGAGTTATGAAGAGCTCTAAATACCTCTATATCAGAAGAAAAATGATCTTTTTCTTGTCATAATGTTTCCTCTTGTAAGGTCCAAAAGTATGCTGAAGACTCCTGAGCAATACTTATTGTTTGGTTTGGTTTTAGTTTTAGTTTATTTTATTTAAAAGCTCATATCCAATGTGTATGGCTGGTTAGCATTAATTACAAGCATGCATTGCAAAATATGTAATCAGACTTAAGGTGGCCACATTTTACAAATTACAGCCATTGTATACTTAGAAAAAAGTATTTCTATATGTCTATCTAGGAAGATCAAATTTTACATCTAAAATAAGATTCAATGAATCAGTGAGATTTCTTTAGGTTTGTTCTGATTACATAATACAGACCACTGTGTCCCTCTCAAAAAAATAATTCCTTTGAATCCTAGTTTGCTTAGAACAGTAGTAACAGGAGAAATCATTACTTTATGTAAGAAGGACATAGCAGCAGAAAGACTTTCCAGTTAAAGGTCAGGGGGGATGTGAAGTTTGCAAGGTTACAGCATGAGTGTTTCTAAAGGCTCAGCTGCGATCGGGATCCAGCTAAGGCACAGATTCCTGTTCCATCCTCAGCATCACTCTTGATCAAACTAAACACATAAAATACCCTACTGTATCTGATTATACCTTTGCTGAAGTATCATGTACTAGCTGTGTTTTTAAAGTGTATTCCAATATGTTCTTTTCCTTTGCCTGTAGGCACGTTTTTCGCCTTCAGAGACATTTATGTATTCTTTTACTCAGGAGCAGCGGCAGCTGATAAAGGAGATTGCTGTCTGCTTTGCTCTAACTTCAGCCTATCCTTATAGCAAAGCTGACATCAGATAAATGGCAACTGTCAGTCATCTGGTTACTGTAAAAAAAAAAAAACCCTCTGAGAGTTCTTCGTAGTATTTCCCTTCTGACTTTGATAGGCAAATAAACCAAAGAACACTAGTTTTTTTCCTAGAACAAAAGAAATAACTTGTTGGTGCTGAGATCTCACTTTGGCCTTTTTTCACAGCATTGCCTCCAAAGTGTGATGAAACCACTGGGCTTTGATGACCATTGCAGCCTCTTTTACCAGCCTCAAGGTGATGGTGCTAAAAACCAGTTTAGCTGAGATAATGCTCACACTATTCTGGAGACCAAACTATTCCCATGAGCCAGGAAATCAGCAAGAGACCTAGGAAAACAACAGTTTGCTATAGAGGCTTTAAATCCAACAAGAAAAGCTTGGCTTTATCTTTGATGCTGTTGAGCAGGACGGGAACAGAGAACTCCAGATGAGAAGGCTAAGAAAATGAACTCTGATTTAGTTCAAATGTACCACTCTATATATAGAGAACATCAAGAAGACTAATTTCATTGGTCTTAGAGTAAAAACATGTCACACCATTGGTGTGCAGTGAATGACACACAGTAGCAGAACATATCTATAAACAATGTGAATAACAAGATAGATTAGAGAATTATTTACATTTTTTCTCAACTGCTTCCCAGGCTCTCGCCTGGTTAGAAAACCTTTCTCTCTGACTGAGCTGAGAATATCCACATATCTTCAAGAAAATGTGGCAAGCTGGGGACTAGGTAATGATGCCTGAAGGACAGAAACTTATTGGATGTACTTTTCATCTGTCTGGTAGTGTGGATTTCCCATCCATGTCTGCTACTGACAAAGCTTTGTTAGCAACACCCTGTGAAAAACAAACCTGTGCTATTGACAAGCTCCCATGCCAGCTCATTCCCCAGTGTATCCATCAATAACACTCTGTGGAAACTAGAAGGAAGCCAGAACTGTGACAAAAGACCAGAGGAGCAAAAATTTCCACTGCTGGGAGTACACAAGCATGTCTGTGCTGAGCTGCTCTCCTGCAGCTGAAGGCGACTCCACATGGTGATCAACTCCCCTGAATAGCAGTGCTGCAAGTGACTGGAAGAGCAGCATTTCCCTGAACTCTGGGAGCAGCCATACCCCTTGGCATTGCTTAAGGGCAGGTGCTGTGAATTCTTCTGGAGGGCGTACCATACCTGTTTTGTAGAGTCTAGGGCTAAGAGACTGCATGTTTATCTCTCTCCTTTGGCAAAAGTAGTTGCTTCATTTTATTCCCATCAGTAGGGATGAGAAGGGAAACTGGGATGCTTCCACTATGCCTTTGGTAGCAAAAAGATCAGAATAAAGAAGGGAAAGAGAGGTGACTGAATAGGAACAGGGCATGAAAAGGAAGAATACAGGTAAGAGGCAAAAACCAGAGAGGTGATGGCTACAGAAGTAGTGACAGCTCTGGAAAGGGAACCCTATGCTAAAATTTGTGTTTGTTCAGTCAATTAAGCTTTCTTAGACCCTGGAAGTGCTTTTAAGTTTTTCCTGGTATGTGCAAAACAAAAAGCCTCCAAAAGTAGAATACCAGAATTAGGCCTGAACTGCTTTGGACAAGGAGGTGTCCAAAGAAGTCCCTTTCTTTCCTTATTCTGTGTGCCTCTGCTAAGATATAAAGAAACAGGCAAATGTGTGAATGAAATATGCATCAAGGCTGCTCCTGGCCTCACAAAAAATGAGGTGAGTGTCCAAAGTGAGGTGAGAGCTTTTTTCACCCTTTCCACTTCATTCCTTATATTTCCTGAATATAGTAAAGGAAACCTAGGACTTCTCAAAAGTAGCAGCCAGAAATGACCCATCATCACCCACCTAATAAAACTGGAGGGTCTGTCAAGCTGCACCAGGAGCAGCCTACTTTTAGCCAGTTTGCTATAACTGCATTCTGCAGAAATCAGACTGAAGTGATAGCTGATATTCCTCCCATCACTATGTTAAAATTGCTGTTTCCATGGCAAATATACAGATTTTGCTTTCTACAATCACACTCTTTTACCACTTTTCTTGTAGGTATGCATTTCATGGGAAAATATGTCTTCTCCCTGCAAGCAGCTCAGTCTGGAGTGAGAGTCACAGATCCTTTAAAGGACAGTGAGAACCCATTTGCTTCCTACAAAGGAGAATGAATGTTGTGTAAGTTATGCTAAGAACAAGGCTTTATGGATCCAATCAAGATAAAAAGCTGCATGTGATTTCCTAAGACTACAGGAGTTCTGCTCATGATGTTTTGTTTTTCTGCATTTTGCTCTTCTGAGACCTCTCTGGGTCAATTTAATTTTTGTTATTTTATACACAGAATTCCTTTTCCCATTTTTCCAGCAGTGAGGACCCAGCATTGCAACTGGTAGTACACAGGTAGCCATTTAGTTCTTCCATTACTCATGAGCTATGGCCTGTTGCCAAACTCTGCCTGGGACATTTAGAAAGGCCTAGTGGGATAGAAACCTAAAAGGTAAGGTGATAATACTGCTGTAGACATTTCAGTATACATAAATTTAAGTTTATGCATAATTCCATCTCCTAAATTTTGCTGCTGTGCTTGAAATTTGTCCAGGTTTGGTTGTATACATGACTGGAGCTTGTTGCTGTTCATAGGGTGAGTGTATGAAATGCACAGGAATAAAAATGCCAGTCTCTAGTTTTTGTAGTGACCATGGTGTTCTAGTTCAGTAGGGTAAGAAATTTGATTTTCTGGGTGTTTCCCAGCTGGCATCTCTGTGGTTTGAAGTGTACTGTGTCAGGATATGGTAGTGTCTTATTTCCTTCAGGTATGACTATGGGCTAAGTTAAGTCACAAAATGGAACCAGTTCATGTCAAGTATCTCTCCAAAGACTGGAGCAGTCTGGTGGCAGACAGTTTTGTCTCAGATTTGCAAGTGGGTTTACATATGAATAGGTTTGGTAGAAGAGCTAAGGATGTGGAATATCTCTACAAGAGAATTTGCAATGACTGGCTGGAGTCAATTTCCAACACTGATTTAACCTGCTCAGTTTCTCTTACAGAATTGCTTTATCATGTTGTTCTCCCTTTTGCCCTACTTAAAGAGATACTTGGGGATTTATGTTCCTTAAGACCTCATTTGAAGGTAGGGCAAATTATCTCCAGATTGACTGGTGATGACGTGTTTTAATTTTCCAGTCAGAAAATGGTGTATACACATGGGAGAAGCCAAGGATTTGTCAGAAGAGAGATTCCAAACCAGCTCACATTTACTCTTCAATGTAGTCTTCAACACAAGTATTTCAAAATTATCCTTTTCACCCAGACTTAACACCTCACATTTAGCTGCTGTGTAGATTGCTGCTATATGAAGCTATATTTTGTTTTCCTGGAAAACTTGGTAACAGGCAAAACAAATCTACATTGAAGGTTTCTCAAAATCCTCTGATGGTGCAACAGAAGGATGTTGCTCCAAGCTCTAGGAGTGAGCCCTCTTCTATTTACAAAGAAGCTTTTTCCATCATACAGAAATTAAATTTGAGAGAGTTTTCTCTGGCTCACATGATTAATTCTATTCCTAGAAAATTAGTTAGCAGCCTTGACATGCCCTGGGGGGAAAAACAAAGGGAAGGCAACATGAACCTCTGTGTGTAATCTTCTATTTGAGCAAATGTAGATTATTTGTAGTGACTAATTTTTCCCTTGGAACAAAAAAGTGAAGAACAGTTGAGTAATGCATGATGCAATGGTTGCCACAGCTGGGAGTTTAGAGTTGGACTGGAGCCTGAAGTGGCTTCATTTAGAAAATAAAGAGCTTTGAGAGCAAGTTCTAAATCTAAATATACGCATGTGTGCTCATGTCTAGCAGCCATGACACAGTAAGTGCCAAATGAGAGCTTGGGTTGGAAAGGCGTTTGAAGGATTTCTTACCTGTACCAGTAAGAGGACAACTGGAGGTTAAGACAGTGTCAAAGGAGATCAGAACAGGCAGTAATGGCCACCAGCAAATTATTCCAATTGGAAGAGTTGGAAAACCTTGTACCAAGTGTATAAGCATGATTTCTTCCTTCTCAATCTGCCTTCTTTGGCAGGAGCTTTAAAGCACAGGGAAAGGATCATATCAGCAAACCCATGACTTAGCACAGGTCAACTGTTAGAAAGAACATACAAATAGGTTATCAAAGGAAAGCAGGCCCAGCAGCTGGCTATAACCAGTTCTAGTGGGAAGAGAAGAGAACAAAGAATTAATATATAACACATGCTAAGCTCACAAATGAAGATGTAGCATGGTATTACAGACCAAAGAAAAAAGAGCAGAGTGTAGATGCTCTTAGCAAATATAATATTGATCTCAACTACTGGTCCTGGTTTGAGAAGGGGGAATCAATATCCCATTCCTCCCAGGGAGGAGATGCTGACTGTGCTGTAACTCCCTGTCCATGGCCTGAAGGTATCAGCCTTCATACCCAGAGGGGCAGTGCAAGGGTGAGCACAATAACAGAGAAAAGGGATAGGTTTTAGGAAGTCTGTGTATATGTAATTTTTAACTGTATTTCATTTGAACTGTGTAAGTATCATTGTAACTGCACCAAAAATAATGATTTCAGTCCATGGCTTAGAGTTTCATTAAACTAAAAATAAGTTGTTGGTTTTGCATATAAGGTGTTCCCCTTTTTGCTCATGAATTTGGAGTATAATGGTGGAGGATTCAGGCAATGTAATCTTTGATATGGATGCATCAAACTGCAGAGCAGAATCTGAACTGAGTAGCAGACAAGGTAGCAGAGGAAAACCCATCAGTGTGTGTTGCAGTCCAGGACAAGCCTTGCCAGTAACCTGGGCCACTAACCAACCAGGGATGTTTCCAATAACTGGAGGGGGAGTTTCACTGGATTAATTTCTGTAAAAAGCTTCACTGTCAATGACAGGCAATTCTGGTGAAAAGACAAAGAAAATGTAATAGAATGGGGCAGGCCAGGCTGTGCCTGGCTTCCTGTGAAGCTCCATGGTTCCATAAAATGGGTTGTATGGTTTGCTTTGCTGGGAAATAGACTTCACAAATTTATGAGGCACAGTAAAATTAAATGACTGATGGCTTATTCCTCACTTTTCAAACTGCTTGAACTGAGCAACACATTTTCCTGTCATGTGGTAGGCAAGGGCCTAAGATAAGTGCTTATGTTTGCATGCAAGCTGTGTTTACCCTCTGCAGTAATAAAATTTTCTCTATGAGCACCATTTCTATTTCTACATGTTTCCAGTTGTTTTGCCACTGCCAGCTATATTTACTGAGTTTCAAGCAGCCCTAACTGATAAATTTCTGAGTCAGAGGGGTGGAAAAGATAGCTTTAGTTTGGAATGGTGGCCGTCGCTGTGCAAGAAAATATGTATATTTTGAGTAGCAGTAGCTAAAGCCTTCCTAAAGCCACTAAGTAAGGCATTGTAGGGTACAGAGAAGAATATGGGAACACCTGACTGAAGGTGCATCATGGTGTTGAGTAATCCACAGTGGCAAGCGTGTAATAAATCTATTTAATAGACAGAATCTGTATATGCTCCCTTTAGTGTGCATCAGCATTCAGCCTCACTCTTGTTCAGATCAAGTGTGGGGTGACAGAGAACCATGGCTCCCCTATCCTGAGTGCTGGATCTCTTTCTTAGGACCACCAGAAATCTGGTGGGGAGGCTGAGAGGTGACAAGATCAACCCTCTTTTCTGGGTTGACCAGGTTATATTTCCATGGGTTTTCCCCCCATTTTACATCATGACTTTATGTTGGTAAAAGAGCAATGAACAGTCTGTTTACTCAAAGAGAAGAAGTAGGGGGAATCTCAGAAGTACAAGTTGCTCTGTATTACTGGTATGTTTCCAAGGGAATTTTGAACTCACCCTCTGCAGAATAGCTACAAGGTTTTATACATGGGAGGCCAGCCAAAGGATGAAGGGGATGAAGGCCCAGTTACACCAATCCGAAAGGTCAACCCCCTGTATTACAACCACTTGCAAGAGAAGGAAAGATGTGTAAAAGTTGTAGGGGATTTCCTTTCTAAAGAGAGCAGAGGGCCCAATAAGCCAACGAGGACTAACACACGGGAGCGTCTGCTGCCTCCCTGGGACCTGGGATAAGGATATCACCAATAAAATTCCTAGCCTGGTGCAGCCCTCAGAGTACCCCAATACTGATCTCCTACACAGGGGACAATGAAGTGGCAACATGTATTCCAAGTGCCATCAAAACAGGACTTCAGGGCCTTGGGACATTTGGAAAGGAACAAGTGGCACAAGTTACATTCTCTTCCGGATTTCCAGTTGAAGGCAGCAACACTGGAAGAAACAGATGGGCTCAGTATGTTAATACATGGCTCCATGGCTGGTCAATATTTTGGGGGTTTTGACAGTGGAATGGCCTCCACAGCACCAGGCATGCTGGCATCAGATGGGAGTCACCTTTCTCAGCAAGAGAGGACAATCTTTGCTCAGGAACTAGCAGGAATTGGCAGAGCTTTAAACTATGTGTTACAGGGGAGTGACAGACACGGCACACAGCAGTATCAGGGCTGCTCCTGGGGTGGTATGCAAAGGGTTAGAGGTTAGGTACCAGAGGAGCCCCTCTGCCAGGGACTCTGCAATGTGTGAGCCACACTGGAGCACACTTCCAGTCTTACGGAGATGAGTCAGGCATTCCTGAGGTAAAGAACCAAGAGAAAAACAAACAAACAAACAAACAAACAAACAAACAAAGCCAATGGGGAAACACCAGGGAAATACCTCAAAGGAATTAAGGGGTGTTTCTCTAAGAAGGTGACAAACAGAAGGTTAATGACATCTGTGTTTGTAATCTGTGTTTTTCTCGCAAGAAGCTCAGAAATATTTAAAGAGTTCAACTCATTAAGCAGAAAGGGGTCAGGTACATACCTGAACTATGTAATCCTGCCAAAAATGTAACCCCTATACAAATTCATGGAAATTACATTGAAGAAAAAAAATCTCAATCTACTCTTTTATAGGTGTAGAGAAGAAATTGTAAAAAAAAGAAAAAAAACATAATAGAAAATGTTTTGGGTTTTGGTTGGGTTGGTTTTACCCCCCCCCCCCCCCCCCCCGTTTAAACCTTGAAACACATTTCAAATAGATTGTAAGTCTATTATTTTTTTACTTGATAGAGTGTGTTTGAACTTGTACTTCAAGAAAGGTTAAGTCCTTTCTTTGATTGAAACCTTAACAAGTTTGAAGCACAACTTTTAAAAGTAATATTGGTGTGATCACAAGATATTTTTGTGTGATGACTTGGGGGAACTGATTTGTCAGAAAAGGATTACTAGCACAGAATATGTGCACATATTCTGAAGAATGAAAATCTAACATCCATAAAACAAGTTACATCCTCAAAGTGCTTTTATGATAGACTTTAAGGAAAACTTAGTATTACAACAATTTAAAAGTCCTAGAGACAGTAATTTATAGAAAATGTATAAAGTATGATCAGTAATGTCAGGACTCTTGTCTACAAATTGAGCATTAAACATGTGTGAAATCTGGCTTGCTGCTGTGCATACTTCAAATTTAAGAACATGCTGATATACACCATTGAATTGAGGAGTCTGAACTATCAGTATTCCCATACAGAGAAATTATTTCATATAGGCAGATCACCATAAAAAAAAATATTGGAATGTAAAAATTTTTAAGCCTTATCATATTGAAGGATACTGTGGACTTTGGTGAGACTTTTATGTGTATAATCATTGAGAATCTTGTTGTTTTAACTGAATTTTGAAGAGTTGAAATTTTTTTTAAATATAAAAAATCTTCAGTCCTCCACTGAAAACTAGCACCATGTTAATGTAGAATGTGACAGAATCTTTTCTTAAGAGGAAATTGAGTACTTCTTATTAGTTCTGCTTTGGTGTTCAATAGCTTAAGCAAGAAGTTATCCTTTTTGATTAAGATAAATTTAAAAAGAAAAACCCATACAATTTGCCAGGAGAGTTGCTTGCTATCTGACAATTTCAATTACTGTGGGAAAACCAGGACACAGGAATATACAAATTCTATGTAATATTTGATTTCCAACATAAGTTTTCAGTGAATATTCAGAGTGGAAATATATGTGGAAGAGGGAGGCACTTCAGATGAAGATGTAACTTGAGAGGTACATATACTGGTTGTTAAGGTAACAGAAGAAGGAACCAGCAGAAATTTTCATCAAAGACTAATTCTCACTGAGCTCAACACATCCTGGCTGCCTAGAGAGTTCAGTATCTAAAAACTGGAAAGAATATAGCAAAAGGTCAAATACAGAGATGTGTTAATCCTTTGGAGGAAACACTTGATGAATCTGCTTGAGTTACTGAACCTCTTCTTCAACCACAATGTAATGACGTGCTCTTCATGTTCCCCTATGTGAGTCCAAAAGAGAGAAAGAGACAAAGTTGTAACTCACATAGTATAACAGGATAGGAGAGCTAGTGACAGAGCACGGCATCTCAGAGAAATAGATGCAGAGTTGAGCTTCTAATGTTGATGGCTGCTCTCATGTTTGGAAGAAAGCCTGGAAGATTGCAAACCACACTGAAAGCCTATTCAGCCGAAACTAAGCGTACTGATTTGTCTGGGATAAAGTGAAATTTCTTCATAGTAGCTTGTATAAGGACAGGTTTTGGATTTGTGCTGCAAACAGGGTTGATTACACAGGGATGTTTTAGTTATTGCTGAGCAGCTCTTATACAGCATCAAGGTCTTTTCTTGATGCCCCTCACATACCCCAAAGAGGCTGGGGCTGCATGAGGAGTTGGGAGGGGACACACTGGGACAGCTGAACACAACAGACCCAAAGGGTATTCTATGCCATATGGTGCCATGTTCTGCAATAAAATCTTGGGAAAGAAGAAGGAAGGAGGTACCTTCCTAATTATGGCATTTCACCTTCCAACTACCCATAACATGTGATGGAGCCCTGCTTTCCTGGAAAATGTCTGCACACCTGCTTGTAGATGGGAGCTAGTGAATAAACTCCTTAGTGTATTTTGCTTGTTTGTGCAGCTTTCCTATTACCTAGTAAAGTGTCTTTATCCCAACCCACAATTTTTTGTACTTTTACTCTTCCAATTCTTCCCCCATCCCACTGTGGGGGAGTGAGCGAGTAGCTACACAGTGATAAGCTGATCACCAAGCTTAAATCGCGGAACAAGGCAAAGCTTGGCAAGACTAAACATGCAGGAAGCATGCAAGCTGAAGTATTGATCTACTCTATAAATGAGAGTCACTAAGATTTTTATAGAAACTGTAGCAACACAGACAAGCTAGCTAAGCCTGCAAAGGCAGCGTACCCTTGGCTAGAGAGGGCCCTTTTGTTTCCATGCATTACTTTGACTGGAAGCTGCACATCACACTGAGCTTCTCAGCAGAGCTGAGTTATGCTATTAACAGCCTCCCAGAACAATCTCACTTTCCTCCAGCAGACTGAGGTCTTCCTACATATGCCTTTGCAGACATGTTGTTGAGAGAAACATATTTGATCCTCACCATATTCTCAGCTAGAAAGAATAAGCCTGTCTTTGTGGACTTACACAGATAGGGTTTTATTGCACAGATATTTCTATTGCAAGAAATATCTTTCTCTCTCCTTACAATTGCAAAGGAATACTGCACCAGGATACTGCTGATCTATTGATTAACACTAATCTGCTGTTTCTACAATGAATACTAAATGCATTGCTCGCTTCTTTCAAGCAGCCCTGGCTGTCACAGTTTTCTCCCTCTGTCATATGTAGACTGTCTGTCTGAAATCTGTAATCACAACAGCAGATGAAAAAAGTCTCAAACAGACTATGCCACTAGCACTTGGGTCAATGCTCAATGCTAAAATGTCATTTGTTTTCTACATGCTCAGACCATCACCATCTTCAGCGTGGGATTTCAGTTCAATATCTGATACCATCAATATAGTATCTCCAGATTTACAAGGGTGCACAACACAGCTGTGTCTCTGCAACAAAGCTCTGTCTGAACAGGATGTGACATTTAAATGAACAAATGTTTTAGATCTCAGGGTAGCTTAAGAGGGTGTGAATTCTTTCTTGATTGATGAGAAATGGCCTAAAAAGACTGGATCAGGAAGACTTCCCAGAAGGCAGAAAGAGATTGTAACCTCTTTTGTGGAGTGGTAAGGGAGGGAAGGTCCTATGGCAGGGCCACACAGCACCACCTGCAGCCAAAAGACTAAAACTCACAGAGCTTGTGGTATGGCAGTGAAGAAAAGAGAGCAGCTCCCTGGCCTCAGATAGGGCTGAAGGACTTTCCAAAGGACCAGAGTGGAACATGCAGGGCTCGCTTGCTACAACTCAGAAAGACAATGAGCTGGTCTGGAAGCAAAAGCTGTTGCCAGAACATGGAAATGTGGGACAAAGTCAGGTAAAAATATTTTTATTTTCAGTTGGTCTAATTAGTTGGTCTGATATAACCTGGCTTCACTAGAAAATTTGATTTCTTTTATAAATACCTAGGGTTTATTTTATAAATACCTAGCTGTTTAATGTTCTAATGTTTTGAGACAGGGACAAGATAGATCCACCTCTCATAGTTTTGGCTGACTCAGCATCTATATATAAAGTTAGTTCTGTGGTGCCTGTGAGGAATCAGTCTTCCACAGAGCTGGTCTAAATGGTAGCCCAAATCAGACAGGTAAAGTCAAATGGAGATCACTGAAGGAAGAAATAGGAGAGGGTGGTTTTCAGTGACTACACACTAGATATGTCAAAACTGCAAAACTGTAACATTGTGATGAAAAGGTGCTGGATGAGAGCAACACAGCTGACTTATGAAAAATGTTAAAGAGACTGAAAAGGCTGTTCTCAGACTGAGATGGCTTAATGAAGTGTCAAGGTCTCATTTTCTCATTCATGCTGCTAGTACTTTGCAGCACAGACGACCCCTGCAGAGTAAATGCTATATTATTCACAACAGACAGAAGTAGCAGAGACTGAAACACAATCTTTTAAAATCACTAAATGAATATATAATACGCAACATTTCTTTAAGGTGTTCAGCACAATGATTTTAAGTGAAGAACATTAAAGTTCATTTAGAAAATTGAATGTTCAGCTCAAATGCATGTAATCAGACATATTTCAAATTGAAACTCAAGTTTGCTGATGATTGGCAATGCCTTTCTTCACCAGAGCATTCTGACTAGTCATAGAATAATGAAATTTGCATTTGAGTCATGGATAGCAAGAGGGAGTTCTGTTTTATACCCATTTCAAGTAGTTCTGTAAGAGTTTATTTTTGGAGGAAACTTCAAAAGCACCTGGTAACATGGTATGAGTATGCCAGCAGAAAATATTATTGATGAGTATGTACCACAGGTACAAAGAATTTACTGCTAAAGAAATGTCAAATTCTCATTTCACAGGGCAGTTGGTGCCTAGAAAGGCAGTGATCTGTGATTATGGGTTACTGTGAATGGCTCATCTGTTTCATTCTCACTATCTCTGAAATTCTTCATCTGTGCTTTATTCCCCTATTGGTGTCTTGTTGTGAAACCAAGATAATAAGACCCTTTGAGCCAAGAAAATTGTCTGATCATGTCTATAAAAGATCAAGCTCAGTGGGGCATTCATCAGCAGGTATGAATAAAGTGAATGCCAAAATAAATTGATGAGGAAAAGAATTTAACTTTTTAAATATTTTGTATATTTCCTGTAGATTGGTACCATGAGAAGAAGGTAAATTCCTGAGACACTGATTCTGCACAAATTCTACAACTGTATTTCAAAACACAAAAGGAAATCTTTACAGATGAAAAGTCATTCTCCAGAAATCTCTACTTAGCTCACTGACAACTTGCAATTTCTTTCTGGATAAACCCCTCATTGAGATACCTACACAAATTTGAATTGGATTTGGCTGTGGCCTTTAATTTTGACCACTGTCACCTTGTTTGATGCTTGTCCCTTACCTAACTGCCTTGTCTCTCACTGAAGTGAGATTTGAGTCTTTTTCTCCTGCCTCTTGGGCATCACTGCAAATGTGAATGCTTCAATCTGTTTCTGAATTGAAACAAATTGGAGAGCATAACAGAAATTAAATGTTTCTAAGGTAGGGTTTTTTTTTTCTAGGATCTGAGCTTGAGGCTGTAACTGAAATGGTAATTTGAATTAAATTTGCAAGTACATTTATTTTGTGCGTAATTATGAGGAAAAGTAATTTTTCCCAATGTCTACATTGCCCAAGCCTGAGTATACATCCCCTTGTGAAGAAATCTGAAATGGCTCCCCACAGTTATTCCATGCCCTACTTAGTGTTCCATATAGATAAATGCTAATAGCCCAGGATGTTGCCTTAAAATTAAGAATTCTAGCTCAAGCCAAGTTCCTCTATGTTTTGTGGTAATACAAACATCAGCAAGAAGGTACAGGCCCGTGGGTTGGAGATTGCACTACAATAGGATTCCAAGAAGTGATTCCATGTAATAAATAAAGGAGCCAAAGAAACCAGAACAGATAATAATGTGCTTATAGTGATATTTCCTTTGCTATTTTTGGTTCCCCTGAGTCAATCTCTGGTTTAATGTCAGCATGAATGGGAATTGAATTGGACCAGTAGTTGGTGTTACAAAAAAAGTGCTGGCAGCTGATAACGGTGTTATAATTTTATGCTGATTGGAGTGGCACCAGCAAAAATACCCAACGGACAACTTGGCTGGGAAGCTAGAACGTAGAAATCAGAGGAATGAGAAGAGAATCATGTGTTGCCAGATAAGACTTTAGGTTTTCCCTGTGGGTTAATATCTGAATGAAAACCACCACTTTTCCTTTATGGGATGTCTACTTTCCTTTAGAAATCACAGAAAGAAGACAGTTTGATAGAATGAAGTATGCTCCTGTTTGGGTTTTCCACCTGTTCAAACAGTTTTTTGGTAACTAACTGTAGTATCTAATTAAAGCTGCTGCTTTCCTGGTGCACCTCTCGAGAAATGCTGCCACCCAGGTAATTAATGTGCTGTGCCTGCACTGGCTCAGATGCCTATATTTGTAGCAGGCTACTTTAGAACATGCTGTCTTATCTTTGACCTTGGAGACATCTGGTGCTGGCTTCTCAATCAAACAGAACTTGGGACAAGACAGGAGTCAGACCTGACTCTGGCTTGGTGATTTCCACTTTTTTAGCATTAGCATTTTCAGTTATATGAGGTGCTGATAACACATTGCATCACACGTGAGGAAGGTGATTGTTCGTTTCAGGTAAAATCAATTTATTGGTGCTATGCAACTTGGCCTGTTCAGTCTGGAGAAAAGAAGACTGAGGGAAAACCTAATTGCAGTCTACAAGTTTCTTGTGATGGGAAGAGCAGGGGTAAAACACTGATCTCTTCTCAGTGGTGACCCATGATAGGACTGAGGGAATGGCCTGAAGCTGTATCAGGGAGATTTAGGCTGGATATTAGGAAAAAGGGTCTTCACCAAGAGAGGGGTTTTGCACTGGAACAGGGTCCCCAGGGAAGTGGTCACAGCACCAAGCTTGACAGAGTTCAAGAAGCCTTTAGACAATGTTCTCAGGCACATGGTGTGACTCTTGGGGATGTTCCTGTGCAGGGCTAAGAGAAGGACTCAATGAGGTCCCTTCCAACTCAGCATATTCTGTAATTCTGTGGGAAACATCTTAAAGAATAATCAACACCGATTTTGCCAGGAACACTTAGGTCAGCTTCATCTGACCTACTGGTTGTCTCTGAGTAGAAACATGCTGCCACATGGCTTCCTTGACACTCAAGATACTGCTTTTCACAGTAAAGCTTTGGTAAAGATTCTGGGTGCAACAGAGTTTCCGTGTCCTTTAGGACTGAATTTCTAGCCCAGAGAGATTAATTAATTAATGAAATGTTACCATTGCTTATGAAAGCTGTGATGGCTCTGTAATTTCACCATTGACTGCAAGTGAAGGAGAGGTAAATGTCTGGCAGGTTCTGCCTGTAACAGAGGTGGTATAAAGCTGTGAGACCCTTCTGTCTGGTGGTTAGAGTTGTGTCAAGGTTAGTATAGCTGAGCTGAAATCCACCAGATGACAGACATACATCAATTTTCCTGAAATATATGTATATGTACATCTGTTGTGTAGGTGTGTACATACATCCAAGTACTCCAATACAATATATAGATGTCATATATGTCTATATCAGTTAAAACTTTTTTAATCAGTTCTATTTGCATCTCTTAGCAACAGCTGCATGACAGTGGACATCCAATAGCCCAGCCCATAATAACCCAGCACCCTGTTATATCTGTCAAAACAGTTCACAAACAGAAATCTTTGCAATGTGACTGCTGCATAATAATGAATATTAATTTTAAATTAATAAACCGAATGCTTCCCTTGGGAAATTAACTCTGATATGGGTTGAATCTTGATTGTATGAAGGCTTTTATACATGTACTTAACTTTCAGTTGAGTAAACATCATGGGAACACCATGCTTGCTCTAGAGTATTAAATTACAAGACTTATGACCATAGAGAAAGATAATGTTTTGCTAAATCTCAGGCTTACCTATAAGGAAAGATGAGGTCATCTTCATATTTTTTTTTAATTGAGCATATTTTTGAGTTCTCAGAAAGGGGCTATGCACACAGGTAGTTACAGCATGGTCAGTAAAGACAGCAATGGTTCACAGAGGGAGCTGAATGGGAATAGAAATGCAGACACTGTGATGCAAGAGTCTAGGAAACTGATCTGAACTCCTAGCTGCCTCTAAAGCAACCCACAGAGTAAACTGTTCTGTAAGAAATCCAAAGACTGGACTATATGTGTGTAAAGTGTTCACAGTTTCTCACAGTTAACGTATATATCCAATGAAGACCATTTTCAGATTATCTGCTGTAGCAGCCAGAGGCCCTGCAAGGCCTCTCTGGCGGTCACTCACCTAAGATAAGAAATGCCTAGTCATGATGACTGGACCAAAGAAGCCCCTCTTCCGCCTTCGGACCCTCGTTATTGCTCTGTAAGACCATAGGTCATATTCACCTAGACCCTTACTATTGGACCATTTCCTAAAACCCCTGCACCCTATATAAACCCCCATTTCTGCCCAGTTCAGCAGAATAGCTGTCACTGAAACCCTTCGCAGGAGCTGCCAATAAAGACACCTCTGTGGAGCCTCATACAGCCTTCTCCTCTCTCTCTCCCTGCGTCTGCCAGGGCACCTTAGGAAGCAAAGAGCTAAAATCACTGAAGAGCTGAATTCACCAAAGAGCTGATCTCACTTAAGAGCTGAGCTGCTTGCTAAGATTGCCTGCGGCTGGGAACTTGCCTGAGGGACCCGGACAGGTTGTGCTTAGCTGTACCTTGCTATCCGGGACACCTACGGCAGCTGGGGTTGGATAGACCCCGAGAACCCCAGGCCATAATAATCTGCAATCGGTAGAAGGGCCTTGAAGTGGAGTAATCAATGTTAACTGTGAACACAGTGCCCTAAGACAGCTTCCCTTCGTACTGCAGCTTTCAGGTTTTCAAAGGTACCTTTCCTCTGGGAAGTGTCACCTATCAGTTCTGTGGTAACACATGGAGTCTGTGTGAGTCAGTAATCCAAAATCAATAAAGTCTGATCAATTTTACTTTGACAATTTTTCAATTGTCCTTAATTGTTCTTTTCCTAGTGATAAAGTGGATATACTTGATCACTAGCAACTAAACCAATAAGTTAGCCTGCGAGGCAAGATGAAGTTAAGAAGATTTTAGTACTTCTTAATTGATTTTTACTCTAGATGCTCATGTGAAGTAAACAGTGTCATTAAATAAAGATTTGTTTTAAATGTGATCAGTGGGCAATCTGTTTGCTACTATCCTTTTTTCAGACAGAAAAGGCTTCGGGGGAGAACTTACTGTGATACTAATAGTACTGAAGAGACAACCTAAAAAAAGCCCCAGCCAGCTGTTGTAGACAATGTGGTTTAAATAGGAATTGCCTTGGAGATACAATGCCCATTCTCTACCATATTTAATTCTGTTTTCCACCTAAGTCCCATTCATTTTCAGAATGAAGAATTTCTTGTGTCAACATTTGTACTCCGTTTTTTCTTACTGTGCCTCTTACTCAATGATTTAGATTTTAACAGCTGCCTAGTTTGAATATTACAGCTGAAATTTTAAGCTTTACTTCAGCTGTGGCAACTGATCCTTCTTGCCTTTACCTCTCTATTTCTAGCTATATGATTTTGTTAAAGGACAAGCTGTTACTTTGTTTAACAGCAGAATATAGTGCCTGCCTTTGATAAACATAAGGCAAAAAAAGACTGCTTACAAAAGCTAGGAGATGCAAATATCTCAGCTCTTTTTCCTAAAGTTTTCAGAAACAGAGCCATAAATACACAAGGTTGTTTATCATACAGGATTATCTGTTTCCTCAAACATAATTAAATACAATAAGTCTATATAGATTTATATCAACATAATGAAAAGCAACATTTCATACTCATAGTCACTTGCATGGAAAAAGAAAAGCCTTTTATTATCTGGAAGATAATACTTATATAAGGAGTGCGAGATTCACTTTAATTCTAATTTGGGGTCTAAGTTTACTGCTCAGGGTAATAGAAAATGACTGACAGAAGGGTTTTCAATGTGCCAATTTACATACTAAGATGCATAAATTGGGCCAGTTAACACGTGCAAAGAATATGATTTTGATTAAATTTTATTTGCTGTCTGGAACTGTGCTTATTGTCCTCTCCCTAAAATAGGAAGAAAATAGAAATACCACATCTAGCTGTTGCACTGCTAACTGCAAATGTGCTGCACAGGATGAATGAGGTGAAGTACCTTATGTAATTCAATTTCTGGGCTTTTTTTTTTAAGGTTTTCTTGAGGGCAGAATGATGAGAAAATTATTTATTTGTAAAGGTAGATGTATTACCAGTCTGAACATTCTTTACTTCTTTTACAAAGAAGTAAAATCTGTTGCCTAATGCTTGGTTGATTAAAACTAGTAGTAGAATGAAGCAAAAGAAAGTTTACCAAACAATACAGAAATACTACTTACAAAGAAACCTGACGAGAATAAGACCTGCACTACATGTTCAGCATGAAAACCAGGGATGCATCAGCTGTCTGCACAGGATGATGGATGAAAGATGCCCCTTGCAGGTCACAACCTTGTATCTCATCTATACCATGTTCTGTTTCTCCTTTTCAAGTGCAATAAACCCCAAGCTGTTTCTGTAAGTCTTGCAGGATTTGAATTGATGTACTGAAGCTGAAGGTCCATCTGTTCTAGTGCCTTGTCTCCTACTGGTCTTGGCTTTTCATGCTTAAATTCTGTGACCAAAATAGAGAGGTTTGATAGGTTTCCCTTTCTGGGGAGAAAATTACTTCCCTGCCTGAGTTTAAGATTTGGGTGGCAGTGGCCATGGATTGTGTAGTGGAAGATGCAAGCAGCGGGGTAAGGGTTGGGCAAGTCTGGCCGCACTGCTCTTCATTTGGGATGAAAATTCTTGTGTGTGTGCAATAGAGATAAGACTCGAATTACACCTGCAAGAGCCCCACCTCCCGTGCTTAAAATGAGCTGGGGTCATGAATCTTGTGAGAACAGTGACATTGAACTGCAGTCATTCAAGGCTGAAGATTGGGAAGTAGGTGAAAAAGAATTAGAAGCTGGGGGAGATTTTCTATGGCTTTGGGGAAGTGGCTCAGGGCTGTGCCGCATCAACAGCTTCTTTACACTTGTAAGATGAAGCGCTCCAGCCTTTGGAGGGAGTGGTGACTGTGCAGAGTCCCAGGGGGACCCAGTCACCTGGCCCACCTTTTACCCTTGCTTCTCTCTTGGTCTGCGCCCAGCAAACAGGTGCTCCCAGTTTATCACGCCTCCCACCTCACTGCCACGGAGGACGTGATAGGGTGGGCGCAGGGGGCCGGGCGGGGGGCGCATACTCAACAGGGAGCAAGAGCCTCCGCTCCTCCCTCCCGTGGCGTATCCTCCCGCCCCCCGCCCTCGCCTCTCGCCAGCACTCGCCGCTTGCGGGGCTGCCGCTGGGGTGGTGCCAACAGAGCCGGCCGGCTCCGCGCCTCGGGATGTGCTGAGCAGGGGCCGCTCCTTCGGGCCGCTCCGCGCCTCACCCGCCGCCCGCCCGCAGCCCGCGCCGCCCCCGCCTGCTCGGAACGGGTCGCTCGCCGGTGGCGGAGGAGCCTGGCGGTGAGTGCGGGCAGGGCGGGGCCGCTCGGGGCGCGTGAGTCTCTGCATGAAATGATAGGTGTATATCTAATACCAAAGACAGCTAGATAGATCTGTCCTGTTGAACGTTCCCGTGTGGGCACGGGGGAGAGGGAAGAAACCGGGCGCCGTGTCCGCCGTGTGCCGACGGCGTGTCCGTGGGTGCCCATATGGTCGCGCCGCTCTGCTTTCCTCGGTAGGTGCCTCGCCATGTGCATGCATTTGTATGTTTGTGGATGCATAGCTACATATGCGCGCACATATATATGGGCGCGACGCCCTGCTCCCTCCTTCTGCAGGTTCCCGTCTGCTATTTGGTCCACACCCGCGGTCCCCAGGTGCCGCCGTACCTGGTAGCGGCGCTGCCTCGGGGACGGGCCTTGGGACCCTGCCGGTGGAGGAGCCGGAGGGTCCCGCGGGCCGGTGCTGCCTCCACCGGCCCTGTGTGTAAGGCACCTACCCCCCTTCGCCATCCCCGGCTTGGCAGGTACCGTGGGCAGCTTGGCTGGAGCACAAACGCTGGCTTTCTTCGCACGCTCGTCACGAGTTAGTGGAAAGCTGCGACAGCCCAGATGCCTTCCTAGACATCCATTCCTCCTACTCAGCCTCTGGCAAAGATGAGAAGATAATAGGCAGCACTTCTGTCTGTGTGGGTGGAGGAAGAGAAAGGACTACTGATAATGGATTTGTTGAAGGGACGCTGATTCTGGGTTTTAATTACTATTTAAGTGGTTTCGGTGTAGTACTGGATAATATTGCTGCGAGAGGACTCTCTTGGTAGCTGTAGTGCAGTGCTTTTAAAATCCTGTGTTCTTGCTTTTGGTTTTTAGTAAAATATTTTCTCAGTTGTGATGCATGCAGGGAACCCATTCAGGAAAACTTAGTTTCCAAAAGAATGATGTGGACTGTGTGTAAAATGCTGGACTAATGGAAATGCAGCAATTTTATTTTCTCCAGTCCTGAGTTGTAATGACATTTTCTTACAAGTGAACATTTGTCATTTATGAGAGGTTTTGGGATTATGTGTTTTGGTTTTCAGTTTGGTCTGTTTGTTTGTTTTCTTAAGCTGCTGATTTTGATTTAAGTTGGCTTTTTTTCTCTGGATGAGAGGTGGAGTGTCATCAAATCACAGGACTAACTCTTGCATTCAGCACATGAACAGAACTGTCCTTTGGGAGAAACAATGCCTTGATAGGCAAGGAACGTACTTATATCAATGGAACCATCTTCCAGTCAGAACTGCATTATTGGCAGCCTCTCCATAGGATTCTGTGGAAATAGGATATCTGTTTCATATTGCTATACATTTTGGCAGGTATAAATAATATAATTTAAAAGTAATTGTGATCCCATTTGGTTAGAATATTTTTTCCCCTTTCTGGGATAAAAAAACCTTACTGAAAGTGTGTACTTTTTTTTTTTCCTAGAGCTGCTTGAAGAAAGTCTTCAGCCATGGATGTATTCATGAAAGGGCTTTCCAAGGCAAAGGAGGGAGTCGTAGCAGCAGCAGAAAAAACCAAGCAGGGTGTGGCAGAGGCAGCAGGAAAGACGAAAGAGGGAGTCCTCTATGTGGGTAGGTGGGCAGCAGAGAGCACGCTGCTGATTGGTGCACCCCAACATTCACAACTGGATCCTCATCAGACCCATTTTTCTGCAAAGAAATGTATAATTGCTCATAGGAGTCGATTGCAAAATAAACAAGAGGAAATTTGTGCCTTCCTGAGCTCTGGTTCTTTGAAGCCAAGTGCCTTACAGTACAGTTCATTGGGTGGTAGTCCATGCAAGAAGTTTGCCAGATCAAGTCTGAAGGGGTGGTTGGTACAGTAAAAATAAATATGAAAAATGTGAAAGCTGGAGGTGAAGGTAGCTTCGTAACATTCTACAGAGCATGTGGGGCTTGAACAGGGTTTCAGGTGAAGACGCTTGAGAGTTTAGCTCAGGACTTGAGTGGTAGACATGCCAACTGCTTGGTATGTTGGCAGTAACATTACAATAGTGTTACCTTCTGAAATTAATTTCATGTTGTGTAATTCCTATTGCAAATTCATGGCAAAAATTTTCCACGACTTCTCAAGGAAGTGCCTTTACAATTAATGAGGTAGGGCAGGTAGACCCCAAGGTAGCAAAGCAGTTGTTAGTGCTTATTCTAGGCCAAACCAGTATTGTATAGATAAAATTATTTTCAGATCCCTGACTGGTACTTTGATTTAGGATAGTCATCTTCATTTAGCAAGCATTGGGATTTAGAAGAGTGTCTTGCAAATGCTGTCATGAAAAATTCGCAGAAAAACAATCTGCCAAGACTATATAAGTAATCAGTTATTTATAAAAAAATATTATGGCTCTGTTTCTCTTATTCATCAAATAAAGCTAGTCTGTAAAAGAATGGAGGGGGAAAAGATACCCTTTTCTGTAGGTTGTTTCTGTTCTGTTGATTTTGTGGCAGGTCAGTTCTGTTATGGGTGCTGTGTGTACTGAGGGAGATGTGCTCACATAACAGAGAGAAGTTAAACAGAGCTGAAAACCAGAAGCATTTCTTTTCCATGAGAGTACTGAGGTCTCTTATACCAGTGCCTCTTTTGGATTCCCTCTTGCAGGCTAGTGCCAGTCTGGAAGAAATTATTTCTGCTCCAGATAGTGTGGACTACTCATTTGGAATATACTTCCCTCCCTTTTAAGCCATAGCAAAGCTCAGTGCTCTTGCCAGCAGGGATGGCAGTAATTTTGAACACTAATTGTAGGATGAATCTATTTTAAAATGAGCATCTGCTCATTTTCAAGACAGCAAAATAGATGTTCTTCCACTGTATGTTGTGCTTGATGTTGGAATAATTTTCCAGAGGTAGGACTTTTACTTTGTTTTCTTGTAGTCCTGGCCATGCTTCTGGGTTTTATTTTTTTTTTTTTTTTTTTTATTAGAAACCTGCATTGTGTGCTAAATTAATTTTTGTTTCTGACCTGTTCTTCAGACCATAATAACATTTGAATCTAGTTCTGTTCCCAAAGGCAACAGATTTCCTGTTGTCTTCAGAGACGCTTTTGCTGAGGTTGAACTTTGGAGGGCAGGCTTGCTATTTTTTGCAAGAATTTCAAGCAATTACTGGGGACCACAGAGCCCTGAGCCATGATAGGGACTTGTGCATGTGACTGTAGTAATGGTGGAGGATCCTTCTCCCACCAGGTGCCTCTTTTTCAGGAGGCAAGGGCTATGTGCACAGTTTGTTGTGCAGGCAAAAGAGCCTGTGGTTGCAAGCTATCTCCAGAAGCTCTGGCAGCTTGTGTCCAGTTGTGTGCTTGCACATACAGGCAGGACATTTCAGCAAGTTCAAATAGGGAAAGCACGAGCTGGATGTTTCTCTGTCTACTTCCCAAGCACTCAGCAGAGGTGTCTCTTCCCCTGTGTAGCATTAGCAAAGGCCTGTGTGATTATCTTTTGTTCTGCAGGCTGATAATGATTGCAGTGCAAAAGACGGTGAAGACCCTTTATGAGCAGAGGACAGAAGCAGCACAATTCATTAGAGCTTGTGAAGACTTCTCCCTTTTTCTATAGTTGGGTTTTCAGATTTGAGATTCACAGCCAGATTTTACTGTGAAAGCTGCCTGACATCTTGCAAAAAAGAACCTAACAACACTGGGCTGAGTGGGACCTGTTAATCATTTTCAGTTTCATAACATTCAGTCTCCAATTGCTGGTGGAGAATTAAGAAGATGCAGAGTCTTTGGTCCAGATCCCCTAGGTGATATGGTTTCCCACTGAAATCAGTGCAATTGAAGTAAATGTGGAAAATATCTGGACCTTTCTGTTCAAGCTGCTCTTAACTATTATGTGTAAGACTATAACCTAATTCTACCTGGTAAGAGTTGTCTTTACGACAGCTTCTGTTTGGGATGAAATATGGTCATTGTAATTCTTTTATTCTTGTTTTGGTTTTAGCATTTTTTTTTTGGCACAAGGAAGATTTCTCTTGGCAAAGGGAGAAACTTAGAGCTATGTAGGAGAGCAGTGTAGGAGAGCAGGAAGATTAATTTAGGATTTTTGTTTTCCTGTCCATGCTGAAGTCTCTTTCTTCCCTCAATCCACTTTCCTTTTAAGTACCCAAGAGCCCCCTCAATAGTCTACAATGTGTTTTTATGCTTTCAAGTATTGTTTTTTTTTTCCTTTTAACTTTCTCTGCCAATGGCCTTCAGCATTGGCTGACTGAAATTAGTGGTTCTCTCTTTAACTCATTCAAGCTCAGCATCAGGGCCTTTCTTGATACCAAAGAATGTCCTGGTCATTGTTTAGAAAGAAGGACTGAGGCTCAGCAGTCCTGTCTGTGGTGTAAATTTAAAACTGCATCTTTCTGTATCCTTCAAGAGCTTTTAGTGTGAAACAGAGAGGAAGTGAGTGGCAGTACTTAATCTCCACTTGCTTTGAAACCAGGAACTGAGTAAGAAGGACGTGCTCACACACTCTTGGTGATGCAGTGTTCATGTTGTCTGCTGAGCTTCATGCATGCTTCCAGGGAGCTCAGGTTTTTGCTCAGTTGACTCTTGAGTGCATGTTCACTGCTCAGGAATGGAAGTTTCCAGTCTGATTGGTTTTGGTGTGTTATAAGCTCACAGAACAAAGGAATAGTTTATTAGTAGCAGAGTGGCTGACAGTTGTTTACTATTCCTGTGCTGGCACATGGCCTTAGAGTAGAGCAGAGCAATCATGACCTATTTGGCAAAGCCATCCAAATCCCTCCACTCCTTTTTCATAATATTTCTTATTTTCCTTTGGTGGTAGAGTAATTGGCTTCAGGACTTGGAACCAAGTGTTTTCCTTTAACATAGATTATCCCTTCCTCTAATTCGGGTTTTTGTCTCCCAATCTGTAACCAGCTCTGACTAAGCAATGTCAGGAGTCCATTGGTCTCTCAAATAGTCCAGAAATGAGTGCATTTGCAAACTGCTGGTACACTCCTTCATTCTGGGACAGTGACAGCCATGATAATAAATCATGAAGTGACTCTATGGTATTTTTTATAATTAGAAAAAAAAAACAAATTAAAAATGCTGTTTAGTGTTCTCCTTCCCTTCACAGAGATGTCTACTACAGCTAGGAAAAGTAGCATTACCACATACTACTATTGCTTCTTGGTTTAGGTTAATCATGTTCCTTGGCCTTTATATTATCCCTACTCTGATTCCTCTGTTCCCCTTGTTATGCAGGGTACAGTGAGCAAGACTGTTGGTATTTTTGGAATGCCAGGATGAAAGCTAGTTTATCGTGGAATCAGTGTGGACAACCAGCTTTCCTTCATGGCTAGCCAGAAGTTGTCCTACTGAATTCAACTGTTGTTATTTATAGGCCTGTTCTGGCAAATCCTAAATGTGCTTCTAGATGCTTTTGTAGCTGCCATGGCAGGAACAGCTGCTTGCATGCAAGTGTGCAGCAGTGGGGCAAGTACTCTTGAGCTCTAACATATGCTGTAGGGTCTGGAACACCAACCAGCTGGTTGTTTGCCAATTAATGGATCTGGCTATACATACCCCTGTTCCATATGAGTCTGTGAGCTGAGCTTTTTTTAAAGAATAGTCTGTCTTCCACGAAAGAGACCAGCATTTCTGTGCGAGTTATGGTTATAGCAGTGTTGTCTGGGTAAGTAAAGTAAGAATCTACTTGGATTAGGTCCCTCTGGAGATGTGTGCATTGCATGGGTCCTCAGGGAGTTCTGCCATACTATCCATCCCTTTCTGGCCTTAGGGAACTGGGTACTTGCTAATTCACAGGTTGCCATGTCATTAATGGCTTGGCTTGCAAACAGTCTGTTCAACAACACGAATGAGATATTGGCCAGGTCTAACAATGCCTTTAAAAGCACGTGCTTAATATTAAGTATTCCAATACACACACTGTAAGCCTGCAGTGGTGTCTAGTTACTAGAAGATAGTAGAACTGTCATCGGCTTGAATTCCAGGATGTGCTTTGCTTCTTCAGGTCTCATGGTGCTATGAAATTGAGAACCAAAACAAGTCCTTAGGTGTGAACACTTTGCATATAATGAAACTTTTGATTCTTCAATGGTAAATACTTTTCAGTGAGAGAAAGCAAACTTTTTTAAAAGATAAAATTGGAATAAAGTGGGAAAAAGACTTTTCAGCTGTTTAACCTCATCATTAGCTAAAGGAACATTTCATTTTACATGTTGCAGTATTTTTTCCCTATTATTTATCATGGATTATAATTCTACTCTTACTCATCAGTAAGAGAGCATTTTCAATCATGCAATCAATCTAATAGTGCCAGAACTACATGGCTAAAGTTCCATAAATTTGCACTAGTAGCAAGTGGGACATATTGATGAATGAGCTTATATTGTGTTTCTGTGTTTAATTGTATTATTGCAAAGAATTTGGGACAAAAAAATTGCTTTTTTCCTAATATTTTTCTGTTCATGCATTTTGTTTTTTGTTAGAAGTGTAAAGTCAGAAGTGTAAATTACATCTCAAATACTGAATGACAGCAAAAAAAATTACATTACAAATAAGGTCATTTCTGTGTTGGTAAGAAAAATAAAATGTCATCCTTTCTCTGGCAGACTAGGTAAGATAATTAACTAGGAGCCATAAACTCTGTTAATTGCACATCGTTAAGCATCATAGTCCACAGATGGATACTAACCCCTGAAATCTAGCCAAATTATGGAACCTGACAAGGGCAAGTAGAGGGCTGGTAGGGAAAAAGACACCAGTTATGTTTTAAACAGCAGTATGTGCTAATTAGTTTCTCTTTCCCTTGAAGACACAGGAGATTGTTCCCTTTCCTGCAGCATGGTGAAAAGTCATGGTCTTTTTGCATGGATGTTGCAGAAATCAGTTTGGTTTTCAGTGTGGCAGAGTTACATTTCTTATACAGGTCTTGTGTTATGACTTGGTCTAGCACAACTCCAGGTTGCTTCCTGCAAATCATATGTGACAGTGAGGACAGTGGATGCAGCAGACCTGGGGGGCATTTTCATGTTGAAATCCTATCTACTGCTTAAAGCTGTTCTTTTGGATTAGTTGATACCTAAATCTGGCTAGCACTTCCATTTCCCTGTGAATTTAAACTCTTGGCCTTTCTTGTAGTTCAGTAGAGATTGTCAAGCCCTGCAAACTGAGATCTAGCAAAGATTAAATTTTAAGGATCTTCCGGAAACTGTGGCTCAGACCTTCTACAAATGCATGCATGATCCTCTTTGGGATGTTAACATGGTTTCTGTGCAGTGTCATCCGTGTGAGTTTGCCAAGTGGGAGGCCTAACACAGCTATTCAGAAAATGGCAAGGAAGTCTCTACATACTGCACAAGTGTTTCCAATATTGCTCACCTTTCCACAGTCAATACCCATCCATACAGTTGTTCTTTACTGATGGTTTTGCTTCTTCCCTTAGGCTGAATTTCTTTTCAATTTTTTAATAACCTTGGAAAACATTGTGTGCAGCAGTATGCAGTCTCCATGTTAATCCCTCTTTATCATCTATCTAGTCTTTACCAGTACTTTAGAATATGCATTTTCAACCTAATATTTTTCTTTGTTTAGGTTCCAGGACCAAGGAAGGAGTTGTTCATGGTGTTACAACAGGTAAGATAATTTCTCTTGAGTTCAGCTTCTTTGCTGCATGAGATTAACCAGCCATTTAGCTGTTAAAAATTGAAGTTTTTTGAGGGCACTATAATTTATGAAAGATGGAAAAGCATAGGAAAACTGAGAGACATGGTTGGATGGAAAGACTGAATGGAAATGACTTACAGGAAATAAACAAATTTCAGAGATTTGATTTGAATTTGTCACAGTTATGAGTGTCTTGAAATTTTTTTTAAACTGACTAATCTCTCAGTAGCTAGAGCACTTTCAAACTTGGAATTTAATGCCAGACATGTATCTTCACAATAGCATTTCTACACCAAGAAGGAGTAAATTTGCATTTTAAATTGATTTGCAGGGATCATTTTAGGTATGAACTGAAGCCAGTAACCAATAATTTGTTTTAAGGGGCAAAATGAATGGAAGTCTTTGATATCTACGGAGTGCAGAAGAGCCTCTGTTGACCATAGGGCATTGAATAAAATGTATAATTTTCTGCTGTAGAATGTGGGAGCTCTGGAGATGTGAAGAGAATGCATGGTCAATAAATTTTTTCCCCTAACAAATTCAGAAACAAATAAGATAGTAGAAAACAAATAAGATAGTAGAAAATGTTTTTCCCCTCACAAATTCAGAAACAAATAAAATAGTAGAAAAGGATTTCTTTTTCCTCAGTGTACAGCCAGTCTCTCATTCAGCTGACGTGTCAGTGTATCGCTGTGCCCACATAAGCCAAGGCAAAAGATAAACACTGGTAGGTAAACAAATGTCAGTACTTAATACATAACCCACATAAATGGTTGAAAAGTCAGTCAAGAGTATTTCTAGTAACAAAACAGAATATCCAGGATAGTCCTTCAGAGTTTAGGCAGAGCATGTGTGCTGCTGTTACAAGATTTGAAATCTCAGCTCATTAGACCTCAATTATGAGAAATATTCAGAGGGATCATTGCTATGACCAGTAGAGGATTGAAGTAGAATGAGATTTGGGACACCTATATCCAGTATCATCACAGATGTGGGAGCAGCAAGTGACAGCACTAGGAAGCAAGTTAATAGAGGTGATGTTCACCAAGCTGGGATGTGGTGGAATCTAAGTCAGGGGCATTTGCCCATATATGAAACATGCTGAAGCACTGGGATTCTAGTGGGCTACCTCAGTGCAGGACTTCTCTTCCTCCTTCCTGAAAGAAACTACTGATCTCAAGTGCTGTGCCTCTCTTTATGTGATGGCAATATATTTAATTAGGCAGGAATTTTACAGTGAGTGAATAGAATTTTTAATAGGTTTTAAAATACCTTACATTTTCTTTTGGAAGGTACAAAACAGACTGTAAAGCCAAACATAAGGGGGACACACCTGTTATGTGCTGTGCCTGTGAATAGAAAATTTGGAGAAGTTACTGTTGATTTTAGGCAAAACAGTAGCTGCTCCTCACACACTTTAAGAAACAGGTGACATGAAGGGAAACACCCAAAACTTGGGAATAATGGGTTCTGTGCTGCAGTTTGTTACCTTCTGGCCTTTCAAGCTGTTTGAGATGAGTTTGGCTGTTGCATGAAAATGGAAAATGAACAGGGAGTCAACAGATTGAACTGTGGCAGTGAGAAGACTTCAGGCACATTCTACAGGTCACGGCTTCCAAAATGAAACCACATGGACTTGCTAGTATAAGAACTGAGCAAGTTCTTGGACACATTTTAAGAACAAAAAAAAAATAATAGCAAGCCTATAAATAGTTTTTCTGGCAAGAAGGTAGATAAAAACAGATTTGTGTTCACTGTAGTGAATCTGTGAAGTGTAACATGAAGACGGATGCTATGAGGTTGATGTAGAAATCAAATCCATTTAAATCAATTGTATTAAAGTTGATGTGACAAAAATGCCTTTTGAGTTGTTTGTCAAGACCTACTTTTCTCTTTTCATATGACTGAGAGTTCACAAGTTGTGCTGGTCTTATGATATTAACTTCCCAGTGTATCATGTGAAACCTGAGGTGAAATAAACACTTTGTTATGTAAATAAAAATGGTTTGAGAGGTTGGAAACAGTCAGATATAAACTAGAGTCATGGATCAAAATGAGTGCTCACAGTTTTGCAGTCAGTCTTAATGTCTGAGTTGCAAAATCTTGATAGTTTTGCTATCTTTGAATAAGTTGTGATTTAACCCCCTATGCTGGTGAAATGACCAGCAAATGACTTTAAAGGGCTGAAAAACCTAATTGTGTTCTTCAGACAGTTAATTTCCAAACCCAGAATTACTAGACGGAGGTGTTTTGTGCTTTAAATGTGAGCTGATTGTACCAGGTTTAGTGACATGAATATACTGTGAAATGAGGATTCCAGGCTGTGATTCACTGGAATATGGTAAGTCTGTTACTTTCAGGTCACCCTTTCTCTCAACTTCTGATAAAAGCAGCTTTGCTTATTGATTTTTATGGAGTGTATGCTCATGTTTAGACTTGCCTTCCTAATTGCAGTGTCTCCTGGCCTTTGACTGTAAATGCATAATTCACCCATCTTTCTTATCTCCCAGAAATGAACAGTATCAAAGATGAATATATTCAGATATTCTAAATAAAGTACTATTTGTAAATAAGTCAGGGCAAAAAAGCTCTTAGTCCTTTAATCATGTGAGTGAAGACACAATATTGATAGTAGTAAACCATAGTCAAGTGTTTTGCTTAATTCTTTATTTATTCGGGCTCATTCTTGTTTTTCTTAATGTTCTTAGTCATTGGTATTCCTGCTCTTTAATACCATCAGGTATCTTGCAGAAAACCGCATAAGTTAAAGAACCACCATATTTATGGCATCTTGTAAATGAATTCTTGAAGCACTTAAGACAAACTTGCTATTTGAAATACTTACTCAAAAGTATATTTGGTACAATAAGAGTAAGTTCATTAATTCAGGGAAATTATGTGGTTTGAGTCTACTTTTATTGTTCAAGGTTGAAAGTAACTAGTTATGATTTTGAATTGCTCCAGAGGTTTTACACTGATACTGTATGCTACCACATTGTCTGTAATAAGTAGTGCAAATACAACTTCAATGCTATTACTTTTTGCACAGTGCTATAGTCAGTATTAGAAATTAAACTCATCCTTGCTGTGGTCATTGTACACTGTCCCAGGGTCATTTAATGGAATGAACAGTCTCTGCACAGATAAAAGAAGTAATCAGGCCATTGCACAGGAAAGTTCTGCAGAAGCTGATCTACTCTTGTTCTCAACACTGTGATGCAAAGCAAATATCAATTTTACAAAGACTCAATGGCTTAAGATCATTAAGCATTAAGATAAATTTAATATGTTGGAATCAACCCCCTGTATTGTGGACTGATTTGTTAGTGCACACTTAATGCTTTCTCCATTACTACTTAGTGTAAGCAATAAAATACATGAGATTGGAAACTTATTTTGGTTTTTCTTCTCCTGTTGTGGGATTTTCAGAGCCCTAGGGTCACCAGGCTGGAGCTCATTATCAGAGTCACTCTGGTAATGATGATGTTTAGCTATTCCTTAGAGACAGGAAAGATGATTGTCTCCTTACTATGGTTGCTTTTGCCAATCTGTGCTATTTATATAGTTTGCTGAATTTATCTTCATGGCTCTGATTTCTGAAGCAGTGTGTGAGAGATCTTCCATGGTAACTCCTGTGTCAGCTTTCTTATGCTGTGTCTGTGTGCTGCTTTTGGTGGGGATGGAGGTAATTTTCTTCATAGGGATGTTGTAGTTATTGCTGGGCGGGGCTTACATGTGGAAGCATTTCCTGCTTCTCACATCACCCCACCAGTGGGAGGTCTGGGGGTTCACAAGGAATTGGGGGAAGACACGGCCAGGATGGCTGACCCCAGTTGACCAGAAGGATATTCCACACTGTATGGCATCATACTGAGGAGTAAAACTATGGGGAAGGTTGGTGGGGGTCATCTGCTTGGGGTCTGGCTGGGCATCAGTTGGTTGACAATGAGCAATTGTTCGGATTTGCATCATCTGTGGGATTTATTGCTTTCTTTCTTTTTCCTTTTTATTATAATTTTTTATTACTATTAGTATTTTATTTAAATTGAACCATACTTAGCCCATGAATTTTCTTCCTTTTACCTTTCCAATTCTCTTCTTCCCCATTCTGCTGGGGGAAGAAGGGAATGTGCAAGTGTGTGGTGCTTAGTTGCCAGCTGGGGTTAAACCATGGCTGTCTGAAATAGAAGCAGTCTTAAGTATACTGCTTTTGTTACTACTTTTGTCACTCTTATTGTTGTGCCTGAAACAGTGTTAGTGGCCTGATTCTTTCCTTTTTCATTTGAGTTTGTATGTACTAGGTCTTTGCTAGGATAATGTGTTTCTGGGAGGAGGGAATGTACTTGAGACAGTGCCTTCCCAAGATCCTATAGTAGTGGGAACAGCAGCCCCTGGATAGTTGCTCTTGGAAGGTGGTTGTACTTGCCATGACAACACAGTGTAAGAAACATAGGTGTAATAATGGCACTGAGAATTGGGTGCTTTATACTGCAGCATCCACAGTGCACTCAGTTCCACTCTGTTTCTTGATACTTTGAGGTGTAGGTGCTTTAAGAACTTGAGATAATGACATGAGTTGTGCCTTTGATAATCAGCATAGTACAACCGTGCTTTATCATTTTATCAGAAAGGATGAGTCTGCTCAAGGCCAACTGAGCCCTTGTCAGCATCAAGCCTACTGAATTTATCCTTTATGTATGTGGATGAGAGTCTGGTCAGAGAGAGAGAAAGCTAGATGAGCTTTTCCATGAATGGGTCTGGGAACTTTCAGGGGGCTGGAGAGAAAGAACGATAATCAAATCTGCAGGTGGTGTTTTTAACAAGTTGTTTTTCTCACAAAGAGGGTGTCTTCTTAATTAGCCAATCATGTGAAATGTGTTGATTAAATGACCAATCAGGTCCACCTGTAGCAAACCAAGGTATGAAAGAAGAGGATTCAATAAATGGGCTACTTTTTAGCCTTTTAAGCCTTCTGATGTAATTTCTGACTCAATGATGACATACATGTTATGCCAGTCAATGTTTTTTAGAAAGGGGAATTTTCAAAACAGTGTGGCACTTCCGTACAAAAAAACTTAACAGAATGAAAGGACCCTGAATTATAGAATCAACCCCAATGGTTTGGGTTGGAAAAGACCCTGAAGATGATCTGATTCTAACCTTACATGGGCAAAAATGCCTTCTGCTAGACCAGGTTGCTTGTCGCCCCCTGACCTTGAGTATTTCCAGGGATGGGGCTTCTCTGAGCAACGTGTTCCAGTGCCTCACCACCCTCACAGTAAAGAATTTCTTCTGTATCTAAACCTATCCTCTTTTAGTTATCTACTCCTGCCCTGTCCCAACATGATCACAGGATCCTCTCCACCTTTCTTGTAGGGTTTTGGGTACTGGAAGGCCACAATTAGGGTCTCACTAACTTTGTCTTCATAGGAGGGGCTCTCCATTCCTTTGATCATCTTGGTGGTGTCCCCTGGACTCACTCCATCAGGCCCAGGTCTGTCCTGTGCTGGGACCCCAGAGCTGATGCAGCCCTGCTGGTGGGGTCTCACCAGAGCAGAGCAGAGGGGCAGAATCCCCTCCCTTGACTTGCTGGTTATGCTGCTTTGGATACACCCCAGGATCTCTCCCAGAAAATGAATGAGATAGAGGAAAAATAAAAAGCAGTACTGAAATGTACACAAAATATATCTTCTCTGATTTTAATTTTTAAAATTTAAATATTTATTGGAAAATTGGATTTTTGAATCTACTTTTATAAGCTGCTACTTTATTTTTTTAGAGTTCTTTTTGCCATTTGGAACAACATGGATAAGTTTGTTTCATAACATTACCCAATTTTTTTCTGAAAGGCTCCAAGCGCTTTTTGTGGTCTGTAGTGGGTAATAATCAAATGGGGCATCTTAACAGATGTCTTTTTGCACTTGCTACTATTAAGTCAAACGTTACCTGAGGGCAAAATTTGCTTTTCAGCAAAACCCACTTTTGATTATCTTCCCTACCGCTACCCCCCCTAAAAAAAGCATGGCAATAGAGTAGTGAATGTATACAGTGAAATTTCTCAAACTTTTAGGTTATTAGTGCCTAATATAGTGTGGGAGATACTTGAAACAGACTTTTTTGAATTTCAGACAATGTGTAGTCTGTTGTTCTACTCTATAATGAAAGCTCCTGGTCATCAGAGATAATACTTAATTCATTACTAAATTTTCCCTTTAAATTACCTAGAATGAGCAATAAATTATCTGCCTCCATTTTCAGTCAGCAGATATTTATAATTTGGGTCTTTAATAAAAGTTGCATATTAGTCACGTTTAGCTTTCTAGCTTTTTCCTAATTTTTGCTATTTATTATCAATCATAGTAATTCATGCTGCCTGTCCTTTGATATGGACAACTGATGCTCTTTATGTAAGGAATTAAAGAAATGTAATTTATCCACAGAAGGTCTAATTTTCATATGCACTTCCCAAAAAAAGACTCAGAAATGGTTGCCTAACTTTGAAGCAGAATCCATCCTGTGCTCATAAAGGATGCAGATAAAGCTATGAATACATTTTATGGATCAGATAGGATTTAACCTGAAGGAAAGTATAGGATTAGTTAGAATGGCAAAAAGATATGATGGATGTTTTTGAAAAAAATTGCCTTGTTTAGAGGAGTACATGTGTGTTTTGCTAAAAATCTGGGTATGTAACTTGAAGGCATGAAGTCATTCCATCCCTTTTTTTAGAGCAGTTTCACTATAGTTCATGCTGCTGTCAGAAAGAGCCCTTGGGGGATGAATGAGCAGAAAAACCCCAGTGATATTCTGAAAGGCAGAATGGCAACTGCTGATGTATATGTAGGCTAAATGAGTTGTTGTTTCCCTGGGGCTTGGAAGTTAGCTATTAATCCAGTTTGCTTTGACATTCAGTCTTTCTATAAATTAGTATATTATGTATCAGCATTGGGGCAGAAATCGCAAGGGAGTCAGATAAAAGGTTCTGTTTGAAGTTCTATGGTTGAGCATTAATAGATCTGCTTTTTAATGATATATATCTTAGAAAATAAAAAAAAGGAATAATCAATGTTTTTTGAGTCTAACACAAAAAATCAGGTTTTCCAGTCCCTGTATCATGCAGCAAGTGTTTGGTGGACTAATTGGAATGCAATTCCAAACTAGGATGTATTATACAGTGAGATGGATGTAATAAGAGTGTCTAAATAATGACTTTTCTTCCCTAAAGTGCAGTTAGACATGAATGAAAATGTCAGATGTCTTTCACATGAAAGAAATTGAGCCCCAGCTAAGGCTTGTTTTTACCTCTGCTGCTCCAGCATTACCAGATGGATAGTTTAATTTCTCAAGATCCACTTGGGGTACAGAAAATGTAATGGCCTTATGGCTTTTCACGATGTCAGGCTGTCAGTGATAAATTCTCTGAAAAACTTACAGCTCCCGGAAGCATCATGTGTTTTTCCATCTTCTGCTTCTCCTCAGTGGCTGAGAAGACCAAAGAGCAGGTGTCCAATGTTGGGGGAGCTGTGGTGACAGGAGTGACGGCAGTGGCGCAAAAGACAGTGGAAGGAGCAGGGAACATCGCTGCAGCCACTGGCTTGGTGAAGAAGGAGCAGTTGGCCAAACAGGTTGGTTTATTTACAGTCTTTTCCAGATGGAGTGAGCAGTGAGGGGCTCATGAACTGAGGGGCAGATGGAGTGCTTTCTGTCTCTCAGTTGTGTGAATGCAGGATTAATTGTGTTTGTGATTAATTGTGCCAAACAAACAGCAAAGATGGTGTCTGCTGTTTATAGCTTGTATTTTGAGTGACTTGGCAGTATCTGGGAACTTGAATAGGATGAGCCATGGAACTTTACTAATCTGAAGTTTGAGTTAATTTGGATCATGGTTTGAAGTGTGATCTAGTGGTGGTTCTAAACTCAGCAGCCTCTAGTGGAGGCCAGCTGCTGTAGGATAGCTGTATAGTTTTGTGGAAATATAACTGTTTTCCCCACTTATTTGGGATTGAAAAGCAATCTGCTAGTGCTGAAAGGTCAAACAGCAAATCTCAGGTTTAACAGCACAAGTTGTATTCTCTGTAGTTGTAGAGAGGAGGGTTTGTGTACCAATCCACTGACTGGTTAGACATGTTGCATCTAAAGTCAAGATCTGTCTGGAGAGTAACTGTCTTCCATTAATACAGTGACACTATCACAAAAGTGCTTCCAAATAGCCTCAATTATTTAGATGAACTTTGCTCTAGGTCATCTTATAAAACACTGTAGGTATTTTTATTCATACACTGTAGTTACTCTTCTGCTGACACTAGGTGAAAATTGACCCCAGCTGGCAGGAACGATGCTTTCCAAAATGTGTGTAGGTTTTTTTTTGGAGACAAAAATAACCCAGAAGAGACAAATGCCTCCTTTTGTGCTGTTTTCTGTATGAGCATTTAAGAGTTAGACAAAAATAGGATTAGGAAGAATGTTTAGTATTTACACAAAAATATGACTGTCATGGAATTGAGTATGAAGTTCTATTGTGTATCTTATTTCAGTTAGTGTCCAGAGGAGCTGTAAAAATTGCATCCTTAAAAACTGGAAGTTTTTTATCCTTACTAAAGTGTAGACCTGTCTGTCTGACAAATCCTATTGGTGCTTTACTATGGGGAGCAAAAAGGGCTATTACATTGTGGTAGGCGTTCATTTCACTGTGGTGGATTGTCTTGGAAACATCTCACAAGCAGTTTTATTCTCTTTCAAATCAATATTCCTGGGGGATTTTTTAGTCCTCTTTTTTTCAGCTGTAAGTAACATGGTGCTTTTGATGTGGTCATGGATCTTTGTAAAAGCTGTGTGGGAAGATGTTGCTAAATGGAGAATCTAATGACCTGCCAGGGGATACATGAATATGGCATGGTCACAGTAGTCTCTGCCCTTTGTTTCTGCTAAAGCTCTTGTGTAGTTTTATGCTGAGAATATTGTTTTCTGTTCACAGCTCTTGAAACTCAGTGTAATAAGGATCATCACTGCTGTAATACACAATTACCCCTTTAAGTATTGACCATAACTAATGCCTTTTTATCTCTCTCTATAGGGAGAGATTCCTGTAATTATAAAGTATAAAGCAAATGTCTGTTGACTTTCATTTAAATCTGTTCTCTGTATTGTAAATCTTAAATATAAGTCGTGATGGCTGTAACAGAATAAAATCACATCTGTGAAATGAAAGAGCATCCATAATGTACATGCATATTATTCCTATTAATAGCAACATTATTCTGAACTGGTGTTTTGTTCTTTAGATATGTAAAATCATTCATCTGATATTTTTAGACTGAGATTCTCAGTCATCTATGCAGTATGGCCATGTAGGTGATGAGTATCTGTGGCTCCCCCTGGACTGCCTTGCATCTCTGTCTTTAATTGGTTTTGCAAGGGATGAGTAGCCGTTTCAAAAATGTTAATATCAACACTGAGTAATATGAAGTTATTTTAAAACCTGGTGGGTTTGCATTCCTTTGCAGCTTGGAGGCACATGAGATAGACTTTGCTTGGATTTTCCAGGTAAACTGACAGTTTGGTAGGGCAGGTGTGGGCATCCAGAGTAGCAGTGGGACCTTGAAGGAAGGAGGGTGAGCCTTTCTGAGATAACAGAAGGTGCCAACCAGGCATTCAAAGTATCAGTGTAACTTTGTGTCATTTATCTCTCTGTAAGGTTGTGTGTGTTGAGGCTGCTTGCCTGTGTGAAAGCCTGCAGTCTTGCGTGGTGAGTGGCATTTTTCTTGTGCTGTGATGGAAGTTTGATTTTGACTTTCAACTAATTAAAAGCATTATTTTTTTTAAACCTATGGATACAGTGATACTTAGGCAGAGAAAATACATAGCAAATTCTTGGTAAAACTCTTTCTTAAGAAGTTTCTCCATGCTGGCCTAGTGCAGCCTTTAAAACTGGTGTGCTTTGGAGCATGAAGCACAAGCTTCAGCAGCCAAGTGAGGCCAGGCTGGAGGGCTGCTGTGGCACCCCACTGTCACCCACCTGCCCTGCAGCTGGTGTAAGCAGACAGTGTGGAGTGACAGCTGAGACAGTGACAGACAGGGATGACTTGAGAGTGCCCATCTGAGGCTGCCTGGGGGATTTCTGCTTTGGCAGCAGCACACTGCTAAACACAGCCAGGGTAGTGGTGGTTAGTAGGATCAAATTTATTATAAAAGGGCTAATGTACTGCAAGCAGTATTTTACTGAATGACAAAACATTTATTGTGTGCCCATGTGTGATTTATTTCTATGTACAGTGTGTCTTCTAAATGAGTTTTTAAAAAGTAAAAATTATTGATAGTTGCATTTAATGCAGAGATGAACATCAATGTTCTATTTGCAAGCCAGCCTGTATGTATGGATTCAAATGGGGGGGGGGGTGTACCAGCAAGTGAGTATCTACTATATAATATTTTGAAAACAAATATGGATTACAAAGTTTGTTTTCAGATAGTTAATTAACAAATTGAATTCTTAACCTTACTGAATCCATGTCATTTGGTTCCCTGGCATCTCAAGACTAAACAGTTGCTGATTTCTATGGTTTCCATGCTGAGTAATTTTGTTTTTACTGGTCTGGCACCAAAATTCCCAGTCAAGCTGAAATGTCAAGGTTCTTTGAGTACCCTATGATGCTATAGTCATATGGATTTCATGTGCTGTAGATTTTACTAAAGTAAATAGAAGAACAGGTCTTACGCTTAAGATTTTTGGGCTCTGTATGGATAATGTTTGCTATCTCTATGTGCTAAATCCTTTTTTTTTTTTTCCTAGTGTCTCTTAATTTAACACATTTGCAGTAAATAGCACTTAAAACACAACGTTACAGTAGCAGGTAACAAGTAGGTAGGCGATACACTTCCCGAACAGGTAATGAAACTCGCTGGTTTAATTATGAAGCTTTCAGAGAAAGCCTCTGTGTCAAGGCTGACAATTTAGGCATTAGATGTTTTCTTCTATAGAAAATGAGAATTAAGCAGAAGCCCTTGTTAATTACATTTAATGTGATAATTAAGAGTAAAAACAATGGCAAGTTTGCTTTATGTCCCCTTCCCACCCCCTGCATTTCCTGGCACTCCTTAGAATTCAAAGTGCCATAGCATAAACATTCAGTGCAGTGGAACCCACAGATTTAGACTATTTCTTGTCTTACTACTTTTCTTGAACAGATAATCTTGTGAACCACCAAAATTTTCCACAGACATCATACTTTTTTCAGAGCTAGGGTGAATGAATCCACTTTGGGGAATCACCGTAATCAAACAGAAAAATATGTAGAAGCCTTTTTGATCCTTCTTACTGGGAAGTTCCATGAGACATGGTGCATTGCTGAGACTAAAGACATAATCAAAACTGAATTGCTCTCACCAAAATTAAAAGGTGTTTCATTAAGACACCAAACATCACAGTGTACTCCAGTCATCTGGTACTTGTTCATTTGGGAAGTACTTCACTAGTAGAAGGAATGCAAACCCTGTGAGTGTCTCTGAGAATGTGTCTTTCAGTGGGAGAAGGAAGGATACTTTTCTGCTTTAATAAGCATCAATTTCTTAAATGTAAGTGATCCACTTCTTTCAAAGATATCTGATTTGTCTTGTTGCAAGCTGAGATTCCTGTGTGTTCCCAAAGAAGTTTTGATTACCATCTGTAGTTTAAAAAAACAAAAAAGCTGAATATGAAATCTTGAGGTTTTGCACTTTACACTTTGATTTTTAGAAACTGAGATCAGTTTAGAAACCTTTCTGTAGAAATCTTCGGCAGAATTAACTTAAAGATGACATTTGACTTCTACTTAACTTGTATATCAGTTCCCAAAGTTTGAATACCAACATTAAAGTCCCCAACACTGCTTTAGTGCTCTCCTTGTTAGCTGCATACAATAAAAATTCCTAGCTTGGTAATTGAAAAGCATCAACAGGAATTTTTTGTCTCTTTTTATCTTTTTGAGATCTATTTAGCATATTTTCTTTGCTACAGTGCCATAATACTGACATACCACGTGGAAAATTCCTGAAAGTTTTAAAATTCTTTTTAATGTACATTTTTTGGTTGCAAACAAAATTCCAGAAGTAGGAATTCTAGTAGGTCTAATCATTGTAGAATTTGGGTGTAGGTGGAACGATGTATTTTGATAGAATATGAAGATCTCCTGGTTCTCTGACCAACTTAATGTTCAATATACTGTACAGGATGCTTGGCTTATTGAAGGATCACCATTCCCCATCTTTCCAGTCTATAGTTAGTCAATTAATTTTGAAAAGCTTGGCTAAAAACACAGAGGAAAAGCTGTGGAGCAGAGATGTCCAATTTCCTTTTTCAGAAAGGTAATTAGAGAGTTTTTTAATCTCTGCATTCCATTTTTTGCTATTTGAAGATGTGTCCCAAAAGGTGAACAGACCCCAATGAAAAGCAGGATGGTAAGTGCAAGTTGCTTGAGACTGAAACTGTTGTTCTTTAGTTGGAACAAGCATATCTCCCAGAGTGTTTAGTATGAGCAAAACATCAAGCCTTGATTTAAGTGAGGAAACTTCAGTAAAGATTTGACATGCCAAATGCAGAAATAGCCTACACCCAATTAACTTCTGGAGTTAAATGTTTTCTGTAAGGACTGTAGAGCAGGCAGGCTTTAGGGGTACAGCATCCAATTGCCCTACTCAACTACTTCTTACCCTTTATGTCTCTAATAAAAGTAGAGAATGGATAAGTTTGATTAAATATATTAAATAATCTAAACTGCCAGGCAGTTGTAGGTCTGACCCTTTATGCCTGAGGCAAGCAGTGCCACTTTGTGCAGTGTAGAGAGACAGGCTTTCTGGTTGTTCAGGGTGGGCCTCACCTTTTTTCTGGTATGACACTCCTGCCTGGTGTGTGGGAGCAATTACAGCAATGGTTTGGAAGCATAAAATTATTTGGGTTGGAAGGGGCTTTTAAGATCATCTAGTTCCAAACCCCCTGCCACAAGCAGGGACACCTTCCACGAGACCAGGTTGCTCAATTCCTCATCAACCTGGCCCTGCAAGCTTGCATCGTGTGCTTTCTGGTGGGATAACTAGCACACAGTCAATCTTCCTCAAGGAAGCCAAAGTGGTTTAGGTGATTTATTAGGAGAAGACCTGCTCAAATAGTTAGAACTGGACGTCAGTCAGACAACACTTGCTCTCAAATTTCTATTTGAATCAAAATGTGCAGAGCATATAGTTGGGGATAGGTTTTCTTTTTCCCTCATCATTTTATTCTTGATTTGTGTGTATTGTATGAGTGACTTCTGCAAAACAAAGAGGCTATTTAGCAGCTGTTAGCAGTGTCTCCTTTTTAATGTCTGTAGATTGATTGGGAGTGGAAGAATGAGGAATCGATTTCCCATTAGGGGATCCACACTGCTCAGGAGCTGATTCACAGAAGACTCTCTTAAGGGAAAGCCTGTTTGTTAGCTGTTCCTTTAAATTCTTGAAGGGAGTGGAACTGTCAGTGAGCTGGCATATATCTTTGGTTGTAGCGTAACTGGACTGATTTATTTTGGTAGAGCTTTTCTTGCTGATCTCAGAATTAATGATGGTGTGTTATACTAAAATATCTGTAACAAATTCATTCTATAATGCGTATTCTAGAAACAAACTCTGATTTGTTATGAATTGTAAGGCACCTATAGGCAGGTGATATTAAAGTTTTGAATCTGTTTTATGTACGCAGTCTCCTTCTCATGACAGCACATGTATTTTTTTTGATGGGAAACCTCATTAATCATTTAGATTGTACAGAGTATGAATATCAGTAGACCTGTGAAACTGTGTTGCAATCCAGTATGAATTGTGAGTGTTGGAATGCAAGTGGCTTTGATTTAGTGATTTGCATTTATTTTGGAAGCACATTACAGTTGAGGCCACTCAATGCACTTTCATTAATGCAGTTCTATTTTCTCTTGGTGTTTCCACATGGTCAAGCCTCCCATATGAGGCTTAGTATATGTTGATACTGCCTAATGGCACAGTAAAGAACAGTGTGGAGTGTGTGAAGCAGACTCCAATGTTTACAGGAAATTTTATTTGATGAAATGTGCTAATGATGCCCACAGAAAATATGCTGATTAATAGGAAGGGTACAGAAGTCACAAAGCCAACAAGGAGACAAAACATTTTTCTTCTACCTTTCTTTTGCTTTATAAGATTTTCTTACCTGTCACTTCCTTCTTGGCAGGTGTGTGCACATTCTGGTAGCACTTCTGGATGTGAGTAGATTAATTTTATGTCACTTTGAACACCTCTGTTTGAAATACTTAAAATTAGTCTGGGCAATATAGAAATGAATGTGCACAGAAAATAACAGTACTTGGGAAAAAAGCAGAAGATGGAAGATGGGTGACTGTAGATAGAAGTGCTAGAATTTTTGTGTTTGTTCAAGAGGGTGTTGAAGTGCTGGTCGAACTTTGAATATCTTTGAATGCCAATAAAGTTTGAATAACTTTGAATGCCAATTCCCTGATTGGCAGAGAAAATACTTTTCCTACTGTGGGGCATGTTGCTGGTGTTTTTTATCAGAGGGCAAAATAGTATTTGAAGGAAAACCATGTTCTCTCTATCAAAGCATTTCCATGCATTCATATCTGTGACTTAAGCAGAACTTGAGGAAAGAAAATTTGTAAGATATTATCAAAATATCCTGGAGGTTATTGCTCTTCATTAATTCAGGAGCAAATGTCAGTGTAATATAAAGGTCTTGTGAGTTTTCCTGGTTTCCTAATGGCTTCCATGCTGTGAGAACATTTTAGTGCAGACTTATGTTCAGGGTCTACCTGCTGCCTTCACTGCTTCTGACCATAATGTATTCCTAATTATCTGTGGAGAGATCAAGTTAGGGAGCTTTAGGGTGGCATCATATTGTTCTTTGTTTTCTAGCAATTGCTTAACCTCAGATTTATCTTTGACTGTGGAGAAATTAAGTGCCCCCATCTTAATCTGAATGTGCCTATCTCCCTTGGTCTCCAAGAATTGTCTGCCAGCTTATAGAAGGGTAAACATGTTCTCCACTAGGAATTGTTCATGTCATGCTAATGAGGTAATATTTGTAAGATCTACAAATAGAACACCATTTTTAATTTTTTTCTTCAATTTATGAGAGAGAAGCAAAAGACAATCCCCATCCTTTACCAGAAGTCTGTCTTTTTCTTTTATTATACGGGTTTGCTTGTCTGCAATCTGTTTCCTCCCTCTTCTTTACTCTGGTCTCCCTTCCGCCTCCCATAGCCTCCATCTTCTATGTCCATGTACCTTACCTAATATGCCCCCACAGCACATTCCAGGCTTCTGTGTTGATGTCCCCTGTTTAGCTATGGCCATTGCATTATGGAATTCTCTCAGGCTAACTATGGAACCAGTTCCATTTCTTAGTGTCCCAGTTTTTCCTATGTATCCATCTATGGAATTTCATGCAGTACTCACAGAATTTTTTTTTCCCTGTTCTAAATAGTTGCCAATCCTATGCTAAATACTCAGGGAGGTGCTACTTGGTGAGAGGACTACTTTTAAGTTCATTTGGGGATGATATATGTTCATGCCAACTATTCCTGTTCTTGCCCATTTCGTGTGAAAGATTCAGCAATTTCAGATGGGAAGTAGTTTCATGTAACCCATGATAGCTGGGCAAATTGTAAAGTGGCAATTTTGTGCAACTAAAGGCAAGGGTTTTACAAGCTTAAGGCTGTCTCCTTAGCATCTTCTGCCACATTTCAGTGCTCCTTTCCTCTGCTGGCCAAGGAGGAGTGTGTAAGCCTTGGAAGGTAAAAAACTTAAATGCGATTCATTCTGCACCTATCTGGAAGTCATTGTCTCCAGAGGATTTGTGATGGTAGCTGTTTGCTGATGTTGCAAAAGCTGAGGACTGCAGCTGGCAGTTTTTAGCTAGCAGTGAAAGTTTATGGTGCTGAAATGACATTTTGGCAAAGCACTGCAATGTGTGTTTATGTCTGCCAGTCTGTTCAACAATGCAATGCAGCGGGGTGTTTAATAGGCATGAGTAGCAAATTGGGGTCTTGGATTGATGTGATGTTGAGAGTTGTATAAACTTCAAGAACTGAAATGTGGAGTAAAAATCTCTTGGAGGTAGAGATTAATCTGTATTTTCAGAATGTCAATCCAATGTCATCTCCCTCCTGAAGAAATCTTGTAGGTTAAGAGAGCGGGAGGATGAAAGAAGTAAGGTGGGATGCTTTATTGGGACTACCCAATTACTGGCAGTGCTGCTGTTACTATCAGAAGGAAGGAAGTTTCTATCAGAGTACTGGTGATGATTAGCAAATATTAGTGTCATGTGACATGCATCATTTTCATGCCTATTTTAACCACTGATAGAACTTAAAGAATCTGTGGAGTAATTTATGAAAGCTTGGACAGAGCCTGCATATGTCTGGGACTTTTTTGATACTCCTAGGACATAATGAAAGAGAAGAGATGATCCATCTTTCTTACAGTAAACTGTCATTAAGCTCAGGCTCTCACCTGCTTTCAACTGTGTTCGTTTGTTTGCTAGAGGAAGTTAAGTGGCCTGGATAAGGATGATTGGTAATAATTTTTCAATTTTTAAGTACTTGTCTCAGAGTGTTTCAAAAGTTTCCATGATATATCTGGACAATGGAATTCGTTACTGGACAAAGCTACATTGATTGTCTCAGAAATGAATCTGAACATTTAGATTGCAAACATCTTTTTTTGCCAGTGGCTTATCTAATGCAAAATATTCCCTATGAGGAAACTGGAGGTGTAAGCTGCTAAAGTTGTCCTTCAAAAAAACCATGATTTTTGCAAGACTGAAGCAGGTAGAAAGCCTGATTCTGAAGTGTATTGGACATATTGATTGCTCTCCAAGCTTCTGGTGTTAGCTTTCAGAGCTATTTCCTTTTGCTTTATTAGCACATGCCCTGGAGGTTTGCCAGACTTGGGTCAGAAAAGTCAAAATTAAGCTCAAAATGAGGAGATGCAGCCAGTATAGAACTACTTTTACCCTGCTTGGTGGGTTAGCTATGAACAGAAAGAGGAGCTGTCTGTAATTGCCTTTCCTTCAAAAGCATATAAAACAGGATTTGTGCCTTTGAAGCAGCCTAATCCCTCTGTCTCACATTGCACTCCATCCTGTGTAGAAGGGGCATCACCTAGAGCAGATGATACCCTGCCTGTGTTATGTCAGCCATACATATTTCTTCTCAGGGGCTGTGGGATGAAGGAAAGGCTCTGGGCTTCTTTGGCTGACCTCTGCTGTACCTTTTAATTGTGTAATATAGGTATTTCTTCTTGTGCTCCTATATGTAAGAAAGATATGTGGATTTTTTTTTTCTTTACTAATTCCCTGTGATGATTTTAAGGCCCAAAGGGCTCATTGTGGTCTAAATGAGCATGCATTGCCCTGGAGTGGTGTGAAAAATTCAGTTAAGGTGTCGGGTTGTGTGTTAGTCCTGAGAAATCTCTTCTTATCCATAGAGACAGTGTTTCTAACATGGAATGTCCATTCAAGATGAAGGCAAGATGCAGTGGTTGAAACAAACTATCACATCTAAAGAAAATTATTTTTTCAGCTTGTAATGCAAAATGTGCTTGGGGAAGGCAATGGCAAGGGCAATTGAGCTGGGTTACAGAGCACTTTTAAGACTTTCAGGTTCTCTTGATTTTGTGTGAGCCTTCAGGAAGGAGACCGGAAGCTGTAAAACCTGTTAGCATCTCTGATGCTGAGAAGTCATTGTGAGCTTCTGATTGCTTCTAATTTGAAGTGGTTTTAATTATTAAGCTAATAATTTTTAATAAGTTAATACTTTAAAGGTATTGAAATGTGTGGTTTAATTATAAGTGTGTATGCAGTTGCTGGCCAGTTTGGTAGAATTTATATCCATAATGCAGTTTAAAGATGATAATGTGTGCATGAAACACTTATACTTTGCCTAATGAATATACTTATGTCAATTAAAAATAATAACATTACTCTGGTGGCATCAAACACTTCAGTTCATTACTTAACAACCAGCATATCTTAGCCCTGTAAAGAGTGCACTCAGATTTGCTTGTTTAACCCCTGTCTAACTTAGCTAATACTTCATATGGTTGATCTGAACAAATTATTCTGTTCAAATTCCTGGTAGCATCAGTTTTAATGGCTGGGTCACTTTTAATTTTGTGCATACGGCAGATGATCTTACAAATCCCTCAAGATACAGCTAATTGAGTTCAGACATACTGTATGCAAATTGTTTTTGTAGAGAAAGGTCAGAGATCAAATAGAGCTGGAGGCTGAATTAATTTCCCTCTCTGGAGAAAATTATTCTTACAGGTCAATAGTGAAGTCACTGGCTTGGCACAGATCTTCAGATGAAAGAAATATTTCCTCCCTTCTCCTCATCCCTACTGTGGTCTTGGAATTTTTTCTGAAGTGTGTTTGTTGTATTTGATGATGCTGGACCAATGCATTTAGTAGCTAAACTCTCTTCCTTGTCCACAGCATGGAGACAGGCTTTATGAGCATATATTTGCATAGCAAAAGTTTAGAAGGTGAAGGCAGGTGGGATTAGTAATGGCTGTTTTGATAAAACGCAGTGCACAGTTGTCAGACCAACAGGTGGAAGATGGAAGCTTTTACTAGGAACCTCATGTCAGTTGTTACCTTTTGTTAGCATGGAATTTGCTTCTTGAAACAAGGGCACGTTTTTTTAAACACCATTCTTCCCAATAGATTCCATGTGTTTACTTTTTAAAAAAACCTAAGTAATAGTTATTCCAGTAGCTTTGAAGGAGGGCATGTGTTCACATACAGCTGACCTGATGTCTGAGCCAGAGTAGTGAGCTTGCTTTTTCACAGTCACCAGCATAATGTTTCCTCTGTGGTCTATTTTTGAAAGGGGTGGTGTACTCATCATTCACAGGAAAGGTAACAGATTTAGCAGTGCCTTTTTCCACCTCCTACACACCATCTATGAGATGGAGTTTTTAAGTCTTAGCTGTCTCTGTAGATTTTTCCCTGAGCTACATTTCGGATGTACACTTTATAATGGAGCTGGTTGGACTGCTGTAAATGCCAGCTGTTGTCCAAACTGAGAAACAGGGGAGGCTGGGAGAAGTAATGAAACCACTTTAGAAAGCAAAGCTTAGACCATGTTTTGAAATCTATTTGTAAACATCTTGATGGCAGTTGAGTAGTGATTGATTTGTTTTTTCTTCTTTTCCCAGTCTCTGTGTTCCTTAGCTCAGCTCTGTGCCTCTAGACTGTGTGTGGTACATTATGGGATGGGAAGCCTTTGCAGGCCTCCTGAAGGAGAATCAGACTTGGGAATTCATCCTGGTATGCAGGCTACACGACGAGAATGTGGAGACCTCTTGGTTGTACTTGAAATAAAATGGGTGATCATAGCTGGTCAAGGTGTCAGGTTAATGTAGTCTACAGAGACCTAAGGACATTCAGTTGCTTCAATTTTTCTCTGTTTATCTTGGATTTAAAGTTGGCCTAAGGAAACAGTAAGTGATTTGACTGGGACAGATGGTAAACCCAACTTTTCTCTGCATCCTCTAGTTAGCAGAAGTCTGTTTGTGGAATTACGGCCAGTGGTGGGGATAGCTGGGTTCAGGGAAAATGGAAAGACTGGGTAGGGGATATTTGATGATTAGGATGATATTTGAGGATTAGGGAATGAGTGGGAGGAGACAAGAGTGGCCATATATGAGACTAGGTAGTTCTTGATTCCCCTTGCATTCAAGCACCATGAAGCAACCTCTAATCCTGTTTCCTTGGGGTATAGGATGCTGGCATGGAACTTACTCTCCAGAAATCTTTCTGCTTTTGGGGACACAGAAAAAGGGCTCAAACTGTGATATGGGATGTGCAATGGATTCCACCTTTGTCTTATACCCAGCTTTTGCCAGCAAAATATTGGCTGGGAAGTTGAGCTGCCCTGGAACTTCTGTATTTCAGCCTGATGTTTTGTATTTTTGGTGAACATTGATAATAAATGTGAATCTCTTGGGAAGAATAAATTGCATTTTAGGTTTTTTTTTTTTTTTTAGTAAGTGCTCTGCATCTGTCCTAATGTTGATCCCTTTGATAATTGCCAGGAAACTTATTTGTAGCAGAGCTTTGTAAGTGCTGACTGCTTTTGAATATTTATCCTAGCATCTAAAATTGGAGTAGTTTGGAAAAGCAGGGCGTTTGAGTGGTTGTTTTACAGGGACATAGGTTCAGCTAAGATTTCAAATTATCTGAAAGGATCAGTACAGGGTCCATCATGTCATGTCCTCCACTTCTGCTTTCATGTTTTACCCTTCAATGCCTGAGGCATATTTTGAGCTATGTGCAATCACATCCACCAAAATGTTCTTAGATTGAATGCTGACCTCTCACTAGCTGACCTAATTTGTACCCCTTGCCCCAAGGAGAAAGAAACTTACCAGATTCTGAATATCTTGAGTTTGGATGGGTTTGTATGCATGAAAGAAGACCAAAAGGAATTCTCAAAGATTATTAAGTTTAAGAAAAATCTACAGCCCTGTGCTTTGTGTTTATTGATTATCCACATTAAAAATAAAATCAGAATACCTTGTAAATTTTCCAGTGAGTTAAAATCTGTCCAGTGAGTTCTATAATCTGTTAAAATCTCAGCCTTAGGTCCATCTGTCCTACAAGTGCTCTTGTGACCTGTAGAGGAGCCCTATCCTTTTGATATCTGTTGGGTGCTCAGTGTTTGACTAGCTGTTTCATCAGCCCGGTACAACATCATATTGCTCTACCAGAGAATCATGGAATGACTTGGGTTGGAAGAGACCTTAAAGATTGTCTGCTTCCAGCCCCCCCAGCCATTATCTTCCCTGCTCCTTTGCCATGATCTCTGCAGCAGTCCTGTGGAAGTAACGATGACTGCCATGTATTGATAGACACTGGTCTCCCCTTTGCCAGGATGGCAAGGCGGGGGTGACTCTCCATCATTGGCAGTGATGTTGACACTTGAGGAAAGTGCCAACTGTTTCAACTTTCAAAGTATAAAGAATTTACACAGAGTATTTGTTATGTGCACTTCTTGCCCTGATCTCCCAAGTAGACTGGTAAGAGATCAGAACTGGATTGGTGCTTTCCTGCTTTTCTTACAAATCATCAGGGTGCAAGTCAAGGTAGGCTTTTTATTACCCAAATGCACAGCTTAACTTTTGTAAATCTATTGAAGGCTGCTTTGCTTGTCCGTGGGTGAACGTGTACAAGACTTTTATCCACAGTGGCTATGCAGGAGAAACTGAGTATGCAGCTAGGCTAGATATATCTTTATTAAAATAGAGTGATGATCCAGGAGAAGTAAGAGCTCAAGTTGACTTTTAGAGTTTTCTTTATGTTTAGTTGACGGTATCTGGCATTCAAGGAGAGAAACAAGCCTGTCATAGCATTTACCAAACATTTTTCAGAAGGAAGAAAACTTGAAATCATTTGTATTTTTTTGTTTTGACATGAACTGTCGACGACTTGCAAAAAAAAAATTTCAATGTAGCTGTTAAAATCATGACTATGTTTCAAGCTAGTGTATATAGCATATTTATGAAAAGCTTTTGTGTTGCAGTATCTCACTGTTATGTCCCTTATTGTAAGACTGTCACATAATTTCTGGTTGTGATATCTGAGATGCATTGGATTTTTTAAATCTCTTCTGGAGGAGAGGCAGGAATTTCCCTGGATCATCCCCAGACATGTGGCTTGTCTTTCAGAGCACCCAGCTAGCTGTTAGTCTCTCTTTGTTAGAACACACTGTGCTTTCACAAAGCGTCATTCCGCATGTGGTCAGCATTTGAGACTGATTTGAGAAGTGGGGGCAAAGAAGTGCAGAAATACAAGTTATCTTTGCCTAAGAGGAGCAGTTTTCCTCACAGTGAGGCATTGTATGAAGTTCCTTCCCTCACTTGTTTTGGATGAGTAGCTAACAGAAGCTTGGTAGGGCTGTTAGTAGGATCTAACTATGCAAGGAATGGGGGAGATGGCCCAAGAAGCTCTTGTTTTGGCTGATGACTTGATCTGTCACTTGCAAGAAGCACAGATTGCTTCAGTTCCAAAATCAAAGGACAGGAGTGCAACACTTGCATGTGCTGTGGACTGGCACTGGAAATACTTGGGATGTCCTTGAGAATCACTCACTGTAAAAACATGCTTATGCTTGAGTGCATGATTCTTGTGATTGTCTTTGTTCAGGAGTGCTAAACAGGCTTAAGTGCTTTAGTACATTAATGTTAAAACTAAAAGTGCATCAAGGGTAAGACTCTGCTATTCTTCAGCCACCCAACAGTGCTTTGGTGAGCAGGTAAGCAGAACTGCAGCCACTGGGGCTGGTCAAGAATGCAGGAAGGTTTAACAGGTGGTTGCGGGAAAAACAAGCAGAAGTGAATGGTCATACTGATAACATAAAATAATCTAAAGTACATACACATGTATAGAACTGGTGAGGTAGAACTTGTAACATATTTTAACAATGCTGGTACATAATTCTGTAGTTGTTCTGGTTAACAATAGGCTTTCTCAGTCAGATGTCCAAGTGTACTAGCTAAAAGGAGTTCATAGTTTCATTAAGTAAAATCAGCCCTTGGGATGTTGCCATATCTGGGCTTTTTTGAACTCTGTATTTGAACAGAGTATTTGTGACTTGTTTCTGCTTATCTTTTATGATTGGAGCAGTGCATGCTGCAGTGTTGAAATTTTTGTTAATAATCTCAACCATTGTCTGGTAAAGTTGTATATGAGAGAAAACATATAATAATTGTCCATGACAAAACAAAAACCCAAAACCCTGACAGTTTTGCCCCCAGGCATTATTGAGTAATGATTAAATAATTGTCTAGAAGGTGGAAATAAATGGGATGTGTAGTTTTTCTGGCTTTAAATGTGACATGAAAATGTTTTGTTCTTCATTGTTCCTTGTATTGTTCTTCCATAGCATCTGGAGTGTTGTCTTCTCCATTGTGGGAGTCAATATTAGTCATCTGGGCAGATGCTCTTCCAGAGGCATCAAGCAATGGGTGGATAATATCCAAATAGTACATAGCAGCAAATAGCATCATAGTCTTACCATGCAAAATGGTGTTGGGGTCTGTTAAATTCATCTCTTGTTCCCATTTGATCTGTCTGGCTGCATGAAGGGCTATTATGAGCCTGTCAGCTGTCAGTTGTGTCTTGTACTCTTGATCAACCTGATAAGCCTTCTAGATTGGCAAGGTTTGAAAACAACTAGAATTTACTAAGAATAAGAGGGTAAGGCTGGTACAGTGACAGCTGGTGGTAGTTTTCTTCTTCCTTTGACAGTAAGTTTTTATTTCACTGCTTTTTCAGCCACCTCATTGTGGACTGTCACTCTTTGACAGCAAGTAAAGATGATCTTGTCAGTCAAACCTACTCAACAGAAAACTTGTTCTATTTACTTGGTGTTTGATTCCTATTTTGCCTTCTATTCAAAATTGTTCTGATCTTGGAATACTTCTTTATGCCATATAAATAGTTTTGTTTTTCAAGACTGTGTAGACTGAACATCTGAGAATCTGAGATAATTTGGTGCATGGCCATATTTTTTTACTGAATACTTTATTCTGTTTCTTGGTCATCAATATTAACATAATTGGATATTAGTAAAAAGTACAAATGCTAGGCAGCAGGATATTCTTGTCACGGAAGCTGCTTCTTTAACTGTGAGTATATGAAATCAGTCAAGCATTGCACAGAAGTGTCTTGCAATTAAAAAAAATAGCACTGATGTTAGCAATGCTCTTGGACAGATCATTCAGACTGGCATCTGTTTGCTTTCCTGAAGTACTATTGTATCTATAGGCATTTAGTCTACTGTGATGGTACATACTGCCTTGTAACTCCTTTTCCCTTCTGAAAGATCACTATGTTAACCCTGAGATAAGTAGTAATAATTTAGAACTCTCCATTTTTTTTTTTTTTTTACCACTTTCCCTTCCACCTTTCCCAAGCGAGCAGTTTGGTTCTTCATTGCCTTAGACTCTGAAATACAGCAATAAGTTATTAGAGTCTTCTTCATACGGCCAGAGAAGCAGACAATTATTTTGAGGGGATGGAAGGTTTTGATTTGCTATGAGCTAGCGATCACAAGGCAGGTGGCCTTTGAGTTTTCAGTTGCTTTATGAAGCCAGAATGGTAGAATAGCCTAACTTCTAGTCTTTGTCCATGTCCATCATTGAAAAAAAAGGTGTTTAGGTGGAAATGGAACAGAGTGAATTTTGTGGTTCCTATGGAGTTTGGATTTATTTTCTTTTTCAATCTGGTTACTGGTAATCAAGGATGGAGACGTGTTTATAACAGGGGAGCATTTCAGAGGAGTAGACGTGCAGCCCTTAAAAAATGTGTGAGATGTGTAAAACTTTGGACCAAAATAACTACACTTTTAATTTCAGGGGAAGAATTTTGCCTTGCTTGTTTTTACCATGCCTTCTAGTGCATGTACTAATTCTTTCCTTCATGTGATTTAAATCTCATCTCAGTTGGGCTGTATTTGAAGTGTTTCCTACCAGAACACACGTGCAGTAGCATGAGATGTGATAGCAGTACCATTCTCTGTGTGTTTTTTTTCAACAATCACTTCCTTCTGTGTCACATTATTTAGACAGGATTGGCTCAAGTGCCACGTACAAATGTCTATTTCTGTTAGAGAAAAGAGATGGGAAACTGAATTAAGTTTTCAGTGCCAGTTAGTATTTATAGGTACAGTTAATAAGTATGTATTCAGGCCACCTGAGCAGGCATCAGTCCAGACATGATAGACATAGGTGCTGCAAAAATAATTGCATTTGCATGGCCCTACTCCATTTTAGAAGATGGTGAAACCACGAGTCCTGGTCAGTCTCTCAGCATCAACTACATTACCTTAGAGTCCAATCCTTGTGGGAGAGTAAATCACTTCACCTCTTGTGTGGCTTGGGAGGAGGATGCCTTGTGCCTTAGTGGATCACATTGAAGAGGAACACAGATGGAGCAGTGCTGGCCTGAAGCTGCTGTGTCAATGCTTTTCTTTCTGTACTGGCAAGTATGGACCAGACCCACAGAAACCATATTTCTGAGTCACAGGGGTCATCCTCTAGGCAGCCATATTGCTTTCCTCACACACAGTCTGAACTGTAAGTAGAACATGATATGGGTGAAGACTTCTGTAGTCGTCGTCTGAAGTCACACTGTATCCAAGAGTGTAGTTTGGATAGGCAGAGTGGAATACGCCTCTCAAGGGTTTGCAACTGTGCAAGCTTTGTTGCATCGCGATTTACTTGAATTTTATCCAGGAAAAAAAGTGACAGAAACCTAGCTCACTAGAACAGGATCCTGAAACATCTAAACTGATAAAAATCATTAGTCTTTACACTCTGAAAAGCATGGGGATTATTTCAAAGAACTTAATCTTCAGAACAGATGCTTCTACTCTGTTGGAAATGCAAGGCAGGAAGCTTGGATTTCCCTTGCTGTTTGAGAAGTAGAAGGATGTGAGCTACATTATATTAGTCCTATTAGTAGTGTTGATGTCAGAGGTATGAACCTGAATTGGTCAACTCTCTGCCAAACATGGACCTGTAAGCACAGGTTCACTGTCACAGTATTGATTTAGGCACCTACAGGTAGTGTTTAAATGGTTTATTGAAACATCCTCTGGGGCTTCACCTGCCACTTTTTACTGGTTAATACACACCAGCACTCCTAAAGCATTTTAGAAATGGTGCTTTCCACAGTTTCTGAACACTGAAAGAAATTTTAATGCCATCTGTCTAGTCAGGCACAGCTCAACCCAGATGAATTGCTTGTCCTCTTAAATTTAAACTAATTAAATTTTTAGTTGGGTGATGACTGTCATTTTTCTTAAGATAAAGTTTCTTATAGTTAAGAAACTATAAAGTTTCTTAAGATAAAGTTTCTTGGTTTTTTACAGGAAAACCAAGTTTGGTAGCATCTCTTTGAACAACATTTTTATTTAACAACTTCTAATACAAGGCAAGGGGGAGTTGCACAGAGCAGCAAGAAATTAAAATATGGCACTGGGTTGAGTTGTTCAGACTCAGAGCTGCACCATTAGGTACTGCTGCTTCAGTGTTCAGCACTGGGCCAGATTTGCAATGTAGATTTAAGCTGTTCATTGTGCTTCTTGAAATTACAACTGTGGATGACATGTTTGAAGTCTCTTATGGTGTTATTTTTCTGATTTTTGGAAGGAAAAAATCAGCATTAGATGTTAGTTCTTTTGTTTATAAATGCATCAGATATAAGAACCTAAGAAGAGTTACAAACATTGGTGTGGCACGCAAATCTCATCTCGAAGATGCTGGACATGCAAGGCACGGTCTCACTCTTCCCTTGGAAGGAGGGATTTTCAATTAAGGGACTTCCTAACCAGATGTGTCAGAACCATTGGATGAAAAGTGCTGTGTCTCCCTGTGGTACCTTTCAACTTGTCGAGCAGTTATTTGAATCTGTGTAACCCTCTGCATCCAGTGTCCCACTTGAAGATTTTTATTGTGGCACTGGTGGCTGTATTTGATGTCCTTTAGTTTTCAGCTGTGAAGACAGCTGATCTATCGTTCCTTATCTCTGTGCTGTTTAGTAGGCAAAGGTTGAGTTGATGATCAAAGAAATACCAAATCTGAGCTCTTTGAGATGCTCTTCATCCTGATGTTTTTTGATGTTGACTGAATTTCTATTTGCACTTCTTGAAAAATATGTGGCTTGCAATAAGATGAGAAAGGGGAAATCCTACATTTTTATGTGACTTGCTCATCCAGTAAATCTGTGCTGTTCTTGTCTTAGACTGAATGATTATAAGAAACTGGGGGGGGGGGGGGAAGGATTATTGTCCAGTCTTGGTCCTGGTAGCCATCTTTTTCTTGTAGTATTTTCTAATACTTATTTCAAAGCTTTGTTATGCAGAGATTTTAGCTGTTGTGTCCATAAATGATGTGTGAACAGATTTCAATTTCCATTAATTTGCCCATTATTCAAAATTATTCAGCTGTTTCAGTCTATCAGTTATGTCTGCTTTGTGCAGTTTATTTGAAGTGTGCATTTGATCAATGATGGCACTGAATGTTCTTGCTCTTGGATAGAAAGTCTTCCAAGCTTACCAAGCCTTTTTTGAAGGAACTGTGCAAATACATTACTGCATGCATATTTGCAGTGGCTTCTCATATGTATGATAATAGAATGTAAATAAAAGGAATGATGAGTGCCATTGAAATGGTTACAAGAATTGTAACCATTGCATGAATGTTCTGAGATATTTCATAATGGCTTAGTGTGACTGCAGCTTCTCATGGATACTTTTTAAAGCAGGTACTGTAAAGACAGTATCTTCAAGTTGGTAGGTATTACAAGCTTTAGCTGGATGCTGATTTTTTTTTAGCAAGACTTCTGAGATAGTTAGTTAATTCTGCTGACCTTTAAGCTCTTGTTCTTAGTTTTCTGATCTAACAGCCAGAAGTGAAGGGGAGATGTGGCATCTCTGAGCTTTCATCTGGGTATTTTTGGATTTTACACATGTATGTAACTGTTACAATTGGCTCATGTTTTCAAGATTTCCTGCTACAAATAGTTGTGGGTTTTTTTTTAAGTGAAATTTTAAGTTTATGAACAAATTATTTCTGGGATAAATTCGGGGAGTTTAGTGTTTGAGATTCAGTTTTAGATTTTTGTGTTCCTGTTCTGCAGCCACTAATCAGGATTTCTTCCATTTCATTACCACTTCTCAATCTGTGACTACTTTGTCTTTTTTATAACAGATCTTTTAAGGAAAATATTTTTAAAAAATCATTTTAGTAACTGATGAGACACCTTCCTTCAAGCTGAAACACCGTCATTTATTGTTACTCTTTCTTTACAGCTTAAATTCAAAATGCCTGGGTTTTTTTCAAGTCAATTTGAATTAATTCTTAAGATTTCTGAGGTACAACACCAGCTGTCTGGGTAAAATATAACTAGATTAATTTGACTGTGCACCCTTAATTGATTAATATTATGTTTCTGTGCAAAAGAAGCAATCTTCTCAGGCGAGATTTGCTCTGGTGTTTTTATTGCCTGTGTTTCTGTTTCCATCCAGGAGCAAGGTTTACAGCTGTGTAGTTGTTGGCCATTACAGTCAGTGCAAGAGTTAGTTATTTTCTCCGTGAGAGCAACTTTTGTGCCTCTCGTGCAGTTCTCAAATGCCCACCCAGACTGTTGACTTCTTATTCATGAAGTGCCAGTGGTTGTCACTTGAGTTTCATAAATGTTCATTTTGGACCACCTAAATGTCTGGTCAAGTATTTGATAGAATATTTGGTCAGAGGATAACCAGGATAACCTTTTTAAGAAGTCTTAAGGTATTTGACTTCTAGGGGCTTGGGATTTTTTTACATTGTTTGTGTGGGCTTGTGCTAGTTATTTTACTCCTTCCAAAGCAACTAGAAAGAAGGATTCCATCAAATGTGATGCTTTTGCTCTAAGGCTTTGAAAGAGTGAAATGTTTGCATGAGAAAGTGGAATAACATAGACATTTTAGCTTTTTAATGATGCAGTTCTCTCCCATCAGCCTCTGTTTTCTGTGCAATGGGGGCCTATTTTTGGCAGTGGAGAAGCAATTCAGTGAAGATTCATTTGTAGATAACTCTGCAATTTCAACTATTTCCCTGTAAAAGAAACTTAAATTGCTGGTTGTCCTGTTAAAAAGCACCAACTAATTACTTTGTTTCACTCTCAGCAGCAATATAACAGATGATATCATTTTAGCATTAAAGATTAGGTCACTGTCCAAGGCAATTGAGTGACCCATAATTAGGATTATCAGGATGTCTAATCTGAGATTACTTATCCTGAAATAGGTATTCCTAAAGTGCTCCTCAGTGTTACTAATTCTGAACCACTCTTAAATTAACACAGCTTTGGCCAAGATGTCCAACAAAAATTCCTCCAGTTGGTGATTCAAACCCCACACTCCACCCAAATGCGTGCCATAAATAAGTGACATACTCCTACCATGACAAAATTAATTGAAGAGAGAAAAGACTCATGGTAGAACTTGTAAATGTCATCTTTGTTAGCATGGGACATGGAGGAGCCTTTTCTAAAAAGGAGGATTCAGTGCTCTGTGAATAGATGAGTACAGTATGTTAAGGCTCAAGAACAACATAGTAAATCTGTGTCTTGCATTATGCAATGTGATGTTGGGAATGCTATTTCTCACTGCTTAATTTGTAAGACATACTGTTCTGCCAGCTACAATACAGCACTGAAATTAGTGTTCCTTTAAGGAAAAGGAAATGAAATAAGGTCATTGGTTTCATTTGTTTGGGCCTCTGAGAAAGGTGGGATTTTGCTGTGTTCAAAACAAATGTGGTACAGAGTTGTCAGGGGCTCTGGGGACTCCAAAGTGCGTAATAGCGCAAGTACACATGAGGGCAAGTCAGGCAGAAACCTTATTTACTGTGGCCCTAGTGAGAGAGCACTGAGATGGCATCTTCCCCTCTCTGGTCTTACCCCAGCTCACAAAGGGGGAGTTGGAAACCATCATGGACTGTTGGCTTTTAGTCAAAAGGAATGTTCTTTTAGGTAAGAAACTTCTTAGCCAGAGCCTTCAGTTCTAAATACTAATGGTTTCATCACTACAGAGTGACTGCAGAGAGAAAGCAAGGAACATGTAAAATTGAGGTTTTTCTAAAGGCTGTAGCTGTAGCCACTAGGGCAAAAAGAATGATCGTGGTTTTGGATAGTTGAGGAGGTTAATCTAACATTTCACTATGTTGGCCTAATATTTTCCCTTACAATTGCTTGGAGTTCAGCATCTGTTATGCTTCAATTAAGTTATTCCCTGTTAAAATACAATTTGATACATAATGCTGTAAGTTTTATTAGGGTTCTTGGTCATTTTTGGGAATTACCTGGGAAACTCTAAACAAATCTGACTCAAAAATTGAGGTTTAGAACGGAGGTAGAAGGGAAATAATAAATGACCACAATGTGTGTCAAAAATTTCTTCTATGTGCATCCTAGTGATGAGTTATGACTCCTACTGGGAGCTGGTGAAGAAATCGCTGCACCACAAAAACCTGGATGTGCATTTTCAGCCAGCATAACTCTACTGTGAACAATTTGAACTTGGCATCAGCTACCTGGTGAAGCCTGGCCCTAGAGCTTTTCATTTGTGGCGTGACCACCAAATATCCCAAGGAGGAACATGCAACTCACAGGTGATATTTTCAGCTACACCTTGAGAACCCAACTCCAGATCCTGGAGGAACAGAAGATAAAATAGTCATTTCAGCAGAAGACAAGACACTGATGTTGCATGCTCTCCCACCTTAATTTTTCTTCTTCTACTAAGGACAATGAACAGAAGTGCCAGGGATTACAGAAGGAATGACAGGTAGTATAGTTCCTGCAAGCATTTAGTGGGCTAGTTTTCTCTGCTTATAAACATAGGAGCTGAATGAATATCAGAGTTCATAAATCACCCTAAGTAATGAGGGGATGTAGCCAAGACAGACATACACAACTTGTGGCTAAGGTAGTTATTGGAGCTGCATAACTGGGAAAACAATTTGCATCATGTGAAAATAATAAAAATAGTTCATCAGGCAAAAAAAAGGAAAAAAAAAAGCAGCATCAACATATAAAATGATCAGCAAGTATCTGGCAGGGTGTCCAATGCAGAGAATGTGGCTGAGAAACAATTTAAGGCTTCCTTTTTCTTCAGAAACAATAGGAGTTTTGGCCAAAAAAAAAAAAAGTTAACAAAAGGAATATTCATCCTGAACCACATTATTTGGGTGGTTCACAAAGTTTCATATGGCTCCCACTGAAAACCTCTTTAAATGAGGAAAACTTTGTTCTGTGCTTAGGATTTATGTCCCTTGTCCCTGCTAAGGACTGGGAGGGAGCTGTGTGTGTGTGAAGCACAAGCCAGGAGGATTTTCTTCAGACACTATAAGGTGTTCAAAGGACAAGGACAATTTTTCATATGGTGAAACTGGGGAAGATAGAATATGTGAGGGTTTGTCAAAGCATCTTTAGATGAGCTAGTTATGTGAAGCATAATTATGAAGCTGGTGAATTTTGGACATGTGATCATTTACAATTAGATGTTCTGTCCTGGGAAACCAGCGGAGACACTGGCAAGAATGCAGGGTAACTTCCTTGATGGCAGACAAGCATGTAGTCCAGAGAAGCTCCACAAAAATACAGGAGGTGATATTTGCAGCTGGTGACCCCATAGTGAACTCTGTGCATCCTCACAGGCGTCAAGAGAAAATCAAATTAATATATTGTGTTGTAGTGTAAAAAAACAAGTAATTTCCCTGAATTGTTTTTCAGGGAAATGGGGACAATGATACTCAATTAAGGATTAGTGCAGGAAGCAGGGAAGAAAATTCAAGGTTGGATGGATCAAGTAAAGCTTTTTCCAGGTTTTTAGTACCAGTTTTAAATGAAATGGCTGATACTGAGCCCAAGCTGCCTCTGTAACAAAAAGGATCACTGAAACAACTTCTGTGAAAGTAAGTTAACTTAAGGGCACGTTGCTAGGCAAAATTAATTCTTAACTCCAGAGCTTAAAATGCCTTGGATGTACTTGGATCTAAATTTCAAATGGATGCATGGAGGCTGCTGGAGAAATAGGAGGAATGGTTCTGGTCTATCATAAACTGGCTGCAACTTTGCATTTAATCACTGACAATCTAATAACTCTGTTTCTCTACCTGCGGAGCTGGTAGGATATTTCTGACTTATCTGTATAAAATACGAGCTTGGTATGCCATTGTAAGCAAGGGGAAGACTTCTGCAGAGGTGAACATCAGCACAGTGTTTAGTAAAGCATTCAGAAAGCTGAAATTCTTGGATGTGGCTGACAGAGGTGTATAGAATTTCTGATCTCACATTAACTCTGTGACAGAGCTTGAGCACCATTCTTCCCAAAAATCCATTCCTGTGCAAGACAGGTTAGGCCTGGATATTTTGTGCTGAGTAATTTATTGGCCAGAAGGTGATTAAGTGGAGTCCCCCAATAACTGGAGCTCATAGATAGCATAATGGTGAGGTTAGAAAAAAAATAAAAATTGAAGCCTTACATGGAAGAGCTGGGAAGAGGGATTGAATGTAAGGTGTCTGAAGCTGTCTTACTAGCTTTGGGGTTTTGCTTCTTTATGGGTTTTGAGTATTTGAGAGATACCTTTCCTTGCTTCATTTACATATTTCCTATCGGAATCCCTAGAGAAACAGAGCGATCAAAACCAAGGACTAATGGTTTCATCAAACCTACTGTGAGAATTTTCATTTCATTATGCCATGGTTGTTGGATGAGTAATGATACCTTTTGCTATTGCATTCCTTTTTTCATATTGATGTAACCCAGTAAGATCTTAAGAGAATAAATATTTTCTGTGCTACTGAAGCATTTTGTTTACATGTGTTCTTTTCTTTGATTTTATGCCAAATTATTAGATGCAAAATAGCATTATTTTCTATATTTAAGAACATAAGTGTTTTAAAGAAGGAAAAAGTATAAATCAGTGAACTTGTGGATGTCAGGATAAATTTCTTCTGAAAAAATATTTTTCCTCAATTGTTAGAAGGTACTTTTTCCTTGTACAGGTTTTGCTAGGCAATGACTATGTAGGATCTCTAATTATTCCCACTTTGCAGGCAACAGGACACTTGGCTTGACTTTTCCAGTCAGGAAAAGTTACTACAAAGAGATAGGACCATACTTCTTTGCCTGTGGCAGGGACTCATTCTTGGTTTTCTCGCCATTCTTCTGTAGCTGTTTGCTGTTGATTTGTGCACTCTGTTTACATGCTTACTCCTAAAAACCACTTCCTCTGCCCCTCCTCACTGTTTGCCACATATCCTTCTCCCTCCTAGGACCAAAGCTGTGATTTCCCCATGATTCATCACAGGGTAATTGAAGGATTGGGGATGTGGAGAAAGATGCTGCCACTGGCCTTTTCTTCAATTACTGTATGCCTCCTGAAATTGTGATACTTTCAGTGTCACTGCTGTTTCCTGTCTGCTTTAACCTGCACTAACATTCAAGTTTAGAGTTCTGGTAATGCTAGAGCAGTTTGTATGATGCAGGTAACTTGTGTTAAGTCTAACAGCATTTTATTTTGCTTTTTATTATAATTTCTAAGTATCCAAGACTGTTAAGCCTGTTACATGAATCACAGCTCAATCCAAAACTGGCTAAGGTTTTGGCAGTTATGGCACTGACTTTGGATCTGAGCCTTTTGCTTAATGCCAAGTATGTTAGCTTTATATGGTTTTGATCCGGTAAAATATAGACTTGAAAAAGTGGCAATATAAGAGATGTTTATATTCTTGTTGGAAAGCTGTTACTGTTTGGAAGTTGACTGATCAGTTCAAAGATGCCTTCTAGACATGTATTGATGATTGCTGTTAATGGCATTTGTTGAATGCTGCCCAGGTGGTCATTTGATTTGATTTGCAGTGGATTAAAAAGATGGATTCCTGCATGTGTGGATGTCTGTCTGCTTCCCCCTAGCAGCTCTACTGGCAGTAGTGGCCAGAGATCAACCAAGCAGATCATTTTGTGATCTCTCCTCTCCTCATTCTTAAAACTAATATCTAAAAACTGGGCCTAACTTAAATGATTGGTTTAGGTGGTCTGCACTGACAGATACAAAATTAAAAATCCAGCCTGGTTTTCTGGAAGGACTAACTGAAGAGGATATTCTTTGAGAAATTGGTTTCTAAAATGTCTCTCGTTCTGAATATTCAATCACCCTCTGATAATTCATCCGAAAGAATTCCCTACAGGCAACTTACAATTTCTTATCTCTACTAGCAGAGTTACTTGCAGTGGGTAAACTATAATGATATACATGTCCAATGCTTAAGCAGTTTTGCTTTACTGTGCTGTTAAATTATACTGCTAAAAATAATATACCCTTTAAGTGTTCAAATTTTCTATTTCCATGGTATTTTACATATTTTGCCTCCACTTTCTTAATCTAGTGTAATATAATAAGGAACTCCTGAGTTTGGTGCTGTAGGTTTTGTTTGACATCTAAAATGACTTTTTTTCATTTTAGTGCTGCTGTTCTACTAATTTCTGTATTTCCTACTGTGAAGAACCATGTCTTGGTCCAACATAGCTCTCAGGAAACCTCTGTGCACAAAACTGTGTATTAGAAATGACAACCAAATAAAAAAGTTTTAACTTGGAAAATAGACTGGGGCTTGTTGCTTGTGCAGCAGGAAAGCACAAAACTCATTAAGTAGTTAATGAGCTCAGTGGTTTTAAATGTGGGAGAGAAATGGCTTTGCTTTATTGAGGCTGGAAGGAGAGAGGGAGGTGACTTTGTAAGAAATATTCAAATGTTCTGAAATCCTGGTTTTCCCCTCTCTTGGCAGGGGGAAGCTGTAACAGTAAGAAAATTACTAACTTTGCTGTTTCATATTGGAAAATATAGATAGGAAATGACATGAAACTTTGAAAAATGCATTGCACAAATCTCAGTACCAGAAAGATCAGCACTTGATTGTGTAAAAGGCCAAGTGTGTGCTTGGGTTCACTCTTGTGTTGGTGTATGAACTCAAGTGGGTATATGCAGAAAGTTCTGAGCAGGATTTGGATGCCAGGGTGCTGTGGTTCAAGTTCAGGTGGTGGCTGTTGTCAGTTTAATCTTCCTCGTAGAAGCCCCAGTGCTTGGGCTGGGTGAGGACTGTGGGGATGAGGGCATCATCTTCCTTCAAGTCTCCTTGTGCCAGCTACTTTGGCTTGTGCTTATTTCTTCCTTAACACACATGGCATTAAAATAGCTCCTAACCTGAGGGCAAGTACTCTGTTTTCTGGCTGTGCTAGATGCTGTTGGTGGTACAGGTCTCTCATGAGTCAGAAATGAGTCACAGAGCCTCCTGCAGAGATGCAGGCTGTAACATGTGTGCAGAGAACAGAACGCTTTCACATAGTGCAGCCCCTGCTTTCCAGTTCAAACAGGAGGAGCAGGAGGCTGAGGTTAAAGACTTTGCATCTTATTAAATGCCAAGGATAAGGCTGAGGTTTTGGTTGGCATGTGTGCTAGGGATGCAATGGGGAGAGAGAGCAGGGCATAATGGATGTGTATTTCCCAGCTGCTGGGAAAGGTAATACATACAAAGGGACCTAAATCATTTGGGTCCCAGCTCAGCTGTGCTGAGTCGTTGAAAAACACCTGTGAGCAGCGTTTCCTGGGCTGCCCTGCTGCACCTGCCAGCCAAGGTCTGCTGGTGCCTCTCCAGTGCCTACAGCACTTGTCATGAACTGCACCCTGGTCTCAGCAGGCAGTGGCAGTGACGTACTTTGTGTTTCAGAATAGCAAAAACTTTCTTCACTTTATATAAAAATAAAAGCTGTGTGAAGCAGCTGAGTAAGATGTAATCCTGATAGTGTAAAGTTGGCAGGGGAGGCAGAGGCTGCACTTGCTCTCCTGGATGCTCCCATGAGGAGATAATGAGACTGTAATCAATATGGGCTCAGTGTTTGGGTACTGCCTGGCTTCTAAAGGCACAGAGTTCAGCTGACTTTTCTGTCATGAGCTGTGCCTGTGTAAAAATGTGACTTGCAACAGGATTTCTTGGATATTCTGTGGTCATAGTTAAAAACAGATTTTTCAGAGATTCAGTGTGCTACCCTGGATCTTGAGTGTGATTATCTCTTTGGTACCTTGTGGAAGCTGAGCTACTCTGAAAGACAGTTCCTGGAGTATACTTAATATCATTACAGATTTCAGCAGTTAAATTCTATGTAAATAGCTCTATCCTTTCTGCTTTTCTGAGCTGCTGACTTGCACCACTTTTCTCAGGCATCACCCTTTTTTAGTTTAAGTAAACTGCTATTGTATAATTTTGGTTATGAGAGCTGAGAACATAAAAACACCCAATATCATGAGGAGGGTGACTAATGTTGGCAACACTGGTGATGCTGATAGACATTAGAAGATAAGAGAGCAGATGGCATTTCATGATTTTTTGAGTGCTTTGCTTATCTTTGCATCTCTAATGCAGCCTTTTGAAGAACATTACCTGAATTTAAACCTTTTCCTTTTCTCACCAAAAAAAAAAGATAATCATAATGTTTTCAAAGCAGAGATCCTGTTGTGGTCACATCTGATACCTAGAGTGCCTCTGCAAACATTTGTGCTTGGGAGGCACTGCTTTGTATCAGCAGTGAGCATTTTATTTTTGACTTTTCTCTCCAAGGCTTCCCAAAGAAAACAGAAATCACAAGTAAACATGACATTCCTTTGACTCCAAACCCATGGCAATCCTCTGGGAATATTTTGCTTTCATGTCCAAGTGAACCTCAAGAAGCAGTCTGGGAAATGGAGAGGTTGTCCAGGGAAGGGACTAGGAGCTGATTTCTGCTGTGCAGTTTGTAAAGAACAAGGATCAGAGGGCCTTTTTTTTGCTTGTGCACTTGGCAAACTTTGAAATAGGCTCTTTCTCAGCAGTTATGTGGTGTTGCGAGACAAGAAGTAGCTACATACACAGTCTAATAATTGATGGGATAGGACTGAAATGTTGTCAGAGATGTGCTGGCACATCTATACTATTCCCAATCTGGCAAATGCAGAGTTAAATCTGTCAATGACTGTACAAAAAGCTTGAACAGATTCTGTGTGTATCATGGGAGGATGCGATAGATGTCTGAAGAAAGATTGTATTTAGAAGGTAGACAGATACTGGTAGAGCTCTCTGAGGAACTTCATCCCAAATGTCAACAAAGCTTTTATAGTAAAAGGAATTGAGAATTTTTTTCAGAATATGCTATACTGGTGGAAGAACTGCATTGCAATTTTTGGTGTAGGTATAGACATATCAATAAAGACAGACTGGTTTCATGGTCCCAACATGTACCACTAGTACAGCAAAACTTTCCAGTGCAAACTTCATCTTGAATTTCTGCAGAGTGAGTTCACTCAGCATTTTTCCAAGTTTGTATTTAGTGCAGGTAGCTCAGGCTGTGGCTGCAGTTGTAGAGTTACAGATTCAGCTCTGAGGGTCAGGAGCCCAAGCCCAAGGCAAGAGGCCATGAAGTGCCAACCCTTTGCAGAACAGAGGGTGCTGGGACCTGTGGCTCAGCCAGGAGACTGGACACTCGGGGACACAGCAGGACCTGATAATTCCAGACTCTCCTGCCTCCTGCCCTTACACTGTGAGGGTATAAAAGCCCAGGGGCTCCTTTGGTCTGAATCCCTGCTCAGAGGCACCAGCTTGAGCTGTAATTTTGTCATTATACCATGATTAATGTACTTAAAAGATGGAGATGTCTGAGACTGTGCTGTGGGAAACCTGGGGTCCAGCTGGTGAGGAAAACTGTTCTGTGTGAGTGTGGGGGGTGTAGCTGTGAAGAGACTTCAGTCCCAGCTCAGATGGTGCGAGAATGTTGGACAGGGAAGTGTCCTTAACAAGCTCAGCAGCTGAAATTCATTACTTTTAAGTTCCCATGTAGAAAGACAACTTTTAACTGCTATTGATTAAATATAGACTTTTGAACGGTGTCAGATTGCCCTGACTAAAGCAATGCATTATGGAAGGAAATAAAAAAGTTGCTTTATTTGAACTGGAAAGCTCCTTCCATATTTTCATGTGTACTCTTACTGTGCTGGGAGACTTTAACAGCCACTGGATGGTTTACTGAGATTTCAGGTGTTTGAGTCAATTAAAATAGAGTCCATGTGTGAAGCCACAGCACTGATGTTGCCCAAGCTGGAGTGCTGAGTGAGGTTTGGTCACTGGTGCATTTTAGCAGTTTTCAGCTATTGGGCCAGCATTCTGAAATTGCACTGACAGCCATCCAGCAATGAGCAGGGCTTGGAGCAAGGCAGGTAGTCCTCTGGGGATGTAGAGGAGAGAAGCTTCACCACTTCCAGAAGTCTGGCCCCTTGAGCCAGGAAATTTTCCCATGTAACAGGAGACCATTCCTTACACAGGTCAGTGCGGACTGGGCTTGGACTGCTCTTACCCAAGGTGAAAAGCACAGTGAGATGAGGATGGTCAGGTCCTCACTGAGGAACTGTTCACCAGAGGAGCCAGGACTTTGAGGGGCAGCAACACATGGCTGCTAGGTTTGCAGTTAGTTAATCCCAAAGTGCAAAACCAAAAAAGAAAAAATCTAAAGCAGAAGGGGAAACAAAATGTATTTCAGGCAGAAAAACAATGCTGCCTGTGACATGAGCTCAGCTGATTTGTGAGTGTTATCAGCTGTGGGCTGCCCCTTGCTGCTGTGAGCTCAGGTCTCAGTCTGTTGTCTTACAGCAAAATGTATTGCTCATATGTAGCATGTCTAAAAGTAGGGTTTTTTTCCGTGCCAGAAAGGTATTTATTTTAAGCAGGCAAGGGAAGAAGGAATGAATACTTCCTTTAGGCTAGCTGCAGACACTTGTCCCATGGAAGGAAATTGAGTAGTGTTTTTAGGATACAAATGCTGGGGAGTTATCCACATAGGCTGCTACATCCTGTCTTAGTGGTGTTACAGGCTTTTGTAGGTTCAATCTGGCAGTCCCAGTCAGGGGAGAAGCTGTCCCCTTCCTTTGTGGAGAGAGCTATATGTGAAGATGTGTACTTTTGGCTTGAACAAAGCACAGCTCTTGAACTGAAGTTAGCCAGCCACCTGGGAATTGGTGCTCCAATAATGTAAATAGTCCTGGTAGATAAGCAATCTATTGGGATAGATAAGTGATGAATTGTGGGGTCTAAAGTCAGTGCAACTGCTCATGGTTCTAGATGGATACCCCATATGTGGTATCTAGCATGTATTTTAAGTGATGTGCCAAGGAGTGGTGCAGCCTTGATGCGTTGCTTACATATCTGTTGAGTTTCTGATACATATCTACTGTGTCTAGCCTCTAACCTCTATATAGAATGGTTCACCCATCAAATGGTGTGGCGAGTTTGAAGGCAGAATTGTTCTTTTAGTCTCTGTGGTGAAGCCTCTCACATTGCATGATTGACAGGTGCTTTGACATTTCATAAGATAAGAAATTGATGGGCTAACCAGTGGGCGGACATAAATTTACATCAGTTAAAGGCTGTTAGTTTTTGCTAACAGTGCACTTTGCCTTACTGTTTATTTGTGCAAAGCCCATTTTAAGCTAGAGTAGGAAACCATATTACTTTTTAGTTAGCATTAAAAAAGGTCATCTGTAAAATGGAATAAAATGAAGTTATTACAGAAGTAATGAAGACACAGTAATTGAAATTCAAAGAAGTGTAAAGAAGGAGCTGTGAATGTAATCTAGTGGTGGCTGGGATACAAGAGAAAGTGCCCACAGACCATGAAAAGTCACTGCTTCCTTGTCACAACCTGCAGCTCTTCTCAGTGGCTTCTCATTCTCATATGTATGGAGCCTTTTTCAGAATATTTGGAGAGAATTTTTTTCTTTTCCCGTGAAGGATAAATCAATTGGCAGTACAGTACATTCATTTTTTACTCTAGGTTGTTCATATTGTTGAACAAGATAGTCAGTGTTTTTTTCCACAGAAAATGTGGACTGGGCTGTGGTACAGGGCTAGTTCTCTGTCCGAGCCTATCACTGGGAATGCACCAGCAGTGACCTGCTGTCCACCCATGCAATTTAAGTATCGCATTTCAAAAGCAGTTATTTTGGCTTATAAAAAATATCCAGGAGTTACCCAACACTGGGTTGGAAAAAGCAGATCCTGACCATAAGGTGTTTTCTGTGAAGTTACATAGTCCTTGCTGAAGTTACATAGTCCTTGCCTGACCCACAGACTCCTTGCCTGTGTTTGTAATGATGAAGCCAGAATTAGTGGGGACTCTGAGCAAACTGCAGAAGCCAGCACTCTTGAGGTGATTAATGAGAAGTCTGAGCTGGTGCTTTACGATGAAGATGAGTCATTAATATAGCAGGCACGCTAACAAGCATGGGAGAAGCTTTGTGTGGGAGGCTACAGGAGCCATCTCTCCTCAGGCTGCTAGCAGAGTTGAGCCAGCATAACAGGGCTGCTTACAGCTCAGTGCTTCCTGGTGCTTCATTTCAGCTCCTAGGTCAGAGACACATCTCTTCATGGAGTGTGATGGATATTAGGATGAAAACAATGTGTGCTTCAGTGGGATTAACAGGTTCAAGGGCAGTAGGGGTATTGGTGCCCTCAGAACCAAAGCCTTACACCTCTGAAGAGGGTGCTGGCAGTGCTGCCTTCAACAAGTTGAGCATGTCCCCAGCCAATATTTGCAAGGCACTTAGCTTTGAATTGGAGCAGAGTAATTAAATTTTTTTTTAAGCCCCCAAGATGTACATGTGTTCTGTGCATACAGATTGTGTAGCTTGTGGGGTTCATAGCCCTATCTTCTGTCTGTTTATATTGCTTCTGTCTTCTTTTTTCATTAGTTTAGAAGGCAGATCAATTTTTAATTGAAGGGATTTTTTTTTCTCTGAGGACAGTGGTGGGCAAATGTGATATATTGTATTCATATAAAGGAAGTTATATTAGATTTGAAACCAGTTAAACCATCACAAAAGGAAAGAAAAAATGCTTTCTTCCTGACTGCTAAATATTTAACAGGCCACTGAATGATCAAAGGTCCCTTTAGGATTTTAAAATTACAAGATAGGAATGAGTTTAAATTCCCCAACATTTGCATTTGTGACAGCAAGAATGTGAGAAGCAATGTCAAATGCTTGAAATCCTCCCACTTGCACAGTGATCACTGAGTCATTTTACTGATAGAAGCCAATTCAGAATGCTTTATCCCTTCTATAAATGTTGAACCAAACTCAGCTGGGAAATGGGAGCATCACCCACACAACACAAAGCACTGGAGCATTTTTCCTCTGCGCAGGGTAATCAGCAGCAGTAAAAAAAAAAAAAAAAAAAACCTCAAGTGCTGAAGGGATTCTGTTCCTGCAGTGAAAAGTCATTGGGGGAATGTTGTCTCCTAAGTTTGCTTTGACTTAAATCTTGGTTTCCACGGGGTTGTTGGAAGTGGTGTTAGGAACACATTTCATTTGGATGCTGTCTCTTTATATCTGAATCTTAATGCTGTGATTGTGATGAGGGTACAGTAGAAGGAACTCACTTGTCACTGATTTAATTTGGGAGATCACAGATGGATACATGCTGAGTCTGTCTCACTGGATGAAAGTGGTTTGCATCCAGTTTCCAAAATGTCCTACCTTACCACATAAAATAGTTAGATTTTTTTGGCTCTGAAAAAACTTTGGATTTCTGAAGGTGATTCTTGATTTGCTACAGTGTTCTGTTAGCATTAAACCTGTGTGAAAGCTTTGACTTCTGTGCAACTAACTACTTAAGTGTATACTTGAAATGTTTTGCTGAATCGAATGAATTTAAATGTTTAAAAATAATTCAAGTTGAAGTAAATTAGCTTTTAAGCTTTCAGTAGCAATGTTATTTTAAGCTTCTCTTGTCAGATTGCTTACATATTTCTTATGGTTTAAGTCCAGCTGGCAAATAAGTACTATGCAGCCACACAACAAGATTTACCTTTGTTGTTGTTGTTGCAAAGAATGTGTTGAACTTCTTTTCTGCAATAATATATTCAGAAAAATGCTTCTGAATACTCAAGACGTCAATACTCAAGTTCTTCTTCTGTGTCTTACGGTGACATTCTGTAAACAGCTTTTTGAGGGTGCTAGATGGTCCAGAAAGCATCCTGGCAGAAGTGACTTTAGGTAAATGTAGCCCACTAAGCATCCACACTTTGCATATATATGTTTGAAATGTAACAGGTATAGGAAAGAGGTTAATAACACTAGAGCAGTCAACTGCTGCTTTTTCTAATGCCACTGCCTTTCTTGGATAATTCCAAGGCATTCCTTTCTTGGAAAATTCCAATAATCCAGGCAGATGAGCAGCTAAACCAGAGAGCAAGGACCAGTTGGTTTGTTGCCTGCTTGTATCAGAAATGATACACATGCGTAAGAGAAATCACTGCTTTTTTTCACTGCTATGTTTCCTCATCGAATGTGCTTGTTGAACAACGTTTGTTATGGAACAGTAAGCACATCATTTGGCTTTATGCTAAACAACTACAAAAATAATCATACTTTGAGAGCCATTGCAATACCCCTATTGAGTGCACAAATACTTATCAGATAACTGAAACAGAACTGCTAAGAGGTTGTTATTAAAAGATGATGATACAGCATAGTGCTGAATTTCATTTAGTTTGTTCATGTCAAAATACATTTACTCTTAGCCTTGTGTTCCATGGAAGTATTTTCTAGTATGGGTCATTTCTAAAATATTGTTTGTCCATAAACTCACCAGCTGTGTGCCTAACTGATACTGCTTGAGTGTTTAGAAACACTTGGGCATCCAGCTGTGGCAGTCTTTCAAGTCAGTTGTGTTCAGATCTGCATGGGTGATTCTCAAGATCTGGTTCTGATTCTTATCCAAGTGTTCATCAGGTAGCACATGCAGAGAAACAATCTTTATGGCTGGTAGCAGATAGGTTTTTGTGTTGTTTTCAAACTACAGGGAGTCATATAAGTACACATCTTTTTCTGAAGCATGGACTCATCCTGCCAGTCTTTTTGTTTCATCCTCAGTTACGAAAATATGCAAGAGCAGCATTTAGATTCTCACTATGATGGAAGAAATATTGTATTGCTTCAGGCAGTGTATTGTTGTTCAGGAATTGCAAATGTGGCTTGTAGAAGAAAAGAGCTACACCAACTGTAATCAATTGGTTACATGTGTTCTCTCACTCCTCCTGTATTTTAACTGAGCATTCTTGTCCCTTAGCTTATTCTAAGCTTTGTTGGTAATCAATCTCATTTGACATACATTAAATTATTCTTGTTCAGCTTCATCTGAACTTCCATAAATCTCATGTAGCTGAGTGTTATGCCATGAAATTGAAGAAAACTGGTTTGGTTTTTCCTATTTATCCCTAAGTAGATGGTGTAATGAGTGCAATTATTAAGCAGTATTTCACTCCTGGCAGAAATGTGGTTTTACCTGCTATTCTGGATGTTGTGAATAAATTCTGTTATCTCAACTACTTTTTTTTGTGTGCTACCTCTATGGTGTATATGCATAATTTTTTCCTCTGGTATGCTTAAATATAAACAGGGTGAGGGCTAGAGTATGACTAGAATTCCCTCTCTCAAATCAGAGCAGTCTATGTGAAAATTCATATTTCCCATTTGTTCCTAGTGGCTGTGGGACTGCCTGCTTCCTTTGAGTTCTAGCAGTTTATGGTGATAACTTCACTGTGACTTAAATGCATTCCAGGGGCAGCCCTGCTTAGCAGGTGAAGTTTGGGGAGCTACTGTGTTTAATAATAAGAAAGGACCAGAGGGAGAGTGCAATTTTAACAATTCTAATAACTAACATTTAATGCTTTTATCCTTTAAAAGCATCTCTGCATTTTAATGTCAAATGGTTTAATAGAGTTTATTAATAGAAGGTTCCTTCTGGTAAAAAGAGTGCAGCAACAGTTCCCCTTTGAAGTTTCATCTGTGGGTGAGATCATCATCAGTTCACACTGGTTCAGGTAGTTTTTGGACTTTTGGCACTGCTGGGGCTTGTCCTCCTTTTCCCTCTCAGCAACATGGTGAGCAGCATCTCTGCCCCACATGACTGTTCCAAACACCAAGTGGCCACATCCTAACTCTAGCAAGATGTAACTTGGCTGCAGCTCTCATAAATGAGCACCACAGGTACAGGGTAGTGGATGCTTCACAGGTTTTTCCTAACTGTGTTGTGTGGACAGAAAGAGCTGGGTTAGTCCAGAGAAGACTGAAATTAATCAGGATAATGTTTTTTCCAGTGTCAAATCTTTGTTATATTAAGGCTTTTTAGTGGTTTTTCCCAGACATCTGTTGGGAACGATTTGGGGAAAGCTGAACCTGCCTAAAACAGAGGTGCAATTTGGGTCATTGGGTCATAAATTGGGCAAATAGGCCATCCAAACTTACACTCTTTGTACTTCTTATATGTGAAGTAGTAGTGATGATTTTTCTAGTGTCCATCCCTTTTGGGAGAGCAGCAGGTGTCTGAAAAGGGGGTCTTAAACCCAGGCTGCTCTCAGACATACAGGCATAAGTATGGAAATGGCTTAGTGGAGGGGAAAGCTACACTGGGCTTATACTGACAAAGATGGAACATAATTTGGCCTGGGTAATGGGTGCTTTGAAGTCCACTCTCATGCAGTGTAGAGGACGGCAGACTTCAGTCTGCTGCTTTCTTGCATCTAAGCCAGAAGTGAAAAGCAAAGATAACAATAGCAGTGCAGGGGAGGAGGGAAAGACAGCACAAATATTCAAGTATTGTATATGTGTACGTCACCATACTAAGAAGAGTTGATGGTCTACTCTGTAGGAGAAATATATTTTAAAATTCCCCAGCTGGATGAAGTGCTGTGATAGGTTGGAAATTATGGAATGCTTTAGAGAGATGCTCACTGATAATAACTGAAGGGTGACTGCTTCATTCATAACATGTCCTGTCAATCAATTCCAGCCTTTGAAGGTGACATCCTGCCACTGGATCACCTGTGAGCCCACAGTTCAGTGTGCTGGAGAGTACAAACAAATTAATCAGTGCTGATTGCAGTACCTTGTCTGCTCATGCTCTAGGGAAAAGCAACAGGGAGCAAAACCTGCCCTCTTCCCACTACCTGAAGAAAGAATCTTCCCCTTTCTTTAAGAACTTCCTTGGGAGTGAGTGAAGTTGCTCCAGTGCTTTGTGACTGCAGCCACAGGAGATAGGGTGCAGAGCTGGAATGTGTGCTCTCTTTGGGGCCATGTGAGAGGGAGCTCATGCTGTTCTTAGTGCCAAAGGGTGGCTGGGCCTGCAGTTCTGTGTAGAGGACTTTTTCTAAGAGTAGGAGAAATAGCTATGGTTTAGAGATTGCTGTTTTACATAATACAGCATTGAATCAACTGCTTGTGTAACTGGAGCATTCTTTGAGAGGAAATTAGTTTTTCTCCTTTAGTTTTTTTCTTAGAGAATATATACTCATGGAATCTATACAGTAACTTCTGGATTTTATTTGTACTAAAAATGTACTTAACATTGAAATGTGATTATGATATTCAAACTGTTTTAAATAAAGTATGGAAAAATAACATTGCAGTTCTGGCTGAGACTGCACTACTTAAAATCATCTTTACTGACCTAGTAGAGCCAAGTCTGACCAATATTGATCACTTCTATGCTGGCTTCCAAGCTGATGTGTACCATTCTTCTTGTTAATTTGATCTGTCAAGGTCATGTGTTATGTTCTAGTTTTATGTAATGAAGATAATGTTCAGATATCGTCCTTGGAGGTCACTCTATGTAATGAGTTCACATAGAATGGAGAATCCTCCATTACAAAAAGGGACAGGTGGGTTTGGCTAATCCCATGGAGCTCCTGACAGACATAGTGACAGATTCCTTCATTTTCCTCTCTGTTCCAGGATGTGATCATTCCTGCTGTTTTCTTTTGGCATGTCCCAATGTCCCCAGCCAAGTGCATTGTGTAGACTGAATTCTGTATTCAGGAGAAGGCCCCCTAGGCCTGGATAGGCCTTTTTAGTACATGAGAGAATGGTTTCCCTTTGTTTGCACTAAGGTGACACTTTTGGCTTCTGTTACTCTGTAATTGTGTTTTGTGCACTTTTTGCCCATCATCTTTGATTTGGTGAGTGCCTAAGTGACACTTACACGTTTTCCTATTGAGGTGCATGTTACTTATTTCAGTCACTTAGTTTTGTCAAGGTGTCTTTGAGTTATGTAGTAAAAACAATAAAAATGAACTCAGGCTGCTAATTGTTCCTTCTTACTGCGTAAGATCGAGCAAACAGTTCAATGCACTATTTAGCCCTTCTTTCAAATCCTTACTGGAATTAGTGGTATTATTTGACTGAAGATTTCTGTGGAACTGCAGTCCAAAATTTCAGTTGTGAGAATGTAAATAACAAAGTAGATAGCAGATATTTGTTGTGTATAGTGACACAGATCTATTATTGTAAATTATTGTTACTACCTTGTTCAGGAGAATGGGAGGAGAGGCAAATCTGGGCCACATCTCTGATGTGATGTCTAGTTAGCATCACCCCCACTATACTGCAATTAGAAATAACTTCAATCTTTCCAAATTATGTGCTCTAGCTTTTTCTTTCCCTACCCGTGGATTTTTCAATGTCACCATGGATTTGGGAAGCAGAAGAGGATGATGCTGAAAGGGCTGTGTATCCTGGCTGCATTCACATGTGTTGCTGATGTCACATTGACTCAGCCCTTAGGCAGCCTTGTACTTTGTCATCTGGAATTGATGCACTTCTGTTGCTGTAGAACTCCTGTGAACTTCTGGTCTGGCCTGTGCAATGAGCGGGTTCTCCATGTAATCCTCATTTATCAGCAAATAGCAACATTCCAGAAGCTCTAATTAGGAACTTTACCAGCCTGGTTAATGCAAACATGAATGAGTTTCAGCAAATTTGGTTTCTCACAGAAATGTTCCTGTTGTACTCTGAAGGCATCTCATCTGTACAAGTAATACTGGGGAATTTTAAAGGAAGGAGAGGAAAAAAAATACACAATCTGTGTTGTGCTGAAATTTATTTTTCAAGGCATTTGCAACAGTTCATAGATTGTTGTAAACAGAAATTATTTCCAGCTATTCGTAGACACCAAGGTGGACCTGTGGTTACAGGTTACCACAGACACTTCATTCCTTTCTCTGTAAGCCTCAGTTGTTTTCCTTTTCACTTTTGTCATTGCCAGCTGAAAGGCATAAAAATGCAAACCAGAATGCAGCCTGTTGAACTTGCAGGCACTATTTTAGCCTTCATTGGATTTGTGCTAATGCTGATATTTATTTGTTTAATTAAATGTCTCTTCATTTCAACTCTCCATTTGAAGAGGAGGGAGACAGTCTCATTTTATTGGTATTCTAAATGAGTTGTGCACTGGAACAGCTAATTTTTTTCACACATAATGCTTTCTCATCATTTTCTTCACTTAGGTGTTCAGCTTAGGGATAATTAAAACAGTTTGCTTTATTTCTAGATAGTGTACAGATATATCTCTGTACCTCTGGAGTGATGATGATGCTTTGGACTGGACTGGTGATGATGCTTTGTCATTTACAGCTGAGTGTTTGAGGGCACTGACTATTGCAATGAGTGAACAGGAGCTTTGAAGCATCCTAACCTGACCTGGCACCTCAGTTATTACTGTATAACTCAGTTAGTTCCATGAATATAATATTTTAGGACTAGGATAGGAAATAAATTGAGAAAATTTTAGCATAGCTTTGTTTTGCCTCTTGTTGGATTCTTTGCTCAAAGGTCTTTCTCCCATCCAGAAAAGTTGGGCTTTATGGTCAAAATATCTGTAAATAATGAGTTACCAAATGGGGAAGACAGTTTTTTTTCGCTTCAGTACAGTATCCAGGTGGACTATATTTTGGAGAAAAAGGAACGCAAGTTATTTTCTTTTCAAAAGGGGATTTTAAGCCCATAAGCACAGCAAATTGTTATTCAACTTGTAGCAGGAAGCAAATTTTCACAGGAACAGTAACAGCTGCACTGGGGATATAAGAAAGGAATCCCAAAATTTTACTTTAAGCTCTGCAATATAATGACTGACAGCTCCTGACAAATGCTCTCACAGGGTGGATAATACAAAAATGAAGTGGGCATAGTCAGGCTGTAGGGACATGGAGTTACCAGTTGCAAGGGCTTGAGGCAGCCCTGCCGAGTTACAGGTTTTGGGATGCGGTAACAGGCACAAGACCAATAGCTTTAGGGATAAACAATTTTATCCCTAAATAAAGACAGATTACTAGTGCAATTATCCAGACTGTAACAAGAGCAAATTCAATCATTCACTAACACTGGGGTTCAATCAGCATCTGGGCCCACAAAGATATACATGGCCATGGCTGGTAGGCAGGCATTGCTCTATTAGTATGTGATAATTTTTCAAGGTAATCATGCTTTTAGATTTGTGTTTTCTGATTTTGAGCTCACACAGGTACCAGCTGGAGTGTGTGTACGACAAATTGGGCTGTGTTAAAATTGTTTTGCATGGAACATTTTGTTGGGGTCTCAAAGGAATTTGCAGAAGATTATCTTGTAAACCAGCTTTTCCCCTATTCTAGGTCACTGCTTTTTCCATAACACCTCTTGTCTTGGTTCATAGCTTTTTTGATTCACAGTTTTAATTTGATTAATTTACACAGATTTAATTAAATTTAATTGGTTCACAGCTTTACATTATAAAACACTCAATAACATGTTGTAACAGACTGACAAGTGGTGTAGTGACTAATGCTCATTGAGTTTTAATAATCTATTTTGCTGGAATTAGCTATGACTTCTCAGGTTACATTAATCTTTTAGTTGTTTGAGGCAAGCCTCACCATATTTACTGTGGTCAGTAAGGCTTTCAATTAGAGAAAGGGTCCTCCCACAATATCTGCATGGAAAATTCCATAGAGGTCCCAAGAACAGACAGAAAAAGCAGCAGCTATGAAACAGCATGAATGTGAGTTTGGGGTGGGGGGAAGTTTATCAATGAGTAAGGGAGATTGAACCAGATTCCTTGCCAGAAATGGCAGCAAGCAGTCAGCACTAAATTAAAAGCAGGAAACTCCACTTCAATGTAGAAAAAAGGTTTTTCACTGTGTATTTAGTTGAACACTGGAAGAGGTTATCCAGTGAGGTTGTGGAGTCTCTGTGGGAATGGTTAAAACCTGATCTGTGGTCCTGAGCAACCTGCAACTGGGCAATTTCTGGAGGTGTCTTCTGACCACTGTGGTTCCTGGATTCCAAGGTGACTGCCTCTTGCCAGTATAAATGTTCTAAGAGCAGACAGTGTGGTAGCCTGGTTTACTTATCTCAGGATGTGAAATCATTCCAGAAGGAATTAGTCTCTAGTAATCATGAGAATTATGCATGACTGTAACATTTCATCAGTGTTCATAATGGAGAGAAAAAACATATTACTAACCTGGGAGATGGCAAAGTATAGTGTTTAGATCAGCCACTAAATTATGATTATAATGCTTCCTTTTGAAGTTACTCTTGTCTCTGACTTGAGATAAATTGCCTTCATTCTGATGGCAGTAACTTGGCATTAGACCACCAAAACATCACCAAGAGGACAGAATGCAGACTCCTGAAGGTGACCCTTTCACTACGTGGTGTAGTACCAGGAGTAGACCACTTGGTCTGTTTTTCATGGGTGGAGGATCTTAAACAGTCTCTTCCCTTCCACCAAGAGTGTTATGAGATAGGAAAGAGAGTGAATGGAAAGAATGGGGTATGATTTTTCACCAAAAACCACTGAAATAAGAAAAACCTATTTGGTGACATTTACAACATAAAAAGAATAGTTCTGAAGTTTTGTCAAATATTCTGTATTTTACCAGGGCCAGGTCTTCAGGAGGAGTTTTTCATTAGTTTGGTAACTATTTTATTGCAAAAGTGGGTCATTTCCCACTATTGTGCACAGAGCTTAGCAGGATTCATTCCCATAGTAAAAGAGGAGGAATCAATGTTTTGGAGCCATCGCAGCAGGTCTGCTTCATGCTCTTGTATACCAATTATCTTCATACCTGTTCTTGGAGTCAGAACTGGCACTCAGGGTCATGCAAAAGTGTCACTTCTCAATGATGGGGCATCATCTCCTCTTTGTTTATAAAAGGGCACAAGATGCCTGATGAAGTGAGAGAACCTTATGGAAGAGAGGGTATACACTGTATAACGTAGCCACGTATTCCTGGGAAAAATGTGTGTGGGCTTGCCAGGTGGCCTGGCAGCACATGGGCTCTGTGCAGGTCTCACAGGCACATGCCTTTAGCAAGCAAGGCAGGCAGAAGTGCTGATAGCACAGAGTGACATTCCTCTTAACACCTGAGAATGGCAGCGTGGTCTACTCTGCTTGGGATAGCACAAAAGGATTTTTCTTGAAACATGGGGTCTGAGGGCATGAGACTCTCTGGAGTCAATATACAAGACTTAGCCAGAGTGACCATGCTACAAACTGATATATTAGTGGGTATTTATTTCTCCTTAAGGGAATCCTTAGGAGATGAGCAGAAGTCCTCGCCTCACCATTCTTCTAACACCTTGTTTATTGGTGAGTTGCAATTTCCCTTTTAAAAAGTGTTTTTCCAGCAAGAATTCATGCTCTCCAGTTAAAAACTGACTTCATCTCTGAGGAGCTTTAGTTGAGCTTTTCAGATGATCTAATAGAAAAAATCTTACCCTCTGGAAATGTCCTTCAGTGTGGTGGAGAGAGGTTGCAGCTTCTAGAGAAAAATGTCTTTCATACTAAGACAAGAATTGGTCTTTTGGGTAGTTTTCCTCTTCCATAACTGAATTAGGATATGGAGTTACAGATCATGACAGCATAAAATTGCATTTCTTTGTTTTAAAGGAGGTAAAATATGATTTAAGGTGTACCTTAGGTGGCTCTGTGTTACGGGGGGTGGTGGTTTACTTTTGTGATACCCTTACTTTGGAGGGGTTGTACCTCAGAAGCAGAGCATGCCACCATTTAAAATGAGGTGGTCACCTTTGCTATGCATTTTTATGTAACAGATGACCTTGAATCATGTCGTCCTCATCTGAACTGCAGTGACATCCACATGACAGCTGGTGTTTGTGTTGCTGTTTGCAGCTGGGCAAAGGCTATAAACCTTTCCCAGGCAAGGAGTTCCCTTGGAGGTTTGTTATGGCTTATGATTTACTTCCTTTGAAAAATGTGGTTGCTGATGTGTTTTTCTAGTGCTGCTGATTGTTTTATTTGAAGCTGTAGAGAAATCTACATCCTGAGCTTGCTGAAGGGACTTGGAAAGATGATAAATTCAGTCTTTTAGGCCTTGTGTCTCAGTAATCCTGATGGACAGTCCAGATCTATTGCAGAGGTTCCTAACAAAAAACAAGCATACAAACTTTGAAGCTCTTATTTGAAATTTAGCTGGGAAGTGTTTTTCCTTGTCATTAATAATGGTCCTGGCAGTTTCACTTGCCATCTGTTTTCCTGCTACAGATAACATTAAGCTGCATGCATGCTTTCTTGTGCATCCTCAAGCCTGATTTTGGGCGCAGTTTTACTTGATGAGCTGATTGTTAGCTGAAGCTGTTCCTTAATGACTGGGGAAGCAGAAATTAAATTATATCTTGGATTAAGCAGGAGAGCATGCAACAGGAGCTTTAGGTCCTTAGAGCTGGTCTGTTAGATCAAGGGCACAGTCACAGATGTAAAATTTGCATTGCACACTTTATTTGGCTATTTCAGTCAAAGCTAGTAAAAGCAATCAGGCATAAATGCTATTAAAATTTTGTTTATAAGCTAAGGTAAGTAAATACTGAAATAAAGTAATCTGGGGAACTCAAGTGTTTTAATAAGATGAGGCAGAAATGTAATTGGGCCTAGTTTTTCTCATCACTTCAAGCCTGAAAAATTACCTTTCATGTTGAACACCCCAAATTGTTGGCAGTTCTGGAAGACACAGGTGCCTATTAGATACCTAAATAAAGGTACTTGCAACCTCATTCATCGGTGTCCTTTGGCTTTTTGGAATTTGTCCATGCCATAGAGCAGCTCAGGGTGTTGACTCAGAGCAGGCACATGCATGGAGGGAACTTGACAGAACAGTTAGACTCCACACAGACTCTGCTGCTTACCTCCAAAGGAAAAAGCATAGAGAAGTAATAGGATCAGATACCTCTTCATGCTGGATCTTTTGAAGTCTGACATAAGAGCTGAAGATAAGAATCTATGTTATGGATATCAATTCTGCACATTGTAACCTTGGATAATGAGGATGAAAAATGTGTACCTACATATGTATCAGAAATGTGACTGATCCATGGAAGAACAGGGTTGGTATCTGGCAGATGAAGTCACAGTTGGTGCTTGGGGTGGTGCAGAAAGTGAAGAACAGAGTGTTATGACTAAAGTCACCTGGTTAAACCACGGAGGGAGCTAATATGTGGTAAATGGGGGAGCATGATAAATACTGTGTGAAGTTAGAGGGTTTAGTGCCACCTCTTTTGCATTTTGTATTCTATTTTGTATTAAGCTTTCAGAGGTGAATTTCAGGTTTAGCTTCTCTTATCCTCATTTTGTCTGTATCCTAAATTTAATTTAGCACCACTGTCTTATAATCTGTAGATTTTAAGAATTCTCATTAGTCTGGTTTATGATTTACTTAATTTTGTATTTGCCTACTCTACCAACCTGCAGGTGGGGTTTTTAAAAGTAATTCCTTCCTGAGTGTCTGTAATTGGTTTTAGTGACACCTGTTATAAGTCAACATGGTCACAATAGATCCATTGAGACACTCTGCCTATTTTCATATCAATTTTCTTACAGTTCAGGATGAATGCCAGCAGCCTCTGCTCTGGCAGAGCTCATGCTTCTTCTCTGTGAACTTTTGGAGTAACAACTACAAAGAGGATTGGCCTGATTCAAATGTTGTGGGTTTTTTACTTTGTGTTTGTTTCGTATGGTACAGAGTATCTGTGGTTCTAGGAGAATAATAATCTTCCTTTAATAATCTTATTCAGCATGCTATTCCTCACACCATTGCCATCTTGTTAATTCCAAGTATCTCTTACTAAAATTGCTGTATATAATAGAAGTGCTCCTATAATAAAGAAAAAAATGGAAGAAGCTGGGTGGAAGGTATCCTACCATGTATCATATACCAGTAGTGCATAGAGTAACGTGTTGGTTGACATAAGAAAGCATGTAAAGGTATGATCCATTAAAGGAAAAAAAGCATTTTCCAATACAGTTAGGTTCTAAAACAGAAGGAAAAAACCCAGCATGTATCCCCCTTTTTGCAATGTATTGTGAAAAGATTAGAACTTTAAAATTAATGTCTTATGAGAGGGTGGGTGCGTCTATAACGTTGAAAAAATAAATAATTGAATTACTGTTTCATTTGTGTGTCTTGATATTGGCCTATTTTTACAGGCACTTTTGCATACCTGTCACTTTGTTCCCCAAAGCAGTTAAACATGAATTAATGTGATTACTTAATGTGATACTTAAACTATTTGTGCAGGACTTTGTTTCCCAGATCAGTTTCTTAAGGCACAAAAACCCCTTGTTTTGGTTTGCTTTGTGACTCGACCAAAGCATTTCTGTGGGAGTAAAATATTTTCCAAAGATATTCAGCAAGCTGGTGGTGGTACTGTTCTTTTATTCAGATTTACTTCTTGGCCTGTCCATGGCAAGGGAAAAATGAGGTCTCAGCTATTCAAAAAGATGATAGTTGTCATTCCCATGGATATCCCTGGAAACATGGGGAAGACCTCTCTGCTACTCATGTCCCCTCACTCTCCACGACCCTTGGCAACATCCCACAACCAAAGGACAGGCCAAGAAGTCAACCACTGATGGGGAGGAAACTCACACTTTGGTGGAAATGAGGCAAGCAGTCACTGTCACTTTTCTTTCCCTATTTTAAATGTAGAATGAAGAAGGTTTCCTGCAGGAGGGAATGGTGAATAATACAGGTGTTGCTGTGGATCCTGAGAACGAGGCTTATGAAATGCCTCCAGAGGTAAATCTGTTGTGGTGTTTGCTGTGAATGCATGTAAGAGAAGGGCACAGGAGGAGGCTGCATGTTTGAGTTACATGAGCCTGGCCCAGGCTGGTGCTGGGAGCTGCAAGGGCACAGCAGAAACATGGGGTCTTTGGCCAAGATCTGCCAGAGGTATAGTGCTGGGAATCAGAAAATTATTTGATTTTTTGATAGTAAGGAAGTTAATGGAAATTTATTTTCAGTGTTTCAAAACACTTGTGCCCGAGTTTTGAGGAATCCTTTTTTTGTGTGTTTAATAGGGAATGCAGGATAAACTACATCTTCATAGATGGTTTTAGTAGCTTGGCCACTCACCGATGCATCATGCTTTGTGAAGCATGATCCTAAGTTAATGCAATTATGGGAGTAAGTTATTTTGTTGGTTTATATGAACCAGCTACCTACAGTGTCTGGCATGATGCACTGTTAATTGGACTTGCAGTTTTATGGTAGCACAGATAATAAGACTTAAAATGAGAGGTATAAAAAATTTAGGCCATGATCCAATAAAAGACTTAAAGGCTTGAGCATAACATCTTGAATATCACTGAAATTATGGATGCTGCTCATGTGGCCATAGTTAAACACTCCTTTAAATGATTTACTGACTCATATGAGGATCTGCAGCACATGGTGTGCCGTTCAGCCCAGAAGCAGTATTCCTTCCTCTCCAAGTGAATTGTCATGGGTGGCCTCAGGAGTCCCTGGCAGTATCAGCCGAATGATGTGTTAATCACTGTAAAAGTCTAATTTTCCTCTAAGTACCATGACTTGTAAGGTACAGAATCTGGAAAATATGGCAAAATACAAATACATTTCATATCCTGGTCACATGAGAATCCATAATATTTGGGCATTGAATCTACCAGGAGTAGAATAAATAGAGAAAATAGGATGTCTTTATCTAAAATACCAGTAGTGTTGATTTCTGCTTTCCCTCAATAGGAAGAGTATCAAGACTATGAACCTGAAGCATGAGAGTCCTTTCCTTCCTTCCTATCACCTGAAATCTACTAACTACTAAAGACATCCCATCCTATACGAGTGCCGAGTTCTAATGTGCCCAGTTGTTCAATTTTTTTACAGTTTTTACGGTGTATTTTGAAGTCTTCCATCAGCAATGATTGGAGTATCTGTGACTGCATCCACCTTGTTTCAGCATTTCCCTCCTGCTGAAATGAAAGCCAGTTGGCAGGGTCATTGTTGTGCTGTGGATATTGTGGCTTCAAGTTTAAAAGTTAGAAAATATTAAGTAAAAAACACCTAAGTGTCTACTGCTTATTTCTAATTCTGTACATGTTTTGTTGATAGGTTGTCAGTAATTTGATATTGTTCATGATACAGTTTTTATTTGTTTCCTATGACTATTCTTTCTGTGCAGAGATGACTTATTGTGAGAGCTTTATATATATGTGTATGTATTATACATATAAAAAAAGTAATTGAGCATGAACTATGCACCTATAAATATTAGCTGTTGAAATTTTATTGTTTTGTGATGTGTTTTATTAACTCGTGTCTGTAAATAATGGTGTTCAACTGAAGCAAATAAAACGTAACCCATTAAAAATTAAAAATTAATTTCTAAATTAGTGATGATTTCTAACACCACCTTTGCCTTCCAAAAGCCCCTGTTGAAGCATTTGAGCTGTGTTGCTTCTTTTGAAGGAACTGGAGGAGCAAAATCAGAAAATGTAAGCTCAGTCTGTACAAAAATAATGAAGAATGAGAAAATCAGGGCTGCTACTGCAGCTCGGTGCAGCTTTGCTGACAGATTTGTTTGTAGGCTAATAAACTTGCTGTTCTAAGGGCAGCCTGAAAGTGAATGAAGCCATTAATAATGGGCTGCAGCAGATTATCAGGAAATCATGAGGCCCTTTAAAGAATTACTGTTCCAAGGTTGTTAAAGTGCTGGGGTATACAGTGATGGCTTAGTTTCAATGAATTTGTCTTGTATAAAGTCCTATTTTGCAGAAGTACAGTCTACTGTCTATTTTTAGACATGTGCTGCCTGGATATTTTTCCATACAGTATAAAGATTTGAATGTGAGATGGTTTTACTATCATGTTTTATTATTTGTTATTTTGGATCAAGTGTTAGCTGTAACCTGAAGTGGTTCTGTGTTTAAGGTTCTTTAGTCTTGAATAGAATTTTGAACTTGACTTGCAGCTACCCTTTTCAGTGTTCTGGGTAACAGGTAAATATCATTGTCTGGTTTTGAAAGTGGGGAGACTTAGGCACAACCACATAATGCATGTTACTGATATGCTCAAAAAGAGGCACAGACCCAAGGAGGATGAACTCTCCAACTTGTTTGTGAACAGAGCTCCTTTCTGTCTTTCTGCAACCTTTCTGGTACCATCATGCCCAAGATGAAATAGATATTTGCAGCTATGTGCCCATTCCATCTGTGGACAATGGGAGCTGATGATGTAGTACTGTGAGCCAGTCACTTGCTGATTTCATGGTGCTTAGAATACCAGTGCTTCAGTTTCCTGTGTCATCCCCCAGTCCCAACCCAATATTTCTCAGGATTTTGATTTATTTCAGAAGAATTGCTATCAAGCTCTTTTTACTTTTCTTCAAAGCAATGAAAAACTCCCCTTGATAATTTCAGACAACTTTCAGGTATTTTCATCAGTTGTTTAATTGCTTAACAGAATCTAAATTCCTGTGGTTTTTTTGGTTTTTTTTTTTCAGAGATCTTTCATGGTAATCTGTAGCAACCCACCAACAGGTAGGTTGAAGTCTCTTTCATAGGTGACGTGCCAAAAGATTTTCTTGGCCTGGACATGTTTACTGTGAAAAATTAATGTCTCAGTTACAAATCTACTGAGCTGAGTCTTGTGCCTGGTACTTTGGAAAATAGCACTGGAAATAGCAGTCTAAATAGAATATGTATTTCTGTTGTTCATCTTCACTTTCACTGCCCAGGTCTTGATTTCTCTATTGCTTCTTTACCAGGGAATCAATTTAAACTGGTTGCTCACATGCTGCAAGTAAGTAGCGCACTTCTTAAATAAGCTGTGGGGAGTGTTATATCATAAAGAACAGTAATGAGTTTGTTTCTGAGACTGGTCCCTTGTCTGAACATGTAAGAGTTAATGAATTTCTTGAATTGGTAATATCAGCGAATCATTCACAGTTTTTAGGTAATTTAAAACATACCAAAGTTGATCAGTTCGGTTCTTGTGTGCCTCTTGCAAACGTGCCCTCAGATGGCCCCAAAAGTCCATGGGACCCTGGTTATTATGGCAGCACAGTGTGATGCACTGCTCTAGTAACAAGCTGCATTTTAATTAGATTCCTTTAAGGGCTGCCTGACCATCCTTTCCAGGTAAACCAAGTGTCATTGTGTCTTATTTTTTGCAGTGAGATGGATATTGGCATGCAGGTTGCAAATGTCAGAATTGTGTTGGGTGCTAAAGCTGAACTAAATAGATTCTGTTGAATTCAGATTTTTAGAAGTGTCTACTCTGTGTATTAAAAAATGCTTCTGCTGGTATGCTAATTTTTTTTTTAAGCAATGTCTGCCAGAGAGGAATATGTCTTGGAGCTCTTTTTTTGTAAGAGCTTGGATTTTAAAGCAAAAGCATTCTTCTATTGTCTAATTAAGAGTTAATAATGAGCCTCACCATATCCTGCTCCTCTGGGGGAAAAAACACATGTTGCTTTTTTGTTCTATTTTGACAACTTTAATTGGAATTGTAATGGTTCCTAATTAAACACATTGTAATAATGTTTTCATTACTGTAAATCATAGTGTTACATGACTTATATAATGAATTTCAAGTGTTTCCTCTTCCCACCAAAGACTTTCCTTTATTCCCTCCAGACAGTTGAAGGCAAATTAAGGTAAATTGCAATATCAAAAACTCAAAGAAAAGTAATGTGCCTGTATCTCTACAGGAAGCACAGATTTTATTCATCCTGGTTTTCATAGCACGGACAGTCTAGGCCCAGGGATGCTCATGTGGAAGGATCAGACATGGACAGTGGGTCAAACAGCTGCAACAAACTCCAAGTTGAGACCACTGCCTCCAAGAACTGGGAGACTGGAAGATGTGCAGCTGTCCATTTAAAGGCTGAAATAATTCCAGGAGCACAATGAAAGACAGGTACAGAATGTCTGCCTACATATATTCATAAAATCTTAATATACAAAATAGGACTACTTAATTGCCCTAAGATTTGATCCAAAGTTCACTGAAATCTGTGAAAATCTTCCCACTGGCTTCACATAGGTGTGTTAGGACAGCTATAGCTCCAGTATACATTTGATCTTCTTGAACAAATTGTGTGGCAGTCTGCACTGACATGGTGAGTTTCCACTTCATTTCTTCTGCATGTTTTTTTGGGAGGAAATAAGTGCTGAAACCCTTGATTCTAGAGTTTCCTGAGGCACTGGCCATGCAGTACTGTTTTTGTCAGGCAGATATGTGATGGGGGTGATGCTCCCTTATCCCTAACTTGCTGAAAGTAAAGGAAGTTTTTTGCAAAGTATCTATGAATAGCAAAAGTAGCAGAAAAGCAGAGATAGATATCTTGATAATCCCAGAGCTTAGTCCTTACCAGGCATTTTCAGCATAGCTTTGTTTTATATGCTGGCAAAATATACCTCAGGTGCTGGGTTTGAATGGGGTGGTTGTCCTTAAGTATTGCAACCTTAGAGTTAATTACTCTTTAAGGTAACTGATGTTTATTCACACATTAATCCAAACTAACTCTTTGTGTTCTGCTCTGAAATAGCTTAGAAAGTAAGTGGGAGAAAACAGGTGGTTCCCTGTTAGTGGTTTTGGTTTCCAGTGACTTTAACTAAATCATCTGGTAACTTTTTGGCCCCTAGCTTGAGGCTTTCAATATTACTAGAAAAAACACTAATAATGAACTTCACACGGTATGGTCATTCTGCTTGGATGCATGAAGTTCTGCAACAATAGTATGAGTTTTCACACAATCAGGCCTGCCTGTGAATTGCAATAACCAAATGCAAATGACATCTTAGCCTTCAGTGTCTCCATGAAGCACTTCTAATGGAAATATCATCTGCTTAAATGCAGACATAAACAACTTTTCTCCAGCCTGCCTGACATTTAATGTGTAACTCAGAAGGTTCCTCTGATATAAAAAAGACTGGCAGATGGAGAAACAGCAGGTGGGACCTCAGATGAGACAGCCAGGAGGTAACAAACAGAATAGGAAACTAGGTCAGATGACATTTCTCCCATGATGGAATAAATGCTTTCACAAATGCTTCCTCCAGTGGATGCATTAAAGTGGGGTTTCATCATTTTCCACTAATGTTCACAGCTTTGCATAGGTCAGAGTCTACCAGCAACTGATACATCTTTAGGGTACATTTCTGCAGAAAAGGTGAATGTCTGAGATTACAAGTGTGTGTTTTTCAGCTGCAGCATAGGAGAGCTCTTCACAGGAAGCCAAAGCACCCATGTACTTCTGATTAAACATAACATTTAACCAGAATAATGTTTCATGAAAATGCAACTGCTGGGATATCTCAACTTTTCTTTCTAGTCACCACTGTCCCATTGGTTTCTTTATCTCCGTTAATGTGCTACATTTTCAGCAGGTCAGCTCTTACCCTGTACCCATTGCTGAGTGTCCATTTTATTGCAGAATTTTACTCCAGCCATTGTGTCTAGTACATTGTGATGAGGATGTAAGCATGTCTGGAGAGCTGGGGTTTTTGGTCTTTGATCCTCCCTCTGAAAAGGGGAGGCTTGTCTCCTCCTTGCTGTGCTCCATCCCTACAGCAGCCAAAGGCACGGCAAGGCAGAGGCACTGCACAAAGGCACTGAGGGGTGGGGAGGTACAGGGGCTGTTCAGGGATGGCTGAGGAAGAAAACCAGGCATGCGAGCCTTGCTGAGAATTGGCTGGCATTCTTCCTGCCTCCCTTCCCCAGGCACTGCTTCTGGTGTCAGAGGCTAATGATAGAAAATATCCATGGCTTTACAATGCTTCCAGGGATTGGCACCTCGAGGAGCCAGGTAAATTCAGAACAGGGATGCTTCACTCTCCATGAGCCAGAATTCCTGTGCTGTTTGAGGAGACCTGGCTTTTTATGCTGAGTTTCCTCTTCTATTTTTCTGAAATCCTCTGTACCAGAAAAACAAAAGCAGTTGACTGAAGAGTGTACCAGATTAATAAAAAAAAAAAAACTGGGGAAAAAAAAAAACCAAAAAAAAAAAACAAAACAAAACAAAACAAAAAAAAAAACCCCGCCAAAACAAACAAAAAAAAAAAAAAAAAAAAAAAAACTCAAAGTATGAAATCTGATTTTATTAGTCTCTGAACAGAAGAGGAAACTGCACAATGCCATTAGGGTTGTATCCTCTGTTGTTTGGCCAGGCATTTTATTCATGTGAATTTCAGTTGTAAAATTCCATGAATCCTTGCAAAAATAACAAAGATGGTCATCTAATGTTAGCATCCTCCTGAAATGGCTGCATACCTACTTCCCAAAACCAGAAAAATCTCAAAAGAAGCAGCCTTAGCAAGAAGAAATAACAGTGCTGTTGTGTAAAATAGGAAAATATGTTAATGGTGAGAATATAAAGAGCAGTGATTTACAAGCAATGTATAATAAGGCCAAAAAGAAATTAAATGTGTGATCTCAGTCCACTAAGTAAGTGTCTAGTTTCCTTGGCAGAGGAAGGTGGTGGCATCTCTGATAAAACCCTTGAAACAAAATTCCTCCTATTTCTTCAGCTCCCTAGTTCCAAAATTGTGTTCCTTTCTGGCCCAGATTTGCAGCAAGAGAGTGATATATTTTATTTGAATAACTGGGTGTTCCAAGGTGTGAAATAAATGGACTTTTGAAAGCCTTCAATTTTCATTCTCAGTTTTATGAATGCTCAAGAAATTCAAATATGATGATAATTCCAGTCTGTTAGAGTCTGTGCAAAGGTATTTGCTGTGTACTAGAGCGACAGCTCTCCTGTACTAAATCTGCATTTCACAGATTGATGAGTCTTTTCTTGCTGTAATTGTTGTTCAGTATGTGTAGGCACTATCATTAGATACTGTAAGAGATACTGTTTTAGTAATTTTCTTCAAGGGTGGGGAATTATCCCAAATTCAAGCAATCCATTTTTAAGGCATTTAATATAAATACTAGGTAACATACTTGAAAGCTGCCAAATTCAAGCCTCACAACTAACAGCCCAAAGCTGCATTAGCAGAGCTTTGCAGGTATAACCACATAACTGTATAAGTGGCTTATCTTACCTACAGTGCAGTGTTACTGACATTATTTGTTCCTTTACAGTTAAATACACTGTGTAATAAAGATGCACTGTTGCTACCACACCTCTGGACCAGGTGTTCTTGATGATACAGCTCCATCAGTCAAGATCCACAGTTTTTCTCCCCCACATTGTGCTTAGTGCTCTTTCTGAAGCAGTCGTCATAGTGCCAGTTCCACTTAACTGCATGTGGTGATAACTACCAGAAATCCTGGCATTTCCTAGTGACACGCTGGATTTTTTTGGCAAACCTTCTGCTCCTAAGAACAGCATGGCTTTTCTGAACCCAAGTGCCAGTGGGACATTGGCTCCTGTGTGACTGCCAGCAAGCTCTTCCTATCAAGGGTAGACCATTACGCAAACAATCATATTAAATCAAGGTACTCTCTCTCACTCTCTCTCATAAGGAGATAGGGAATTATCCTGAGCTTGACTATAAGCTGAATAGATGAGTGTTAGCAGAGCAATTCTGCTCTGGAGCAGCTTGATGGCAAGGCAGCTCTGGGAGGATGTTAGCTGACTAATGCAAGTCAGTCTAGAAATGAGAGCGCAAGTGCTCACTCCCTCTGGATCCAAAAGGCAAAAACTGGTGAAGAGAGGAGAGCATTTGGTGAGATAATGCATTGAATACATTGATAAATTGCCCATCTTTTTTCTCTTTAATCACTTTTTCTTGTCTTACACGTCACAAGGTTGCTGGAGGGAAAGGTCATTGACTCTTCCATGACTGTCTATTCCCTTATTCGATAGGACCTTAAATATTGCTGAAACTTAAGTGAAGTAAAAGGATAATAGTGTTAAACTGGAGGTCAGGAGAACAGAGTCAAGTGTGGTGCCTCTGGGGACCCTTTTGAAATCTTCACAAAAATGGTGTGACTGGTGTTGGAGCAGAGTTCAGTTCTCAGCCCCCGTGGGCTACTTCAACTCTTTGTAAATTGTTGCTTATGTTCCTGCCAGGCTTCTCATTAGACAAATCACAGGTACTGTCATAAAAAAAAAAAGTTTTATTTTACCCAACATCAAAGACTTTTGCATTGTTTAAAATTATGTATTTGTGTGTTCCCAGCTCCATCTCCTGTTTAGTGCCTCAACCAGCTCCACCTCCACCTGGCTGACAGGGATGTAAGTTCCAGAGAAGATGCTGCCTTTTAAGTGGGATTTACTTTATCTCAGAAACTGCAAAGGGAAGGAAAGGAAGAAAAGTGTGTGACTGCAATGTTGCAAAAAGCAGATGCTTTCTAGAAGTAAGTGGGAAGTATTACTTTGCTGTTTCTTTAGTACCTGCAGAAGCAGTGCAGCCTATACAGGGCTGTGCCTTCAGCTTTTTGTGTCTGTGACAGGCAAGAAGGGTTACAATCAGAAAACTAAATCAATGGGCAAATACAGATCCCACAACACTGGGACAACAAAGGTGTCCTTTGATGTAAGATACAGAGAGACTTTAATTCAAATTCTGTTATTTGATTATGATGTTGTGGTAGGGAAGTCACCTCAACTGAACTTATGACCCCAACTTTAAACCAGAAATAGGTGTTCTTGCAAGTGCTTGCAGATCTGAGAGGTGTTATTACAAGCTACCCTGACTTCATTTAATAATGTGGACAAAATATAGCAGTGGAATATAAGGAAGGGGAAATTCATTTGTAGCTAGTTGCCATAGTTAGATGTTTCTTTTCCTCTGTCTTCTCCTGACACACTTTTTATGTCTTTTACCAGGGCTAAATGGCTCTCATGACTTTAAGAAACACAGGACAAGATCACGACAACTGAATGGAAAGTGTAAAATAATGGGTTTGCAAGCTTCCCTGTTTTCATGCAGGTATTCCTGTTAAAATGACCAAGCCATACTATTTATAGATGGCTGATGTTTTTTTAAAAGGTAACATTACCAAAATGTTTTTTTGTTTTTTTTTTTTATTATCTCACTAATAATTCTGTGGTGGAAAAGAGCAACAGCAGGTCTTTTCTTCCAACTTCTTAATTTAACTTGAAAGCAAGGAATGGGCTCAGTTAGATGTGAAATGCAAACAATTCTCTATTTTTTAAATTAAATAAACTGGAACCTGAATATTCACATGGATATCATTGATTTGCACAACATCAGTTTGCAGCTAAGGTACCTGAAGATAATTGTTTTTCCATCTTCCCTGACTTGGGATCATGCCACAGCCACATGCTTGACCCCAAGACTGGGGTTTGTACCCCAATGACACCTGGACTCTGAACTTGTTGATTGGGCCAGCAATTCTCCAGTCTGAGCTCTGGTACTGTGTGCCCGAGTGTCAGGAGTTGGAGTGCACCCTTCCTAGACTTTCCTTTTCCTTTAGGGTTTGGGGAGAATTTCACTCACACACTATTTCCAGAACACTCTTGCCCAAGAATAGCCTATTTTCTCGGTTAACTTTTATCCTTGTCTTTCTGCTGATCTTATGGTGTTCAGTTACAAAGCCCAAGATGTGTTGACTATCAGGTCAAAACATTGCACATCCCTGATTCCCAGTGGAATCTCTTTGGAGACATAATGTACAGAAAGTGCAGGGTACAATGGATACGTGCTGATTTTTAAAACGGAAATCTGCTCTATTTTTGTTTGTCTTTCCCATTTATATTATTTCAAAAACGGGTGGTTATGTGTATATTTATTTTTCTGGGCACATTACTAGACATTAAGTAGGAGTCTTAGCCATCTGAAAGGGAATAGAGTCACAGAGATAGAGGATGGAAACCAGCAGTGCAGTGGCTTCCCCACAGTCAGTTTTCTGTGTCAGTGATTTTAGTTACATGTCACAATATAGTGAGATTGGGTTTGCAGAGGCAAGAGGGAACCTTGGAAAAAATGGTACAGGTGTGAATATTCCCAGAGGAGCAAAATCCATTTTCAGCTATAGGGACAATTAAAAGTCAGCCAGACCTCAGAGGCCAGATTTAATTAATCTGCTCATTGAAATCCAAGTAGTTTATTTTCATGTTTGTCAATATGATTTCATTTTCCAGAAGGGGAGTCACCTTGCTGTTGCTTTTGAATCCCACTTTGCACAGTACTTTTGCTACTCAAAAATCTTAAAATAAGTAATTTCCTCTTTCTGCTTCACATTTCTGCTTTTGGGCTTCAGATTTCTGCCTTTCTCTTTGCTGATGCTTATCGGAGTAACTTTCTACAATTTTTGTGGGTATGCAAGGCTTCACCTATCACTTGAGAAAAGCTTACTGCAGCACAGAAGGACCTATCACTTTCCTGTTGGCTTTCACCCAGTTTCACACAGTGATGTATTTCCAATGCCATTTTTAATGATACTGGTTGTAGGAGGATCAGTGTTTGTGACTGTCATGTACAGTTTATCAGCCAGCTTGCTGTTGTCATTTTGGTGGGTTTTATGAGATTATAAATACTCTGGACAGGTTGGCAGCCTGTTTCACCTCTCAGTAGTTTCAGAAATCCTAGGGGCTTCAGTTACTACTTGTTGCTGGTGTTAGGAGAGCATCCTCAGGCCCTAGACGTGATTGGGCAAAGAGGCTCTAAAATACCAGGTTGGAGAGACAAACCTGACAAAGACTATAAATGCATTACCTGCTATTTACAAAGCGGAAAGGGAGGTGAGTTTTTGTGGCTTTTTAGAACATCTGGCATATTCCCAGTACCATGCAAATAAACAATAACATTGCAGAGAAAGGTGTGAAATACTTCTGTTTTAAATGGCAGCAGTCCCCTGTTTGTCACCAATCACGTACGCTTGATGGTGAGGGAGATTGTTTTTCAGAATCAATTGGGAAAAAAACCCTGACTCGTAGACTGACCTGCTGGGGATTGCATTCAGACCCTCCAATGCAATGTTTTTGCACTTGCTGGTGAACGGGTGAGGAAACTGAAGAGTACTGTTGGCAGCTAAACATCAGGTATTGAGATAAGCCAGCACTCAGCATGCTTCTCACTTTGTTAGGATGCCACCACAAGGTCTTCCTCCCTTTACCTCCCTCCCCCAGAAAATTCTGGTGATTTATAGATTTATCACTACTATTATTTTAGATGAATGACCCCCCAAATGTTGAGTCTAACCTTGCTGTGGGGTATCTCGAAAGCCATCATCACCTTTTGTGGCCATGTCTGAATATACTTTAAAAACCCTACCAAGAATGTTACTTATATGTCATCATTTATGTTCTGTTTTCAAATGGATTCTTATTAAAAAGGACCTAAAAGAACCACCAAAAACCAACACCCCTGGTTTTTTCTTTTCTTAAACACAGTGTGCTTTTTATGCTGTCAGACAAGGAGCTGAGGAGCATTCAGTGTGTTTAGAACTGAAACCTTTGAACAATTGATTCACTAGATAATAGCTCTAGCATTTTCTCCTTCCTTTGGCACACGTGCAGATGTAGTCTGAAGTGTCTTGTGCAGCTGAACAGGCTGATGAAGCCTGGGGAATTTCCAGGTCAAGCCTTTATGTGCTGGTGAACATGCAGAAATACAAATACCAGGGTTACAGATAGTAGATACAACCTTCTGTCTGAGCATTTTTCCAGGAAGTCAGGGTTCTAACCTGTGCTAATACCTAAAATGCTTCACCTCTGTATTTAAATAGAAGCTTTGTCTAAACACTTTAAAAAATCTGTCCCCACAGGTGTTAAGCTTTAGAGATGTCAGGAACAGATGTCAGTGCTATGGACATGATTAGGAAGATTTTCTTGGCTTTTCTTTTTATTTGAGAGTAGGTTCTTGTCTTTGTAGCCTGCCCAGTGCTTTTGGGCAGTCACACCACAGAGACTGCTCTTGATTTCTAAATTACTATTGATTAGAAGTCATCTTTTTTGTTACTTGCAGTAAGTAATACAGAGGGAAACATCTATTAGAGTGGAAGAAACATCTACTAGAGTGTTCTGTTTAAGCTGTTGTAAAACCAATCATTTAACTTTGTGCCAGATAAATCTCATTTCATATTAGTGAATTTTTATTTCTTGCATCAACTCTGACTTTCAGGAAGCCTCTTCCCTGTCACACTCACCTTGGACTACCTCATCAGTCAATTTACAGGAGACTGAGGGTATGTGCTTTGAGATGGGGAATGCTTTTGATATGCAATTTTTAATTGAGTTTTTAATTTACTCTTTTAGCAAGTTAAAAGCCCTGTGGCAAGTCCCCAAGAAAGGTATGGGAGTGAAGCCAGTTCTTTCTCCTCCAGTCTCTGGAAACAGTATAGAAATGCCCAGCAAGGGGTGTCTTCCAGTCTGTCCTTTTCATTCCAAAAGCTTCCTTCTTTAATGTCTGCTTGTGTACTCACAGTTTCTCTTCTTACCCACACTGGCGCTCAAGGCAATTTTGGGTGTTTGGGCAACGTCCAGCATTCACTGATATTTCACAGTATTCTGCTGGGGCTTCTAGGGAATGTTTTTTTGGTTTTGCACCAACCATGCCAAGGCTAGAACAGAGGAGACATGCAGAGAGGATAATAGAGAAGCTGAGCAAGCTTAAGAGAAATGCTGAAGGGAAGGTCTATTGTGAGGAAAGGGAGAACAGGGACACAGTGATATCTGCTTTCTTCTCTGCCCTTAGGTGCTGATAGGTGTGCTCTGTTTGCTTGAAAATCTGGATCTTCCCTCTCAGAACAACTGTGGCCACTACCAGGTTTAGAAATAGGAAAATAAGTGGCTGTTTGATGGCAATAACATTGACAAACAGAGGCAGGATTCAAGCTGATGTCTCAGTGTAAAATAGCCTACTGTAATTATGGCCTGCTGTTTGTTTTGAATCCACCTGCTGCTGCATGTTGTTTATTTGTTTAATATTGCTTTATTCATGCATTGCACTACCACCCTTATCCATCCTTTGCCAAAATTATATTGCTAAATTGCATGTGGCACTCCTGCTGTGGGGTGCTCAGTGCTGGGTTATTTTGTGCAGTGCTGTAACAAAACAGCGAGTGAGAAAATTCAAACCTGGAAAAGCAATAATTTGTTACAGTAGGAATGAGCACAGACTGAGTCACACTGCTGACAGTTTCTGACATGCAACCAATTTATTAGAGGTTTGCTTTTCTGCAAGACTTTTCTTCTTCTCTCTGTTCCAGATGTGCTCTTTGTGAAGGCTGCACAGGTAGATACTTGATCCACAGACAAATATTTCCTATCTTTAAACTTTGTCTCTTCTTATCTACAAAGGCTTTTGAAAAAAAGTTCTGTACTTTAAAATTGTTAAATGTGTGAAAGTGTAGCAGGACTTTTCTTATGATGCTTTGATATTGTTAATAGAGGATGAATATTAACACCAAGTATTTTGGGACCATGAAATACAGCCTGGAAGGGACAACTACCTGATCTGTGAAAGGCTATTTGTGTTAGCCAGGTTTTTCCAAGAGACCTCTGTCATCAGTTTTATTGGACTTTAGGGCATTTGCTCAGTACCAAAATATGAAAATTTAGGTTAAGGCAGCACTTTAAGGTGTATCTTTACTCCCAGATTCATACTATAAATACCAGATCAATCATCCTTTATCTCTTAATGGTGGACAGTCTTCCTAAAGAGTAGGGTATTGAAACCTGCTAATAGTTCCCTTGGGACTGAAGGCTCTGATTTGCTGTGTGGGGGACCCTGCACTGGGACAGGTTGCCCAGGGAAGTTGTTGAGTCTCCATCCCTGAAGACATTCAAGAACTACCTAGATGCAATCCTGTGCACTTTGCTGCAGGGGATGTTGTTTGAGCAGGTAGGTTGGACCAGATGACCCCACCAATGTTCCCTTCCAACCTTTGCCATTCTGAAATTCTGTGATTAGATGTCTTGATTACCTCCCTGTCCACTGAATAGTCCTTCTGTCTTGATACAGAGCTGAGCAAAGGAGGAAAAGGCGGGAATCCTCTTGTAGAAACTGCTGCCTTCTCCATAGATAAATGATAGGTATCTTTCATGATTAGTCAGTCTTCTAAATCCAAAGTACAGCTATATTTTGCACTGTGGGCTGGAGGGGGGCTGAAGAATGAGATTGAACTTCATTAGTAATCTTTATGTGCAAACAGTTTATGAATCTCAGCAGGACTTGCTAGGAAAACAGTATGAAATAATACTGACAGTGACAAGGGCTGCATAACACTCTGACACTTCCTCAGCCCTGCATTATTCCTTAAAGAGAAGGAAAATCAGTCCAGGAGAATGGTAAATGCTCACTTCTGTGCATACAGATGTGAACAGCATATTGAGAAACTTAAGCAAATCCTTCCAAAAGAGAAGAATGGGTTCTGCTTAAATATAGTGTTCATCTGCTAGCTTTAGTGGAGGGAAGGTAGGCTTGTTGTCTCCTCTGATGCCATCAGAAAAACTGAGATTACTCAAACAAATAAACTGTTTATAAGTGCCCTTAGCAGAGGGAAAGAGCTTTTGTTGCATTTTACTTCAGCTTTAAGTTGTTTTGAACATGTATCTTAACCTGACCTGCATTGCTGAATTAAAATGCTTCTTTAAGAGTCTGAAGAATCCAAAACATTCTTTTCTGTGATTGTTTATTGGACTTGGGGGTTTGTTTGTTTGTGTGGTTGATGATGGTTATGGTTGTTGTTGTTGTTATTTAATATTCTTTGCTGTGTTTGGTCCAAAAGGTGAAGAAAACTTCATAAAATATCTGCCAGCCTGCTCTAATTAGTACCCAAAAGCTTTAATTTTGGTTGATGTCTTGCAGACTACTGCAAATAATAAACAGGATTACATACTTCTCAGCTGTGCACCAAAATTATAGTCAATCTTGTTTCTCAGAGGATAAATGCAGTGTATTTCTTTCCCCAGGTGAGAGAACACTGTAGCAAAGGTGCTGTGGGCAGGTGGGACCTCCAGGGATTTGCTCATCAGTTTTATCATGGAGAGAGCAAGGAAAAGGGCAAAGATGAAGCCTGGTAAAGATCCTACAGAAAGTATGTTTGGGGCATTTCATTTCCATGGTACAAACAGGTACAGAGATGAGCATAACAGAAAAGGTCAAGGGCATGACAGAGTCTCTGAGGGTGTTTTCAGCAGAGACTTGACTTAAGGGCTTTGGTAGCTGGAAGGTAGGAGGGAAGGCAGCTTACACATCTGCTGTACAATATGTGCTTGGTGAGTTCAAAGAAGAAGGGGAGGTGAAGAAGCAGCAGCAGGGGTGGCCCCTGCCATGAAGTTGTAGGCAACGTGGAGACAGAGCTGAAACTCTTGGTTTTAAAGCTCCACTGGCTTACATGGAGCTGTTAATGGGCTGATTTTTGTGTTTGCGTTTTAAAAATAATCTTGTTCCAAGAAAACTGTTGTGTTACCAGCCTGACCTTATTGTCTGGAGAGGGAATTAAGGCAAGGCTTGCTCTGGCAGACACAGCTGGTGGTTCAGACAGGACTTGCAGGAAAGGATGCTCTTGGCTTAAGCTGCTTCATCTGCAAGGCTTTGCTTCCCACTGGAGACCTTGGGTGCACAGTATTTTAAATTTAGCTGCATTATTAACAATAGCAGAGTGTAAAAGAAGAGGAAGCAATCCTTACACCCTGGCATGCATGGTTATATGTACTCTGAAATGGGCTTTTGGTACACAGTCACCTCCTTAAAGCACTGGCAGACTTCCATGCACAGGGAAGGGTTTTTAGATGAACCTTGAAATGGGATCTTTGCTATCCCTACAGCAGATGCTATATGTGCAGTCTGTGCTTTCAGCTGCCTTTCTGTTTTGCACTAGGAGGTGGCAGGGTGTTGGGTGGGGTTTCCTGCTCTCCTACTGGAGAGATGGAGAAATAGGTAGAGTTCTGTCCATCACTGCCTACAAGAGCACAGAATGGATTCTCTCTGCCAGAACTTTGGCTATGGTGTGGTATTATTCCTGAAAAGGTGTTTTTTAACTGCAGCTAAAAACATGTGAGAATTGGAGATTGGAGAATATTCCTAATGAGCAGGAAGGAAGATGTAACTGTTGGTAGTTATTTGCATTTTAGCTTGGTGTCTGCACCACATACAGTTTTATGACTGGAGGGGATGCTTTATGGTGGGTAATGACGATTGGAGCTTGGGTGATGGGAGAGCTGCAGAAGTGCAGGGTGACCAGAACATTGCTGCAGGGCCAGGCAATATTTCCACTTATAAGCACTTGTAGGAAAGGATTAATACAAGTGAAATTAATTGTTACGTCTACTGTCTTAGCTGAACAGATAGACAAGGCAAATGTTTCCCTCTCTACAGAAATAGACATGTTACTTGGAAATGGGGAGCACAAGCAGAGAGAAGGTGACAGTGATCCTGCCTCTGCTGGGTGTCCTTCAGTGACTGGAGGCCAGTGGCACCAGAATGTTTCTAGCATTACAGGAGCTGAGGTCAAGTCTCTTTAGTGTTCATTTGAATTAAGAAAAAAAAAAAAAGCCAACCAAACAAAAAAGATTTGTCACTTACTTCTGGTGCCAAGAGAACTTTCTTCCCCCATACATGTATATTCAGATATAGTTCCTTTATTTTCCTGTAGGGAAGCTTTTATATGAGCATCATAATGGTAAAGAGTTTTAGTTTTGGTTTTAATGATCTTTGTTTTCTCATGGCCTCCATAAAACTCATTATTTCTTCCCCAGCTTTTTATGTCTCCCTTATAAAGACAGATGCTGTTTATGGGTGCACTGTTTTTCTCCTCTCCCTTTATACATCTTTATCACTATTTCCAGTTTCAGTGAGCAAGTTTGTTTCTGTCTAGAGCAGGTGCAGAGGGCTGGAGAGTTGCAATAAAAAAATTGCCTTTTAATGCTTCATAATTGAAATTTTGCTGATAGAGCATTTGATGTCTCAGGTCCAAACTGGGTTCCAGTTCAGTGTAAGAACTCAATTCTGGTTGCTGCCTTGTCAATACAATACAGATTTCTTATTATTGTATCCAATCCCCAACAATACCTGCACTGAAAATCATTTTAGAAAAGATGGAAACAAAGGTCTTCTGTCCCTTCTGCTCATGTTTACAGCCCTTTCACAAGCTACCAGATACTGTATTACATTTCCAACCTGTGTGGCTTCCTGAAAATATTAGGAAACAAAAATGATGTGATTAGACCAGCTATTGGAACACTGCCTATAAAGCATAAATGGTAAATCAGCTTTCCAGACAAAGCCTCTGTGGACTAGAGCCTGTTGTTCAAAGCCCTGGCATGGTGCTCCTGCTTGCCTCTTTAGCTGATGTGTTGTTCTGTCTCAGTTGCTGGTATTTTTTCTTTCTAGATCTGTTGTTTTCTAGTGTTGTTTTTTCATGGGAGAGAACTTAATTGAAATAAGGGGAGCAGTAACATCAGTCATCATTTATTTCCTTTCTTTTCTTTTTAAAAACATATATTTCACTGTTGGCTTTTTTCTTTTTCTAATTAAGGTCAAGTCATTTATCAGTAGTTTATTCATGATGCGCAGCTTCAGGTTTTTTTGGAAGTGCTTAAGTTTTTCTGTTAACTAAAGAATGATATCTTGTTCTGCGCTCAATAATCAACACCCATGGGTACTTCCTTTTTTGGTCTTGGGTGAAAAATATTCCTAGTCAATGACCCTTAAATACTTAGACAATTCAGAGCAATGAAATGAGAAGCAGACTTTCCTGCCACTCTACTAATATAGTGAAACATTTTTCAAAGGAACTGACAGCATTTAGATACCCACAGGCTTTGTACTGCAATTTGTTTATTTTACTCCAGGTAAGTTTTCAATCTTCTTTTTGTGCTTCAGACACAACTCTAATTTCAACGTGAAGTGATGGAGTCTGCCTCTAAGGGAACTTGCATCAAGGCAAAGAACTGATTTTATTGATGGTGATGTCTTTAAATGAAAAATAACAAGTTGCTTTTAATAATCCATTTTTTTCACCTACCTGTTGTGTAAAAGTTTTCTGTCCATAAAGTCTGTGTCTCTTGTGCTATATAAGGCTTTATTCTACTGAAAAATTTCCATAACCTCTGGCATTTAAATTATTATTAATGTATTTCTGTGTACTGCCAGTGAGCAAAGAAAGGTACAAATTGTTACTGGGATTTGAATATAGATGTATGTCATTTACTAGGCATCTGTTTTTAAAACCAAACTGCTCACATGGGGCTTGCACAGCTCTTGGCTGTGTGCAGCAGTCTTCTACCCAGGGCAAGGTGGGGAGTTGGTTATAGATACTGTTTATGTGTGTATTTTCCTGCTCCCTCCTCTTTAACTCTCTGTCTGACCAGCCTGCTCCTCTGCTCTGCATGTGCTCTGTGTCATCTGGTGCTGACCAGGGTAATCATGAAAGAGTGGAGCTTTTGAATCCACTGCTCACAGTGGGGGTACCTGTGCCCAAAATGTGTGCTTCAAGGTGGGGGAATGTCTTCCCTGCTTGCTCATGCTGAAGTGGGAATCCAGCTCAGAAGAGTGTCTTCAAGCAGTGGTATATCAGTATTTCAAAAGGCAGTGTACTGCCCAGGATTTAGATAACAGAGTTATGTCCTTGTCCCTATATTTATCAGATTTTTTCACCACAAAGATGACAGAATGATATTCTCAGCCACAATTTTGAGGGAGAATCAGTACAAGAATATATGAGCACAAAAAAATAAATGCTTTCAAAATCACCAGAATGTTTTGTGTGTGATAAATGAATCACCTCTGCTGGGAAATAACTCCCAGTACATGTGAGGAAATTTCCAGAAGCTGTGAGAATAGAATAGCACAAGCACAAACCAGCAGAGATCTCTTAGGTATTGAACACAGCAGAACCTCAGGGAAGGTGATTCTATGAGAAATTGTGGATGCAGGTTTCTGTCAGTAGATAAAAGCAAACCTTTCAGGAGATGGACTGCTTTATGGGGAAAGGAAAGCAAAAGCATTTATGTCCCCTCTTGCTCATTGCTTTCCTGAACAAGCACTGTCAATTCCTGGGCCTCTTCATAGCCCTTCTATTAAGTTTATCCACATATTGTTTAAATTGCTCCTCATATCCATAGAGGTGCTATGACTACTCTCAGTTACCAACTCCAGTGCCTCCATGAGCTGGAATCACACACAGAGTTTGTAAAGACTCAGCACCTGGGGAAAGGTGCTGCCCTCCCTTAGGGGTCAGAGAAATGCAGAATGAAGCACGGGGATACATGCTCTGATTTGAAGTTACCAGATGGAAATGTGGTGATAAAAGTAAGTCCAAAGAGGATCTTTCTCTTCTAGATGTATCCTTGCATTGGCTGGTGTATAAATTTCAGTGAAGAATAGCACTTTAGTTGTCTTCTGGCACTTAAATTGTTTATCTTGATATATTGTAGTAGAGCTTTCCATTTCAAACCAGATAAGGATGTGACATTGTTTCTTATAAGAAAGAAAGCTTATGCTTTTAAAAGATTTTAGATTAATAACTGTATTTATCTACCCTCTATTTGTTTGCTTCATTTTTCTTCTTTCCATCCTTTTTGTAACTATGCTATTGGAAATGTTATTATTGGAGCTAAAGATCAGTGCAAATACTAATGCACCTGTGGTTCCTGATGCGTGACTAGGCAAGGCTTTCTTCCTTCCATTTTTAAAGAAATTCTATTTATTTTAGTAATTACTTTTAGGCTCATTTCCTTTCTGCCATTCCCAGTTATTGGCTGCTATTCAGGAGGGTATATTTGCCATATTCTGACCATAGCAACATGGTCAGCTTGTGTTTTAATTCTTCATGTTAATATAGTTATTAATTGTTGGGTGGCAGTGTCTAAGGGTTTCAGCCTAATCAGGCTTCAAAATTCTCTTGTGCTAGGTGCTGTACAGCCACAAATACACATTTCATGCCCCAAATGCTTTCTAATTGCTCCTTTGGGTTATTGTACTGGTGAGTGATACCTAAATTTGTTCAGTTTTTGTTTATTTTACACAGATCTTTTGAAGAGTCAGGTGCTACACTATTACCAGGAATCAGGTAACGGCAGGTGTTTACTTTTCACAGTATTTGAAGGTGAATCTGTGTTACCCCGTGCTGTTGCCTTGTAACACTTGGAAAAGGAAGGAATGCCTTGTACCAGTCTGTGTGCACAGTAAAGGGAAATGTTCAGGAAGTTGAATGATCACCTGGTTTCATTTATTGAAGCTCAGTGGATTTTATGTGATATATTAAATGTCAAGTGTAAACAAAGCTGCAGAGCTTTTCTTCAGGAAGTCGAGGTTTTGTCTCTCCTGGGAAGCTGGATGCTCAGTGTGTCTCTGAGGAAAGGGAGGTGTTGCAGAATTTGGTGATGCCTCCCTTGGAGGTGCTGGTCACCTGCCTGCTGAAAAGCATTCCTGCTGTCTGCCTACAGCAGACATTGGCACTCTGGGTAATTGTTGTCTGGTTAAGGCTTCTTGTACTTCAGACTGAGAAAAATACATTCATGCAACATTTATGGAAAGGCCTCAAACCCACTTGATACTTCATTTCTGGCATAGGCCTGGATTTGGCGTTGGGCTGGTGTCAGTGAACCTTGTTAATTCCAGTGGAGGGGGAAAATCTGACATCACTACTAATATCTTCTGGTCTGTCATCTGCTTAGAAGTCCAGGTATTAATGAGATCTAAGTGACTGGTATCTGTATCACTGGTTGCTGTCCTTGTCACATGTGGGGCTCACACTGAATCATATGCAATCATATGTATAGAGAAGGGATGAAGTGTTCTCATGCAAAGAGCTCAGGGTTCAGAGGACATGGCATCTTTGCACTTCCTGTGTCTGGGCCAAGAAATGAACATGGGAACAGCATTGTGCCTCCCCTCAGTGGCTGTCACCAACATGAGGGAGATTGCATAAGTCACCTTCCAACATTATTCCGGACAAACCTGGCACAGTGCTGCCCTGCTGACTTCACTGACCAATGCAGGCTAGAGCTAGATGTTTGGGAGGCATTTTGTGGCACCCTATTTACAACACAGCAGCTTTCTTTTACTGTCCACAGAATGTATTCGGTGCACCTCAAGTAGGTAACAACTTGGGTCTTTGTGAAACAGAAGAATATAGATTTTAAACAAGAATTTGCAAATATTCTTGCTTTCTAAAGTAAAGATTTTGCTGGCCTCTATGTTTTGGTGGCTTTTTCAGTAAAATAAGGTGGCAAGAGTATTTTTTTCTGTTCAGCAGCTTGTATATAGAGGCTACGAACTCACTGGTATACATGGCAAGACAGAAAGAATTGTTGCATTAGCAAAGAACTGCTGACCAAAAATTGAGTTTGTGTAATCAAAATCCTGCTAGGTATTCCAGAGACAGCAGCTTTCCCAATCTTTCCCTATGCTGTAGGCAGATCTTGACAGTGATGTTTGTCTGTGGAAGAGGCCATTGCTGCCTTCCACCCCTCAGGTAGGAGTCCTGAAATAGCAAAATATGTTCATTCCTGATTCCTCTGCTTGTCATTTACATTCATCAAGGTGGCCTTTTGGAGCACTGCCAGCATACCCTTACTAGTGTAGGACTCCAAGAAGAAGGCATGTTAGGAGGATGAGTAAGAGAGGGATGGGGAAGTGTCTCATACAGATGTCAAATCTCTGCTGGTTGGTGGTCCCTTGGTGGTCCTAATTGGTTGTCACAGCTTAGAACAAGCCTAGATTGCTCTGACTTATTGCCAGGGCCAGAACTGGAGCTAGGCTGAGAGCTGACCTTGAAGACTCCCACTGCATTTTTGCTAAGATGCTGTTTAGTCAGGATCAGAGCTAGCTCCTGTACCTTCCCCTGGAGAACAACACAGCGAAATCTTGTCAAGGAGGGATTAGACAGGGGTTAGAGGTGCAGAAATAAAAAAGTGTCGTGCATTTAATCCACTAACCTCCTCTCAGCATTCATATTTCCATCTGTTGCTGTCAGAGTTGATCCTTGTCCATAAACAGCTATTGCTGCTTATGCACATGGTCCCAGACCTTTCCAGAAGCCAGGATCATTAATGCCATGAATCACACAGCCTCAGCTGGCTCCAGCACTGGGCTTTGTTTCAGGGACCTTTGTGTTTGCACAGTTTCTCTTTTCTTGGTCACCTCGAGAAATGCAGCAGGGTCATGCCTGCCCTTTTCCCCATGTGATGTTTGATTTGTTACCTGTTTTGCTGTTTTAATTGGCCTCTGCAGCAGGCCCACGTGAATGCTGGAGGGATATGTGAATGCTGGAGGGATATGTGAATGCTTGTTTTCACTTGTCAGTAAATTTGCATCTCTTGCATCTGTGCTCTTTAATTTCTGTGGATAAGGGATGCTACCTTTTATTCTGTGTTTATGAAGTACTGGAGCAGTATATAATAAGGTGTTCAGGCCCTTGAAGTCTGCTGCAGGACCCGTTTTTCTATCATACCGTGACACAGAGACTTCAGGGTGCGATTTTTGAATATTGTGGCAGAGTCCTCCTTGAGTTGTTGCTCCAGGATGGGTGTTGTCATCTTCTAAGTTTATTTTGTAATCTGTGTGTTTAAATACTGTGCTTTGCACTGAAACCTGTTAAAATGAAAATTTCATCCCTCTAAGGTTGTCTCTGTCATTTTCTATGACTGCTTGTCTGTCTTAATATTTTTATTCTACTCATCTTTGTCATCTGAAAATCTGATCATCCATGTTTTGAAAAATACTTTTGGATCACTAATGAAAACTGTTGAGCTGTATCAGATCTGATTTACTTCCATGAAAAATAATCTCTAGAAACAATGTGATTTCAATTATGGTAGTTCAATAAATTTGTGTCTGCCAGTCTGTCAATTCATGCAATCCATTTATTTGAGCCACTTTTTATTAGAACATACTGCAAAGATTAACTGAGCACTTCAGCAAGGTCTGTGTATACTATACTACACTACATTACATACCTGTAATTTTCTGTATTAATCCCTGAGGATATTTTCCATAAAACTGTGTTGATGGCATTAATTACATCCTTGACTGGCTATCATTTTAGTCTTGTATTAATTTCCCCATTATTTTGCTTGGGACTGATGTTAATTTCCCTAGGTCATCTTCCTTTTTCTTTTTGAATTTTTGGATTCACTAAGTTTGCATGCTGGAATTAATGTATAAAATATTTTTTCCAGTGTGGTATCCCCAGGTATAAGTTTTTACACTACTTACATGAATCTTAAAGACATCAGATGATTTCGTGCTTCTCCTGAAAATGTATATAAATGAACACTGTTGCTGGATAGTCAAACAATAGAGGGATGTTTGTTTATTTGTTTAAAACTACATCTGCTGGAGGAAGTTCACTGCATTCTGTTTAGGAGCCGAAAGGAAATTAACCTCTTTGTGGGCTAGACACTTGATTCTGTCTTTTTTTTTTGTATGCCCATATTGTTTTCTTCAGTAGTCCTTTGACAGAAGTTGCCAGGAATAAAATATTGGCAGGGAAAAAAATCAAGGACATTGTAGGTTCAGCAATAGCTGCCTTGATTTGCAGGGGGAAAAGAAAAAGATTATGTTAATTTTAAATTAAGGATATTTTTGCAGATGAAAATTATATGCATTTTAGCAGTTTTCTATCTTTTAGTCACCAGAAAGATTGTTATTTTATTCTTAGATTTAAGAACATTCAACATCAATGTATACATGGCTTTACACTGCCTATTAATTCTGCTACCACTGGAAGTCTCTGGGCTCTGATGACCTTGGGCTGCTCCTGTCTGTGGTGCATTGGAGACTGAGCAGGGGTTTCAAAACTTCTACCTTCAGCTCTTTTTTTTTTTTTGTTGTTGTTTTTTGTATAAAAGGTGAAAAAGTATTAGTACTTACACCATTTAATTTATTCTGCTCCAGGTCTTTAGCTTTGATTCGCTGTAATTGTGTTTGAGAATTGAAGTCTTTTGTGCTTGTATTATTACAATTTTTCACTTCAGTTTTTTTACTTCTAACAAGCAGATACATGCAGAAAAGAAACTAGATCATAGTACTAAAACTATAATCTGAAATTTGCAGAACATGGATGTTATAATTTGCAAACAATTGAAATCTTTATTTCCTAACAGTAAGTATAACTTGAAAACTGCAGCATCATTGGCATGCAAATGTACCAACTAGCAAAATTTAAAAGGTGCTTAATGGATAGAGCTTGACTGATTTTTATACTCTTCAGGTTTCTTGGATAATTCCCAAATGGTGAGAAGGTCTGTCAGAATATGCTGGAGGTATGTGTTTAAGTTCCGGAGTTTAATCCTCCTTTGTTTCTTTTTTTCCCCTAGTCTGACTGATTCCATGTTTGGATATACTCTGTACAGTGAGAATCCTCTTACTCTGAGCCAAAACTCATCAGAGTCCATTCTAACATTTGCAAAGACCTTTGGGTTATGTTCTGTTTTCCTCAAAATGGTTTTAAAGGTTAGTAAGAGTCTTGGATATGACATAGAAATTTACTTCCTCTGCAGATCAGGCAAACATTGAGTGTATTCAGTATATCTGCTGCATGTGAGAGCCTTACCAAGTTTTCATGCCCTCTCCACAACCCTCCTTTGTATTCTTCAAATACTCAGTTTGCAATAAGTTGAAAAATTTTCATAGGTGTTTAGGCCAAGAGCACTCCAAAACTTCTTGGGTCCAACATATCTAAATATTCAAGAGGGATGTCTTTGCTCCCTTTGAAATCTAGATCCATTTTCTGGTGTTTTACAGTTCCAAACTGAATGATCCAATTTAATATAGATCTTGAGAAAGAGGGTGAGGCTGCTTAATGCCTGGGAATTTTTAAAAAAATCCACGAGGTAGAGTAACAATTAAAAAATAGGAAAAAAAAAAAGAAAATAAAAAATCCAAACAACCAAACCATTGCCTTGGCTTGCACTTTATCTGACTGCTACCAGCTCTTTTTATATTCAGATTAGGCAGGCAGCATGTTGACACAGCCCAGACTGCATGTTCTTACATGAAAAAGCAGCATTTTTAATTAAACTCACTTGCTGCTTTTTTCAGTGACAAGCCTGCTGCAGTTTATGGTGTTATTCATTCTGTTGAAAACTGGATTTCTTATCTTTTTTTCCCAACCAAGAGCTTTCATTCTCAAACTCATAATTTTCTTTGTCTGCAGTATTTGCCTTTGTTCACAAGAACAGTGTAATATTAAAATTCCTTAATTTTCCCTAGAAGTTATGCATCTGGTGATTTTTCACTTCACCCATTGCAGCAAGCCCAATGTTCTCCCTTTTCCCCTCCTTTCTACCTTCAGCCTAAGGTACACACAGTATCTAGTGAATTTAACTAATTAAGTTACATCAAAGTATTAGAAATTGTAAATGTCTTAACTAAGATTAATACAGTTATATTACAGCCAAATGTTCAATTAAACTATTAATAGGAATAATGAAATGGGAGAAAAGCTTACCCACCCTAAAACCCCTTTTGTATCCCACAGTTCTGGTGAGTAAACATTTAGCAAGCAAGCTGAAACATAGGTAGAATATTTATGTCATTGTGTTTATTCCATCCTTTTAGTTCCTGCTTAGGGATTAACAATGAAAGCATCATTTTCTTGGCTTCATTTTCTTTAAATTATATTAACTCTTTCTTGGAAGCATTTTGATATGAGAGTCATGTTACAAGTCCCTCTCTGCCTTTTGTAATGAAGTAAATAAACCCAAAACCACTCTTAGCTGTGCAAAGACTTTTGAGAAAAACATTTTGTAGGCTGTCCGACAGCCAGGGTAACTTGATCTGCCAAGTTTAATTTTTCTTGGAGAATCTGGAGCAAATGCATTGCAAAGTTGTTCATTTAATGTAAGCGTGCTTCTGGGCTTAAAAGTTAATCCAACCCCAAACAGTATTGATGAATCATAGTCCACAGACATGTCAACAGGGAGGCAAGGCTGAGCAAATACGTGTTTGCAACTTCTCTCTTTACCTCCAATTTTTATAATTTAACAAATGCTTACTAGAGTTTTAATGATCTAATAAATAATGCCAAAGATGCCTATGGAGCTAATTTTCTAAAGCAACTGGAGATGAATATTTCATTTAGTCCTTTGTTGTATCACTACTCAAAATGACATGTCCAAATTGCCTCCAAATATGGAGGAAATCATCACCAAAGGCACTGGGTGACGTTCCTGCCAGAATCAACTTCTTGCTTAGGGGTCCAGGCACCTCCTGGCTTCAAGGGTATTACATCACAGCAGCTTTCACTGGCTCCAGTATCTCTGAGCAATTGCTGGTGGTGTTTACCACAGACCTTCTCTAGTCACTTGTAATTGTATTTGTTTGAGGGCACTGTGCTGTTAAAATGTTCTCTAGAGAACAGACTAAGGTCAGGCACTCAGGTGCTCATCAGAGAGGCTGTTTTCTGAGTACAAGCAGTGGGAGCCTCTTCTCTTCCTGGCAGCAGGAAGAGTGTGCTGCCCTTTCTTAGGCTGCAAGAGGTCCCATCTGGAAAGGAGAGATTGAGCACCACACTGTATATTGGGGCAGTCTCAGCCATTTCACGAGGAAGGTGATTTCCACGTCCCACTCTCCCCTCCTGTTCAGTCAGCCTAAATGTGGAGACTTTGAGGTCTGGATTTCCTGAGATTCTTTCTCACACTTTTCAATTAAAGAGGAGAGGGGGCAGTGGTATCCAGTAGATGCAGAAGAAGAGCTGTCATTCTGGATGTGTCACTGGTTTTATTTTTAAGTTGGTTTTGTGGTTTCAGAGGCAGGCCAGTCTTGACCTCTGCTTGGGCTCAGTGCATAATTGCATTTCTCTGCTGTCTACACTGACTGACACCATCCTAGAAATTGTTTAAGTGGCTGCAATCCAACTTCCCAGGACCTCTGGAGTATTTCCTGCTGAAAAACCATTCTAAACCCTAAACTGACCAAAGCTAGCCTTTGCTTAAGAACACTACTGATATCTTATATCTTAAATACCTCTGAAAAACACTGGGCATACCCCTGGCAGCAGGGTTTTTTCCAGTTCTTTTGAGGCACTGGTGCTGTCATCTTGCCACTGGCCAAATTCTACCTGCTGGTGAGAGTAGTTTTGCAGAACTGCTGGAAAGTGCCCAAGAGGACAGCAAATGAAAATCACACCGCCTCACTCTTTCCTCTCTGAAACAAAGTCTACTTTGCCAGTCATTGGTTAAGTATTTCCACTCTACTGCTGCTGTTTAGAGGATGACTTTCAGCCCACTAAGCTGCTCAAAGAGCAAAAAAGAAAAGGTAGGTGCCAGGGATGGTGGGAGAGGGAAAAACTTTGCTCTAGATGCCTGCTTGACCTCATTTTCAGAACTTGTGCTTTAAACACTAAAATAATATTTATCTGAGCTGTACCTCAAACAGAGGGGATGCCCACCAGCAGGTTTGCAGCCGCTGCTTGGGAAGCACAGGAAGGAACACAATTTCCCAGTCACCTTTGTGCCCATGGTGCCAGTTTTCACTGAGGTGCAACTGAGCAGGAAGCTGATATTCTTCAGGCCTAGGACACCATTCAGAAAAAGTAAGGAAAGCAGCAGCATGTCTGTTGGTGATCCCCATAGATGTTTACCAAACCAGCCTCTTCTGAAGGGAAAACCCAATGATTAAATTCATTCTCTTCCTCCTCCTTTACTCTCCTAAAGATTGCTGCAGGCGATGTTTTTTTTTAAATTAGTATGTTATTTGAGTGAAAGCACATCAGTGATGCATCAGAGCTGGAGTTCTTTCTACTTCCACTTCAGATATTGTTTTAAAGATTCTTGTATTGATTGATTTTGGCAAAATTGTGTATGGTTCTCTCTTGTGTAGATGTTAAGGCTGCAGTTACTTCATGCTATTTTGGAACTAAAGCAAGCTGCAGTGCAGCTGTACCCAGTATCCTTGTTATTCTTTTATTCACCAGCAGAAAAGTAATGGGAATTGATCTCAAATAAACTTTTATTCTAGAGAACAGTACCACATGGAGATCACTGAACAGCCAGGAGCCACTGTTTATGAGACATTATTTGATTCTTTTAATTTGATTTCTTCTATTTCAAGCAGAAATCTGTGAATGAGAAATCAAAGAAAAGTTTATTTCAGAAGCATCTGCATACAATAGATTTGAAGCAAAATATTTTACTCAGCAGCTGCTCCAGAGTTGAGTAAATATTTTACTCAGAACTACTTGATAATATTCCTGTTGCTGGCTGTGAGGTCTGTGAAGCAGCAAGGGAGTCCCTGGTGTGTTTGTCCTATGGGCATCCCTGCTGTATAAATTGCTTCAGGGCGGCCCAAAACTTCCAGCTCCTCCATCTCAGCTCTCTCATGGGACCACTGGCACTTTTAGGAGCCCTCTTTCAGGATGTTATTACTCTAGAGGCAGAAGCAGAGTGTGGTCAGGTTCTGAACCTTGAATTCATTAACTACGTACCCAGGGACCCAGAAGAGTGTTCCAGAAATCAAAATCTCAAAGTAACTGTACTAAAGTGAAATGTCAGACTTACATTCTTCATTACTTGTTGTAAGGTTTCTGCAGACAGCATTTTAAATTATTTAGCTTGAAATAGAATTTGGATGCCACCAATGGGGAATGTTTACACATTAGACATATCAGGCATAGCTTTTTATTTGCAGAGAGATTTATAAAACAAACCAATTACCTCCAAACATGACACAGCAGTATTGACTCTGAATCCTTCCTTGACTGAATCCTCCTAGTCAAGCCTAGCAGGCTTGACTTTTATTTAAAGGGTAATTCTGAAGAATGGTTTAATTTGGGTTTTCCTTCCTATAGTTAGGGTGCAGGTATCTGACAGAATATTCCTGAGGTAAATGTTACTACTCACAGTCTCTGTATTGTCATTGCAAATTATTCACCTCTGTGTATTGTGAGAGTGCTAAAAAACCATTGGAAATGATGTGAACATTTTCTTACAATAGCATTGTACATCTAATTCCTCTCTTCCTGGTGACATTCTCAGATGTGTAAAGTGACTGGATCTTTTCCAGGCCATTCTGTACAGCTTAGAGAAATCTTTCCAACAACTCATAACTGAGTTACAATAAGCACAATACACTGATTAGACTAATAGTTGGCTTGGACTATAACTTACAGGCTTTCCTACTTTAATTTAGATGCATGCAATATAGAGTATAACAGCCCCACAATTAAACAGATTCTATCTTAGAAATTGCCCAGCAGGGATGGATGATCCCCATTCAAATTTTCTGTTGAAACTTACAAAGAGATGAGAACTGCAGTCTTGGTTTCTTTCTTTTTTTACAGAGCTGAGGAATATGTCTGTAAGCCTCAGGATACATTCATGTGTCACTGAACTTATCTTTTTTTGGGTGTGTTAAAAATTTGGATATAGAGCCAAGTTGAATTTACACTACACAGTAAGACTCAGAGATGTAACAGTACTGATCTCTGTTGACGTCAAGATAAGGCCTGCAAATGCCGTAGGACTGAACTCTGATGAATTTGGGACCCATTCATATAGTTTTGGAATTTTCAAGGTCATTGTCTTAAGGATAAGAATTCTACTGACTCCATGATGTAAAACTGCTACATATTTTCATTCTTCAGATGATGATGATTGAGTATATAATTTTATTTTTTAGACTAGACATAAGACAGCTAGCAAGCCTGCTTCAGATTGATTTGACCTGCAAGAACATCTTTCACATATTTTTTATTTCATGGCTCAGGACATATTTGTTCTCTTCATCTTCTGGTAGTTTTCATTTTGATTCTAGGTACAAATGAAGAAACAATCTTCCACTAGAAAATCTGATGAGCCTGATATAATCTAAGGACTTGAACACCTAGTCTTGACTTCTCTGCATGGTCTCACCTGTGTATGATTTCCCATCTGAGCTGGGCTTATGCTTCTAAGCTATCAATGCAGAGCAGACATTGCCAAGAAACTAATTAATAATCTACAGGGGATGGGTGTCTCAACCTTTTCTGTTCTTTATACACAGTCCTGCATTTCAGTGTTGTGTCCTTCTGTGATTTTCAGCACGTAGTATCCAGTTTTATCTTTGCACCAGTTACCTGGTTGATGATTTCCCATTGTTCTGAAAAGGCTAAATATTTTCTTCTCTCTCCTGAGACACTTCTACTTATTATCTTTTCAAGCTGCTCCTTTGAGCTGAAATCCCTCCAGAGAGTTCTTAGAAGGTCAGGTCTGGTTGGCTTTTAAAAATGCAGTATTCAGCTAATTCCCAATAGTTGTTTAACAGTTGAGATATTTTTTCCCCCTTCCACTCAGGCCTGCTCTGGCCATTTCTGTTACATTTCAGTCATGGGAATGCTGAAAATCTGGGGTTGTTTCTCAGTTTGCACCAAGAGTGGGTTGTGATATGGGTGTTCATCAGATGCAGATGAGGCTCACAGAATAAGCGCTCTTCACCTCTTCTGGGATTTCTAGGCTCTGGAAGCATCTCTCTAGTGGTCCACACAGGTGATCTAGAGACAAATTGCCTTTAACTGCTTATGTACCAAGCCAGCCACTTTGATGTCACAATATCACAGGCCAATATAGAGCTGGGTCTTGGTTTTAAGTCTTGGTTTTGTCCTTAGAAGAGTGACAGCTTCTTCAATAGCAGATTAAGAAAAAAAAAAAAAAACAAAAAAAACCAAAAAAACCCAAACAAACAAACAAAAAAAACAACTACAAAAAAAACAACAACAACAAAACCAACCACTGACAGACAGGTCTGAACTTTTGGGGGTGGTTCTTGTTTTTGTCGTTTCTTTAAGGTAAAATAAACTTGGGAATTTTCATCAACTAATTAATTTAAAGACCTACACAAGGGGTCACTACTTGAGGAGGTAAAATGTTTCAGTGGTCTATGTTTTCATGCTCCTTGACAGAATTTATAGTGCCCAGGAGCTGGATGTACCTGCTGGTGTCCCAGATGCTGGCATGAACAGACTTCAGGAGGAGTTCATGCATACTCCTGGACTAGTTACTTTGATGTTGACCTAGAGAAGAGTTTAGGCTTGATTTTAAGTAGAGCTGTACTTGTGAATACAGCTCTGTTAGTAGGTTTGGCAGATAATGGCCTTGTTTCCCTCCTTCCCCTCCTCTTCAGTTGAATCTAAGCTCTCAGCATCTAATGAGCATCTGCTCGTTCTTCTTTGAACTCTAAAATTTCAAGGTAGGTACAAGTTTGCCATCATAGCAACTTCTGGATTTAATGAATACTACTAACACAGACTGAGGCATCATGAAGGGAAACTCAGACACTGAAGATATAAATTCTCTGTCGTGTTAATATTCTTTCTCCTGGTGTAATCCTTTTCTTTCCCCACCTGCACCTCAAACTCCCACTCTACAGAGGCTTCCTTTGTGCATGATTAGTCACAGCTCCTTCTTGCCAAAATAAACCTACCTACATTTTTATTGTTGTCATATCTGAGTGCCCTGAAATTTTCTCTGACTTTCTTTGTTTGAGCAGTTCATCCCTTCTCATTTCTATCCTCCTTCTTGCTGGTAGAAGGTGTTTATTACAGGGTGTGAGAGGCCAGGAGAGGTCAGTGAAAGTTGCAGGTGCCCTTTCAATCAACTGTTTATTAACGGTAGGTAACATTTTTGCAGAGCTGTGCTCAATATGAAATCTTTTCAGGGCAGCTTTAGAAATTGTGCATCTTTTGTGAATTTTTCTTAGCAGAGCTTTATCCAGCAAAACTGAAATGACTAACAAAAATATTTCATCTTGTAGCTCTGAAATTTCACCCATCATGTGGTTTTGAAGGCAGCTTATGGTTATGAAAGTATTGCAGAGCCATGCTGCCTTAGAGAATGCAAGAAAAAAAGGCCCATATTTAACTTATATAATATTTTCTTTTAAATATTATGAAAATTTCTTCTCACGACCCTCTCAAGAAACAGCTCTGAGTGTTCCAGCTGAATTGCAAATAGTACTTGGTCTGTAAGAGATCGAAAGAATTGACACAAGTAATAACACAGCTACAGAAGTCTTAGTCATAGACTTGAAAATTGTGTCCTCAATTGTAGATAGAAGTGGAATCTGCATTAACATTTTTTATTCATACATCCTTTTTCTCAAAGGGGCTTATTGCTCAAACGTCTTCCAAATGTAGGGAATATGATCTGAGGTTGTTAAGCCTTTCAGAACACAGACAGAAAGTCTCCTTGTGGGGGAGGAATATCCAGTACAATCTAAGCAGCTCATCTGAGAATACTAGAGACCAGATGACGGAATGGAACAGTCATCCAAAGGAATTCTTAGGCATGAATATTCTTGCTGCCATATCTCTGCTGGCCCAAAGGATGACATAGAGTCATAAAATAAGCTGAGTTGGAAGAGACCCACAAGGATCAAGTCCAACTCCTGGCCCTGCACAGGAGTGTCTCAAGAATCACACCCTGGGCCTGAGAGTCCAAAGACTTCTTGAGCTCTGCCAGGCTGGTGCTCCCTGGAAATCCTGTTCCAGTGCCCAAACACCGTGAGGGTGAAGAACCTTTTCCTGATATCCAACCTAAACCTCTCCTGACACGGCTTCAGGCCGTTCCCTTGGGTCCTGTCACTAGTGGTCAGAGAGAAGAGATCAGTGCCTGCCCCTCCTCTTCCCCTCATGAGGAAGCTGAACATACTTCATGCAAATATTCAGACAGGGTGCATGCAGGGAAAATTGCTGTATTTAGTAACGATTTTGTCTGGTTATATTTTAGAAATTGGAAAATAAAATGAGACAAATGTCAGGAATAAATCTTGTGCCTTTTTTAATAGGATCTGCCAGCTCTCACAGGGGTAAGTAGAGATTTGCCTAGTGGGCAGTGGGGAGAAGGAGAGCTAAGTAAGGAACTACCCGGCATTGTCCCGTACTTTAAAGCCGTCAGAGGTGCTTGGGGAGGTCGGTGCCGGCCCCAGGGATGTTCTCCAGGCCGGGAGCATCTTCCGTGGGAAGCTGCCGGGAGCGCTGCGTTTCGCTGGCTGAGCATCGCCACCTGGTGCCTGGCGGGGAGAGGAGCCCTAGGACCCATCTTTGCCACCTTGGTCGCTGCCAGGGCATCTTCCCCTCCGCTGTCCCCGCTCTGGCAGCCAGGAGTCCCTCTCCAGGCCCGGCAGCCGGGGGCGAGAGCCGTCGGGAAACGCTGCTAAAATGCCTGGATAACTTTCCAAGGGGTATTACAGGTATCAGCTGTGGTCAAGAGGGGTGTGATGGTCTTGGGCTCAAAACTGGTGCTGGGTTTGCTGTTTTGTCCTCCCAGTTTAAGGATCTTTTTCCTCTGTTAGCTTTGAAGCTGGTCTTCTCCACGTTCATTCTGTGTCACCAAATCTAGTTTTTCCCTTATAATGTAGGGAAAAAGTGGGGTTGGTAATGGGAGAAATATAAATGTGTATATATATACATTTAAGCACTTGGTGAAGCATTGCTTAATGTTGGAATAAATCCCTTATTTTCACCTACATGATCTTTTCCTTTGTATAAAAAGGCATAAATGGTGTAAGAAATCAAGTGAAAGTAAGAAAAAGTATGTCATTCTGCTCATGCATCACAGATTGATGGCACATCAATTCATCAAGTGAATTGAGACAATCTGACTGCAAGATGCATAGTCTGTCAGGGGTAGGTGGCTCATTCCGACTATCAAAACACTCAGGATATTTTTGCTTTGTTCAGAAAAAGACAAACAAGCAAACAATAAAAAGCCAGCCCAGTAATTTAGCATATTAAAATAAAGAAATTATTTAAGCTTTGGGATGTCTAAAGGAATCACTAGAACCAGAGAATGCTCCTGTGATTGTGGATATATAGAAAAGACACCTAAGACCTTAAATATAGTAGCTGAATGGTTATTTTTGCCAAAAGTATCTAATCTTTGAGAATCAAGGAAAAACTCTTTTTGGGGTAAAGTAACTACCTGTTGGAAGACCAGCTGTGGGTATAAAATATATTTATACATTGATAATTGATTTTATCTACATAAAGAGAAGTATGAAAGATCCTGGCGTTTATTGCACTTCAATTTGAGCACATTAATTACACTAATTAGAAAATCAGCATGATAAGTCTTATTAACAAGTAGCAACATGTTTTTAAAATATAGTAATGATTTTATTTTTTATATTAGTTTAATATTAATATTTATTATGCTAAGTAAATAATAATTTTTAAAATTTGGTCTGAGCCCCAGAAAACTTCAGTTAGCTATGGCTACAGATGTTTAGCTGGAAGGATTTCCTTGAAGTGCAATATTAGCAAATCTCTCTTTTAATCTGGCTGAAGGTCTTGTAAACACCTGCTAGTACAAAGCTCAGTGCCCACTGCAGAACAAGTTTAGAATAATGGTCAATAATGTTTCATACACCCTTTGGGAAATGAGAACAAAGGAAACCCATTTGGACTAGTTGTATAATCACAAGGCTACAACAGAAGACAGTTGTATTGTGCAGAGCTAAACAAAAGAAAGATACTCTTGGAAGAGATTAATTCTAGACTCAAATGAACTAAAAAAACATCACCTGTAAGGAATATTATTGCTTGAAAGAGAGGTGCATCCGTTCATTGCCTAGAGGCACAAACAAGTAATATTGGTGGTCAAAAATCTGGTTATATAAATAAAAATAATCATAGAGTGAGCATTGAGGAAAGAGCCATGGTTTTTCAAGAAATCTACATAGTAGTGTAATTTATACATGTACTTCTTAGTTCTGTACATCCTGCATTATTTTAATGGCAGTTAATAAGCTCAATTTATAAAAGTAACAAAAAGCCAAATTATTTTTCATTCCATAACTTGCAAGTATTAATCAGAGCATTAAATTGCAAAGATTAATAACTATAAAACAGCCTCTACTGAATTAAAAGAGCTTTAAGTATTGCAATTACACTCTCCTCTGTTTGCAAGTCTGCTTTTTATAACTAATTGGAGACTACTTTTTTTCCCTCCATACAGAAGAAAATAAGAGAAATGGCTTCTGTTAGATACCTTCATGATTAAAGGTGAGTGGGATGAACCCTGTCCATGATGAAGAGTGAATCTGCTAAGTGAATAGATGATCACACACTCAGGGAGGCTCCAGGGAGCTGGGTGAAGGTCACCAGCACATCATAGCTTGTCTTGCACTAGGGCACTTTTCTCAAAATCTGTCTCCAAACATTACAGAGGTTTAGTAATTGAGGGAAAAAAAGTAATTAAAAAAAAGTTTTAAAAAAAATTTAAAAACCCCAAAAACTCCTGCATGTAGTTTATTCAGCAAGTTAATTTATTTAAACAGCTGAGCACTAGACTCAACAACTCCCCTTATTTCAGCTTAAGCTTGTAAGGATACAAGTAGCTACAGTTAAATTCATTAGACACCTTGTACTGTTGGGTACCATCTTTTATTTGCATTAAGATAGAATGCAATTCAGGTCCCTAAAATGTAGGCATCATGCAGTCTGAAGCATCTGTTAGGGTTCCCCTGTAACCAGTGTCCTGTCCATTCCTTGGTTTCACTGGCGCTGGAGCTATGACTGAAGCATCCATGCACACAGACATCCCACCTCCTCCAGGAGAAGATAAAGTGATTGCACACAGAAGGGCACTTTGTGCTCTTAACTCTACCCACAGTCTGTCATTTTCAGGTAGTTTTGGCTGCTCAATTGCCCAGTCATCATGAGCCTAACAAAGTGTCAGGGTACTTGTGTTCCCTGGGCAGAGCCAGATGTGCTCTCCTAGACCACTTGCTGTTCTCTCTTTTGCTTTCTCAGTTGTTTTCATTTCACAGCTTTACTTTAAATGTAATTGGGTTTTGCTCTCTTACTGCTGGAACACCAAGGAATGGAAAAGACATAGCAAAACCAGAATGAAATAGCTGTTCAGGAATGAGACTACAAAGTTCCTTTTCTTTTTCTTTTTTTCTGTTCTCTCTTAAAAGGGATTCATACCAGTTAAAGTTTCAAGAGCAAAAACAGCCTGCACAAAAAGCAATTAGGGCTACTCTGTGAAAATACATGCATCTTAGAAAAATCCCATTTTAATGTGTAGAGAAACTGTCATCTGAGCTATTCACAGACCCATGAGTCTGGCTGTTTTGCTGTTGGCAGATCACTTACTCATGGTAGTTTTCTTTTGGGAAGACCAAAGGTACAGTATTGCATGGCTGTGTCATAGTGTGGCACAGATCTTGGAACAGGGTCTGCAACCCTCACCTGGAGAAACAGCATTGCTGATAAAGGACAGTTGGTGGATTATCTGTCTTTTAAAAAGTCTGTGCAGATTACTATGGCTAGGAAGGCTGTAGTTTCTGTGGCCTCAAACTTGCCTCATCTTTGGGCTAGCACAAATACTTGTGTAGTCAGGTGACAGGTGAGACTCTGAGAGCTGAAAAATAGCCTTGCCAAAATCAATTAAAAGATTTATTTTTCAGTCTCTCAGTACTGCAGAATATTCACAGAAAAGCTTGTGTTAGCACAAGGAAGCAGTGTAGAAACAGACAACTGGGGAGAAGGGCAGGATTGCTTCTTTCGGTGGCTGTGCTTGCTTTGGTAGGTTGCATGTGTCATCTGAAGTACAGCCATAGGCTATTCATCTGAAAATGTTTTTGAGTCACTGCACAGCCCAGCTTGATTCCCTCTCCTTTGGAAAACACAACTTGGGCTATCAGTGCTGTTAAGGAATCTAAACTTTGCAATGTTTTCCCTGTCTAGATCCTTACTTTGGGAAGTAACCTTGAGTAAATCTGGGGAGAAAACAATCAGACTGGGTGACATACCATCATTGTTGGTTGTGTTAAAGTCCTTGCCAGCTTAGCACACAGAGAAACAGGATCCTTGGGAGGTTTGGATTTGCCTGCCAGTGCAATTGAAATGGGAGCAGGTTTGTACACACCATGGTTTGCTTTTGGCAGCTGCCTCTTAAGGCCATGAAATCTTGACTTGTTTCTCTTGCTGTAATGTTTAGGACAGGGTTACATGGACATTTCTTCATTGAAGAGAAGGAACTGACACACAGACATTGGTTTGCTCTGATGTCAAGGACTTTGTGAGATATTTGCAGGAAAGCTGTGGCATTAACTGTGTCATTAACACAGAGGTACTGTAAATATGAATGGGTTGATGTCTATCCACCACAAAAAAAAATGTTTCACATGTACTGATGGGATAAAAGCTTATATCTTCCTTTAGATAAGCAGGTAATTTTTCTTGCTTAGACTGTAGAAGTCATGTTTACAGACAGCTCTTTAAAGTGTCACTTTTAAAGGGTGATCACCACCTCATCTGTCTGACATGAGAGATTACCAGTATGGAAGGAAAAACATAGTGCTAGGAAGGTTTTACTGTATGACATTGTGACCAGACCAAAGGTTTCTGCTGATGTTAATGCTTTTTATCTTGTAATAAGTATCAGCAATGAGCCAAGCAAAAAAATGGCTGACATTAACTGGAGCCAGTCTAACCTGGCAGTCAGCAGTATTTGGCAGATCACTGCAGAAAGATTGCCAGGGGTGTGGAGGGTGTGAAACAGCTGTCTGACATACAGCAAACTGCAATGGCAGCAGCAGCAGCTGGGAAAGCCACTGCAGTACAAGTACTGACAATGTCTGAGACAGGCTGTAGACATTTATGATGAATTAATCTGGGATGAAGAGATAAAGAAGACCTTGTAAAATTATTTCAGAAGTAATTTTAGAAGAAGAGCAAACCATTCAAAAGGAAGCAGTACCTGCAAGGGGTGTAATCTTAGCAGGAAAAAAAAATCAAGGTCATTCTAACTTTGCAGCAAAGATTTTCTTGTTTCAAGAAAGGCAGCAAAATAGTTTGTGTGTGTGAAGCATGTCAGAAAGGCTTTGACAAAAATTGTGAAAGGAAAAGGCTGTTTACCTTGAGCCAGTGAATAGGGACAGGACTTACAAGGTCAGCATTCATTAGCTACATTTATGAAGGAAAAATTATGATCAGAAATGACAGAGTTACAACCACCTATTTATCATCACCCACCTATTATTAAGAGTGGCAACTCCTGTGCAAATTTTTGGGAATTGTGGCCAATGAAAAATAAAGGGCACACAAATACAGTGAGACAACAGGCAGAAGTAAGTATACCCACATAAGACTAAGCTTGAACTGTGTCCTCAGCTACCAACTAACCAAGATTGATATTTAATATTCTAGTCCAATAGTGATGATTTCCCTGTTACTTTGAGAGTTTATGGTTTAATTGTCTGAATATATAAAAGCATGCAAATCTAAAGATAAGGTCTGATTTGGCCTCAGGACATCTCCCCAAACATATGTTCTCAATAAAAAGCAAAAATTCAAGCTAAGTATGTTTCAAAGCCTGATTTGACACTTGATTCTTCCAGCACGTTCCAGCCATCAACCAAAATATATGACCTTCAGTTGTCTTCAAAACAACCTGTTCGGGAGCTTTACAGATTTCCAAAGGTAACAGAACTTTAATGAAAAATGAAATACGTATTCAACTGCTGCCAGATAAAGTGGTTGATGCTGAAGAGAGAAATGCACTCCTTCTTTCTTCTGAGGGAGGGTATATTATCATAGATGAGGACTTTCCAAGAGCTTTCTACTTCACACACAGGTGTGACATCTAAGAAGCCAGAAGAGTGCTGGGCTGGTGGATGCGGAACAAAAAAGAAACATCCATCAGACGAGACACATGTATAGCTCTGAACTCATACTGGTTTCATGCTGGGTCAGTCACCATTAAGTGCAACACCAGTTGCCTCATGCATGTTCAGTCAAGCCCCTACTGTGTCCTCAGAGCACTTGATAGTTTTGGGATGCTCTTGCCTTAATTTGAAGCTCATTGGAAATAGGTTAGAAAAGGTGCTTTTGTTTGTGTGTTTACATGGAGAAATACAGCCCTAGCAAGAGTCACCCTGGTGCAGAACAGTGCAACAGGATGTGTCTGAGAACCAGGCTGCAAAAGAGCACCAGAATGCTTCCCTGGAGAGGAGCACAGAGTAAGACAAAGCTATTAATTTAGTACAGAAAGACTCAGAGCAGGCTAAGCTGGGAAAACCAGAAAATGTGAAATTATATAAAATTAGGTGTAAGTGTTAATCAAGAGCTATTTACCTTCTCTAAGCGACTGACTCACAGATGTTCTGAGCCTCACAAAAAGAGACAGGGCTTTGTGAGGTAACAACAACAGCATTACAAAACCTGTGTTATTGTTTGTTGCGTTTTAGTGTAATTCATGCATTTTATTTTTTGGAAAGCAGACCTAGAGCAAACAAAGTGTTTTTACACTAGAGAGTTAGCAGTTTCACTTTGTGACTGAGGTGACTGGTGCATGTGGCCAGTCTAAGGCTGCATGGAGAGATGCTAGTGTGGAGGCTTTTATTTGTCTTTTCTGTTTGAATGCATGAATTTTCATGTACAATCATAGGAAATTTCAGCACAGGAAAAGGAACTGGGCAACTGGTAATGTGAGCTAATAGATCTGGAGAGGACCTCCAGTCATTTGGTGTTACAACTTTCCAGGATGAACTTTTTACTATAGTGGTAATAAACACTGTTTTAATAACACTCTGGTGAAGTATCCTCATGCTTCTGTTAGAAGACTATTCTGGAAGCTCAGACCTAGAACTGAACCCTCAAAACATCCAAGTGAAATTAATTTATAACAGGTTGATGCCTGTTTGATTTGCTGCCAGTACAGTCCAGTAGTTTTAACAGTGTTCTCCATTTGTAGCAGCTACCATTCTGCAATTTTCCTGAGGAGAAACCCTAACCTCTTCTAGGTTTCATTTTGCTATCTAGATAAGCTATGCACTTTCAATGTTTTTGCTTATAGGCTGTTTGCAGGCATGTAAAATTGCAAGCAAAAATACAGTGAAAACACTAAGAAAATTTCTATGCAGTGAGAGAGGAGTAGAAGGGGTTGTTTCAAAGGAAGTAAGAACAGAGGAGAAAAGGAAACAAAAATGTCTGGACAGAGTAGTATGAGGAAATGTGCAGCTGATATATTTGGCTAAACCTTGATATAGAAACCATTCTTCATAAAACTGGTAGATGCAGAATTGTGAAGAACTGTTTCATCTTTGAAGGAGTGATCTGCTTCTTCTGCACCATTTTGAGAAAAGCAAATTTCCAAATACTGGCTCAGAAGACTGCAGTGAAACAAAAATATACAGGTTTAACTAGAAATAGTTGTTGTTTCTTTGTAGAAAAATGCTGCCCTGTGCTTCACAATCATTCCTGTACTCACCTGCCAGCCAGATGTGCTGATGACAAACTTGTGATTGCAGACCCTGGTGGAGCTCATGATGTCTTTTCTGAAGTGACACCGGATTAATTTTTCATCCATAGAAAACCAGAAGTGCTTTCTTGATTGCTTTCCATTGTTCAGAAGCAGGAAACAAAATAGCAAGCTGATTTAGTACCAGTGCTTGTTGCACTCTCCATGTCTGTACTATGGCCAGACTACTCCACAGCAGGTCCCTCGTGTTTTTTTGAAGATGTAATTTGGTGTAAGTGCATGAACCCGTGCATTTGGGCTGCCAGGTCTGACAATGATAAATGGCAAAACTCTGTATGGCTCAAATTAAAAGCAGATAGGCTGGGGTATGGACTCAGACCCTCCCTTGGTTTTCTGCATATCATGCTTCCAAAATTGTTGATATGGTCCTATACTCAAGTTGTGCCCTCTCATCATGCATTGTACTTGGATCAACAGGATGGAGTTACCTGGGATTTTTTTCATTGCTTGAAAACCTGAAGAGAACAGAGGAAAACTTAGGTAGTTTTTTTTTGTTTGGTTGGGTTTTTTTTTTGTTTGTTTTTTTTTTTTTTTTAATGTGTTTTGATTAAGCAATAAAGGTTATAGAGGTCCTTCTAACCTTAAAATAAATGTCTGGGGGAAAATGCATTAAAAAAAAAATAAGAGCAGTCTTTAAATTATTTTTGAACAGAGATGAAAAGTACCTAAAGTGCTTGCACAAATGCAAAATGAAAAATAAGTCCATACTTGGAAGTAAATATATCATGTAAATAGATCCATTTCACTCAGAGACTTAAATTTCTGTTTTTTACACAGAAGTTAACTACCTCTTAAGCAAATTACATTTCCAGGCAGAAGGTGTGTCACAAATGTAAAACTAACCAAGTGCAATTTGCATTTTGAACAGGTAACATAAAAGAAAAATTGCATTTCAATGGCTTATTCAACCTTTGTCAGATCTTTTGTAGCTCTTTTGACAGCATCAATGTAATACCATTATTTTCTGTAAATGTGCTATTTTCCTCTGCAGTTATTATGAAGAGCTCACAAGAGAACAACAAAATTATCTGAATATGCCTTTTGCAGACAGTGTTTTTTTCCACCATGAAGCTGCTTGCTGGGCATAGATGGAAAAGTGTGAATTCTGCTCACAGTGCATATTAAGCTTCTGTGATTTACCACAAAACCCAGTAACTACTTTTGTTTAACATATACTTAAATGTATGTCAAGCAGAGCAAAGAAAGCCATTCCAACCTTTCTGCTTTGAGGAACAATACAAAATCCTTGACCATCCAAGGGATGGGGAGAGGATTCCCAACCTGAACTCTTGGTTGAAGGAAATTGGTAATTTGGAGAAAACCAGGTTGCTGACAGCAAGAATGTCACATTAATCTGGCATTTGCCTTTTATTTCAATTGCATTTGTCTGCTTATTCTCTTTATAGAATTCATAAATATATGATCTTTATAAAATTTAATACTAATAATATTCTGATTGCTATTTATTTTAGTAAAAAAGGATAATAAAGCTTGCACTAGGGGGATATTAAAAAGGATATTAGGAGATTATAGAATAATGATAAAGTTACTGCTTCTCAGGCAGATATTAGCCATGTAAAGGAAATTGGAAGAGTCTCATAGAGGAAAAAGAGGGGACAGTGGTGTAAAGAGATGGGTTAAATTCAGCACAGTTGGCATCAGTTTTCAATGAAGATTGCAGCAGAGGCTTCTCTCACCTATAGAAATAAATAGTTGAGCATTGAACTGGGTAAAAGAGATTCTACAGGTTAAAAAAGAGGGATATAGGATATTCTCCATCCCAAAGCTCTGGCTCAAGATGTCAAAGATTTAATTTTTTATTTTAAATGAACACTGAATCAAAATCCCATAAATACCATGACCATCAAAAAGCAAATTAATGGCTTTTTTAAGGAGAAACATTAAAAAACAATTGCATAAACATTGCATCCTGTTATCTGACCTTAGAATGCATAGAATTCTGAAACCTGACAAAAAAAAATTAAAGCCTTGACCAGTGGTATATGACAGCTTGAATCAAGATACATGGGGTTTTTTAGAGATGAGAAAGTAGAACACTTTTCATCTACTTACCCTTAGAGCACAGTATTTGATTTCTACCACCAGAAAAAAACCAAAAAACAAAAAACCACCACTATTTAAATTGAGGGAGACAAGATTTAACAAAAAATAAATTAAAAAAAAAAAAAAGGCAGAAGGCAGATAAATTGCTCAAAGGGCACAGGGCAGTGGGCAGTTAAGAGGCAGCCTGTCTGGGGAGGTAAAAAGAAGCAGGTTTGGGGATGATGTGTGTGGGCCTTTATGATTGTGCCAATGAGCTGCTATCACATAACCTGACAATTATTGCTAAGCATTTGGTACTGCATGACACAGACTGTATTGGTGTATTCCAGGTGCTCAGCACACAGAGATGCAGGTGGCATGTAGCAGGTGGCATGTGTGGCAGGTAGCATGTGTGGCTTCTCTGGTGGCAGTGCCACGACTGGCCACATGGATGTTCCTCAGGGAAGCCACACAGCTCAGTGGGACTTGCTGGCTGAGTCCAGAGCAATCTCTTAAGCTCAGAGCTACCTCTTGAGCTCCATGGAGAAGCTGAGGAATGTGAAGAGCCTGTCTTGAGACAGGTGAGATACGGGTGATTCTGAAACAGAGCAGGCCAGCACTGTCACCAGAACATGGAGTTAGACGGATTGCAGGGTCCACACGCAGCATTTAAAGACGTCTTTGTCTGTGCTGCTCAGTTATTAGCATCTTTGTGTGACTGGTGTCCCTTAACAAAACGCGACAAGCATCTCCCCAGATGTTGTCCCTTTCCCACACATTACAACAAAACATAAGATTTTTACTAATCACTTCACTTGGCTGAACATGATGATTCCAGTGAATGGCAAATAGACAGAACATAACAAAGAAAGGATTCTGTAAAGCTATTAGCACTGAGCTTGAATTTTAAGATATGTAAAAACAAGGAAAGGTGGACTATTAATTCCATCTAAATGACTGGCCTGATTTCTATTCTAAAAATCTATTTTAACTCCATGTAATCATAACATTGCATTTATTAGCTCACTGAAATATAATGTTATTAGTGGTTCAAAAGGTTGCATTTAATCTAGCTGATCATGCTAGTGCATCTCTGAGTAGTTAGTTCTCTATTGCTGTGGCTCCTGATGAACTGACTGTGCATTAAAATTCACCAAATAAAAGTTATTACCTAGCTTATTTTTATTTGTTCTAGTGTTCTGCACACACTAGTTTGTCCTTTAGTTGAAGTCTTATGTAAATTTTCTATTCCTAAAAAGCCACCAAACTCGTTATAGCATATGCTTTCTGTATGTCAGCATGTATTTGCAGTCTTCATAATTAAAAACAAACAAACAAACAGGTTTTCTTCCTATGGATACCAGTGTAGTTTGTTTCTGCGCCCACTCTGTTGATTACCTGCTCGATGAAGAATGCCTGACTCACAGATCTATTTGCAGAAAGAAATTATAGCTGCAAGACGGGCTTTGCAGTGATTTCACTTTCTTTCAATGCTTATTTCTTATATGAATCCCTATTAAGACAAGTAATTGTCTTAATTAAAGAGAGCAGTTTTAATAGCAGTGCTAAATTTTTTCACTCTGCCTTTGCTTGTGTATTGAAAGCCACTCAACTGTGAAAGACTTCACTTCCATCTGGAGACTTGTGCTGAGAAAAAAAGGAAGGTCATCCCTTGCAAATGGACAACAAAGACACTTCAGGTAGCAATTGCTGGTTTGCTACAAGTATTAAAAGCTAGGGCAATGGAGCTGTGGCTGGTTAGGAAAAAGAAAATGTGGAACAAAAGAACAATTTTAGCCTGGTTATAAGGAGGTTGCAACAGAAGCCACTGTAAATACACCTGGACTGAATTGACCAATGCTGTCTTCAAAGAAACAAGCTGTATCTGGGAAGAATAAAAAAAGTGTAAGTATTTGGTAGAGCCTTTTCAAATTGCATTAGCTGAGCAATGGCATCTTTTGCCATCCCTCTCTCAGTGCCTAACACCAAAGAAAGCTGGGAGAGTGCAATGTATCCATCTTTCTGCTGCCCTCCTCACTACTGGTCTAATGAACTTTCCTGGAAAGGATGCACTTGCCCCTGCCCTGTCCAGATGAGGCTCAGCCTTGCAGGTCTCTGTGAGGGGGAAGAGTGTTGTGAATCTAGAGCTGTGCAGTGATGCTTGCACACATTTTCCAGTTGTTTATTGCCTGTGTGTTTAAGACTGCATTTGCTGTGGCAGTCCCTGAAGCTGTTCTAGCTACATCTGAGGGGATGAAGAGTTCAGCATTTAAATGGCAGTTTCAGTTCATGAAAATGAGGAAAGGGAAAGGACTTGGGGGAATGGGCTGGTTTTCAACCTCGATGTCCACCTCCACCTACCAGCGTGAGATGGCCTAAACTGCTCAGCACTTCCTCACATCTCAGGGGAATCTTGATAATGAAACACTGCCAGAGTGATGCTCAGTGCACCCTCTGCTCACTTGCTAAGATGAGGCATCTGTTAGCAGCACTAGAACTGCCCAGCTGCTGTGAGTCAACATACACCTACATTTGGCACCACCAGGATGTGCTCCCACGCACAGTGGTTGTGCGGCATTAATGTGCATTTCCAGTGCTCAGACTTTTTTCCATCCATCTATCAAATTGAGCATGACCAAGAAGGCAAAACTCATTACAGCTGTTGTTAAGGTGGTATAAACCTATGATTGGAACTAAGGGATATAAAATTGCTTGAATTTACTGCTTGTAATTATTTTGTAGTTAAAACAGATGCCTCACACTAAAGGGTGAGTAACAATTTCATAATATCTGTGTGAGCCACCTCAGGCTAATTTTGTTTCTAGCTTATGGTGATGGGAATAAGCAGCCAAGTCTTGCTTCCATCTCTGGGCCACCCTGTATAGATACTCAGTGAAAATACATTGAAAATACTATCTTCTTCCCCCTGAGTGAGGAAGCTGTGAGATCAAGTGCACTATTGTGATATTAGCCATAAGCTGCCTCTGAGGTCACAGTTTCTTGACAACCTTACTGAACCAGAGGTTCTCTGTGCCTTAGGAGCAGCTTCAGATGTAAGCAGACAGCCCAGAGGCTAGAAGAAGGAGCTTCTGCTGTGCTATCTACAGAGAAACAGCAAGTGGACACAATAATAACAGTAATAATCTCATTGAACAACGAATAACAGAGTGGCTGAGGCTAGAAGGGACACATAGAGGTCATCTGATCCAATCCTTCCTGCTAAGCAGGCTGCCTGGGATCACATCCAGATGGCTTTTGAGAATCTCCAATGATGGAGACTCCACAACCCCTCTGGGAAAACTGTGTCAGTGCTCAGTTACTGTCATACTAAAAAAGCTATCAAACTTGGCTTCTATGTACTGGGTCAGATACTTAACCATCCCTGCAGTTGATTTAGTCTGCAGTCCACTCTTCTGCTCTGTACCGAGTTCTTTCATGACCCTGAATCTGCCATTCCATTCTTGGGGTGTTATGGACTGTCCCAGGCTGACAAGATGGATGGATGTTTTCAGAGTGGAAGAAAACTTTTATGGTTTTTTTCCCCTCTGCCTACATGTTTTTGGAAAAAAATCTCTAAAAATCATGACCCAAAGTCTGGGTGGCACAGTGTGGCAGCAGCTCTCTGGCCACAGAGACAAGCACAACTTCCCCAGGCATTGTCCTGGGAAAGGCTGTGAGAAGATCAGAGAAAAGAATGATAAGCAATTCTTATCTTAACTTGCTGCACCCGTTGTTGTAAACATGTGGAATGTGTTATGGAGATTTGTTTGGGTGGTTTCTTAATTAGCCAGTGGTGATGATGTTTGGATTGGAGGACCAGTCAAGTCCAGCTGTATTGTAACTGTCTATAAAAGCAATGGGTTTCTTAACAAATAAAGAGATTGATCAGACTTCTGTGAATCATGGAGTCAATGCTAATTATTACCTGGCTGGGGACTGCGATGACAGCACAGTGTGGTGCCAAGTGGGGAAACCAGCATACCCAACATTCCACTTCTGCTGACTCCCAGTGGTGCCACCAGCATTTTAAAAAGGACAACTGTTCATGACGGTGTTTCAGCTCCTGTCCTCTTCCCAATCTCCATGGGACAGGGGGGCATTCATGCGACTATCAGGTACATCAAATCCTCTGTTGCCATTTCTTGCCCTGTGCCAGCCCCTCTGCTGAGTGTTGGCACAGCAGCCGGGGAGCTGAGGTGTGCTCCGTACCTGCCTCTCCCTGTGCCTTCCCACTGCTCCGCCCTGGCTCCCGACAAACAGCTTCCTAAAGGAGCAAGGCGAGCTCTGCTCGCAGCGAGCTACAGCTATGAGCACGTCTCTCCACCCTGATTAAATAAATGCTTGCTTTTCATTCATGGCTCCTTCCTCTCTGATAAACATCAGAAACAGCCTAATTATGTTTTTCTCTCTGCCCAACTTGTGTTCATTAATCTTATCTACATGCATCTCCACATTATACCATAGAGACTTGAAGTCAGATTTTTTCAAAGGCTTTTAAGCACCTCATACACGATGGTTTCTATCAACCATGACATGGGCAATTTCTATAAATTCTCATTTTCACCAATCAATGTAAAGAAAGCAAGCAGCCTAGAAAAATATAACACAAATCATCTGAGAAGAAGTGAGGTAGAGAATGCAAAGTCTGATTGTCTGGGGTTTTTCAGATTTCCAAATTAAGTTTCATGCTAAACAGAAAAATGACCTTGAAACCAAATTGATTTAAACACTCTTTATTCCTTTATACCACAGGAAATTGCTAAATAAAACACCTAAAATTAAGTTCTTATGAAAAGTGGCATGTTGCATTATTGTAAAAATTCTTTCACTGTCAGGCACTGTTTTGCCAAATTAGTACAATTTCACAAAGTTCAGTTTCAAGAAAAACACATTTTCAAGGGAAATTAAGATCCTGATCACAGCACAGCCAGCCTCACCTGAACTGATTTTTGTATCAGTTGAGCATGTCCATGAATTCTTTTTTGGGTTTCTAATGAAAACATGACTTAAGTCCTCCCTCTGGGATTATGTGAAAGTTTCATCTCCAGTTCTGTATTTTGGTATACTCACAGTGCAAATAGGGACATATGGGTCCTTCCTTTCTTTCTATGAAATCTTCATCTGTAGAAATCCCATAAGTAAAGTTGATATGAGATGTTTTTTTAGTGGAGCAGCCATCAGGCTAAAGGTGCACATTAATTCCATGTGTCAGTAATATCCCAGAAAGCAGAAGAAAACTGTGCGCTGTCATATACACCGACCTTTTAACAGGGCCTGTTGCTATAGGACATATTTGGCTTTAAATGGTTTTAAACTAAAAGAGGATAGATTCAGACTAAGACATAAGGAAGATATAAGGAAAACATTTTTTACAATGAGGGTGGTGAAACACTGGAAAAGGTTGCCCAGAGAGGTGGTAAATGCCCCATCCATGGAAATATTCAAGGTCAGGCTGGACAAGTCTCTGAGCAACCTGATCTAACAGGAGGATTCAACTAGGTGACCTTAAAAAGTCCCCTCCAAGCCAAACCATTCTATGATTCTATATGCTCCAGAGATATGTGGCTGAGAAAGAAGCTATAGATGTTCTCTCAAGCGTGGCTGTCAAGATGATAAATATCCTCAGTTACAGAAACGAGAAGGATCACATGGACAAGCTGCTGCAATGCTCTTTTGCCTGCCTGGAGAGGTTTTCCTGCACTGTTGTTAGTTTATATTTGATGTTCTGCTAGAAATCTGCTCCAGGAAGGGAATTTAGTGCTACCAAAGGATATTATATTTAGTAGCATGGGGAAAAACCTGAAAATCCTGCTACCAAATATGAAAATACATAAATAAATACATATTATTTGTGAAGTGAGACCTTCATGAACAGGGAAAGGCTAAGAGCATTTAATACCACTAAGGCACTGAATATGGCAGAGATGATCAGAGTTGCCATTAATATTGTACCCCATGTCCTTTTAATAAATGTGATTGTCTTCACCTACTTAGAACAATTTAAGATTATTTGCTATCTTTCGAGACATCTGCATGAATGTTAGCAGACTTTTGTGTTCAAAGTGACTCTCAAAGCCAAAATGGCTGAAATGCTACTAATTATCAGTTACTACAGCTGAGGCTGTTCTGAATGATGTTGTTTTTTTGGGGGTTTTGCCAGTGATTTTTTTGTTTCTTTGGGTTTCTATCAGGGTAGTAGATGTTTGGGTTTTTTTTACAATTTTACCTATTTTTAGAAGTTTTTATGTCACAGAATCCAGGGGAAAAAAACCAAAACCAAACCAGAAACAGAAAACCAAGCACACTGCTTATAGCTATGTGCATTCTTCAGTGTTGAGGTAAAATGTGTATGTAATACTGAGTCTCATTTTGATAATAATTACATAAAGTTACATAAACTGGGAACTATAACAGCAATTTCCTGAAAATTTGACACAGTGATGGGCATAACACAGGTTGTCTTTCTCCTGAAAACTTACATTTGAAAAATCTATATCCCTGCACATGCTGCTGTTATAAACTATGTGCAAAGTTAATTAATTTCTATTAATTGACAGTGTGGTATGTTGCATCCACCACAGAATTACCAGTGCAGAACACTGGGTTAGTAGTAGCCCAAATAAACAGATACTTTACACAGACAGCCCTTAAATTACTTTCCTGAGACAGTGTCTTGAGGACACACTCTTGAGGCAGCAATTTCTCCTAATGCAATCCTAGCTTACAGATTTTCACTCCTTTAGGTCCCTATGGAGTATATTTCTTTGTGCTTGAGTAATCCAAGGAGAAAACTAGCCTTTGTCAGGAAGCCAATAGACAATTTAATTTAAATGCACCCCAAGCAATACTGTGACCCTGACTTCTGCTGCATCTCAGAGCCATCTGCCCAAGCCTCTGTGTCTAGCAAGCTGTCATGAGTGTCCAGGCTCTACATGAAATTCCAGTCTGTGGCTGATGTGGTGCCACTGGGGAGAGGAACTTGCATGACCCATGACTGATTTTGTTCACTGACAGAAGCTGTGAGCTCACACCTCACACCTCAGTGCTGAGGCTTTAGAAGCTAAATTACGTGTTCAAGTAATAGAATTAAATTTCCTCATGCTGTGAGTCAGGAAGCAGGAAATAAATTATATGCACATAAAACTCAGAAGATCCTCACCACGTTCAAAATATTGCCACAGCATGATGCCAGTAAGTTGGAAAGACTCTGCATGCTATTTAGATTTAGCATTAAATCCAGATTCAGTGCTAAATGTGGCAGAGATGATGGACACTGGATGGTTTTTCATCTCCAGGTGTAACTCAATGTCCTAGATCAGGGGAAGATATTGGGAGGATACCAGTATGATACAGCTCAAGTTCCAGGGAAGTTTGCTACCAAGGCAGAGAATTTCGTGACTGGAAAATGAAGTGCCTCAAGTCCCAGTTTGTTGCCTTACACAGTGACCTCAGTGCCTGAACTGTGGTAAGATGAAAACTGTGTCTCCCATTTTAGGCCTTTACAGAGGATCCCAATAATGATGTTATGACAGAGGTGTAAATTCAACAGTGGAAAAGCTGCTCTAAGACTTGAATTGTTAATATTTTCCCCTGCAGCTCTCTGGAGTTACAAGGCTAGCCCAGATCTGAGAGAGCTTTGGGGAAAAATATTACAGGGTTAAGGCAAAAGATTCCAAAAGAGGCTCTCACCCCTGATGTGGTCCAAGAAATTTATTCCATAGGAGGAAGAGGGAAAGAGGGAAAGGGAGCAGGCAAGAGAGAGAACAATGGAAGGAGCATGGCTTTTTCTACCCTCCTGTTCAGAAAGGGACAGTTGGCTCCCAGCCAATTGGGTCCAGAAAGGAAGGAAGGGTTAAATTAACATGGTTACAGCTACAGGGGTCTCTGGGAGGGGGGGGGACGACACCATTCCCCAGAGCGATGCAACATTGAAGAAGGCCTAATATAACCTTGAACGTTGCTGGCAAAGTCAGAGATTAAAATGCCATGTGTTTGGACAAGTGCAGTGTCCTGTGTCAGTGAAAAAGCTCTACATATTCTTAAATTGCTCTTCAGCTGAGCCGTCTATCTACAAAGGAGCCTCCTTTGAAGATAGATTTCTGGTGCTCACAGCACCAGAAAAGCACTGGGAAATGAACCAAAAAACCAAAAATACAAAACAAAAAAAAAACAAAAAAAAACCCCTCCAAAACAAAACAAAACAAAACAAACCCCCCCCCAAAAAAAAAAACAAAAAAATCCCAAAAAAAACTCAAAAAAACCCAAACACCTTAAAGGCAGTAGAGTTATGTGGATTTCTATCTGCAAGGAAAGAAATCCATGAAAACCTCTAGAGTCTAATGAGACTCGATGCTTATTACCTGTTCCTTTGGGGGGTTGCAGCATTTTTCACAACCAACCCTGGACCAGCAAAGGTGAGCAGATTGCCACAAGTGCATATGAATTTCAAATTGTCCCTCCAGTGGGAAACTGCAGAGTGACACAAGTAGGGCTGGGAGCAGGATTTAGCTTTCCAGGGAGCAGGGAGAAAGGAGTGGGGAAACAGAAAAATGGCAGTAAAAAAAGCCTCTGGAGGAAGCTGATGTGCGTGCATTGCCACTGCCATTGGCTCAGGAATTCAAGCTGTAAAACGGAGTGACAGAATACAAATCCAGAGGTGGCAACCAGACACACATTATCTTGCTTTATAATAAATAATGCCACTCTGTCTGTAGATGCATCTCAATGAGAAGTAGGAATGAAAATCTGTCTTAAAATGGCTTGTGACAATGGACAGAAGAGTTGGATATTTTATACCAATCTTTCTTGCTGATGTCTGTAAATACTGGTTCTTAGTTCTTTGAGTTCCTATTTATTCTGTTCTGGCATTATTATCTCTCCATCATTGCCAACAAATGTGGAGTTAGCCATCTGGAAAAAAAAATAGCACATTATAAATTATGTTTCTCTCTCTACTGTCATGTGAATATTAACCCAGATAAATGAATTTAAGCTATTCCTGGGTCCATTATAAATCCACTGGAGAATGACAGTAAATTACTCTCTAGCTTTTTTTAAAACATTTTGAGATCTATGTAGAGAGAGCATCAAATACTAATTCACACTTCTGAAGGATAATACCAGTCTTTACAGCACCTGCTCTCACACTTTTATCTGTGAGTCAGAACTGCAGCTTGCCACAGCTTTTCCCAATGATCTACAGGGAGAGGTGTTTGGGGGGAAATGCTTTTTAGTCATTATGAAATGGGTCATATTTTTTCTGACAGAACTGGTATGAATTTCTTTCACTGCCTGCCAAATTTATTTTACTGCTGACTACACATAGATATTAATTGCAGTTTACCAGCATGTTTTTGTTCAGATGAAGCATAGGATTCAATGAGATTCCACAGATACATCTCTGAAAAGTAGTATTTCATGATTTAGCTGATCATTCTGGTAGAGAAAATGGAAAGGGTTGCATCTCATTCAGTTTTGGAAACAGGAACGCTGCACAGCTTTTAAAAGTAAGGGAGTAATGCTGTAGTTATCAGATATAAACATGCAAAAAACCTGCTGACTCAGAAAAACCCATTTTGAGACACTTAGTTTAGATGAGTATTTGCAATGTCTTTTATTTGAGTCATATAGATTTTGGGGTTTTTTTGCAGGTACTTCAGAGAGGTTATTTTTCAGTGATATCACGTTTAGTGACACATGTCTAAATTTCCTTATGAACTATCAGCCAACCTTTCAAAATTGAAAGTGAACATGTTTCCCTACAATGAACAGATTTCTTTCCCTATTTATTTTCCTTTTGTTCCTTTTTTGGAATATATCTTTTCCATACATACTTTTATTTTAGATATACATATGGAGATTGTATGTATAACAGAGGGATATTATATATATATTTTTAATAACATATAACATATACCTTGTGTATACACTCCCCCAGTGTAATGCTACAGTGACTTGGGAATTGTACAAAGTGGCCTATGGTTCTAATTTTAGCAAAACCATAAGAACCAAAAAGAAAGTACAAATTGTAAACCTAAGGCATTACATTCCCTTTCCCTTACATCTCATGGATTTTTCTGCATTTTAAAGGGCCTCCACGGCTCTGCACAATAAATTTTACATAGGTTTTGACATGAACTCTTCTGTAAGGATTCACGTACAGTGTAGCAATTCTCTCATTAGAGATCAAAGCAAGGGAAGATGCTGTGAGAGTTTTTCTATGAGCTCCTACCTGTCCTGTCTTCATAGATCTTGCCAAAGAGCATTCATGATTTAAGTTAATGTAGAAATGGATAAAATTCCTATTTTTCAGCTCTACCAGAAATCAACATTATCTTTTGAAAAGTTTGATCCATATCCTGTGACTTTTTTATTTTATGGGGAGAAGGGAATAGGAATTTTTTCTTCCAAAAGCTTGTGTCTTACACCTTAAATGCTAATCATCCTCTTGCCTAGCTGAGCTCTACTCTTTTAAGTATAGAAAACCAGTTAGGCTATTCATTTATGCAATACTCAGTCTTTTGGTGGATGTATCCACAAGACAAACTATTCCCTGGCCTTAGTTTTGCAGCAGTATGATGACAGGAATATTAGTACCTTCCTCCTGTCAGGGAAAACTGTCAGTAAATAAAGAAATCAAAACTCCTTCCTAGGTCAAAGTGATACTCCTAGTGAACTAGTCAAGAATGCTTAGTGAACATAAAACCACATATGCCATTTCAATCATGGTCATATCTAGCATAAAAATGCAGAATTAAAAAACAAACCATGAATTAGATTATTCCCTATAACTAAGTTATCAAGTCCTGGGTCCTCTCATAAATCAAGGATTAATATAACAAGGCCACGAGACAGCCTCCACGCCCCAAGTCTCTCCTTCAGACTGTCCTTTCTGTTGAAAGAGATCGCAGGAGTACACCTGCTTGCATGGGTGCCCTTCCTACCTGCATTTTGTCTGGTGCATGTCTCTTGACTCCCACAGCTGAGATTTCCTCCAGTGCCCAGGAGGGGTTCCAGCATCCAATTGACAACTCACATCCTTCATCTTTCTCCCACTCCCATGAACAGACGAGGACTCCACATCCCAGAAAATGGATATTATTTTACTGGTGTAATAACTAGGTCCAGCTCCAAACTTTACCAAAGTTAGTGAAGAAATCCTATCACTGTAGGACCTTTGGATAAGCTTAGCATTTAAAGTTGGCAACAGTCTTAGAATGGACAGACTTGCTGGTGAGTATGTTTTATAGAGCACTTCTGTTCTTTCCTCCATATAAACAGTGGGCTGAATATGCCAATTTCTTTTTGCTGTTGGAGAAAGGTCAATAGCTATTCTCTTCATTTACTGGAAAGAAAGCATGCTAAACCACTATGATTTAGCCCTTCTATGTCTGCACTAGATTAATTATAGCTATAATTTACAAACTTTCAAGTTCACAGGCAGCAATCACTTGAAGGAAAAATCATCTTGCTGTTTTTTCTATGGAGGTGTGCTAACCAATATTTTTAATATATAATAAGCTGTTTTTTTTTTTTTTTTTGATAACAGCAACTTGTAATAGTGAGAAAACTAAATGAAGCTGTGCCAGTTCAGTACAAGATTAAAACTTAAGACTTTCTAAGGGGAACTACTGAAAATGCAAATAGTTGTGTCTAATATAGTTCTTCAGGTCCTAAGCCTACAAGATTTTTGGCAACTTCTGAAAATGATGAATTGCACTGATTTATTGTTTTAAATTGGCTGGGGAAAGCAAGAATGGCTCTGTAGGCAATTGGCTGCTGATGGGACAAGAAGGACATATTCTGCAATTGGATTCCTTGTTGATGCAGAGTTGCTAAGATGCATGATTCATTCCTGGCACTGTGACTTGCTGTCACCACGTAATTCCCATGTCCTGCCTAATGCCTGAGGAAGTAATGAATATGGTGAGTCTCTCTGTCTGATGACTGTGCAATTACCATATACAAAATGCAACGGCAAGAGCAGCTAAGGCCATTCTGCTACAGGGGGAGATAGGGAAATACACAGAGTGAAACTGCCTCAAGAAGGGAAGGAAATGTAATTGAGCTTCTGGCATCCCAGACTATCAAGTCAGTAGCTGAAAGGCTGAGGCGTTGCAGTAGGATCATCATACTGCCTTCACAGAAACCTTTTGAATACATGGCAGTTTTGACACCAAAGACTAGGCAGGTGGAAATAAAACATTCAGATGTGGAGCACCTCACCGCTCTGCACTTTAGAATCTTAATTGCACTGATCCCAGTGCAATTAATTGGGGCTTTTCACTGGTGAAAGCCCCAATCTGCAGAAACCTTACAAACCTCTAGAATGAAGTGATGACTTCTCAGCTCACTCTGGGTTTTTAGGCAGTACTACAATTCCTATGTGGTTTTGTAGATATAGTGCTTCATTAAATATTATTAATATAGTAGAAATGGGTTTTAAATTTCTATTTGGATAATAGGCACATTATTATAATTGATTTAGGGGAACTACAGCCTTTAATATTAAATGATGTCTGTCACTCTGTGTAATATTAAGGTCTTCAAATTAGTACCTACCTTGGGTGTGAAAAAAAATTTCTTACATTTCTTAGTTTTAAAACAAGATTACCAAACAAGAAAAATAAATATATGTACTTTTCTAATTAAATGAGTGAGGCAACCTCTACTTCATTAAAAAAACACTATCAAAGGAAAATCTCACAGTCAATAATTCTGCCATGGGAGAAAAGAGAGGCAAAGAGTAATATGAAATTCTATTAGTACATGCCTATATATGTGAGTGTGAGAGTAATTACCTCCTATAATGAAATTGGAAAAAATTATCTATTTCTGCACACAGTAGATGGAAAAAAATATGTCTCTGTCCCTTATTCAAATAAATTTTCTAAGGCAGTAAATTAGTGCATTCCTAGATAATGTCTGAGTAATATATCTCTATAATCTATTTTATAATTTTCTTCCATAATATTTATTCTTGCAAGTTTCACTGTACATCGTGTAAATGTGTATATCAGGTTTGTTTGCATATTTTCTTATCCAGAATCAGAGGAAAGAGTTACATTTCTGAGCATGTCTAAAACAATCATCCAGTCTTCTTTTAAAGGATACCAATTATTTTGGCCTAGATAAGATGAAAAAGATAAATTGTATGTGTGAATTCCCCTTTTATGCTATTCTTACAGTTCCCTGCTTCTCATATAGCTATTGGATGAATCTGAATATAGTCAGAAGGAGAAGATCACAGTGCAGGATACTTTATTAACCAAATGTGTGTCCAAAGTTTGCTATGCCAGTAACGAAAAGAAATGTTGTTTCTGCTTCAGGTCTTTTATTATCTTTCCACTCCATTTCCTTCCTGCCCAAGGAAAAAAAAGAAGTGAAAAACCAACAGAAATATTTTCCTCTGCATTGGTCTGCTTGAAGGAATTCTAATTTGTGGAGTTCTCACAGAATATTTCAAAATGCTTCCTCCCAGCTAATGGACCTGAAAACTGCTGAGCACTGGCTGCTGTGCATCAAAGCACATGTGCAGGTAAGTTAAAGCATGTATTTAAGTGTTTTGCAGGATCAAGGACAGAGTTATCAGCATTTTGTTGTATAAAGGATAACAAAGTACCCAGTCCAGCAAAGGAACATTGAGAATTCAGGTTTGGGGCATCCACTCAAGAGCAGTGAAAGGAATCTGATTTTAATCAGATGATCCTACAATACATGAAGATGCAGAGGGTTGATCTGTGGATATGAAGCAGTCCAAGGTGTTTTCCCAGAGACCAGGAAGGGGAACACCAGGAAAGCTAATGGCAAAGAAAACATTATTGAGTTTTGCACCTCTTTCTGCAGCATCGCAGGTGTTCATGACAGAGCACAGTACCAAAGTCTCAGCTGTCTTAGATGAAATATTTAATAGTCACAAGTTTTCCAAGTGGGTGAGTACCCACTGGGACTACCAGAAAGAGAAGCACAAGCTAATTAAATTTAAATGAATTTAAATATTTTAAAATAAATTAAAATATTTAAGTCACCTGAGAGCATTTAAAACCCCCACCCTATTCTCTTCCTCCTTTTCTCTTTCTCTTGCTTTCAAATCCACCTGATCCTGATAATAAATAATTCTAATGTGGGCACATAAGAATAGCTGTCATGCACAATTTTGGGATTTTAAATCTTACTTTCATTGATTTTTCACAGGAGCTGAGATGGGAATAGATAATAAACTCTCTGTAGAAATTTTCTGGCAACACATTGCACGGTCTATAAATTCTTGTTGAACTGTAGGGATCAAAAGTAATCCAGGAATACAAAAGAGCTACTTACCTTATACCCCTGGAATTCATTTGTTTGCTCCAAAACCCTGGCTAGGAACCAAGGCTGTCATTTCGGGACACTGGAAGGATGAAATATACAGCAAAAAATAATTAATTCTGAAGTTTGTGACCTGAAGGGAATTGCATAGTATATATACATATATTTCACATTTAGTTTTACATTCATTTCTTCACCATGCTAATACATACAATTTTTAACTGACTTCTAAGGCTGTAAGTAAAAAAAAAGGGACAATCTAATAAATTGTTTTAACACATATCCATCTGGCCTTCATGTGCCAACCTAAATAAGAATAATAATAATGTGATATAATAACGATAATAATAATAATAATAATAATAATAATAATAGCCCTGAACTTAAAGGCAATCTCTAAAAAACAATGTAATTCCACAGCCTTATAAGAATTGCTACTTATGACAAGTAAGTATGATAAGTTAAATGTAAATGGAAGTCACCAAAAAAATTCTACTGTAGTATCTAGGAACAGCACACCATCAGAAATAGAAGAAATTATAATAATCTATCCTTTTGTCCAGGGCAGGAGTAAAGGAAACAGAAGATTATATGAGATGTCAACAGTATTTGAAGTGGTATGCTGTATCCATACTAGTAATGGAAGGAATCCCTGCACAGCAATGATAATGACATCAGGATGTATCTTTTTCATTTTCTCAGAACTGTTAAAATACTAGCCAGGATAAGCCAAAGGTAAAAATCTGCCTGAAGCAAACATTTTCTTTGAAGTGTGGAAAAACAGCAACAACAGTTTTCCATGTTCCTGGTTATATAAAGAGAGTCAACACAAAATACCAGGAGAGGTGATAACTTTTATCCCACATAGACAGCTTCCTGCAATATTGGCACAACACAACTTGGCTGCACTTTTGGTGCTTTTCCTGCAGGTTCACAGCCTTGTTCTTTCCAGATCCTGCACACATGCTGTTGTTACCCTCACACACAGCTGCCAAGGGAAATGTCTCCCCTAGAAGAGTGTCTGTCCTGAGTGCTGTTTAGTTCAGTGGCAGAACTCCAGTGGATGAGACTTTACTGGAGAGTTCAGGTTGCAGAAGTTAATACTGGGCTGTGAATACCCACTGCCCAACCTGAGAAAGAGAAAGTGTGGAGATGTTGATGTTCTGGCAAACATCCCACTGGCTTTCCTGGATAACAGGTGTTTAAATGGGTGCTGATGTCACTTTCCTAGATAGCTAGGCTCTTTCTCCTTCCAGGATATCTGAGCTGAGATGTCCTAGTGTACTCAAATGTATGAATAATATATAAATGCTAGCATAGTAGTTTATGTCTCTAATATATCCACACAATTAAAACAGTCTTTTATGGCATTTGATAAGCTCACATTCTCTGGAAATTCTTGCATCATTCTTAAAAGAGGTGTCAAAGACTTTTTTTAAATGTACCAAAATTAATTTTGCTAAAATATATCCTTAGGGAGTTTGAAAGGCATAAATGCTTGCAATTAATGCAAAAGGAAAAAAAATATCATGATTTTGTGTTTTATTTTTTTCCTTTATAAACATCTTTATAATTGTGGGTAAATTGGATATTTTTGCTTGCAAAATGGGAATACATCAGGGTGATTTTTTTTATTGCTTTCACACTATTGTTTTTCATCAGAGAGTTTAAACAGTAAAAAAACAGGCAAAACCTAGTTTTTCTTAGTGAGAGATGAATCTCATTTGGCATCTGATCTGAGCTTCACACCTAAAATATCTAAATGATTCACATTCTTTAATTCACATTTATCTTCACAATGAACCTTTGTGATAGCACACAATCTCTCTGTTTTATGGAACTGTGCTACAGCAAAGTTAAACTGCTCACATATAACAGACAGGAGCCTGCTGTGGATTTTCTCATTATGTCATCCTAAGCACTTGTTGGACTGGATATACCCATCCAAATTGAAGCATTTGTAACTTCCTTCTGCTGAGAATTACTCTGGCATCTCTGAAAGACAAAATTCCATGGACAATCATATGCCCAAGAAACAACTTTCTTTTTTACATTTTGCTGAACTTTCACTGCTCTGCTACATTTGTATGAAGCAACACTGGCTTTGCAGACCAAGGATGCCCTGCCTTTCTCTCACAAATGCCAAAATCATAGGAGCGGGGGAAATCTGCCTTTATGACATCAATATTTTGTTCTTCTTGTGAGAACCGTGATGACCACCAGAAACAGATCAAGTAACAGTGTTAGAATAGAGGATAGCATCTAATCCAGCATCAGAGGACAAACATTTTCCCATAAACTCTAGCTGTGTACATCCCCCTGCAAAGTCACCAGAACAGATTCTGTTACAAGCAGATTTTCTATTTTACAGTGACACCTGCAGTGTTAGGAGGAAAGTGCCACTAGAAAGAGCAGTGCTGTTCAACTGTTTCACATTAAGACATATGCTGATTAGCTTTGAGGGCAGGCTGTGATCCAGCACCACACAATGTCATGCTTGGAGGACATTTTTCAAAAAATACAGGTCCACCACAATGTCATTTGTAGGCTTGATTAAGAATATGGGCTGATTACTTTGTGTTACTAAGGAAGCCAGAATTTTTGTCTTCACTCTCTGGAATAGGGGGAAATCACATCTCCTCCAAGCCTGCCTGAAGGATTTCAGCTTTCAGATATTTAATTAGAATCACAGAATGGATAAGGTTGTAGGGGACCACTGGAGATCATCTAATCCAACCTTCCTGCTCAAGCAGGGTCCCCTTGGAGCATGTTACTCAGGATTGTGTCCAGACAGCTTTTTGTGTCCCAGGGAAAAAGAATTTGCAACCTCTCTGGTCACCTTGTTCTATTGCTCAGTCACCCTCACAGTGAGCTCTCCCTCATGTTCAAGTGGAACTTCCTATGTTACATTTTCTGCCCATTGCCTCTTGTCCTATTGCTTGGCACCACTGATCAGAGCCTGGCTTTGTCCTCTTGGCACCCTCCCTTCAGATACTTATTGACAAGTATTGATTAAGATGCCCTCCCTATCCTTGTAAGAGAGATGCTCCACTCCCTAATCATCTTTGTTGCCTTCCACATGGACTCCAGGAGCTCCATGTGCCTCTTATCCTGAGGAGCCCAGAACAGGACACAGCACTCCAGATGAACCTTACTAGAGCTCAGTAGAGGGGCAGGATCATCTCCTTCGACCTGGTGTCAATGCTTTTCCTGATGCACCCCAGGAGAGCATTGGACACCATGGCACTGCTGGCTCATAGACAGTTTGTTCTCCACCAGGACCCTCAGACAACTGAAATAGAGAGATAGCAATCCAAAAATCCTCTAAGAAATCAATGCATCAAAACAGATATTTCAGGCCAGTACATGGAATTTACATTGTACAGTTGCCCAAATTTCTTTCAAGAGACAGTCTAGTTCTTTAATTTTGATGTTGTTGCTATGAGAATTCCTTCCTATGATTTTCTTCTATAAGACAAGTCACAAAGCAGTAAAAATTCTTTCATATCATCCAAAGGAGGTTAGGGGTAAGGTGACAGATAGGGATTTCGGAAGCTTGGTCATGCTTCCTGGCTTTACTGGCAAACCTTTCCACTGTGTTTAATAATGACTTCTCCACCACTGCTTGCCTGTCCTGAAAGCCCTAAAGGTGAGTGATGCTTTGCATGTTTGTACAACACTCAGCATTCTGCAACCCTTATCCCCATCTGTGTTGTGCAATCTCTACCAAGCATAGCGTTCATTGCTTAGCTGCAAGACCTTTCTGAGAGCAGTTTGGACAATTGTATACTCCTGCAAGGTGCTAAACAGCCTGGTTTAATAGCACTTTGTAAGAATTTTCCTGGTTTTCCTACATAAAAATGTAGCAATTTTTGGCCAGACTTTAATCAGCTTTCAAAGCTGTACTCTAAGTAGGGCAGCATCTCTGTGTCCCTCAATTAGGTCTGTCTGACGATTCAAACCATGCAATTTCTGTGTGACTCAAAGCATGAACTCTTTTATATCCCTTAACCTTTTTATATTCACCAATCAGCCCAGAAATCCTTCCTACCTTGTGGTCCCACTACATTAACTTCCATAGACTATCCCCAACAGGGACCCTTGACACGTGTTGTCATTTACTATTCTATTTTAGATCATTATTATCATTATTATTATTATTACTTTCTTTATAATACTACACATTTACCCAGTTACTCAGCCACATTTTAATTTCTTGTTTTGCAACATACACATAATCTTCCATATAATCTTTCACAGAACACAGGGTAATTTTGATAAATATATAATGAATCAAAATGTATATATGTACTTTCCTTGTCTACTTGATTTGACTTTCAAGTCAGTGGTGCCATTTCTTACTGGGCACTGACTGAACCTGCTTTTCTAGTCTATTCTAGTGAATAAGCACAACTGAGTTTGGCATGAGGAAGTCAGGAATAGCTACACCCAGAGGAGTTATATCATCTTTTTCAGGTCAGAATTCAGCTGAATGTGTATAAACCATCTGCCCTTTGGTTCTGAAATTATAGTGGTTGGAGTACTTGCTTAATCTAATTGTTTAGAATTTAAAATATGCTCTTTTGTCTTCTATAGGTCTCAGATACTACAGGATCAGACTAAAATGTGAATCCCTTGCTGCTTCAGCAGTGTTTCACTTATTCCCTGAAATAATTATTTCTGTTCTCCTGAGGAGGCTGAGGTGGGGACCCAGGCAGGTTGTGAGGACAAGGGACAAGGGGCAAAACAAACATTCATTCTGAGCACATTGCAGAAATCCCAGAAGGAAAGAGAGTACAGTGAAAGCTCATTTCTCTCCTTCATGCTGTATGTCCTATTGCTCAGGACATGGATAAAAAGGCAGAAGGAAGTAACTGACTTCTAAGAGTTACTGAGCAAGTTAATGACAGTCAGAAACAGATCTTGGCCCAGCACCTGGAGCACGTGGGCAAGGTGGGGATGTCAGCACCTCAAGTGCAAGCCTGTGAGACTCTGACCTCACCCCCTGGATAATCAAGAGAAAGCACATTGATTCTGGATGTGAAAAATCATCTTCTATTTTAAAGGGTGACATGGAAGAGCTCTCTAGATTTGCTGTGAAAGCAAAGTAAAGTTTAGAAAGCAGAGTAAAAAAAGCAGAGTAAAATTTACAAAGGGGCCTCCCACACACATGCTAATTTAAAAGCAGAGAATATTATGTTAATGGATTACTTTTCGTAAAAATAGGCATTTTTGTTTGGATTTAGGGTTTTTGTAGCTAGACTACAAACAGTGTGGGATGATGGTCCTGACAACAAACACCCTACTCTGACAGTCACTTGCTAACAGTCACCTCCTGCCAGAAAAAGCAACCCTTTTACTGGAGCCACACAGCACTGCCCCACAGGCTGGTGGAGACAAAATCAAGAGCAGAGGGCATCAAAACTAAAGACAAGTCAAAAAGGAAGTGGGCTGTAGAATTTTCATCTGATGATTTTGAACTTGTGAGAACCAGGGAAATTCCTTTATTTTTCTTACAGCAAATTGGACACACAGTTTTTCTACTGATTTATGGCTCATGTCTTTGGTGGTCAGAATCACATAAGGAATTAGGATGCCTAAAAGGATTGTGCATGGCTGAGAGCACAGGGTTATTCTGGTAATGCAAAGGAAAGCTATAGGCAGCCCATCAGCTTTGGATGGCTCCCAGTCAGAGGAGACATGTGTGATCCAGGACAGGCAGGAAAGAGATAAGGATGGCCAGTTCAGGGGGTGAAGAAAACCTGAGGTGTTGTTGAACAAGAAAGGAATGAAGGCAATATTTTGCATCAACTTAACAATTTTAGAGATTAAATAACTATTTTCAGTCAATAGCAACATTCACCAGCTATTTACCCTGTACCTCTATTTGCAGGCCGCAACTTCTTTCATGTTAATTTGCATTAGTGTGCTCTGAATTTACCTCACACCAAAAGCCAAGAAGCCCATCTCTGCCTGTAGTCACTGGTAGCTGGATTTCACAGCAGTTTCCTTTGTGATGCTGTACATGAACAAAGGGGTGAGGGGGAAGGGTGAAGCCCTTGTTTTATCTAGTAACAGGTGTCTCTGTCAGCAGTAGCCTGGTATTTGGGTAGGGGTGTGCCCTTGTTTCTGTAAATCACACGGGGATGTAAATTGAACCCGTAAAGAAAACAAATTCAAACGGTTAAAGCAACACATTTTAAAGGCATTTAGTACAACTCACAAAAATCCCCTCTGTGCCTTGGTGCTGCGTAGGGGCAGGAACACCAGTCACAGGGGCTGTCAGGAGTGGTTTTGGCCCAGGACCAGGTCTCACTGCTTGGCTCCCTGTGCAGCTTTACCAGCCAGCACGGGGCAGCCATGAGCTCTTTGGAGAGCACGGGAAAATGCCTTTCAAATTCCTCTAGATGGCGCAGCACCTTGACAAATCTGGGAGTGAACATGCTTGGCAGACAGTGAGAGGCATACAGCCTCCTCTCCTTTCCTGAGAATGGCTTTTCCTGCTGAACTGTGGTTATTTGTTCTAATTCCACTGTTAGGATGGAGCTCCTTCTTAAGGCAAGGTAGGCTTTTGTGCCCAAAGTCTTGCCTTCCCCATCAGCCTCCCAGGCACGTGGGCTTTGTGCTGCCAGTTCTGGGCACTCAGGAAGGGATATAACATCCCACTGGAGGTCATGCCTTGTGTAACATCTGGAAAAGATGAAGACAAAAATTTTGGGTGGTGCTTCGTCCCTACTCTGCAGCTATGCTCAGAATTCAGCAAAAAAGCTGCTATTCAATCAAACACCTTGCTCTCTAATACAGGCAATTTTTAAATGAGAAAATGGATTTCATGAAGCCACTAATTGGCATTGCTGTCCTGTAAGAGTAGACCTGAGAGAGAGACACAGAATTGTTCCTATAGAGCTGCAAGCCAGGTTGCTCCTTGTGTTACTGGAGCAAAGCAGTCAGACCAAGCACATCCAGCTTCTAAAAACATGAATAATATGACCTCTCCAATGCCAAATTCCCTTGCACTGGTTAGATCATCTGCTGAGTACCTACTCTTTCTTCTGTAGCTTCTGTCTCATATTTAAGTGTGGATCATGAATTGCTTCAATTCTCACCCTTCTTGTGAGGATGGAAGAGCTGTGGGGTTTTTATAACCTCTGAGCTGAGGACTGATCCCAATGCCAAAATTTCTTGCCTTTATAAGTAACCCTGCCTAGCACCTCTGCTGCTCAACATTGGTGAGCATGCAATTTCTTTTATCTCCTAGAAAATTAAACAGCTAATTAAACAGTTAGCCATTATATATTTGCCCCCAGCAAACTCCCCTGCGAGGCTCTCTGCCTTCCCAAATATTTCGTTTACAGTTAAAACCATAGTAATCTGGAGGAAGGATCTTTCCATACAGCAAATGGACTAAATTATACCCACACTGATACAGGGCATTGGGAGATTTACAGAAGGCTGATCAAATTGAGATATGCACTAAAGCGGAAACTATATTTCCCTTGACCACACAACGCTCATCAAAAGATAATGAACATGCAAATGACTTTTGACATGCACAAAAAGTTGTGAGCCCCAATTGCATTGGTTGTACTCTAGCAGCCTTTTCCCCCCAAAGTCACCTTGGCCACTTTGCTGGTCTGGGAATGTGTATAAATACAAATGAGCAAAGTGTTCTGCACCAAGGCCACTGCTGTTCTTTAACATGCAAAATGTTATAGAACAATTCCAGAAGCACGTGGGGGACCTTAACTCAGAGTATTTTTAGATGTAATATTTCTCAAGGCACAATAAATCTGGAATCAAAACCAAGCAGAGGTTGTTAATTTGTGATTGAGTTTGGCTTCCTTGTGAGTTGCAGCTTGTTAAGGTGCAGAGACTCTTGATGTGTGAGCTGAAGTGTGAACCAAGATCATCATGCTAAATGTTTCTAGTTTACTCTGTTTGCTTATTTTGCACTAGATGTGCTGCTATACAAGCACAGAAAAAAAAAATAAATTCAAGATAGGCAGGAGAAGAGTGACTAACCAAAGTCTTTGAGTGGTTGCAGCGTTTGAAGACTCCCAAGTTTTACCGCACAAAGGCCTCCCTCTGAGTCAAAACCGTATTACCATTTATACTTACAGCTTGTAAGCTAAAACAGAGTTGTGCATTTTCCTGTATGGTCTGCTGCTGTCTGGTTTTAGAGAGCCCCATCTGCTATAGCTCTTTTCCTTACACCACATAATGATGGTGTATTAGTAATCAGCTATGAGCTGTCATTCCAGGCACCACCTGTTTTCAATCATGTATAAGGAGATTTTGTATAAAATGAATAATTTAAATGCTCATCTTCTTATGCACTGCAGTCACCAATGTCCTTTCTCTTTGACCTTCTTTCTCAAGTTAGCTAAAAAAAGTGGAAGATCTTACAGTACTTAAAGGGGTCTTAAAAAAAGGGGGCAGACTGTGTTAAAACAAGGCAGAATAGTCTTAAACTAAAAGAGGAGAGATTTAGATTAGATGTTAGGAAGAAATTCATTACTGTGAGGATGTTGAGGCACTGGCACAGATTTTCCAGACAAGTTGTGAAGGCCCCATCAACGGAAGTGTTCAAGGCCAGGTTGGATGGGGCTTTGAGTCTAGCCTAGTCTAGTGGAACGTGTCCCTGGAAATTCTATGATTCCATGATCTCTGCATCAGGACTTCCAGCAGAACTAGAGCATCAGCCCTAGTAGCAGAAGAGAGATTTTCAAGGAAAAGCATATGTGTTTGCAAAGTCTAACCATGTCATCCTGCTGTTGTGTGCAAGCCTGCTCTGTGTACACTATCCCAAATAATTCTGAGAAGTGAGGAACAGTGTGACTTCACTTGCAGGATTCATTTTGCATCCATAATTGCCCAGGCTGCACGTACAAAGTTGGTCCTATGGCTTTGGAGAGCTCAACCCACAGCCTCTCTAGATTATTACAAGGACTCAGGGATTTAAAAACAACACTACACCAGAAAGCTTTGCACCTGCTATTGCTGTAAGGAACAGGTCACATCACCCAGGCATGGCAGCAAACACTGAATTAGCCCATGTCAGGATCTAGTGAGTGAACAGATGGTTTTCAAGCCTCATTTGCTCCTACTTGCTTGTCTTCCACCACGCACAGCTCAGAGCCTTTGTACAGCTGGGACTCGCTGGTTTTATACAGAGAGGAGCTAAGCACAGACACACAACACTGTCTCCCCTCTGCCCCCACCCTGAAGGCATCAGAAAAGCTCTGTACCTGTCAGGGTTAACTCATTCATGCTATTTACCTGGCAGGGATAAGTCACTAACATATGTAGAAACAGCTGTAGAAAGGAAAACAAGATGGACAGGTATGTGCTGCTTTGGCATAACTTTGACTAGAAAGAAAGTGGTGTTAAACTGCTGAAAATATTACTCACTAGCAAAGCAGTTGTGATGGGGCATGTCTATTTTGTATATTGTATCATTCTTGCCTGGTCTTTAGCAGTACCATAATAAAATGGATGAATAACTAAAATTGTGTCCCAATACACATTTATAATTTCAATCCTTATGCTAATCCTAGCAGTACAGTCTACTGTCCCTGAGAGGAAAGGGGCAAAAAAACCCAACCCTGGCTGTGAGCTAAATAAATGTCTTCTCTGAAGAGGTAATTAACAGCTGGCTTCCACTGAGCCTTTATCACAAAATCAATAGAAGTCAGTTCTGATTTGCCTTGCTCTTTTCTACTTTGTGTTGCTTTCACTGTTTAGAGAAATGTTGGTGGGTTTGGCTGTTGGACTCTCATTGGAAATCTGAGGCTAAGAGGGTTGTGTCAACTAGTGCATGAAATCAAGTAAGTTTGCTTTGTTCAGAGAGGTTTTGACAAATCTCCCTTTCAGGATTTCACCCTATTTTCACTTCCTGAGCTTTCTATGGCAAACTGCCATTTTAATCTTCCTTGTGCCATCACAGAAATTATATCAGAATTCTGACTTTCTACTGATTCTAAAATCAATAATAAACCATGAGACTTTCTTTTTTCTTTTAAAACTGATGTGGCAGCAGGTGTCCAAAAACACAATAAGATTTAGGAATAAAACCATGTCAAAGTGGAAGATGGAGCTGTTTCTATAGCTGTTCACACAGCCTAGGCTCCCTCTAGGATCATCTGGAAAGGCTTTGGAAACCTGAAGTGGCATCGTCAGCATGACTTGTAGCTCTCTTTTCATATAACTTCTAAGAAAATAGGACTCTGTCTTAGCTTGCACTGAGTCAACAGAGGACTCAGAAATTGTCTGACTTCCCATGCCTTTCCAGATCAGCTAATGATCTGGATCTTCTTTCTCTCTGCCCTTTTCTTGGCTCTTCTAATTCTCATTCACCCTGACCTTCAGAACTGTAATAAGAAGGGACTTGAAGGTGGAGTATGTTCCCTTATCTGCTGTCTGCATCCCAAAAGAGTAGAGCTGCCTGGGAACACAGGCTTTATGGGGTACCAGGGTGTTAAATATTTATTCTATAGTGTGCAACCTACACACCATAAAGGCCTTCTTTCCTTCCTGCCCCCCTTTCCACCTGCTTTTTTCACCCCTAATAAACTTACTTAGGTACAAACAGGAAAATCAGAACTTAAAGGAAGCTCTGCTGCTCTTACTGTTACTGGTAGGGAGCAAACTCTTGTCCATAACAAAGCAGAAGGATATCATGGGGACTTTTTTCTGTCACATGCAGTATACAGTGCCCTGGATTTTTCCCTATGGATTCTGTATCGGTTTTTCCCCTTACTGTTTGTAACAAAATGGGGAAATGAGATAAAAATTCAATACTGAATGCAAACAGGCCATTTAGGTTATACTTTGTTCAGTAGTGCTCCATGTTTACTTTACCGATATAACCTTTCCAGACATTAGCCCCTTCTGGTATGATAAATAAATACTATCTTTAAAATAGAAGCCTTACATCACTGCATACGTAATAGGTCTGAAAACATGGACACTTTCTAATCACCATAAATAACAAATGGCCATTTATAGGTATTGAGCTGCCTGTCAAGTTGTGAGCCTTCATACTCACAAAAAGACGAAGAGTGAGATGATGAGTAAGAACAGGCTGACCCAAACCCCAGCTGTAAAGGCACCATCTCCATGGACTCTGAGGAAATGGAAGTTCTCTAGAGGAACTGTCCGATGTGGGGTTTTTTTTTTTGAAGTTCAGATACTTCTTGATCTTTTTTCTTCAATATAAATAAATAAATAAACAAATCACTATCATTCTAGAAAAAATACAGAAAGCAAATGCACCTATTTCTGGATATATTGATAGCTTTTAGGGGAAAAAAAAAGTAGCAGCTAATCCAAACTGGGCATGAATAAGGATTTCTGGATCAGGGTCCAAGCTGCCACCATACTTGGGAATGGAAGCTGGGACCGAGACTCACTGGGGCAAATAAATGGTCTCCTTTTACCACTTACTCTCTATCCCAAGAGTTTTCATCCCAGCACTGTCAGTCAGGGGTATCATTTTAAGAAATAGAAAATATCAACAAATTAATCCCTGTCCCTTCCAAAGTAAATAAAAATATATATTTAAATAATTTAGTGTAGCCAAGTTCTCACAATGCAAAAATGAATTGAGATGACTATTTCACTTTCACCTCTGTAAATTATGGAGGATTTTTTAGAAGTTCGTCTCCTACCATTCAATTCTGCAACATGTGAAGGTTTTTCTATACTCTTGGATGATTATTTAGCTCTTAATAATATGCAAGTATTATGTTTATTTCAGCATTAGAGGCGCAATGCTACAACAGTCACAACCCTCTGTTTTTTACTGCAAATATCTTCAGCTAAGCAGGTAGCTTCCAAAGGTGCTGAGTGTATAGGTGATTTTTCTTAATTTGCTGACCAAACTGGCAAATGACTACTGAGATGGAAGAATATTAGCAAGAAATGTAGCCTAACAAAAAAAGACTGAGCATAAAATCTGCAAATGAGCCTGAGGGAGAAAAGTTTTCCTTTATTTATGCTTACCTGCTATTATAGGATGGCTACTCCCTATACATTAACTGTATGAAGTAATGAAATTAATTTTCATGTCATGGAAAGATGTCTTATTTTCTTTTCTACTGAAATTACTCTCTCCCTGCTCTTTTCCTATGTCACACCCATTTGTGATCTGTTTCAAGCTAAGCTCTAAGAAGCAGATGCTCCTTTGGAAGAGACAGGTTCTTTATTCTTCCAATTTACAATGCTCTGCAGAAACAGATTTTGGATTTTTAGTGTGTAGCTTCTGGCTTATGTATTAATTCAGCACATCTGCAGTGGATAACTGGGCCAGAATCAGCTCTGCTGTGTAGACCTGAATCTGTTTTGATATGAAGTTTGCACTTTGATTAATTCCACTCATGGTTTTGAATCCTCTGGCCTTAAACACCAGGCATGAGATGAAGGTGGTAAAGGACAACACACTATTGTAGTTGTTATTTTTATAGCAACAGCTAACTGAATTATAACAGCAATGTGAAATTAGAAACAGAAGAAAGGGCAAAACACATTTTTATCTATTGACTCCCTTTCAAGATTTTCCAAGAATAACTTTAAATGCACCTTTTAGTTACTGCCTGTGTACAGGGGCCCATGTGTGTGCCTAGGGGAGTCCAGTTAAGGCAAAAGTTCATTTGGTTAAACAGTTTTGTCTGGCTATGTGACTGTTTTATTTTAAATAAGTTTTGCTGGAATTAATTAAGTCTAATTTTGAAGGGACTATCAATTGTAAATGAGATTTTAAAATGCCAGAACCACATGTAAATTCTCGATCCTGTGTAAGTTCTCAGCTTTAGATGCTTGCTATTCGAAGAGCTACAGAATAAACGATCATGCAACTGTAGCCTAGGAATCAGTTTGAGGAAATAATTTTCTACATTTCTACATCAAGTAGTAGAGATTGTCAAAGAAGGCATATTATTTTCTTTTCTTTTTTCATCATTGTTTGAACATTGAAATACGAACAATCCCAGTAGATAATTGAAGCAAATTTAACAAAAAGTCTTTTGCAAAGTTCTCCTTCTCATCAAAATTCACAATTTCATAAGTAAATTTTATTAAGATGCTATATTTTAAAATTTTTGAATAATCTTAGAAAGCATCAAAAGATTCCCAATTACATGAGTGAAGCTAACTGCTCAAAAACATGGGAAAGGGTCAGTTTCCATTAAAAATTGTTTTGAATATTTAAGGAGCAAGAAATCACATCAGTACAGGGAAGAGGAAAATTGCAGCCCATTCCATGCAGTTACAATTCTGAATGCCTAAATGCTTAGATTGGAAACTAAAAATATTCTCAGGTTAGAAACTCATTTCAATTTTCTCTCCTAATGCTCTTCTTGACAGTGTAAGTGCATGAAATTGTGACAGATTGGGCCCTTTAGCAGGTTTTTGAAATGTGTAAGAGATAGCTTTGCCTGGTTCCACCCACTTTAACAGGCACTGGGAATCCCTGAGGCAGCTTTTACAGTTTTGCTTTAGGCTTTTCTCTGCCTCTTTAAACCAATACAGTGGGGCTGCCATTGCAGGAGAAGATGAAATAAATGACAAACCCAGAGTGTCAGTGTTGGTCAAAAGTTGAGGTGACCTTGAAGCCCTTGCATGGTTTGGCAGGAGTAGCCAAGCAAATGGGCTGAATGGACACCTGATGGAGACAGCAAAGCCTTGGAACAACTGCAGGTGTGCAGCACAGAGGGGAGGGGGAAGAAGAGCTTGGGCAGGCAGGGACAGCCTGAGATAATCGGCCTGGAAGGGATAGCAAAGGTCCCAGTGCTATAGAGGAACACCTTGGACAAGAAGGAGCTGGGTCATTCCTGGCACTGTGTATCTAAAGGTTAAAAATATTCCACTGAAGCAGCAGCAGAGACCTAAACCAGAGCTGCATTCCCTTGAGTGAGGATGGCAAAGAGGGGATAAAAGGGTGGCGGTGTTTACATTGCTCTTGAGCCAAGCAGACTGTCCAAATGTGCAGGCTGTCCCTCTAGTGCATGGTCAGCAGGTCCAGGTAGTTCTCCATTTTGGGTGGATGAAAACTCAGAGGTGAGGATCCACATGTTGTCATTCTTTCAGCTTTGTGGGACAGGAAATGCAACAGAGGGAGCTGTGCAACTCAGCTAATTTGGGATGATGTGTGCAGCTGGCTTGAAGCACAGCTGTTGCTTTGAAACTCCAAAGTTATTTTTTGGTGGTGAAGGTAGAGGGAGAGACCTTTGCCAAGACGGCACCGGCAGATGTGTGGGTCTCTCATTATTCTAATGGTAACAGACTGATTTCATATACTCCAAGTCCTATTCGCCTGGTGCCAATAGAGCAGCAAACTCAAATTCTTTCCTCCCAATATATATGATTTCCTTACTTCTGGGTTGTGCAAAGAGAACAGCTGATTTTGCCAACCCCATTGTGGCCCTATCTCCTGCAGTCAGTGCTTCTCTGTTGCCCTTGAGACTGCCAGCATTTGCCCAACTTTCAGGACAGAACTCTCTCAGGAAGAATGTGATCCCGTTTATAGATGAGTACTTCTATTTCTCAGCACAGACTCAGGTAGGTTTTGGGGGTTAGGTGATATAAAGACTTCTTCCTTCATGTATATAGATCTTGTTGTATATGGTTCCATTTTTCCTGAATTTAATTATAAATAAAGTACTAATTAATTTAAATATAGTCAAGTCTCTCTGCTCAACTATGTTAGACTGTTAGTAGACAGACTTCTTTTAACAGGTGAAAATGACAGTCTTGGTTTCATCAGTCATTGATGAAACCAAGAAGCATGTGTTCTTTTCATCCCACCACAGTCATTGATTTGGGGAGAAAAAAATGCTAAAGGCATAAAATTTGCCACTCTTGTAGCCATTGTGTGTTGTAGGGGGAAAAGGAAACAGGCCCTGCTTGGGGCACAAGGCCTTCTGTTTCTCCAGATGGGTTCAGGTGGATGTTTAGGTAAAAATATGCTTTTGGTGCTCTGAAGATCGAGAGCAGCAGGCTGTGCACACATCCAAGAGAATTGTTTTCTTTGAGAATAACATGTTGGTATGTAGACAGCTTGTTTATGGTCCAAGCTGGTCCTTGTTGTGTCCATGGTTATAATGTTCCTTTGATGACTGTCAGCTGATGACAGGAGCACTGACAGCTTCTCCAAAGCTCATCCTCTTCTCTAAAGCCTGTAAGCTTAAGGGCAATCTGAAGAACATGACAGTGGAAACCGCTTTGTTCAGCATTTAGCCTGCAAAATGGAAGACACTCTAGCTAGTGAGATGAAGACATTGAGTGACACCTGGGGAGCACACCGCCACCATGGCCATCACCATCACTATCATCTTCATTGCCACCAACATTTACCTTCCCCACTGTAATGTAGTTGCATCTTTAATGGTGCAGATGTTATCTGCTCCTTGTTCAGAAAGTGAATTCATGTTGAAGTCCATGCCATGTTGCCATAAAAAAGACCTAGGTAGTATGTTTGTTAGAGCCTCACCAAAACAGCATTTAAATTAATGGGCACCCTTTAGTTGAATTTCAGGGTACACAGTTGGGTGGTGCATGTAGTGTGAGAAGCATCCTCAGTTATTACAACTTAAAATCACTGCAGGTAGCTAAAGTCAATTTGGCTGTGCCAGCTTATGCCAATAAATTCTCTTCTCTGTGTGGAGGTACAGGAATAAAATGCCTTGTACACAGAGAGAAACTGTAAGGCCACACAGCAAAATAATTGTAACTGTGGGAAGACTGTAAATAATTTCAGCAACTATTCACTGGGAAATAGAAAATAATATCTCCAGCTCATTATTTTCAAGCAGTTGCATGCTGGCCTGTGGAAAGATGGAGTATTTTTCTCAGAAGTCCTGCACTATTACTGCTACACCCACCATACACAATGCAAGTATTAGAGTACATATTTGAGAGAGTTGCTTGAAACTGGAGAACTGAAGGGTTTTCTATACACTCTAAGATATTTCTCATTTTATCATATTTCTCATTTTATCATATTTTCAAAATTCAGATATTGATAACTAAACAACTGTTTGACCATCCTATCATTCTTACTGGGGAAAAGTCATGGAATTTTCCACTTTGCATGGAAGCTGTGTCTGCTGTGTAATAATGTTCAGAGGAAAACCCAGTCCATATTTCACTCAAGGCAGTGTCTATTTTGGGTATTCATGTTGGCTAAGAATAGCTTAACACACCCACTCCAGCCAACCAGAGGCTACATCCTTATAAGACTCTTGCCCAGGTAAAACACCTACTGAAGTTGTGACACTTCTTTAATAATTTAAAAATGGTTGTATGAATTTCTGGGAATCTTCAGGGCTTTCTAGGACTGGTTCAAAACACATCGCAGTGACGACAAGGGACATGTGCACAGTGATGAATAAGCAGTTTGGGATCACAGAGACTGATTTGGGACAGCTGTGGATGTTCCCTATCTGTCAGAGAAAGGGATGTTCTCTGCTTTTGCTAGCTCTGCTAGCACTGAGTGTATGGAAAGAGCTACATCTGCGAACATGGCCAAATTAATCATGCATTTAGTGTGATAGGTTTCTGAATGCCAGTGGAATGAAAAAAGTGCATAAACAAAGTGGTCTAACACCTGCCTTACAGCTCTTTGCATTAGCAAACCTGAGTAACTTGGGGTCAGAGCAGATTCCAGCAGGGAGAGCCACAAGAGCAGCAATTACTTCCTCTCTTGTCCATGCAGACTGTGCAGGCACAGCTTGGTCCTGATCCCAGTTGCTGGCACGCTGGTCTAAGTACACCTCATAAGGATTTCTTTAGCTTCCCAACTGTCACATGTGAGTGGCATCCCACTGGGAGGAGCTGGCAGTGGAAACTGAGGCAGATGGCTTCTTAGACCCTTCCTCATCCAAAGGCCTTCATGTCCTTGTGCTTCTCTGGAAATCTGTCTGCATCTCCATTCCCCAGCAGGGAATAAAGAGGGGCATGTTATCTACAATTTATTCTGCCATGGCTGTGTCCCATGACTGCTAAAATCTAAGGGAAAAGCTCTTTCCTTTATCCCCACAATAGGGAAATATGTACTGAGGCCTCCATCACTAGTGTGTCTTGTTTCCAGCTCACACCTTCCCACTCATTTTCCTCCAGCCTTTCCACTGCTTTTCCAGCTTTGTAGAAACACTTCCAAGCCTATCTCATCTCCATACAGCAAGTGCACAGCAATGCCAGGACTGGCCATGGTTAGCAGCAGGAAATTTCAAATCTTGCACCAGATGGCTGAGAGAGTCTAGCAGCTCCTAACAGTGGGGGAGGCAGAGGAGTGACAGCCTGGCATGGCTATAAGGAAACATTTCTTTGCTCCCCAGCACACTTGTCTCAGCATTTGAAGATTTGCTGAGCCATACGGTACACTGTAAGGAGAAACAAGCTGTGGGGAGAGAAGCAGAGAGCACCTCTTCAGATGATGGGCTGGCTTCCTGCAGACAATTTTTAATTCTCTTCATCCCAGTGCCTTCCTTGCCTTAATGCTGGCTGTTGTTGAAGCAAGGGCCTGATGAAGGAACCTTGCTGGTTACTGAAAATGGGTTTTTTTGGATGCTCTTTTTATTTTATTTTCATCTACTTTGAGGTTGGAGCATGTCTCTGAGTGTTAGGAAAGGGGCTTGCCAAGGACAATGATTTTTTACCTTCTATTAGAACAGCTGCCAAAAAGGGGTATCTGATTCTACACTCTTTTTGTTCGGCCTTCAAAGTCTTTAAACTGCTCAATCTCCTGCCTGTATTGATGAGACAAACTGTAGCTTGACACATTGCTTGAAAGTGACCTCAATTACATTAAAGCAGACCACAGTGTCCTGGAGGAGCTTGATTCCCAAATCACAAAGCCACTGTAAAACATCAACCCTTTGTGTCACTGGGCTGCAGAAATATAGGAAAGGGGGCTGCACACTGCAGAATGTAAACATAACTGAACTAGATGTGATCTTTTCTGGAAATATCTGAGCTGTAGAAGCTCTGTGCTTCTGGCTACATGATGCCAGGCAGGGTATGGGACTTGACACTGACTGGACTGAGCTGCTTCATGCTGCTTCTTCAGGGCAACCTGGATATTTCCCTCCACTCTCCACTGCAAAGGTGCAGCAGGTATGTACCTTTGGAGGCTGCTGCTAAATCCAAATGCTTAAGCATCAGACAAAGAGAAGGGGAAAGGAGATAGAATTTATCACTTCTGCAGCTGATCTGGCTGCAGTTGGGAGAGGTTGTGCCTCTGTAGCCTGTGCAGAGCTAGAAAAAGAGTCACACTCCCAAATCCTGTCTGGTCACCAAGTTTGACCAGAAAGACAAAGAACATTGGGAATGCCAAAGCTTCACAAGGCTGCTGGCAAAGATTGCAACAAAGAAATGGTCTCCCAGTAGATTCATAAGCAAATACTACTATAAAATGAAAGTTATTCTTTCCTGTAGCAGAGACTATCAATCTGACAATGCATGTAACCAGATTTCATTTATGCTTCCAAACTGGCACTTAGAGCAATTTGCATGTATTTTTTTTTATTGGTTGCACAACCCTAATGTGGCCTGAGCACAGATGCAGCAGCATTTCAAATAAACAGGCTCTGTGCCCCAAGACAAATTCACCACAGTGACTGAAACCTACATAATTCAACTGATATGCGAGGGGAACTGGAGGTGTGTTCAGCTCGAGATGTGCAGTGCTGTGGCAATAACATCAGCGACTCCAAGCTGAAAAGGTGAACAAAATGATGAAACCCTTTGGGATGAGCATTAATCAAAACCTCAGGGAACCTGGGGCAGGTTCAGAGGAGGATCCATGCTCTATATGTTAGACCCCTTCTGCCAGCCTTGGCACTGCTCCCATATAGCCATATTGTGACATTACAGATCATCTGACAAGCGGCGGATGTCATATAGGCACAGCCAGGAAGAACACTCTTCCCTCCCCAAAAGATCATGCCATTCATGATTTTCCTTTCCACTGCATTCCTGTCTCCAGCATGTAAGTGCCTTTTATGTTGAGCCTCACCAGCCCAGGATTGATTTTTCACCATTCCAGCCACTCTGCTACCAGGATTTCTCAGCCTGCAAAATCTAAGTGTGCTGAGATACCTGTTCCCACAGGGAATGCCTTCAGTCCCTGACTGTGTACATCAAGCAGCCAGCCTCCTCCTGGCATGAAAATAAAATGTACTTCTCCCTGGTAGAGTAGCCAGAAAAAAACAGAGGCATGTAGCTCCACAGAAGATGTAGAAGCAGGCCCACAAACCTCCCCATCCCCTCTCCCACAGGTGACAGAAGTCTCACTGGGATCAAAAATTCTGTTCTGTTTTCTTTCTCTTCTCTAAATGTGGTGCTCAAAAGCCCTATGAAATTTTTGGACAGGTAGTGGTTTCCCTACGTATCTAACCAGAAAACCAGTATTTGTCTGTCTTGAAATCACTTTCTTTTCTTCACCTTTCAGTGTTTTTTTCCAACTAGAGAATTTAAACAGTGTCATTTGATAGAGGGGATTGAATCAGACCACCTTGCAAACACAGAACAGCTGGAGCAAATAGCACACATTCAAACTGTAAACTGAGTTAAGATTACATTTGCATTTATAGCTGAAAACTCAACAGTTGTCCCTAAGCCATTCATGCACAGAAGAAAAGAAATGCCATCAAATACATTATTTTCTGGGGAACACTTACTGACATTTATTTTAAAAGCAGTCTTTAAAAATGGAAACACTATAAAATTGTGAAACACAGGATGAAGGTAGGTAAAACTTATTTTACATTGAAAGTGTAATTATTGTTAGTTTTCTCTAGGCATTTATTATATGTTTAAAATAATTTGTTTGCTTCCTCTTAAGTAATTGCAAACACAAACCAGCAAAATTGGTGCTACTATTGCAGTAACAAATACAAACAAATAAAAAGAACTCTCATTTTAGTTAACTAAATGAAGTTTGTGGTTAATTGCTTTTTTCTAAAGAATTCAGACCTAAGAATGATAGTGTCTGTAGAAGGAAGGAAATCATTCAGTAGATGACAGCTGATTAAATTACTGTAATCCTTATGGCAGCAAAAGGAGCTTATGCTGGAATAAGTATACCCAAAATATGCTGAGAAGAAAAAACACAGCCCTGACTGAGCTTGTTCCTGCTTGCATTAGAAGCTGTGGTTGTGGCACTCCAAGCTGAACTCAGGTCTTCTGTAAATGGTGCAGTTCTGTCCCGTTTTGAAAACACAGGTTGAGGCATAGGGTGCTCCAAACTTCCCTGAGCATTGTGGTGAGCTGATCTGTGAGCAAAGACATCTCCAGCATGAGCAGAGCAATGACAGGGCATCTTTTTATTCTCATCAAGGCTGTCAGAGAAATCACAATCTCATGTCAGTACTGGGGAGAAGGAACCATAGCCATTTTATTCCACTGATAATTTTTATTCCCATCTCCAGCCTGCCACCCTCACGGTCTGCTGTCCTGGGCTATCTTGTATCAGGATTCCCCTCTCTAATTGGGATCACATCAAGTTATGAACTTAAGCCCAACTCCTGAAGTGTGAAGAACTAATTATTTGGCTCAGTTTGTATAGTGCCACTGATGGAAACCAAATCTCTTTTGCACTGAGAGCTAACCAAATGAAAATATGTTTCCTTTCCCTGCATGTTCTCTTTAAAATGACTTGCCCTCTTTTTGAGTGGAGTGGTCATATTTGCTGGAACATGCAAAGGGTAAGAACAAACATTTTCAGATTTAAAAAGAAGTGTATCAAGCCTTCAGTGCCATTTCTTAAAGAAAATGAGGTTGGTGCAGCTTAACAGCTAAGGGGAAGAGACAGCAGAAGAGCAGTGAGGGTGCACTGCAGTATTTACAAACTGCTAATTTTGTGTAGATAATCTCAAGCTCTGCAGGCACCTATATTCCTGTTCCATTCTGCACTTTGAGATGCACAGGGTTATTCTGTAACACATCCAAGATGGTAATAGAAGGACTGAGCCAGAGTGGAGGATTTTCAGTGCCAGAAACACTAATAACAAAATGGCCTTAAATTCTGCTGCTTGACCCTAGTCGTGCTCATGGTGGAAGCTGTTATTTTGCTTTTTGGCCCTCTTGTCTCCAAAAAATAAACATGCAATTAATATTAAACGGAAAATGAGATCAAACTAAGATCTTTTTCCCTGTGGACCTTTAGGATTGAAAGGTTTTTCTTCTTCTGTTTTAACAGACTGGTGCAAAGCCAAAAAATAACAGGCCACTGATGTGGAGAAAAAAAGTTAAAGTCTTGACAAACAAAAAAGTTGAAAACAAAGTAATACATCCTTTTTTGAATCCTTTACTATGTCTAGAGATGGGAGACTGACAACAGAGTGTTCATTCATAAAGACTGGAGCCCCTTTTGCAGATTGCATCTGTGATTATATAGCATCCATTGCCTTATTTTCACCTTCAACATCATGCTTTAATGTATTGCTTGTCAGTGTCAGGGTTATGGACTTCCTGCAGGTGAACGCTAGCAAGTGTTATGCATTTCAGCAGTGATTTATTTTCACTTTAAATTATGAAAAAGGAATATTGACTGCTGTATTATGGGGGGGAAAAGGAAAAAGCTAGATTAGATTAAATATAATATGACTGGAAACATTCCGCAGTTTCCTTTAGAACTTGCAATCAGACACATCCTTGTTGTTTCTATTTCATTTGCTCACAGTGATGTAGGATATCACAAAATATTTTCACATTCTTTGGGCTAAAGGAATTGAAATACAATAGAGACAACACAGGCAATAAACCATTTCATTCCTTTCCCCGGTGCCCCTGGACCCACCAGTTGTAATTTCATCTGGTCAAAATGTGGATGTCTGGCTCTGCCCCAGCTGCAGCAAAGAAAGGTGAATGGGCAGCCGGGGCTGCAAACATCCTGTGCAGGGGTGCAGAGGGGTGGGTGTCCAAACCTCCCCACTCAGCTGGTCACAAAGGTTCTGATGGCTGCCGAAGGTGTACTCTGGCTGTGCCTGAGCTTACCTCCTCTTCATCTGCAGTGCAGTGAAGCTGGCCTAAAGAGTGCCTCTGGCCTGGAGCTGTCCTACAGCTCAGTGTCACTGGCACAGGATTAGCTGAGAGAGGGCAGCGGCGTGGCTGTGCTAAGAAAGACCACAAAGGGTGAGAACAACCATCCAGGTACCCCATGATTTGCATAATGGGCTTTTCTGAGATTCTCTTTACCCGTGTTCGAGATCTAGAGAAACCTATCATGGAACAACAGCCTGGTTAAGGCGTGATTTTACTCATTTGGTTAAACAGTTGTGTCTGGCAATAAGGCTGTTTAGTTTTAAACTAGTTTGGCTGCAATGAATTAAGTCTAATTTTGAAGGAACTATTATTTGTAAATCAGATTTAAAATGTCATAACCACATGTAAACTCTCAATCTGGTTTAAGTTCATTTAGTTGAGTCCTATTCATACAACTACGGCATCAAGAATTGTAGAACCACACCCTAGGAACCAATTTGGGGAAAAATTTTAAAAACCAACCAACAAACAAACAAAATTATTTAGGCCTTTTTCTCAAAATTGCCTTGTAAGGTATTTAGGTAAAAGGTAAATTGCCAATCAAGAGGCCAGTACTGAAATCAGCCAGCCAAGTCCTCAGCAATGATATGGGACTAACTGCATAGGTAAAGCATGTAGAGATATTTTGTTTTCCAAGTCAAAGTTCATGTACTCTTCACTTAAGATTTCCAACAGCAAGTAATAGAAGTAGTCAGAGAAAGCATATAATTTTCTTTTCTCTTTTCATCATTGTTTGAACATTAAAATATTAGGCATCTCTGTAAGCAATTGAGGAGTTTTTAGCAAAAAAGTCTTTTGCAAAGTTCTCCTTCTCATCAAAATTCACAATTTCATAAGTAAATTTTATTAAGATGCTATATTTTAAAATTTTTGAATAATCTTAGAAAGCATCAAAAGATTCCCAATTACATGAGTGAAGCTAACTGCTCAAAAACATGGGAAAGGGTCAGTTTCCATTAAAAATTGTTTTGAATATTTAAGGAGCAAGAAATCACATCAGTACAGGGAAGAGGAAAATTGCAGCCCATTCCATGCAGTTACAATTCTGAATGCCTAAATGCTTAGATTGGAAACTAAAAATATTCTCAGGTTAGAAACTCGTTTCAATTTTCTCTCCTAATGCTCTTCTTGACAGTGTAAGTGCATGAAATTGTGACAGATTGGGCCCTTTAGCAGGTTTTTGAAATGTGTAAGAGATAGCTTTGCCTGGTTCCACCCACTTTAACAGGCACTGGGAATCCCTGAGGCAGCTTTTACAGTTTTGCTTTAGGCTTTTCTCTGCCTCTTTAAACCAATACAGTGGGGCTGCCATTGCAGGAGAAGATGAAATAAATGACAAACCCAGAGTGTCAGTGTTGGTCAAAAGTTGAGGTGTCCCTCTGCTGCCTGCTGTGAGTCCTCCCCCGCGTCTCCATGGGACAGAACCATCTGCCTACTCTGCTGGTGGGAGAGTCTGGCTGTTGAAAATGATGCTTCTCAAGGCATACCTAAAGGAATTTATCTGCAGGTATTAAAATGTCACTGTGCTGCAAAATGTTCTGTGCTTCTACCACAAATTATATTGTTCAGGTAATTATAGGTCAGGATATTGTGCTTTTTTTTGCTGGTGGTTTTTGAAGACTACTACCATCCAGAACTCATAAAGTACCATGTTTTTTGCACTTCATACCTTTACCTTGTAAGCCAAAAGGCCAATTATGAGGACCACATATATTTTATCTTGTTAAGAATAAAACCAGAATGTACTAAATAATATTACTGATTGTTAAATGAAAGCCAGAGTCCCCTTTGCAAAATGACAGTTCAGTTTATACAAATGAAATATGATGAAGGCAACAAATCTTGAGTAACATGTAGGAACTAAACAAGACAAAGAGGTGTGTTGTTTGCACTAAAAGCTTAATGAAATTGTCATTTCCTTCCTCTGAACAGCATGCAGACGTAGTGCTGAGCAATTAACTTGATATCTTTGGATTACTCCCAAACTATATTTGACTTTGTTACACACCCACAGAGGAATGAATGCTTCTGATTCCACTGATACCAGCAGCATGCAGCCAGATCCTACACTCACCATGTGGATCACAGACAGATCTTTCTAGGATCTTGTATTGCTAGAGTATTCTGAAGTTGCAGTTATTCTCCTTCTCACAAGTTACCTGCTTTATGGCTTAGCCCATCCACAGTTCTCTCTTGGCAGGAAACGTATGGACTGGCTTTGCTAGGCAATGAACCTTTCAGAAGAAATGACACCTTAGACTTCTCTGGCTATGGCCTGTATGTAGGATTTATATAACATATAAAGGAAGACCTGTAGGAGTCTGGGAGACAGAGAATAAAGTTCTTCTGGAGTAATAATTTACCATACAAAATGAAGAAAACTCCATTAGCACATTCTGAGATACAATCTCCATTGTCCCAAGATCAGCAGATGATTCAGTCATCACTGACACCTGATTAGAATGAGTCCAGGTAAGAGTTTGAGGTTCTGGTGCCCTGCATGCCGGCAAGTGATAGAACCACAGGGCACAGAGTCCATCTTGACCATGACCCCCGTGTTCAGTGAAGTGTGAGCTGACCCAGCACAACAGAGCTCCAGCTGAGGAGCAGAACAGACCAACTACTGAGTAGCAAGGGATGTGAACAAATGTCAAGTTGCATTTTCATCTGACAGTGGCACAGCTGGGTCTCTTGCACCATAGAGCAATCTGATTTGGGGGCCATTTGATTAAAGGGAAAAATGTCTGTGTTTCTCTCTGCTTTTTTTACTGGCTTTGTTTTGTCCCAAATAGTATTTTAAAGCCCATGGCTTTGATGCATGTGCAACAGAGAGGACTCCTGAAGATTCACAAAATGAGAAAAATCATTCATGTCCAAGGAATGTCCATTTGAAATAAGAGACAAAATTCTAAAAGTAGGAAAAATTAAAGCCTGGTTAGAGATAATTGCTGTCAAAAAAGAAGCCTACAGTGTTAACTTGTGAGGAAAGTTGAGAATGTGATTCGAACAATTTTCAGAACCCTTGGTCCCATGATACAGTTTAAAGTGCTTGCTTTGCTGAGAACTTCTATTTTCATCTTCATAGAAAAGGACACTTCAATAAAGACATGAGTCTGTTTCCCCTATGCTTAAATCAGAGGAAAAACTAGTTGTATTTGAACTGTCTCCTGAGAAAAAAACACTACTGAATTAAATAAAGATGATAGACCCTGGCCCAAGAAGAGCCACAAAATACTTGCTAGTGTACCAGATATATTTTCAGGTCATTTAGTGTTGGTGTGTTTGCAGTCAGATTTCTACTTCCTTTGTAAGAGGAAGAGAGGAATGCTAGAAAGAGTGAGAATATCTACCAGTATGTATGGCTACCAGATATAACGATCTGCAACATTTCACATTTGTTTGAGAGCTTAAAACACTATATTAATGAGCATCAGGACGAAATCTTTAGTTCTCAGAAAATACAGGAATTGATATTACCTGTGCAATTAGGTCCTTGTGTAAATCTCTTGTGTTAAGTCCTTATCATCAACAAGGAAGCCTGCAACTAACCCAGAACCTTTCACTCATTTTCTAATGCATTCAGCCCAGAACAAAACACTGTCTTGGCGAATCAGAGGAGCTAACTCAGGATACCCTGGTTTCACATACAGGTAACAGGAAGAGTTTGGTACCTGCCATACAGTTCAGAGAACCCGCATGAGTTGTCTCACATCACCTGCTGAGTGGGAAATCAACCTGGCATAAGTACAAGGTAGCTCAGTGTCCCACAGGTGAGAGCTGCTTGACAGGCAGTGCTAGAAACTGGATTGCCCTACATTTGTATACAAAATGTCCATGCACATATGCATGTATTTCAGTCAGTACTATACATTAACACATATAAAAATGGCCTCCTCTTCCACACCATGTCCCTTTTTTCTGTAAACCTATGAAAACCTTTTCTTTAAACCTTCAGGCCAGAGGTTGTATCATACACTTGCCATCCGGGTGTTATTGGAATGTAGATTAGAATAACTCAGAGTTGTGCTGACAGATGCTGTTGATTCTTGAAATCTTGCCATGATGCCGAAACTAAGTTTTTAGTTCCTTTTATCAAAAATACCTCTTTCCTTTCTGAGAGCAAGGCAAGGTTAATCATTATCATTATCCTGTAATGGAGTGATAAAACCCAGTGACACACACAAAGCAGCTGTCGTAGCTCCTCTCAGCCAGCCCATCAGCCTGTCTATTTTTTATGACAGTTTTAATGACAGTGATGTGCTGATGTCAGGGACAGGAAGGGCTGTAGGAGGGGCAGACCATCACTTATGCTGTCCTGTTGCCCAAGGCGACTGAGTGTGCCCAGACCTTTGAAAATATATTATTTTCATGGTCCTTGTCTTGCTTAATTATCACTTCAGCAAGATAATTTCATTTCTTCCTCCCCCCCCATCCATGCTTATTCTTTATAAAGATCTCTCTTGAAGTAGAAAAGGTCAACTATGAAAAAAGTCATAGCAGAAACCAATGCTAAATAAAGGTTAGATTATTTGGTTTGTTCTCCTGTGTAAACAGCAATTCTATTTTCTTCTTTGTGATTTATTAATGAGGGAATTGACAGAAATGTCTATATTTATATTCTGTGAAAAATTTCATTAGAAAGGGCTCTTGAGACTTTTTCTTTGCTTGAATAAGCCTGCTGCTTGGTAGAAGCACTGTCCCTTGGTGATAGAATGGTGGTCCCTGCTTCACTTATGAAGCTCCATACAGCTTTCATCCATGGGAATATGTATATCCAAACAGGTACAAGGGGCAGAGTCAAGTAGAAAACCTCCTGAAGTCAATAACTGAAGGGTTAATCCAGCCAAAGTGGCCAGCAAATTTTAGAGATATAAACTCTGCACTTGCTATAAGAGGACATTAAAAATTGCTTTATCTCTGTTCTTTGTTATCTGATAAATGCAAATTTTTACAATGGACCATATCCTCCATTTGATTCCTGCAGAAGCACCTGCAGCTCTTCCAGACCTAAACTGGGTTATAAAGAATATCCACTCAAGGGGTTAGAAGGTAAAAATAGAAAGGAACTTTACTTCATGTTCTGAAAACACAGAGACATGCCTGGAAAAAATAAAACTAAAATTTAGGTGCTGAACCATTTAGGATTCCTGTTAGTTGTTTTTTACCTATTACACCTCCATCTTCCAGCCAGCCAGCATATGAAGTTGCAGGACTTAAGAGTCCCTCGCCTCCCACTATGTGTGTTAAATGGTATGATACCTACTCCAGCTGTCATGTCACCTTCCTTTTGGTCTATTGAACTGAACAGTCTGGAGCTCAGATGGTCTGTCACCACTCCAAATGTCTGCAAAATAAAGCCTCTTGGATAAAGGTGCTAGAAAATAATAAAGCAAACAAGAAGCACGGGGGGGTTGAAGGAAAACACTTGCAGAAACAGAGTAGGGCTACAGGGAGGCTTAAGATATAAGGGGGGAGAAGTGTCATTTCAGCTTCAACAGGCTGAATGTTGTTGATGAGCACCAGAGAGCCAGACAGTTTTCACAACAGGCTTTTGCCTTTTCCTGTCTATTTGTTTGCAGCACATCACACGTTCAAGCTGGTGGAGAAAGTGACCTTACACAAGGGAAAGCGAGAGTGAGCCCAACTGCTGTGATGCTCCAAGGCAGCCAATCCACAGCCAATGCCTTGTTGCTAAATTAAGCAACAGACCAGGGTCTGAAGCAGACATGGACTCAGGGCTTCATAAATCAAATTTCCCTGCAGCAATAGAAGCTTACAGGGAAAAAGCAAACAGTGCTCTTGCAAACTCATTCATGCATTTCCAGACTGGGCTGCTACTTTTTTTTTTTTTTTTTTCCATTTCTGAATAGTTCACAGCTATTAGTAAATAAATGTTACAACAGATTTTTACTACATGATAATAGACCATTTATACTATTACTGAAATATTTACTGAAACAAAATAGTATTATGTATGCAAAATCCAAATCTCATCTTCAGGAAAACTGAAACAGAAGCAATTTAAATATTGGATCATAATTATCCTTAATTGCAAAAGCTTTGAACTAAAAAAGAATTGAACCCTTCTACTTGCTGGGCTTGATTTAGCACTTCATTAGTCAGATTTTGCACCAGTTACAGAGCTGCTTTGGAATTCAGCTGGAGTAGCACAGCAGTGAATAAAAGGCATGCTTTACAGATGTACTGGTTGTGGAATTGGAGATTTTAAGGCTTCTAAGGTTAATGTCTAGAGGGCTGCCAACCAGGCATCACCTGAAGTTCCTCTCAAGAGAAGAATGGGAAAGCTTTTACTTTTGTGGGTAGAATTTGAATGGTATGTTCAGCTTACTGAGCTGTCCTGCAGGTGTGCCTGACCCACTTGAAGTTCTCAGCTGGAAAAGCTTTGGTGAATTCTGTACAGACACTTGCCTTCCAGTGGCAGTCCAATGAAAAGTAGGCAGGGCCCTGGATCCATCTTGCTGATTTCTGCAAGAAACTTTCTCACTTTTCCTGTTCAGCTGTTCTGTGTCATATTATGGCATTACTTATGCAGCAACAGAGAATGAGGTTTCATTGGTAAAGCCTTGTGCAAATATGGAATGAGGGATGTTGTACACCAAATGAGTTTACAGTACCTATCTCAAGTTATTTACTGTTATGGGACCACTCAGCCTGCCCAGGACAAACTGTGTTTCTATGTCCACAGTTTTTCATAAGTTCTCTGCTTCATTAGTGACCACTATGTGGTGAGATCCATTAAAGTATTTTTTTAATCTTTCAAACCTTGAAAAAGCCACTCTTCCTTTTGAATTAAACCTTGGGCTATGATGGCTTATTTTAAAAGGGGCAGGTTTTTATTTGTAGAAACTGAAAGGCCCACTTCTTGTTTCTGAAGCAGAATTAAGAAACATTTGCTTTTCATAACAGCATTGTAAAGAGAAATGGTAGAAGAGTGCTGGGACCTTACCCACAGCTTAAGTACAGTTCCACAACAACTTAGGCCAAGACTGTGATCTGGAGGTTTCACTTCTCTTCCTACCTTTCCCTTGAGGTAGCCAGAGTTCCCTGTACACTTGTGGTAAGATGGTTTGGCGAGCTGGTATAGATAAAATTAATTATTTGGAGAGTGATACTTTTTGCCTTCATTAGCCCTCTAGATCACCATGGAGGAAAGGAAGTGTTTATGCTGGTCTGAGGAGAGGCAGAAGGGTGCAACTGTGAGGAGGGGGCAGGCAGGGCACTGAAAACTGCCATGAAACTACATTCCCCCACATCCTTCTGGCAGTCCTCAAGCAAACACTGTGTCTGTGGCCCCTCTGCTGCAGGATGAAGCCAAATGTCATGGAGCAAGTTCCATCAAATTTTGTAAATTTTTGTGTTCTCCAAAACTAGGTGATTTGGCACGGACTTGGAGCATCCTACCTGCCAGCCAGCCAAGCACAGGAATTTCTCAGCAGAGTGCTAGCTGGCCCTGGTAAAGTGATGAAATATATGAAGGCACAATGCTCTGGTCTAGCAGCTTACATCATCCCCCTGGACCCTCCAGGAGCCTGAACTTTGATCACTTCTCCAGAAAAAATTTTGTCCAGCTGCATGCCCTGTATTGTATGAGCTCTCTGGGCTGCATGAGGATCAGAAAAATCCATATAAGGGAAGAAAACTATCTCAGGTGGCTGCATTTTTGCCCCTGTTGAATCCCCCTCTGCACCTTTATTTTATGTGTCCAAAATGGCTGTCCTTGTTCCTGTATCATTAAGCCAGGGAGAAGTCCTGGAGGAGAAAGGGCTAAGTCTGAGTTCAGTAGCTATAGATAGTAAGCACATTGTTATCCTCTGTGGAAAGACAATTAAAATGACTCAGTAAACAGCACATGCAGCACAAGAGAAAAATCCACACACTGCTGACTTACACAGAAAAGCAACATGTTGGTTACTGTACAAACATACCACATCTCTTCTGTGTGAGAGACTTGAAATTAACTCATTTGTGTCCATTCCCTACACAATTTGCTTTAACTTTTGAGGAGTAAGTAAGCTAAAGCTGGCATACCAGTGCTCAGCACATGGGAGAGACTATGCTGTATTTTTCAGGACATTAAACATTTGAAAAACATAGAGACTTTAACCTTGTTGTGAGACATTTCCAGTGGTTGAGGTTTTTTCAGAGGTTGGGGGGCTGATTTTTTTAAGAGCAACTCAGTTTTGCTCTTTCTGGAATATTACAAAACTCCCAGTGAGTTTCAGAACAGAAGCTGACTTTGCCTTATCTCTCCCCAGCATGAGGTGCATTTTGCACCTTCTTTTCCCTTGCATACTCTCCCTTTACAATGCTAGCTATAAAACTTCGAAAATAATTTGAATTTCAACTTTGGCCAGTGTTGAGAGCCTTTTCATCCAAGATGAGTCCTGATAAACACTGTGGTGTCACTTAATGGAGGCCACGCAGTAGCATGGAGCGAACAGGCAGGCACAGAGTGTGCAAATTCTCCTGTGCCCTGCTTCCAGAAGGGCTTACATCTGTGACAAGGAGGGGACTGTCCCTGGAGGTGGCATGGTTAATCCCTGCAGTTCTGAAATACAGATGAACACAGGAGGGAATATTGCTTTCATTTCTCTAGCCTCTTCTCATCAATCTTGGTAAATAAATAGTTTTTTCTCTTACCTTTAACTTACAAAAATGAGACTAAAAAGAATCTGTTTCTGACTGTGCTGACTCTGACTTAGCAATGCCACTGAGATCAGAGGAGCATTGCCAACCATTAAGCTACAGTGAGAGCACAATGGGATCCAGCTTTGATTACAGTTTTTAATAAAAAGTCTAAATTCTTTGATGGATTCTTTAATGCTTTTGGGATATTATTTTTTCTTCTAATCCCCACCTCTATTACAAGAAACTAATTCAGTGCATTGGTGATATCCAATTTATTCTTCTAGATGTGAGTAATATCCTCTGTTAGCAGTATAAATTGTACCCATTGCCCTTGGCAGAATTCTCAACAATTCTCCTGCTGCCTATTAAAGTGGTTTCTTAAATAGACACACTTCATTAATATACACTTTTTAGAAAACCAATTGAATTTTTCCAATATATCCCTCAGAAGCCATTGAATTATTTAGCTGCTGGTGGATGTGTGCAAACTCATGGGCAGTGATGCTGAAGAGTCACCAGTGGCTAAGGGAAAGTACAGGACGTGCGCTGCTTATGTGTTGGTTGAGATGCTTCTGAAGGCCACACTCCTGAGAAAACAGGCAACGTAGGAAGTTCTTGTCAGCATCACCTTGTTGTGACACTGATGCTTCTTTGTTTGGGTCAAAAGACTTGCCAAAATCACCTGATGAGAATACACTGGGACAGCGAAAGGCAAACCTAAGCCAAGAAAGGAAGGAACAGCAGAGGGTTCTATGCTCAAAACCTGGCACAGCGTCATAGGGAGAAGGAGATCTTCTGCAAAAGGTGTAGATTACACTGTGACCTTTGATAGAAACTTGGCAACCCAAAACTTCCTTGGAAATATTCTGCAGCGATGATAAATTCAGGGTTCACTTCACACACAGGTAAATGGCATAACTAAAAGTAAATGCAGAGAATTGGTACAGGAGGAGAAAAGGGAACCAGTAAAGGCAGTAAAGGGAACTGGTAAGAAAAAACTCCAATACTCAAGACAGACACAGATTTCAAAGATAAGCAAGATAATCACTATTCCTACATTAAAACTAGCATAGACAAATGCATGTCTGAGTCTGACAGGAATGAATTAAGAAGTTCATGGCATAGGTTTATCACTAGCAGAAAAGAGCCACTTTAACATGTGCACAAGGGCTCTTAGCATGATCCCACAAATGTTTTCAAGGAATTCAAAAAGGGACTTGCAAATCTTTCTGATGCAAGTAAAGCAGGAATTCACTTATCTGTTTGTTTTTTTTTTTTCCACTTCCTCCTCTGCCTATTCCACTCCCTTACTACAGGTTACTGTATGTAGAATGAAGTCAACACAGAGAAAGCTTGAAAGGTTTCCTTGAGTGCATGAGGCTCCAAGGATTTTTATTAAAATCACAAGATGGCTTTAAGCATCACATACTTTGCTCTCACAGGCCTGAGGATGGCAATCCCTGCCAGGAAGGATGGATCACAGGAAGAAGCAGCTTTCAATCACTCCACAAAGATTTCCACTGTTCATTTAGAAAATCTCCCAGCAGCCTGCCATTTATTCTAGTGCAAAGGATTCAGCTTGGTTAAAAAAAAAAAAAAAAAAACATGGGCTGAGTCAGGTGAACAGAATCTGAAGTGAGTTTTCTTCATGTGTGACTAGCTGATACTGCTCTTCAGCTAAGATAAACAAAATTTTACCTTTTTTTCCCCTTTTTAATATAAAGTATTAGTTCTTTATAGGTATATGCACAATAGACAACAGTTGAAGTGTACAGGAAGATAATCCTACAGCCATCAGTATCAACAGCAAATTCATTTGCTTCAGTGGAAATGATAAAAAGAAGACAGAACTACTGAGTATCTTCATTAATTACTGAAGTTTCTGTTTATTTTTGTCTGTGGTAAAATTTGATGCTGTGCTGATCTCTAAAGGAGTTACATGGGGGCAGAGTTTCTTCCAAAGGGCCTGCCAAGGATGAGGCTTTATTACAAGCTGTGCTGTCAACATGGCAATATACTATCTGTAACAAGCTGCTGCCTTTGTGCCCACTAGGATAAGCCACTTAAAGACCAGTCACAACCAAATTTCCTATGCTGAAGAGAGTTCTTAGGCTGCTATACCAATGAGCAAAGTGACCCTTTCCAGGAGAGCAGAAACATGTGAAGTAATCACACATTTTTAGAAAACTGGGGACATCACTGAAAAAAAAAAATCTCTGTGGTCCCTTCTGAAAGAGGATTGGTTTCTCCTGGAAGCAGGGTACTTCTGCATATAAATTCAGGTTAAAAGGAATTAGAGCAAATCTGCAATGACTACAGTGTCAAATAACATTCACCATATACAAATCAATTTTTGAATTACACTGAAGATATTAGCAAAGAATTCACTGACTTAAGATATTCTGATTTGAATAGTAAGCCATAATCTAGTAAATTTTAATGGCCACAAGCCTCTCATACATCACAAAGTTCTGTAAAGTATATGGCTTTTACAGTAATTATGTCAAAGTCAAGTGAAAAATACCAGAGTCTTATGCATCCTTTGCAATTTGGCAGCTAATGAGATTTATATATAGATTCACGGAGATTACTTTAGTTTGGCTTACATCTCCCAGACACATAATGTTGTCTCACAGCTAAGCTTTCCTACATGAGTCCCTTAACTACAAGAATGTTTCCCAGAGAGCAAATAGTAAATCTTTTAGTTGGGGAATGGATAGGTGATAAGAATGTCAAGTCATATTTATGCTTTTCTTCCCCTGGAAACAGGAAAAGTGATTTATACTAAACAAAGAGCTGATCTAAAACAACCCCATATAAATTTAAAATGTTTGTTATTCCATTGACATAGAAACATGATATTTTGTTGGAAGTAAGAAACATGACCTCTCTGAGTATTACGAAAAGGTAACACACAGTTAATTAATTTACAATTGGTTTTGATAACTGAGGAATTTTTCTGACTGGACTTCCATGTGTCTTTCCAGGACCCAGCCTGGCTCATGCCATCACCTTGTTCCCCTGCTCTTTATAGCTCTCAATGCCCAGCAAAAGCAGTTTCATGACTACTTTATGGCAGGCATCTACTTTATTTCTCAGGGGTTTTGCATCAACCAGGGGGTTCCTGTATCTGGCAGTGCCATTCTGTGAGTCCCAGGATGCCCACTTAACCCTGAGCTTTTAGCTTGGGCTCATTGTGACATCTTTATGGTGATGAGGATTGCTCTGTCTTACCATACCTCTCAGACAAGCTCCAAGGCTTTCCCTCTTGCTAAAGGCAGATCCTTACCTGCTATAAATTGCCAGAGATTCATTGATTTCAGTTTACCGATAATGATTGCTTCTTACAGTATTGCCAGCTGGCCTCACTTTGATCAAGATGCTGGCTCAGAGCACTCTGGCAAGAAAAGCAGGTACAATTTGCTCATTTGAATCTAATATAGTTATATCTAGGAGACTAAGCATTAAAAAAAGCTGAGAGCTCCAGCTTCTTTGAAGATACAACATAGGATGTAGGCGTGGAAAACCTTATTCTGCATTATGTCTTTCTCTGTGTGTGCGTTTGTGTATATAACCACAGAAAGCATTGGTCATAGTGGCTGAGAATTTTGCAGTTTTTCATCTATTATATAGAAGCAAGAGAGGAAAGAGGATTTTTATTTGCTTTATACTCTCACTGTTTTGGCATCCTGTTCAGTGACCACATCCAGGATCTCATGTCAGCCAAATCTGATGAAGAGCAGGAAGGCAGAACTAGTCCCAGGCCCCTGATTTTGCAGTCATCCCATCAGGATGCCATCACAGGAGGGAAAAAATGGCAACTGACTCACAACCATTTATCACAAATAGGAAAAAGATGGGAGGGTGAAAGGTGCCATCACATAAAGGCTGAGGTCATTCCCAATGGGAGCATGGAGGAATGTGATCTGGTAGAGACTCATAAGGGTGAGTGTCTTTGTGTTTAACAGTGGTGTCAGAAGAGAAGATTGTGTGACTATTCTAAAGGTAGGAGACTGTAGGAATTAGCAACTGGACTGGGGAAAGCCACTAGGCTGTCCAGAGCATTTTGTCAGCCAGGAAACAGTTCTGTGCCACTTGACAAGGGAACACCCTGTCAATATGTATCCCATAATACCAAGCAGCTGCTTCACCAGAGCACAGCAGGACAGTTTTTGTCATGCTTGTTCTGTTGTATCTGCAAATGGGTGATTTCCTTTTGCAAAGTCCCAGAGCATCAGGCTGCCAACAGAGCAAACAAATCTGAAAAGGATTATATCAATATAAAGCCCAAAGAATTCCACTTTCATAATATTTTGCTTTTAACATTTTTATTTCCTGGGAGACAGTAGTTTATTTATTTCTTGGGAGGACCTTAGGATTCACAGGTAAGGAGATCAGTCAGCCTTGCACAGGAAGAACGAGGGGGGAAAAAAGCTGCTCTGGTGCGATGGAGATGTGTGAGATCCTTGGCCTGAGCTGCCTGGCTTCTGTCACATGTACCCTGTGTGAAGAAATGTCAAAGCCCAGGAGAATCTGTCAAACTCTATTATCCATTAAAAAGGTGCCATTTAGTATATTATACAGGTTTCAGTCAGTTGCTATTCCCAAATAACAAATCTGCAGGTTTTGTAAACTGTTGACTGGTGACATGGCTACCACTGATTTTTCTGTCTCTTCCTGTTTCACACAATACTAGCTCAGAAAAAGCAAACCTAGACTGAGTCTTCCCTGTCAGCTCTGGTGATCACAGTACTCAGGTATGTCCTACTCCACTGCAAGCTTGGAAAAGAAGGAAAAAAACCTCTACAAACCTGGCAGCCCTGTTTTACAGAGAGCTGTCTCCTTTGCTCCAAATAGGTCCCAATTCTGTTATTCTTCAGCAGTGCTATTCTTGAGCAACTGTAAAGTAGAGAGAACCAAGGCCCTAAGGGGCACCATGAAGGAGACCTGAGGTTATGCTCAAATGGATATAAAATAATGTTAGAATCCAGTGCTCCAACCACTGAACCATTTCTGTCTTTCTCATATTTGTTTAAAAGAAAAAAAAATCATTCCCAAAGTCCTTGAGCCAGCCTTGGTCAATACCCAAAACACAGTGAGATACTTAAGAGTCCTAGAGCTCCAACACTCACATTTCTGTGCCAATTGGGAATCTTCTGGTGACTAATCTGTAAACTGCACTGAAGCCCATGAGTGCATCTTTAACAAATTTATTCTAAAATATTCAGCCTCTCAGATGATCATCTAGATAATTTGTTTCTACTTTACAGTTTTTGGGGTAGGGGTTTGCTCTTAGGGTGGTGGGGGGTCAGCACTGTTGATGGTGTCAGCAAGTGCCTTTTAATATCTCTAGCTAAGCACACAGCATTGATCGTAACACTCTTCAGCTACACAGAGTAGCACTTTATATTCAGCTCAGAAGAAGGGCAAATAACAATAGTAAGGGATTAAATGAAAGACAGAGACAGCCTTGTGTATTTAGTGTATTTTCTAAAATATCATATCTTTCTGGAGTCTGGGGAGTTTTCACCACTATTATTCCACCTCTACAATGCTTCTTGAGACCAATATAATAAAATTTACACATTCTGTGGATGTTTTTTGTCAGGTATATAATAAGAATTAACTTTTTTTGCCTTACTGCTATTCCATGGACCAAACCCATTAAGTCATCTGGTCAGCCATAGTGTCTAATATTATTTCACAAAGTCAATAGTAAAATACTTTTTGTTCTTGTGCCATTACCTGAAATATGCCTGAAACACTCAACAGAACAGGTACAAAAATAGCCTTGCCCCTGCTATCAAGTAGAGAGATGTTGTGGTTCATACCCCCTCTGGCAAGCTACACTGTAAAGTGCATTTGTATTCATGGCCAGGTGAGAAGATTAATATCAGTTGAGAAAACCTTGATACTGTCTTCAGAATAACAGGTTAGAACATCTTCACTAGTAGAATGTACCTCATTCTACAAATTCTAGAGGGAGAGGACAGAGGGAGTGACTCAGTGTTGGGCTAATGCTTGGCCTTGATTATTTTAAATTTATTTTTTAACCTAAATGAGTCTATGATTCTAAAAAGAAAAGTCTTAGTGGCTTTTAAGTTAACCACCTTGTAGAGACAAGCTAGACTGACACACCATTAGTTTCTGAGTTTAGAATGTTGTTAATTAATCAAAGTTCCTGTCATAAAGCAATGTGACATTAGATGCAGATGGAAAATGTACCTTCTTTTTCCATGCTGAGGTCTATTCAAATATCTTATCAGTAGGCAAGATAATATAAAATTATTAGAATTAGTTTCAGCTATTTCTCCCTGCCCTTTTCTCTGGTTAGCAGGAATCTGAAGATTTTTTAGCTCGAAGAAAAGGTCAAGTTCTTCTGAAATTATATTAAGGGATATTGACTTTAAAGGGATAGTAAAACATTTGTTCATCTGCCATCTGTGACTTCTTCCATGGTTTTTGCCTTGTCCACTGAGATCAGAAGTCACCTAGAAACTTCAGTGTCTGAAGTTGAGCTCAGAGACAATTTTTTTGACATTTTCTTAGCACTGACAGAAAAATGTCTTCTTGCTCTGCAGCTGTGAGACAGGAATCTTCCCAATCTCCCTGTGGATCACTGAACCTTGACTAGCTCATGATCTTGAGGGAGGTTTCAAGCTCCAGAGGAAAAACCATCTTTGAATAATAATAATCAGACAAAATACACTACTATAATCATGCTTCTACCTCTAATGCAATTCACTAAAAGACAAAATGGACATGTTTTGGTAGAACTGGACTGGGGAAACAGTGATGGTCTGTGCTGCAGAAAGCCTCTCTCAAAATGCGTTCCTTAGGTTCACACGTCATAAAGATGCTGAAATCTTATAGAATGGGCCTGCACATGTCCCAGTGGATCAGTTCAGTCCTGGCTTGAATGACTGATCTTCATGGTGCTAGGAACAGCGTTTGGATGATCCCTGCAGCAAGGAAGGACTGTAAAGAGAGCATAGGCAGAGTGGAAAATCAGCCTAGCAGAAAGAGTTACAAGGACAAAGAGGGAGGGAGGAGCTCTCAGGCAGACCTTGTCCATTCAAGTGACACTAAACCAGTGCAATCCCCATGGTGAAGCCTGGTCCAGAGGAGCCCACATAGAAGGTGCAACATGTCCATTTGGGCACATTTGTGTCCATTTCCATGGGGCTGGCTGAGTCTGCAGATGAGGCTGTCCTGTGTGACCGGGTGAGCTGTTTACAACATGCATGAAAGTTCAAACAGAAAGTAATCCAGACAAACAGAAGACAAGGCCTGACCTACTTTAAATTGAGAAACTGTAAAATCAGTTGTTTTGATCAAGTGGAGGTAATTGCTTCTATGGTAAAAAAAGGAGGGGAAAAAAAAGACAAAATCGTTTTTTTTAAAAGATCAAGCTCTGCTTCTAGAAACAACTGCACAGAGTACAACTGAGCTACAGCTAAGCTTTTTCAACCAAAGATATTATTTCTATGTATTCAGACAAATAGAGCAGTTATTACCTGTTTGTGATACCAATAATGTTACTAGAACCGTGGCTGGGCAAGAGATGCAGTAGATGCATGAAAAGGCAATAACCGGTAAATGTTTGACTTCTTATTTTAGACTTAAAAAAATAATAAATTACTAATAGATACATTATGATGATACAGGTACAACATGAAGAATGGCCAAAAGAAAGTAAATCAGACATTTTTACACAGAACACAGGACTAATGTATGCACAGGCAAATTTAAAGAAGATAAACACGAATGTTGTTTCACAAAGCACAGTTGCATCACAGACAGTTAAGACCGTATCTCAGTGGGATTCTAGTGAAAATTAGTGAATATATCCAGGAAACAGAAACACCTGGCATTTTATTTTGTCAGCTGCCTGGAATTAATGTAAGGCTTTCTGTTCCAATGGAGCACTGACATATTTAGAGATCATATGAACAAGTGATTTCAATCCAGATTTTTTTCTTTTTGGATGTATGATTCTGCACTGACCTATGGTATATATATTTATTCTTGGGGTTTTGACATTCTTTATATTTAAACAAGAGCCTCTACTGTCTTTAGTTCTTTTTTATCTCTACTCTTTACTGTTTGTGGTATTTCTCCTCCACGCTTGCACATAGCCATCATTTATCTACTCACCTTGCAGCACCTATTACATTTGCTTTTCATCTTACCTGTTGTATGAATTAGCATAAAAATCCATGTTGTAGGGGGCAACTGTGAGCCATAAACATCTTTTGTAGTGGTCCAGGGAATGGTTCTTTTGTTAGCATGAGGAGCAGTTTCTGTCTTGTGCAATGAAATGCAAAGGTATGAAACTAGCTGTGATAGCCCTGTTAAAGGACATTCTCATCTGGAATAACACTTTACACAGCCAAAGAAGTCGGAAGAACTAACCTGCTAACAAAACAAACATTTTCTTAAACTCAGGGAAAATGTACAGCTGTAAGAGTGATTCCATATCACAGAACTATCCTGAGAGAGTATTTAATTTACATTTACCTTCAGCTCTCACAACAACTCCTTAAAAGGATGCCCGACTGATTTTCTTTTGTCCTGAAATTCTAAAAATGTCAAAGGCTTTTGATATATACACAGTTTAAGTAGAGATGGAGCACTGAGTCCAGAGAACCCATGTGTCTGGTACTGCATTAGCTTAATTTATTGTTCCCAGTAGGCAGCGGTTGTCTGAGCAGATAGATTTTCCAGTCGTATTGTTTGACATCATTACAGCTGAATATGCACCAGAATACCATGTGGTGTCTACGTAATAAATCAGCTCATTATGTCTATAATCATTATGATTATGTGTTGTTCCAAGTCTTGGGATTGTTGACATAAAAGGAGGTAAACAGTATAAATTACTGACTCATCAAATCATTTGTTTTAATTTGTTGAGAAGGAAAAAGGTTGTTTTTTGTGTGTGTGGCCTGCTTCACATGTAGGAACACAGTAATGAATACATAGAATGTGTTAAGTGGGAATAGCAGAATGTGAAATGAATCATACCCACTTGTCCTCCTCAGAGTCTAAGGGTGAAAACAGAAGTGTCACAGCACATTGGCCAAAAGTTCCCATCATACCAAAGGAATCAAAGAATCACAGACTGCTACAGGTTGGAAGGGATCTCTGGAGGTCATCTCCAGGTCCAACACCCTGTTCACGCAGGACCACCTAGATCAAGCCTGGGACCACATCCAAATGGCTTTGGAATACCTCCAAGGATGGAGACTCCAACCTTCTCTGAGCAAGTGGGTCAGTTGTTGGTCACCCTCACAGCCTTTCAGATGGGCAGGCCCCAGCATGTATTAATGCCTGGGGTTACTCCTCCCTGCACTTCCTTTGCTGAAACACCTCAGATTTCAGTCAGCCCATATCTCCAGCCCCTTGAGGTGTCTCTGGATGGCAGCACAACCCTCTGGTGTGTCAGCCACCCTACCAGATCTGTGCCACCAGCAAAGTTGCTGAGGGTGCACTTTGCACAATCATCCAGATCACAAATGAGGATGTTTAATATATTATTATTTAGTATTATTTAATACTGTTAATGTATTAACCCCTGGGATATACCACTAGTGCCTGGCCTACAATTACACTTCTTGCCACACATCACCACACTCTAGACACATTTGTTCAGCCACTATTCAGTCCAGCTCACTGTTTGTCCAGCTCATACTTCATGTTCACTATGAGAATCTTAGAGGAGTCAGTGCCAAAGTCCTTCCTGAAGTGTGGGTAGACAACAATCACTGTTCTCATTTACAAAGCCACTCATTCATAGGAGTTTATCAAGTTGACCAAGCACATCTTCCCCTTGGTAAAACCATGTTGACTACTCTGGACAACTGTCTGATCCTTCATGTGCCTGGAAACAGTTTCCAAGTTCAACTGCTCCATCACTTTCCAAGGATTGAAGTGTGGCTTACTGGCCTGGGTCCTTCTTCCTGACCTTCTTGTGCATGTCCAGTTTGCTTAATAACCTGATCCTTGTCCACCAATGCTATGTCTTCTCTGATACAGAGATTCCCCTGGTTTCAGGGACCTGGAATTTCTGAAGGTCAGTCTTGCTAGTAAAGACTGAGATGAAGAGGGGATTCTTGCAGATTTTTCCACATCCTGTGTAAAGAGGTCTCCCATCTCATTCAGCAATGAATGCAATGAATGCCTCTACATCTTCCCTGATCTTCTTTTGTTACCTATGTACCCATAGAAGCCCTTCTTGTTGTCTTTGATGTTCCTAGACAGATTAAATTCCAGTTGGGCTTTATCTTTCTTAACTTCACCCCTGGATGCTCTGACGATGTATTGCTATTCCTCTCAGATTACCTGTCCTTACTTCATCTCCGTGTAAGCTTCCTTTTTGTCTCTGAGATTGTCTGAGAGCTCACTGTTCCTTCATGCAGAAATTTTGCCTGGCTTCCTCCTCATTGGGATAGATTCCTCCTGAGCTTGGAGGAGGAGATGCTTGAATATTAACCAGCTTTCTTGGGCTGCTCTTTCCTCTATGGCTTTATTCCATGGGACTCTGCCCTTTGGAAAGGCCAAAATCTGCTGTCCTGATGTGCAGGGTTGTGAACTTGCTTTTTACTCTCCTACCTACTTTCAGGACCCCAAACTCCACCATCTCACTGTCACTGCTGCCTTTGACCCTCACATCCTTAGCGTGGCTCTCCTTGTTGGTGAGTAGGAGGTGCAGTGAGCACCTCTCCTCTGCTCCTCTGTCACTTGGATGAAGAAGCTGACATATTCTAAGGATCTCCAGGATTACCTGTGTCCTACTGTGCTGTCCCTCCTGTATATGCTGGGGTGGTTGAAGTTCCCCATGAGGACCTTCACAGCTCAGAGGCAAAAGCTGTCAAGAAGTGCATGGCAAGATTCAAAAACATTTTCACAATGCTGTAGAAATTCACATGCTTACATATTTTTAACTGAAATTTGACATAAGTGCCAGAGGTACAACAGTTAGCTCATGGATGCACAGGGTTTTAGGACCACTGTGAAAAACATCCCAAATATTGTGTTCCCTCACAATGGCATACTATTTGTTCAATGCAGTTTTCTTTATATCCCATTTACTACTATTTTTAAAAAGACCAAAATGTTTAAAGGAAACATTCTTAAATATGACCAACAGAACCCATTATTTCTAGCCATAAACTGTACAATCAGTCTCAGTCTAATGATCCAGGAGAGCTATTACCGTGGCCAAACAGTGCATCCATTTGTAAGGTGCCTGGTACAGCCCATTAGGTGTGTGAGAGGTAGAGAGAGAGGGAGATGCTGTGTAATTCCTGGAATGAGTATTTACTCTGCTCTGCTGGTCAGACAGAAAGTGCATGATCACAAAACACATGCACCATATCACCTTGTGTGTGGTAGAGTTTTCTTTCTTGATACATTTGTCCCTAATGATACAGCTGTCAACTGCAGCTATCATATCAGAGGACCTGTATCTTTTCTGGCTCGGCTCCTGGTCCCAAATAAACATATTCATCCAGCCATTCAACTTATTTTTCATACTAATGGAAAGTAAAGTTATAATGCCTTCACAAAAGCATAAATGTTAAATGACTATATTCACAAATTTGCTCTTCATTGCCCTTTTAAGTTCAGTCTTCAACTGAAGTTTTGCTGGGGAAAAGTTATGCTTCTATTTACTTTTTGAAGTATTCCTAACTCCTTTTCCTAAAGAAGATATGAAAGATGTTGCATTAAAAAAAAAAAATAAAAGACTTCCACACTGTCACCCTGTTCTTTAAAAAGTTTTAAAGTTCTTTTAAAGTTTTCTATACCTTCTGCTGTTTACATATTTCTACTAGAGTTCTCACACACTGTTCATGTGAATAATGATTGTTTTGCATTCTTCTTTGTGAGAACAGAAAATTGCTGAACTGTTGGTTTGACCAGTGTGGTTGGAGAGGTAAGAATTTTATCCTCCAATCCACTGTCACTTTTAGAATTCTATATATTACGAGGTCAGAAATAAAAGTTACTTTCTTTTGCTCTTTTAATCTTAGTGTGAGTGCATGGGTTATTTGTTGTTGTAGTGCAAAACCACACAACTTAAATTTGTTATTAATGTCATCAAAACTCATCAAAATATGCTAAGAAATATGGTAGAAGCAATGCAATAACAACAGGCCCAATCCACACCAATGCAATGTAAATATGCCTAGCACTACTGAAGTAAATGAAGGCACACTAGTTCAGGCCAACTGCACATCTTCTCAACATATTATACTGCTCACTACTCATTTTGATAAATCATCACATCTATTTTTTTTCAGCTACAGTAAGGAATTTCTTTTAGCCAGACAGTGATACAGTTTGAAGATGAGATTTTAAAATACACTACGAGAGTCAAGGGCACTGCAGAAGTGTGCCTGCCATTCTGATGGCTAATTGGACTGTGACAGCTTCTAAAACCCCAGGCTCCTGTTGTCCTGAGTTCTGGTCTAACACATATCAAAAGATAAACCCTCTGCAATTACATTTATGCTTTCACCTCAGACAATACTAGCAAATTAAAGAGGTTGAATTCTTTATTATTCTCAATATTACTGAGACCTATGCACACAATTTTAAGCATGTTGACTTTATTTAAAGTTCTAAGTACAGTGCCTAAAGCTAAGCAACCATCTATATGCTGCCCTCAGTATGAATACTTTCTGCATTGAGACCTACAAAAAGTCAAAATAAATCAAATTCATATAGCTGGAGATTGAAGCAGAAAAAAGGGTAGATAAGTAGTAGCAAATTGGCCATGACTCACAGGTGATTAAGGGAGTTAAACTTTCAGATAAATAAATCCAAATTATCTAAATCTTTAGTTTGCATTATGGTGACACGTTGATGTGTTGAGATGTGATGACTTGTCTTGACAATTGGAACAGTGGCTAGCAGACTTGAGAGCTCATAACAGGGTTTAGAAAATCCTTTAGAGGTCTTTAAAACCAGTATTGCCTAATGTACCAAATGAAGCCATTACATGGTAGACTGTGGTTCAGGGAAGAGTAAAGGGAAAAAACAGGTATGTGAGAAGAATTCATAAACAAAGAGGCCATGCCCAAAGTGCATCATCTCAACCAGCTTCTGCAATGATTCTCTTTAATACCTCTTTTTAGCTTCCCAGATTATCACTGCATCTGGAAGCTAAAGCATCCATACCTTACTGGGCATGGGAAAGAAATTATCAGCTGAGCAGTATTTCAGTCATATTACTGTCTTCTATTCTCTTGGAATTCCTTCTCCATCAGACATAGTAATAGTAGACCCAGTGCTCAGCTATGACTGCTTGAGAACAGAGTGGGGATTCTCAGCAATGCTGTACAGACAGAAGAAAGGTTTATCTGAACTCAGAAGGAAAACATGTGGACACTAGTTATGAGGTGCATGAGCATACAGGGACTTGGAGCAAAAAAAGCTCCCAGGTCCTCTATTTTTGCCTCAGAATGCCAATTTCCCACAGATTCTGGGACTGAGTCCCTCACCCACCATGAGGGTTTCAACACAATAGCCCATAGAAAAGCTTCCTAGTCTTTCCAGCTGAATGTATATAACTCTTCTTGCTGTGACTTTCAAGGCTAGATTGTCAACTGAAAGGTCTCTCAAGAATCCAGATAAGGAGTCTCATGTTTAGGAAAGTTTATGGAAACAACGCTAATTTTAATTGTCCCTTGCTGAGTAGCCTGTGAGGTCCCACACAGCTTGCAGCTTGCAGCTGCAAGGCCTGTAAGTGCTGACAGCTATCTCCTCATAGAAGTGTAATTGCTGACAAAAGGAAATTGTATCATCCAGCCTTTTTCCTTCTTTTTCAAAAAAAGGGAAGCTCCCCTGTAATAATGTTAATGGCAGAAGGATTAATTCTAGGAAGTTTGGCAGTGTTTCTTTAAAAATAGGTCATTTAGCAGAATAATGAAGAAGAGTTGAACACTGACTCAGTTTGCCAAGCTGACCTTATATTCCTGATTCAGACATGGGCAAGGGGAGGACCAGGCTTTGTTCAGCCCTCCAGAGCACCAAAAAAAGTAGCAAGATTGTGAAGAGAACAAAGTAAAGAAGAGCTACTGGGAAGCCTTGGATGTGCTAATACTGGAAATCTTTTCCTGATAAAGTGTGATGCTCTCTCCAATCTCCTTCCAGTGATGGATGCTTGGGCTGTTCAGGCTTTTAAGAGTACTGCTGAATTGGCTTTGGCATATGAGAAAAAGTAGTTATTGTAGGTGAACATTGAAAACGTATCTTAAATTTTTCATGCTTAAATAACTGTCAGAAAGCCACATTCAGGAATGGCTACTACACAAATATGAGTTGATCTCAGTGGCTGCTGTTGGGGAAGAAATTACACTTGCTATGGTAGGAAATATAAGGTGTTTTTCATGATCACTTAAGTCTTGAGTCAAGGAGATTTAGGATCAGTAACCGAGGTGGAGGGTGTTTGTTAAAGCAGTAAATAAAATATGGGTCCATTCATAAGGATCAAGGGAATATGATGTTTAGGGATAAAAACTATTTTTTTTTAGATACCCCGTTATTTTTTTCTGTATTGCAACAGTTCTCCTCACAGCTTGTCCTAGTTTTGTTTTTTTTGGTTTTTTTTTTCTGTTTTTTGTTGGGTTTTGTTTATTTGTTTGGTTTTGGGTGGGGTTTTTTTGTTTTTGTTGTTGTTTTTTTTTGTTGTTGTTGTTGTTGTTTTGTGTGTGTGTGTGTTTTTTTGTTTTGTTTCTTTGGTTGGTTGGTTTTAATCCTGCTTCTGTTCATCCCTAAAGGATTGCAGAGGAGTTAAAACCTTCCCGGTTGAAAACCTGTACTTGACTTGAGTCTCCGGGCACTGCAGAACCATTTGCTGTGATTGCAGCAGAGAGAGATAAAATTCCACTGTGGTGGGAATAAACCGAAATTAGATCAAAGATTTCCGGATAATTAAGACTTCCAAACCAAAACCTCTTTCGCTGCTTTTCGCTTGACTCCACTTTTTTTTTTTTTTCTTTTTTTTTTTTTTTTCCGCAGGCAAACAGGGCAGTGCTTCACACAGGAAGCCAAATTTGCCTATCAAAAACAACAACCCAAATTGAAAGCGTGACAAGAGCTGAATTGCATTTGCATCCACTGCAATTCCCCGCGCAAACCTGTACCACCCCGCAAGCAGAGGGCTCAGGAGGTGCCTTTCTGGCTGAACGCTTCCTCCGAGGACACATGCATGGCTAGCACAGGTGGATGGAACTGGCGGATTTGAGGTGCTTCTACCGTGAAGCAGCTCAGCGCCCAGTTTGGGTTTAGGAGCTGGAGAGAAGCCGGCTGGCAGAGGTGGCAATACAGAGCGACGCAGGGCTCTGGCACGGCTGCCGAGGTCTCCCGGGGGGCTGCCGAGGGCCCCCTGCTCAGCCCTATGCCCCTGATGGAGGCCAGGAGCCGCCAGCTCCCGCGCTACAAAAGCCAGGAGAGGCCCGGGGTGGGGCTGGCGTCAGCGGGAAATGTCTCCCTGGAAGCAGGTACGTGTCCGCGCCCTGCGCGTTTGGGAGGGTGGGGTGCGGGGTCGAGCGCACCGGGGCTGCTACGGTCCCTCCCCGCCGGCGGGGCCCGGGAGCTGCCCCGCTCTGCTGCGGCCGCAGGGGGAGCCCGGCCCGGCGCCGCAGCACCGGCGCTCCCCGCCTCCCGAGCTGGCCGGGAGCCGCAGCTGGCAGCGGTCGGAGGCGCAGCTCCGCGGGCGGCGGCGGCGGAGCCCGGCTGTGCTGCCCGCGCCTCCCGCCGCCGACGCCTCGTCGGTGGTGGCACGGATCGCCTCCGTCCTGCCCCCGCGGCGGAAAGGGCCGCCCAAGCGGAGCCCTCCTCCCTCCCGCCGCCGCACACCCCGAGGAACGGCTTGTTTTCCTGCCCGGATGATGGATTTCTCCGCAAGGTCATCCCTGCCCGCGGCGGCGGTGTGCCCGCGGCTCCCCAGGCGCCGCCGCGGAGGTAAGGGGCGGGGGGAGCGGAGCGGGCTGGGTGAGCACCTACATGGCACGCACACACACCAGCGAGGGCGTTTGGCGCCGGAGAGCAGCGGGCTGGGTGCGCGGGCAGGTGCCGGACGAGGCGGGCGTGCCTCGCCCTGCCGGCCGTGCCTGGCGCGGGGTCCGAGCCGTGCCCGGGGAGCCGAGCCGTGCCCCGCTCCGCGGCGAGAGGGGCTGCGGCCGCCCGCGAGCCGACACCGGCGAGTGGGAACGGCCGGGCCGGACCCGAGGGCACCTCTCTCATCCTCTGCTCGTTTTTACCGGCGCTTGTACGCGACTTTGGCTCAGGCGTGGTCCGGGTGCGCGGAAAACTTAAGAAAAGAAATAAAAAAGGTGGAGAGAATAATGATGAGATGCCCCCCCCACCGCCGGGACGGGCCGGGGGATGCGCGGCTCGGTCGCCACGGCAACGTGCCCGCGGCCGCGATGTCGCAGCGCGGAAGATGCCCCGGAGGCCGCCGCCGCCGCGGGGGTAACCCCAGCCGCCGCCTTCCGCCACCCGGAGTGGGGATCGTGGCCAAGGGGCGTCCCTCGGGCCGAAGCCGGGCGGACGCAGCGGTGAGGGTGAGCTGGGGCATCCCCGGGTGATTGTCGGCGGAGCCCGGGGCTCCCCAGACCGTGGTGTGGCGGCTCCCGGCCGAGAGCGGAGGGTTCCGTGAGGGTTTCGAACTGGGATGTCACGGTCAAGGAGCATCAAGGCGTGAGGGTTGGCCAGGTGATGTCCCTTGCCTGGCTCAGGGTGTTGAGGCTGGGCACGAATCCCTCACGGCCTTTTCTTGCTGTAGTTGGTGACAAAACTACTGATGATGTCAGCTCCTGGTCTGTGGCTTGTGTTGTCCACATTCAGCTTGCATTCGGCGCCCCATACAGGCCTTGGCTTCATTAATGCTTTATTCCTTCATCCTTTTTTTAGCAAGGAAAATTACAATGCTAGTGTTGGGTTTTTTAGTCATAAGACATTATTATGATCCCATAGCCTAACTTCTTCCATAATATAAAGCAGAGACTAATATTCCCCTGTGATTCCAAGGTCTGGCCCACCAGCCTCTTCAAACAGTCTTGATTAAATGACTTCCAACGATGGGAATTGACTACATTCCTGGATAATTGGCTCCAATTTTTAATTGCTTTGTTAAACGTTTGCTTCTCTTTTCCCCTTTGAACTTTTCTGACTTCATCTTCCAGCTACTAGATCTTCTAGTGTTTTGCCTGTCAGATTAAATGGTTATCTAGTTTCAGATCATCTCTCTCTGCTCAAGTATTGAAGGGCAGTAATTAAATAGCCACTTAACATTGTCTCTGCTGAGACAAATAGACCTGACTCTCTTGGTCTCTGCCTGGAATGCAGATGCTCCCCAGGAGAAATGTCTGGGCTGCTCTTCTCTGAGCCTCCACCACCATCCTTGCTGGCCTCCGGTGCTGCACAGCGGGTTCCAGGAAGGCCCTTGTTAACGTCACGTGTGGAGATAATAACCTCGTGCTCAGTATTCCCCTGTCTATTCACCCAACGGTACAAACTTTTCTTTCCCACGACTACGTGGTGGGAACTTCTGTTCCATTAGTTAAAGGCAGTGATCCCTGAACTTCTTTGGAAGCCAAGGTTTTCTCAGAAGCTGGTTGCCTGTCCTGTCAGGAGCATTTGAATTAAATATTTCTACATGTATACCTTTGGATCTGCCTATATTAGAGTTTTTTCCCTCCTCAGATCACCTCACTTCTGTGGAGTCTGCAGCTCAGGAATCACAATAGACCTCTGGCGTCCTCTAGAAGTCAGAGGAGTTTCTTTTCCCAGGACCTTCCTCCTAAATGTCTGTCTTCTCCCCCAGCGAACTTCAAATAAGTTTAAGGTCACCTGGAGTAAATGGTACCAAGAAGTTACATTAAGTAATATACAAACTGCAAAGTGCCCATTAGAGTGAATTGCTTTTGTAACTGCTTTTGTTCAGCTGTGCCTCCAAGTGTTGGCGAGAGAAAAGAATTGCTTTCCTATCTTAAAGAGCTGTAAATACCACTGCTGGCTCTAATGTCTAGGCTGACATACATAGTGTCATTATTTTGCAAGTCTTTAACTTGAACATTGTGAGTTTAACTTGCTCTGAAGTGTGCTAAAGCCTGGACTTACAGCTCTCTAGAAAGCACAGCATCTGAGAGTATGGGCCAGAGAGGTTAGGTGGCTTTGACAGAATATTGTCAATTTTTCCAGCAGCATGTAGGTAGCATCTCGAATCTCAACAAAATGATGAGATTGAGTAGTCTGAAGGCACCTGCTGTGGGAGATGGTACAAAACAAAGTTCTTTGAAATTAACTTTTTTTTTTGGGGGGGGGGGGTTGAGGGTGCTTTTATTTTTTTGTTTGGGAGTTGTGTGTTTGACTTGCCCTGTCTATGAGCTTAATGTGCAGTGAGGGAGGGTGGTGTAAGAAGTCTGGAAATTAAAGGTCTTTACATGCAGACCATCCCATGGTGTAAGTGATATGATGATGCCTGTGAGTAAGGTTTGTTTGCAGGAATGATAGCAGGTTTCAGCCTTTAGAATGACCTAGTTGTTTTCAAAGTGTTAAAATTAAGAAAAGTACATTCTGATTGTGTAACAGCTTAAATGTCAGGACAAAGAGTGTTCTTGAAATTTCATGAAGATTTTTTTTTATTACAAGCCCCAGAAAATGTCTATTCATAAGATTTCATGAAGTATAGACAGTGATGCACTAAATATAAACAGACCTTAAAAGGTCTGAAAAATCATCACAGAACTCAGATACCACATCTGATTGAATAGAGCTCTGGAATTCTGCTGAATTTTCTACAGGCTGGTGTCAGCATCATAGGAAATGTTTCTCGAGTTTGTCCAATTTTATAGCCGCCCAAGACAAATTTCTGAAATGTTACTATCTTTCCCTCACCCATTCAAACTTGCCTTCTGTCCCCCAGATTGGGCTAATATCTCTGAGTTTTTCCAACATATGCTTTCTCTTCTCGTGGTTGCTTTTCTTCAGCTCCCTTTGCAATCAGAAGAATATGTGTGTGTTTACTTGGGGTAGCTGGTCCCAAAAATTAGACATTTATGACTTTTGAAGCCCATCCAGAGTCAGCCCAGCATTACGAATAGTGGCTGTTAATTAATTCTACAGGCTTTTAATTAGTTGTAAACAGACAGAAGATAGTATTTTTGAGTCTCAGACTTGCTGAAGACTGACCAGCGAGCACTAGGCTAGACAGATTTCACTAGCAAGATACTATGGCAGTGGTAAAATTTGTCAGATTTGGGTCCTGAAACTGACACCGTTACTTTTAAGAACATAAACTCCCTCTGTCAGACTCAACCAAAGCTAAGGGGAACAACATCCTGCCTCCAGTTTGTGAAAACCTCACTGCTGTAGGAGTACACGCAATCTGCTCGTAGTCTCACAGCTACAGTCAGAACAAAATTTCGTAACTGAGAATTATGCTCCTAGTAGCACATCACTTCTTAATTTAAAACTCCCACACTAAAAGCAGAGTTAGGATACAGGCTGAATCTGCTGCCTTTGTGGATTTAGGAGCAATCCTGGATTAAGACCTGATCTTACCCAATTTAGGTAAACATCACCTTCTTGAGATTAAGAACAAAAAAAAAAAAAAAAAGATGGATAATTTTACTAGGGGAAAACAAGTTCTGGACATATTCTAAATGAAATTAAGTTACTGTCCAATAGGAAAAGTTTTTAAAAGTATATGCAAACACAGTTTACTTTTGCAAATAGTAAAAATAGAAAAGGTCTATACATATCTTTTATTATATATATGGACTTTGAACTCAGTTCTGTAGAAACAAAGACTGATACCGATTAAAAATTTGATCACACATGATCAGTTACTTATTAACATTGAGTTATTTGTCTCTTGGGAGTCTGTGGCTAGGAGCCCACATTTATAAATTGGCAGCAGATCCTAGACGGTTGAGGTGTCAGCATGTGGCTAAATAAATAGGGAAGAAAATGCGGTGTCAACACCTGCAACTCCATGTAGGCTGTTAGGGAGAAAGGCAAAGAAAAAGGTGGGCATATGAGTAGGAATGACTGGGAACCAGCATAATAGCATTTTGCACCTATTTGTCCTCTGTCAGCAGTGGACAAGTGCACAAGCGGTGCACTTGATAAGAATAATTAAGTGGAGGGAAGAATGCCAACAGTGACAAATATTACCATGCATTGTGGGAAAAGAGTGCTATAGGTGTATTCACAGAGAACAGATTCAGTTCTTTCCCCTCATCTCCCCCATGCCTCTAAATCCGTGATCCTGTATAACAAAGCTTGGTGGCAGGCATGGAAGTTATTACCACAGCCAATATCAACCAGACATCCAGGAAGATACAGTATCTATTAAATTACCCAGGAAAAAGTGTCTGTATCTATTTTATCTCTGAGTGTAATTGTTAGCAACACGTGTTAGTTCTACTGATTGTTTTACTGTACTTATTATATATTAATAGAATGTGGTAGTAACAGTTGAGCTTACTTGTTTCCTCCCTCTGACAGTAGTTCTTTTAGAAGAACAAGGAGTAATCAAGGGGGACACAGAGGTTCCAGTGCTCTGTTAAACTGTTAGTATCTGTGCTATCAGCATGGCTACACACTGCTGGTGTCTGTGTCTAACCTAGTGGAGACCAGCTCTCAGCTGAGGCTGAAAGCTTGGCAAGTGGTAACAATTCATTTTCCAATCTAATTTATATCACTGTTGTCTAGCTTTGGAGAAGAAATATTATGCTGAGGGAGTGGAGGAGAAGTTTTTTAGAAGAGGATTATAAGAAGTATGTGTTCTGAGACATTTATCATCTCCCTCTCAGGCAACCCTCATAGTCAAATTCAACTATGATAAAACAGATATGAAGCACATTGCTACACAGGAATCTTCACTGTGATCTGGTGACCTCCTGATCCAGGAAGCAGCAGCGTTGCTAAGTTTAAAAGCATTCATATCATCTGTGGATTGATCGTGGTTATGTAGTAATAACACATCCCCTCCCATTGGTACATGTTCCTGTACATTAATGCACACAGAAGCTGGGGGAAGAGCAGTATTCCCTGAAGCATTGGTTGTCTGGATGATTCCTGAAAGAGTTATGTTAGTGCTTCAGTTAGCTACAGCTATGAACTGAAGCATAGGTCAGGACTGAAGTGACTACTGTAGGGAAGGTTGCCTAGACAGCCTGCAACCAGGAGTATTCTTATTTTCTGAATGTTCTGGTTTGAAAGCAAAACCAGTGAGAGACTCCAAGTCAGAAATACAATTTATTGGGAAAAGGGAAAACAAAAGACAAAAATACACACAATGATACAAAAGGAAGACCACTGGCAAAGTCAGAATACAACCTGACACCCGCTTTGGCCAGCGTGCTGGTAGCAGTCCAAATTGGAGTGGCTGCAGTCCTCTTGGAGTGGCAGATGTGGTTGCTGTGTCTTCTTAGAAACCTGTGGAAAGGCTGCCTTTCTGTCTAGAAATCCCTGGATTTATCCAGGTGGGAATGCCTAGCTTCTCCCCCTGGGCGGAGCATCTCACAATGGGCTGATGTTATTTTGAGTCACAAGGTGTGTTCTTAATCACCTGTTAAACAGAACTGGCTCTTGGAGAGTGTTATCTCTGAGTCATGAGGCGAGACATTGGTGGGCCTATTAACAGGAGATAAGGAAAACTGTCCAGATGCAACTGCTACTCGGATGGTAATAGGAAACATCTTAGTGCTCAGTCTTGGACACTGAAGAAAACGTATACCAAATGGGAGCAGAACATAGTGACCAAACATTCAGCTTTGGAAAGACAGATCAAACTTATTTTCCCTTTTTCTATTTTGTTTTTGGTTTGTTGTTTGGTGGGTTTTTTTTCCTGCTAAATGGATACGGTGTTTCTAAAAATATTGAGAAGTAATCAATGTTTGCTTGAATTCTCACAGTGACATCTCTATCCTGAGATTCTCCTGTAGTTCAGTGATGATAATTAATATTTTCAGCTCTTCAAAATCATCATGCAATTATCACCAGTTGGCATTTTTATCTGGATGAACAGGATGGCTTTCTATATGCACATGCGCCTTCCTACTTCTTTTGGAGAACATTGAACAAATATTGGCTACTGCAGTTGGAATCCCAGACTGCATTCTAATGGTGAAAATCTTTTTCCCAGTGATGCTAATGTGCAAAGTGCAGTTTTTAAAAGGGAAGTCAAACAAGAAAAAAGGCAAAATGAAACAAGATGTGCAATTATTTTTAATATTCTTCATGCAAAAACCCAACAGATTGAAACAGAGGGCATGAATACTATGCTACATTATGACTAATCTGAAAAGGATACTATAAAAAGCAATGGCTTATCTCAAATGATGACAGTGAAGTCAGTGAAAAATTAATTCAGAAATTTTCTGGTGACTCCAGGACCCCTCTTTACATGCATGAAATAATCAATAGAAAGCTGAGAAAATCAGTCAAGATGTTATCATGGAAACAGTAGGAATTTCCAACACAAGATAACAAAGGATCTGATGTTTACCTTAAATTTGCATAAACAGGAGTCAATTCATTAACATTTATGTGGGGAAAAAATTATGTAGTTAGGCATAATTTTCAGATGGATGGATTTTTCCTTTCCTGGGTGAAACAGAAAAGGAAAAGAACAGTAGACTGCTTACTAATCTGATTTTACATGATTTTGGGAAGAGATGAGTGTTCCTCTTGGTAGCAAGTAGAACTGGCACGTGGTTTCTCTGGTCAGGGAAATGTGGTGTTTGCCAGTTTTGGGGTGAGTAGAGTCCCTTAACCTAAAGCCAGCCTGACTGAAAGTTATTTTCTACTCGTGGGGCAGTCATTTTGTCTTAGTAAAGAAACTGTAAAATGTTTTGAAGTGCAAGAACAGGTGCTTTACCTTCAATGTATTGCCAGTGAGATCTTAATCCAGAAAGTAGCGTGTCTGCTGAGTGCTCAAAGAACAGTCCCTTCCATAGGCCCCAGGACTCTATGGAGTTTTGCCAAAAACAGGGTCAAATAACAGATTAAGTCTGTAAAGTTGGTATAACAAAGCAGGTAAGAAATTTTCTAGCAAAGAAGGTGATGTGGACAGGGCACTGTTGCATTTTAGCAAGTCCCTGTTTTCTTAGACTACTGGAGCTACAATTCAGAGCAGCTTCTAAGATGGCCTTTGGGTGCTGAGGAATGAGTCAGATATCACCAGGTCCCAACTTCAGAAAGTGCAGAGGTGTAAAAGTCACCTAACTCTTCCCAGCTCAGCTCTCCTAGAAGCAGTCTGGCTGTTGAGGACTTAGCCAGGTCTTTGGCTAGGAAATGCTGAAGGATAATCGCACTTCAGCATTTAATAAACTAAAGGGTCACTTTTATTACAGTCACTCTCCTTCCTCTGAAGTATCAGTTTCATGAAAACTTCACACAATTGAAAGATTAAGGTTGAGATGACTCATTAAGAAAATGATAGAATATAATAAGCATTCTGGGGAATGTAGTAAGGGGTAGAAGTAATAGTAATAAAATACTTGTCAGAAAGATGGTAGTCTTGAGAAGAACTGTATGGAAACAAGATGACAGAATTATTCCGTTCCAAAAGGTTGGCATTTCATAACTTTTTATAATACTGCTGCACACCACAGCCTCTCCATGTTAATTAAAAATTAAAATGTTAATCTTGCCCGTGAGGTTAATAGTTAGGGAGTATCTGTTAAATGCTGTTAAAGAGGCTATGCATGAGTTTGAGGACCCAGATTTCTGCTCAAGCTAATCAGTAGCCTTACAAGATCTGCTGTTTCAGTACTTCATGAAATACCATCAGTTTCCATCTGTCCACAGTGACAGATATCCCATCTACAGAGTCAGCTGTGGTAACATTTGACAATTCTTAGTTGCAGCACCAAAGACACTCTCACAGAAAGGGTAAGAGGTGTTTCAAAGAGTCACCTCAAGTGCATGGTATGGCAGAATAAAGTGACCAGGCTTTCAGGTCCCTGTCTGCTGCTCCATTCTTCTAATAAACCCGTTCATGCCATAACTGAGAGCATTAGTAACTGCAAATGTGTTTTCACCTACCTCAGCCAAGAGCTGCTTAGACTTGGAATTCATCACTGCATGTGATGGCTTCAGGTTGGGACTGTGCAGAATCTGTGCTGTTACCCCATGCCTGAGAACACAGGCTGAATTCAGCCCATAGTTTTGGTCATGTGCTAGTGGTGCTAAAAATGCATGAGGATACACTGCAGACTATGACTGAGGAATAAAAGTGGTTCATTCATTCCCTGAGAAGTCAAGCAAGCTGCATCAGGAGCTGCAGAGAAGGTTTAATAAATGGGTACTACAAAAGGATTAGCTTCATTAATTTAGCTGTGTGTGCTTTTGGCACTCAGGAATTAATCCAGCCTTTATTGATTGTTTTGAGTCTCAATTAGCTTGATGCCTAGGAAGGGGAAGGGACAAGCAGTTTCCTCCTGCAGACATAGCAGACATAGCAACTCAGAGATGGTCTTTTGTTTGGTGAGAAAAGAGGTTTTTACTTCCTCTCTGGGTTCAGGGTACACATCAACTTAAAATAAAAAACTCAAACCCCAAGTCATGGGGCCACAATGCAATAAAAGCAGATAATATCCTATCATAAACCCTGGGAGCTTTCCCTCAGAAATACTCTTCTATTAAATGGTTTATTTGAGAATTGCTTCCAGCTGGACCATGCTTGGCCATTATCACATAAGCATGTGAGTTGATATTGGGAAATAGAAGAACAGTATTTATCCAGTTCAAAAGATGCTCTTAATATGAAGGGCCTCAAGGGAATATTGCTTGGAAAACAAATTTTCATAATAAAATGACCTGTTTTAGAATTACAGTTTTCCATGCTGGAGGGGACACGAAGGTAGGAGGATGCTTGCCAAAGAGATGGACAATAAGCATACTCACACTTGCTCTCTAATGAGAAGATGAATGGTCTGAATGTGTTCATGAGATAGTACCCTGGGGTTTTGGGGTGGTTTTCTTTTGTTTGTTTGGGGTTGGGTTTTGGTTTGTTCTTAATTTTTTTTCTACTATATTCCTGCATGAAGACTATTTGTATGTGTTTGCTGTATCCAGATTGGCATGCCTGCAGGAATATGAGCAGACCTTCCTACCAGCAGCCAGCTCAAACATGTAGATGACGGGGAGAGAACCCATACAATGTCTAAGCCGTTCCTTAAAAAGCCTTAGGAGAGGAAAATTAAGAAAAAGGACAGCAAAGCTAATAATAGTTTCCTTAAGTGTGTACCAGGAAAGCAAGCTTCAATTACATTATGTCTCTAATATTTTGGTCCCAAGAACGTAGCTCTGTAAGAAGTGTTATTTGCTGTTACTCATCAGTTCTGTCTGTGTGGATGCTCCAGGACAATTCATGTGGTGGTGGTTCCTCCAGGAGCAGAGCCTGCCTTCTAGTGACTAATGAATGCCACCTACTCCGCCTCAGTTTATCTCATTTTGTCTCACTTGTCTGTTGAAACCCTTTTTCTTTTTCAATATGATCTATAATCTTGACTTCAGCAGTCAAAATTATGACCACATGAGTTCAACTAGTTGGCAGAGACACATCTGTTACTGTAAAAATCACATCAAAGTCAGTAGCTAACATGCTGCTCAAAGCAGGAAACTTAATTAGATGGGTGAAATTTGACCTTGCAGTTAAAGGTTGTAATTCCTTTGTAGTTTACAGGAGGTAAATCTGCCCTTTTACCAGAGGTATCTACCAGAGATACTAAACTAATATGAAATTGTTCCAAATACCATAGTTGCCATTCTGACAGGAAGCCAAACCACATCATCCTTTCAGTCATCCTATCTTAGATGGCTGATTCATAATGAATGTAGGGCAGATGAGGTAGAGATGAATGAAAAGTGTCTGTTTTCTAATAGACCATATGGTGACTCTTTTGCACTGTGGACTTAAAGACAAAATTAAATGTGTTTTGCGATGAACCTGTTAGCTTACATTTGGAGAACATTTTGAAGAAGAAATGAAAGTATACACTGCCCTTTGAATTAATGTAGGATCAACATTTGTGTGTTGCATGGGGAATTTAATTGATGGGCTTCTGAGCTGGCTGCCAGGACCAGAATTTAGCTGCCATAAATATCTTGAGGTCACCTAGTCTTCATCTTAAATTCTTCCCTGTCAAAACTTTTAAGTGTTAATTGGTTATATATGCTTAATGACTAATTCTGTTTTGAGAGAGGACTTTCTGTTTGTGACTGAAAAGAGGGCAGTCTTTGGGAAAATGGGCTTTCCCCCGTTATGCATATACACAATTTTTTTAGTTAAGTCTATTTGGGTTTTTTGTTTGTCTGAATGTTTTTGGTGTGGATTTTTTGGTTTTGTTTTTTTTTCTTCTATGTCCATATACACAGAAAAATACTTTCTGTATGATCAGAGAGCAGCCTTTTGAATTGTGTTTGACATTGGTCAACCATTAAAAGAGAGACCTAATACTTTACCAAGAAAACCCCAGAAAATGGGAAAAAGTACTCATCAGGGGCTTAGAAAGACAAAGCAATGTTTACACTATTCAACTTGAACATGCAACATGAGGCAGCAAGAGATAGCAACATGGTCAGCATCACGAGTACTTAAAACTGTCTTTCAAAAGTGATTCCATACCATGGTGCAAAAGACAATTTTAAAATAACCATTTATGAACAGTTTCCTGGCCTTGAGCGATATGAAGCTGTGAAATGGTCTGGCAAGGAGTACACAGTAAGAGACAGATGGGGAATCAGTGCTGGAAGAGCATTCAAGCCTAGGTCCAGGAGGCAGAGGGCCAAAGAATTTTTCTTATCACAGGGACCAACCAACTTACTTTCCTTTGCACATCCTCATTTTTTCTCTGAAAGAGCAGGTCTCCCCTTCACCCCTTTTTTCGTCTTGCCTTCTTACATAGGGAGAACTCACTCAGCAGTTGTAGAGGTATGTCAGCCTCATAAATGGAATGAAGTCACTGAATTCATATGGGAGAAGGCTGGTCTTCCCCAAAGGTCAGCATTAACACTCTAGTTTTCTAGGAGAAACTTGGGACTGAGGCATGTTAACCTTGACATTCAATAGCCTAGCCATTTCATCTAGTTGCTTCCCAGGAGAGAAGGCTAGGGGCTTAATGAATTTCTAGGTGTTGCACTTCCTCCCTTAAAATAAAGGCAAAGCTCCCACACAAGGGGAAAAGAACACATTTTCGGTCCTTCTGGAAAAGGAAAAGGGTGAGAGTTTTGAAGTGGTGATGGGGGATTTTTCAGCCCATCTGCAGTGCTAATCAGACATCTGTCTCTCTCAAACCACCTCACATGGCATTCTGCATTTGCAAAAATATTTTTCTCCTCTTGACTTGGAGTAAAACAAACCTAACAGTTTTCCTGTGGCTGCCCACACCTGTGGCTCAGGATTGTTAATACATAGATGAGGGACCAGAGTGAAGAGAGCTGAGATAATGAAAATGAAGCTACAGTAATTACCTGGACTGTGCTGACCAGCTGAGCAGGGATGGAGGACAAGGCTTACCACCTTAGTGACAGCCAAGTTTCTTGGGGTGTGGCCTGGGTGTTTGATAATATGGTGTACACCAGATAAATTGCTCTTAGTTTCGCAGCTCTGGCATTATTTGATCCTCTGACACAATCTGCCTCTGTCCACATACTACTTCCATTTGTTCTTCGTCTGCTCTGAGTTCGCTTGCTCTGGCACACAGGCTGCAGATTTATAGGAGAGGTGTTTCAGAACAAATTGCCAGCCTTGCTCTCTGCAAGAGAAGCAGCTCATCTGTAAGAAGATGAGAAGATTATTGAGTTGCTGGCTCAGTATCTCATAGGCTGCTTCCCTGTTTGCACTGGATGTCCTATTCTCTCTTGTCATATGTTCATACCCCATCTGATCCCATGCCATGTCTGAGCTTTCTGAAGAGCAACAGCCCTTTCCAGAAGTGCTTACCTCCTTGTATGAACACTTACGAATCTGCAGCGGTTGCAGTGGTTGCAAGTATTTTTCTTGGATGGAATGTGTGCAAATACTTTTCCTGGGTCTGTAACATCCTTTGCTTATTCAGCTTTAAAGTGGCGGTTTTCTGGGGTTTGGTTTTTTAATTTGCAAATGCTAGCAGCAGCATATTCTATACACTTGATTTGTTTTCTGCCTTTCATTTAGCAGAGGTCTCTTTCCCTCTTTGTAGATTCAGGACTTGAATCTAGGAAGGGAAGGAACTCATTTGAATATTTTTTTGCTAATGTTGCAGAGGTGGATCACTGAAGCCTGAATTGCTGGGTTCATGATTGCACAGCTTTTAGTAGTAGATGATGAGATGTAGAAGAAAGGTGTTCTGTACTTAAATCACTGGCATTAGACACTGGCTGTTGCATAGCTTTCTCTGTGATCTTCATCTGTATTAGATTGCATTGAAGAGGCAGAAAAAGTAGAGGTTCCTACCTTTGCTCTGTATCTTTTCTGCTTAAGTGGTGAATGCTTAGTATCTCTATGCTCACATGTAGCATCCAGCAAAATGGCAGAGTATGTTAGAACCTTCTCGCCTTTCTCAAATAAGAACAGGAATAAAAAATTTGTATTTTCAAAAATATTGAGCAACTTTTGAATCCTAGTGGCTTTACTGGTGTTTCTGATTATTCAGCACTTTTGAACATCAGACTTCTTTGATTTCAATGCCCAGCTTTAATCACCGAGATTAGGCTAGATGACTATCTTTGTTAGCATATATCAGATTTTATGTGTATGTCTGTCTTTAATCATGTAAGTATGCATAGTTTGTGGTAATTTAAATTATATCCATAAACAGGATGTCAATAAAAATAAATTCTGGTCAGAAGGCTGCTGTGCATTCACAGCTGGTTGAAGTATCTAGTACTTATCTTCAAGGTCCTGTGTGGAAATAAACCATCTTGTCTGGATTTTCATACTGGCTCTAAGGTTGCCATGTGTTTTCTCACTCTTTCAAGCATGCCTCTGTGCATGGGGCATTGATGTTCAATGTGAGTCCAGTAATTAAACCCTAAGCCGTGAATGATCCTTTTTCACACCCTGCCAGCTTCCACTCCAGCTGACTTAGAAACAAGGACAAAGCTATCCCACAGCCCTGCTCATTCACAGCTGTGCTCTAGCAAGGTACAGCTTGACCTTAGATCACTTCTAAGATCTGCAGGTTAAATATGCTGGCAGCTTGAGCAAGGGCAGCTAAAACTGCTCCTAAGAGGAGTAAAAAGCAGTGCAGCCTGATGGGAGGTGCTGGGCATTAGGTGATAAACTCAGTAATTGCTTGGGGGTACCACATCATTTTTTCTCTCTTTTCTTTTTTTTTTTTTTTTTTTTTTTTTTTTTTTTTTTTTTTTTGAATGCTTGGGGCATGATTTGCTTGCAGTGTGTAGTGTGAGAAGCTGGAAGGTGAGCTGGAGTGATAGCTGCCAGGTGAGTGCCAGTCATGCTGCCCATGGGGATGTCTGCTTTGGGCTTGGCCAGTGGTTGAGGCAGCCAGCTCCAGTAAACCTGAGACTCAGTTGAGCTCAGATGTGATATAACTCCTTTGAGCTGTCATTTTAATTAATGCTAATTATTCTCATTAACCAATTTGGCCATCATCCTGAGGGACAGTGATTCAAGTCAAAGTCAATGTTTTTTACCAGGGCCCTCATCACTGCATGCATTACTTCAGTCACCTGATAAATGTAAATTAATCCCCCTGTCCCAAATGCAAAAGAAACAAGGAGAAGATGTGTGCCAGTAATAGGCTCAGTGTAAATCTTGAGTTCTAACTTGGAAGATGTCAGCCTTTGGCAGGAGTAGGGAAGTCACTTTAGTCTGGTGTAAGCTTTGCAGAGTTCCGGGTGTGGACTGGACCACAAGCATGGTATGAATAAGGCAGGGGTCTAGGGTATGGATATGGCTGTGCCATACTGCAGTGGGCAAAGCTTTGGCTTACAACACCTTCTGTGCCTCTGTTTCTAGCCTGTTTTATTGAACTGATCTCCAGATTTTGCACTGCTACCTCTTAAATATTGTCTGTCTTGAGGAAGTGGTCCTGGGCTTAGTTTGGTTCCAACACAGATGGGACTGCCCAGGTCAGACACTAAATAAGGATTTGTTATAAGAGCACTGAGATTTTTAAGAATTCAGAAGCAGAGAATGTAATTATTCTTAAGCCCGTGAAAATCCTATTTAAATCACAGTATAAAATGTGGCAGACTGTTGGATACCTTAGCCCCCCCTCTTCTTGGGGCTGGAAGGATAAAAGCACATTGAATGTAGGGATAAAAATACATGTTTTGTATATGCCATTGTTAGGAAACAATTCTAACAGAAGTGAGGATGGTTCCTGCAATTGTTAGCACAAGAGAGTTTTACACCCCTGGGTTCCCTGCAAGGGCAACTTTAGAAAGTTATTGCCATCAAACACCTGTGGGATAGACTGCAAATAATGAGTTGTTCCTAAAATAAGCCATCATACAGCACAGCTGTCGGTGTTTTTCTTTGCTGTAGGAAGATGGAAGTGTTGAGAGAATGGCGTGGTGACTGAGTTGGCTGCTTCACCTGGAGGAAGCATTGCAGTCTGTTTGTTCAAGCACATCTAAGTGCAGGATGGAGAAGACTTAAGAGCCTCTCTTCGTCCCAAAGAACTCTCTGGCTACGTAGTGAATTTCAAAGTTAGTGATGCAAGGTTTGGGAGTTAATTTTCAGCAATGCTGAGTTGGTATCAGTGCCAGAACTGCCTTTTGCTCAAGCCAAGAGCCAGAGCAGTCAGTTTCTCTTAAGTTTACCCGATCACTCTGCCATAGTGTCAGTTGCTGTCATCTGGGAGGTTACTCAGATGCATCTTTCAACACCTTCTGTCAGCTCTGGATGGAGACCACAGAAAACCTGGAGTGGTTTATGGTTGTCATATTTTACCACCATTTTCCCATCTGGCATTGACCTTCATTAGAGTCAGGTGACTGGAAGCTGTCACCCATCTACCGTGCCTTTTACACCGTTAGGCTGGTCCATCATTTCTGGATACAAAGAACAGCGGTTTCACAGATTATCTACAGTAAATGACAAGTGTTGGTTCCCCCACATCCCACATGCAAATAATCAATGAGGCGCTGGTGTGTTCCAGTTCCACTAGGGTCAGCGTTCAACACAATAAAGTGTATAGCCTCAAGTAAGGAAAAAGAAGAGGCTGAGGCTGAAATGGCAGCTTTTCATGTAATGGTCTCAGTAAAGTCACATCATAAGCTTGAGTGACTGAGGTGAGCAGCTTAGAGTCCTTAGCTGGACACACAGGTTTGAGTCACTGCCCTCAAAAGAGCATTTACCAGCGTTAGAAAGACACCGCAGAATTACTCAGATTTTATCCCTGAACACTGAAGGCCTCCAACCTGCAGCCATTTAGTTTCCTGCAGAGCCTCAGTACATCAGACAAAAAGTGGCCCAGCACATGGCACTTCCTCTTGTGGGTTTCTTGAGAAGGTGTTTAGCAGGAGGCAGTTTGCTAAGGAGATTATTTTGTTCTTTTCGCTGCTCTTACTGTCAATGACAGCCAGCAGCAGAGCAAAGTGACAATGTGAAAAAACAGGAAGCAACTGCTGAGGTGGCAGCAGGAAGAAGGCAAGATATTTTTAACTGCTGGTTTAAAAAAAAAAAAAAAAACAAAAAAACAAACAAACAAACAAACAAAAAAAAAAACACAAAAAAACCCCCCAAGTTGATAGCTGTTTCAGCTGCCAGCCTCTCTAGTCACATGAGTTGTGTTTTGTGATAGCCAGGAGGTAAAAGCAGACGTGGTGAGATCATCATCATGCCTTTCTTAGGTTAATCACACAGTACAGCACATTTCTGTTACAGTAATGACTGGGTAGGGACTGCATCCTTCTACTCTAATTACATGCCATTTGGAGTAGTTCTTTTCCGTTAGGATAACACCTGTAAATGACAATGGATACTTCCCTTGCCAGGTGCCTGTTATGTAAAGATCTATTCCCCTCTCTAATACTGAGCCCAGCATCCTCATTAAAATAATATGATATATGAGGAGAACTTATTTTTTTCAGACTCTGCATGAGAGTTAAATATTATCATTTTTGGGTTTTACCTTATGCAAAAGACATTGATCCTGCTGTCAGCTCTTCCAAGGCAGAATTTCCTTGCAAAGTTGGTTTTAAAATAAGAAGTGCTGCTACAATACGTTTCTCTGGGCTCCAATAATATAGTTATTCAGCAGCAAATCAGGCCTGATTGTCTAGGGTGGTAACTCTGCTCCTGTGGATGCTTCAGCCACAAGATGAATGTTTGTATTCAGTGCCCTGGGGGGAATGCTCTTAAGGAAGTCATAATGAAATTCAGGAAACTTCCTTTTGAGGACCTGAAAGCATGCTAGAAGTACATAACAGCCTTTGTCCCTAGAAGCCACCCTTTCCAAGACACACCTACTCAGCAGTGGTTATGTTTTCCTGACCACAGAAATGTGATTTTTATTTTAGTCTCACTTCCAGTGGAGGGATGTCCATGTAAACCGCATCATCCTGGTTGTTGCAAGTTGTCTGGGCAACAAAGAAGAATTGCAAGAATTGCATGGGCAACAAGCCAGCATTATGCTTTCATCCCTAAAGATGATCACTTTGCTTTATGAGGTCATGTTGGCATTGCTGTGTAGGAAAAATATATTTGTTGTTGGTCACTGCTAAACTACTCTCACAAAAAGCTCATGAAGGGCTTTTGTTTGTCAGCTGTCAACATTCAAATGCAGTCAGCTGCATAATATGCATTAATGAGGGTTTAGATTTCACCATGCTTTTATCAGAAAGATAGCAGGATAGGTAAGGAGTGAAATTCCAATTGGTTGTTAGAAATTCTATTGCTTTCGACACCAGATACAAAAGTGGTGTTTGAGGGGTCCACATGACCCTCCTGTTCACATTCCTCAGAAACCACGCCTTGTTTTTACACAATAGTAAGTTGAAGAAAAATAAGCAGTGGCAGTGAGCTATGTGGAGTCACCTGCTTGATGTGGACATCAGGTTGCTGGTTTCCTCTCATGTGCATTTGTCAGGAGTGTGCACGGAGACTTCCTCCTGAAACATGGCTTACCCTTCAAGTCAGACTGCATTTCCTTGAAAATTACTTCCAGGGTCAGCTGCTGGAATAAGAAAAAACTGCTGATAAATAATGATAAATTGCATGATAAATAAATAATAACATGCAATTAAAACAAAAAAAGTATATCCTTGTGGGTTTTTCCCACATGTTGCTTCCCCTCCAGGGCGGCCCAGGAATATTGCTGTAGCTTATGCAGCTGTTACAGCTGGCTGCCAGTCGGTGTAGTTGTTTGATTTAGCTGTTTTCATAAAGCCATTTATCCTTCCCTTTCACCTTGGAAGAGAAAGACTGATGGCCTCTTTGCAGTGCTCTGCAGCAAGCCCAGTGTTCAGCAGGGGCTTTTGCGTGCTTACATGCCTCGCCAAAGAAAACCTTTTTATTGGGTGCTGTAGCCCTGGGAGGAGGTGTACAGGGAGAGAGCCTGTCTTTGCAGCCTCTGCTGCTGCCCAAGGGCCCTGTCTGCAGCAGAGAGCAGGCTTGGGAGGGTGACCTGAGTGGGGAAGTAGAGGGGCAGGATGATATGGGAGAAGAGTGTGGAGGGATGGACATTCAGGCTCTCATCCAGCCCTCCTGTGGTTCATTCCCATGCCACCCTCCTCTGATGATATGTGAGGCTCTCTGGAGAGATTCTAGAGGCTGCATTTACATGAGGATCTGAGCTTCTCCTGGAAAAGGCTTTTAATCTGTGCGAAAGGAGTGAGCTTTGAAGGCTCAAAAGTTCAATGGCAGCAGATGATACCACAGTTCCTAATTTAAACCAGGATTTTCAATCTGCTTGCCAAATGTTGTCTTCTAGCAATCTTCTCGATAGTGTATTTCCTGTCACTTCTAAATACTGTTTTTTCTTGCTTTAAAGTGTTGGAGTGCAAGGCAAACGCATTTTCTTTCTGGAAATGTGGAAGAATTTCACTAAACCATGTTGCACCTGTAAATCCATAACCACTTGATTCTTACTCCCACACAAACAAGATGCTCTTGCAGCACATCCACAGCACATAGCAGCCTGTTGCCTTTGGCCATGGCCAGAGGACAATGACATTTTCAGCAGGGGCAGCCCAGCTTTTGGGGTTGAGTTGCACTGGAGCACTGCTAAGACTGAAGTAGTGCAGGGGCTCTCGCCAGGGCCTCATCAGCAGGTGCCAGAGCTGGTGGGGGTTGCTGCTTGTCTCCTGGCCAGGGCAAGATGGGTGCTGTCCACAAGGAACAGATGGGACACAGGCTGGAACATCCTGTCTCAGAGCAGAGCTGTATTTCCTTTTAGATGGACATCATTCTAATTGTAGGGTAACTACCAGCAGAACGGTAGAGCTGAATCATGGTTGATCACCACAAAGTTTTTATTCTCTGTGCCTGCCTATTAAAAGCTGATTGCAGATATTCTCACACATCTGTCCCTGAGCGACTGCTGAGGTACCCATGTGTCCCTGGACTGCTTTGAAATGTTGGGGCAAGGTCCTGCTTAGGGCTCTTGGCAGGATGTTTAAGGTTTGCCAGAAGCTGAGAGACATGAAGGAAGGTGCAAAGCAATTTGCTTTGCTTTGTATTAGTTCCAGAGGCCACTGTACCATTTGTAGGACTGGCTTAACACATTTTCTCATATGTAGGCTGTGGGCAGCAGGTTAAGCTGAGCTTTGTCCTTCCAAAGTGGAGTTCCCATGCTTTGCACTCTGCAGAGTTAACCTCTATACCTGGCAGAGAGTCAAGATGGGAGGAGTCAACAACCAGAAAAATATGTTTCTTCAGTATGTACAAATATTGCTAGATAAATCTCCTGTAGGTGTCAGGCTGATTGGGAGACATCTCTTTTTGGCTAAAACTAGTACTGCATCTTGTCCTTGATTTTCTTTAGTTTACTACAATTACAAAGCAAGGACAAGCACTGTGACATTCACATTTCTGGACAGAGAGACATAATTCTGTCTCTCAGGATTTCTTAGAGAAGCACAGAGAGAAGAAGAGAAAACAATCTTTATCTCTGCTCCTTTGTTTTCCCCATGTGGAATGTGGTATGGAGATTGTTTACCTGAAGTGATTGCTTGATTGAATTCTGGTGAAGGTTGTTTGGGTTCAATGACCAATGGGATCCAGCTGTTCTCGGACTCTCAGCAGAGAGTCATGAGTTTGAGTTAGTTAGATAGGTACGTAAGAAGTATTTAGAATAGATTAGTATCTCTTTAAATAGTATATTAATGTAATATAGTATAGTTTTAATAAAGTTATCCTTCAGCCTTCTGATCTGGAGCCAGACATTGTCATTTCTTCCCTGGATCCAGGGTTCACGGCATTTTTACTATAAAGCACTTAGCCTCTGTTTTTGTGTTTGGACTTATTTCCCATTTTTGCCTCTTCTGTTTCCATTTTTCATTGTGTCATGACACCTTTTTGAGCAAACCTGATAGACATTGCTGGTTGTGTGTCAGCATCCAGGAGGAAGAGCTCTGAGGTCTGGTAAGGAGTCCTGGCTGGATCTGGTTTCTCCTCGGGGCTATTCATGTGGCTCAGTTGGTAGTTCCAGCTGATTTGGTGTTGTGGTGTGCACACAATCACCCACTTGGCTTAATGTCTGCACAGAGGGTGCTGCAGCCCTGTGGTGCTGAACGTGTTGCTTCTGCTGCCCAGCTCTCTGCCTGTCTCTGGCACAGGTTCCTGCTTTGTCTGCAGGTCTGTCCTGCAATAACATGTGCATTCCTAAGGTGTAGAAGGGGAACTGGGACTTGGAGCACCCTCTGCTTGAAATGCCAGCCCTGTCTCTGGTGGGAATCACAGGTGTGCAAGGTATCTGTGGACATCCCCACCACCTCTTCCCTCCCTGTCATCACAGTGAATAATTTGTCTCCCATCAGCATCCCAAAACACTCTGAAAGATGGAAGCTCTGCATCTTGTATCTTACCTCTTCAGGCAATCTCTTATGTATTTTAATGAATGTGTCCTTGTTTTGTGCTGTCTTTCATCTGTAGTGCCAGTCTTTTTGATCCCACAGATAATTAGGAGAAAATGGCCCATAAAGCAAATTTTTCACAAAACCCAGGATAACAAACACCCTTTGACATTGAAAAGAGTATAAAAAACCCACTGGCTGCAGAATTAGAAGGATGTTTGTATATTTAAAATTTAAAGAAATATATTTTATTTTCTTTGTATTAAGTGGTCTGATATGAGTTCAAGTGAGCCATTGTCTTTTTCCCCAGATCAAAAAATGAGAACAGAGCCTGAATTCCCACTTCAGCAGATGTTTATCTTTGTTCTTAACCAATGTGGCTGTATAATGATTTTTTGTAATGATCTGAGAGATCTTGTAAGATGAGAACTATTAAGAGCAAGTGTTCAGCTCCTCCATTTGCAGAGACAAGGTTGAAGAGAGGGCTCAAAGAGTACAGGACTCAAGGAATGGAGAGGTGATGAGAATCAGGAATTGGGAAAGGGGTGCTTGATTCATTTGGGAGCTGCTTTTTAGTTGTTTTTATGGTTGAGGGTAGGTGGAGATGCTGGAAGTCTTATTTGTGCTTTTGCAGATTTTCAGATTTCTTCCAGAGGGAATGGAAGGCAGAATCTTACGTAGGAATTTCCTGAAAATTTACTGGTTTGTATTAGCAAACATGCAGACATTCTGGTTTTGTTGAGTTTCTCATAAGACACAAGAGTAAAAATTGCAGTGTTGTTTTATTGGGAGTTGGTTATTACTGAAATAAATAGGAGATTCTTTACATTGTCAGCATTGAGTTGCCTTGAGACTTCTTGGGATTTGAGGGTTTTTGGGCTTTTTGACAGCACATGAAAAAGACTGACTTAGTTACAAGGGTCTGCAAAGGTCTGCTGGCCACACAGGGACCCTCCCAGACCATTAGAGCCGAACATAGACTTCACCAAAGTTAGAAACCCCTTGCTGCTAAAGGTGCAGAACAATTTGTTGAAATAAGAATGACACAGTGAGGCAGGCTAATTTGATCTGCAAGAATAAGGATAAGAACTCTGTTGGTGTAGCAAATCTGTTCTTATTACTAAAAATTGATTTTGACCTTTGTAGAGATACTAATTTCACCTCTTGTTAAAAGAAAATTTTGGATGATCACTCCATGTCTGGCATACAAGACTTGAAAAATTCATCAGCGATCTTGATTTGTTTTGACGTGTTTTTTGGCCTTCTACTGAGTTTTGTATTTCTATTTTTTCTAAGTATTTGCTTGCAGGCAATGTTGTTTGTTTGTTTGAGTCCTCACTGTCTTGGCAGTTGAGTAGTGTTGCCCACAGGTCCCAGCGTTGTTCTTCATTCCTATATAACAGGACTCAAGTAATAAAAATGAGACAATAATCATAAATGAGATTCCAATAACACAAATGCCTTTCTAATTCTGTAATCTGTACGGCTTCCTTGCTGCTCTCTTTCATAAGACTTTGCTTTTTATTCTGATTTTTACTAATTCTTAAATTCCAATATTTTCTTAAGTTACCATGCTTATTTAGCCTACTTCGGTGCCTTTGGCTCCTGTCATTAGGATGGTTTAGTGACAGTCTAGAAAATAATTCCCATGACTTTGACAAAAAAAGTCTTAATAGAAACCTTATGCTCATAAACTAACTTATATGCAGAGTCATTCCAGGCAGAAGAATAATCCACGGTCCAACCAATATGCAAGGGTCAGGCAAAATGTCTGGACTATGCTCAGTTGTCCCACATCAGAGAATAGGTTCAGGTAGGTTTTCTGGGGGAATTTCTTCTGTTGATGTTGTATAACAAGGACTGGTAGCAAAATCTCTTTTAATTACCATATGAGGCAGACATTCAACTGTGTATTTCAGGTGATTCTAGTAAAGAGCCACTAAACAGATGGGGAGAATTCATGCAGAATTCAGACCAGAACTAATTAATTTAATTGAAAAATTAGGAATTACTGCCCTGTTCAGTGGGTATGAGTTAAAAGATAATGCTCCAGTATGCTGATTGCCTTGCCCAGGTTTTGTACAGTGAAGAACCAAACACATTTCTCTGAAATCTTTATTTCTTATGTGTTTGCTGAGTAGTACATCTCATCCTAAAAATGGGGATTAATTTTGTTCCATTATTTGCTTAATTTTTCTTAAATAAACTCTGGATCTAAAAAATAAGGAAAAAAGATATCTGACCTGCCCAGTTGCATGAACTGGTTTGGTTTGCATAGATATTTGGAAAAGGAAAGAAGAGAGTAACAGAATTTAGTCCAATGGATGCCCAAAGCCATCTGTTCCTCTCCTCACAGCCCTTAGATCTTTATAGCACAACAGGGTGAACATGGAATGTCTGTCCTTCCTTCAGGATTATATTTTCTATCCTTAAAGTGAGAACAAAATGAAGGCGAGACATGTGGGCAGCCACAAACTTCCATTGATTTGCAGCCTGGTTTACATACTCAGTACTTCCTAAAAAGCTTGGCAATCCTTAGCCCTCCTGGAAAGCCATCGTGGGCTTATGCTGGGCTGCTGTCACAGACTGCAGCTAAGGAACTTGGGATCCTTCAGAGGCAGGATTACAGTTTCTCAGGGCTGGCTTAACCTAGGAGCCTATATCTCTGTGGTTGGACAAAGACCAAAGAGGGAGTATAAAAGTAATAAAATTTTAATACCTGGAAGACAGAAAGCTTAATGAATAAGTAATAAGTTGCAGCACTTTCTTTTTCTCAGAAAAAATTGACTGGCTGTATTTTCTAAAATTTTCCTTCATTGAGCATTTCTTTCCTGTTGCTCTTTTAAAGTATCCTAAGGTGCTGAAATTTGGGACTGATTTTACAGAAACTAAGGAAGTTGCACCACTGCCATTCAGGCTGAGAAAAGGAGAGTAGAGGTTTTTCTGGAGAAAGCTTTTGTTGATTTTGCTAGTAGGTGGGGAGGGTCTGGAACAGCTGAGTGACTGCTCCACTGCTTCCAGCAGCATCTCCCTAGTAATGTAGCAAGGGAGATCCTGCTATGTGCCTGCAGAGACAGGGGCACACAAACAGGTACAGCAGTGTTCTTGTCATCAGGTTAACAAAACTTGAGTGTCTCCCAGGTCTCATACCTGTGTTTTGCTGGCAGCATAAGCAAGTGAAAACTTTTTAAACAAGCACAGATAGCCTGCAGTTTAAAAGAAGAGTACTGTGGGATTTTATCACTGGCCACCACCACTCTGCTGACATGGATCCTGTCCTTGATCTCTAGCAGCGTCCAGGCTGGGAAGTGCTAAGCCCTTTGGAAAGCCAGCAAGCACATTTGGAGATCACCTCCTGTTTGAAGAGATGGTTTCTCTGCAGTCCTGGCATGATTCCATCCTGGATTACTCTGTTCTACCTGCTTAAAATCCCTCCCCCACATTTCCCTGGGTATGGCATGAACCCCTCCTGTTCTGCAGTGCTGCAATGTTCCCCTTTCAATTTCATACCACCTACTTGTAAGTTGATTTCTAGGTCATCCGTACCCCCATTTATTAATCAAGCTGGCTTCTTTGTAATTATTTCAAAGGATCTCAATGTGGCAGCAGTGAGTATGTGCACAGACCTGGTGTGCAGTACCTCCTCTTGGTTTCTATCTGCATCACCCAGCAGGTTGTGGTCCCTCCATATTCCTTTTACCAGTGAGGCTTCGGTTCATCCACATCAGTCTGAATTGACCTGTTGCCCGCTGTGACCATGTCCTTGTTGGCAGTAAAGCTAGAAAGGCTACCCTTGAGAAGAAGAGGGAACTGGTGCTCACTGAAGATGTGGAATCCACTCAAACTTAGGGATCTGTTTGGAAGGAACATAGGCATTTCCTTCCACAGATGGCTTGCTAGAGAATATTATCACAGGGATTTTATTTTGTGACTCAAACTTCCATGCAAAGTCTGTATCTCTTCTTTAATTCCATATTTCTTCTTTTTCTTCCTCTTGGCATGTCAATGTTTTCATTAATATATCAACAGCACAGAAGTTGTTGTTGCTTTGTTCCTAGTATTGTTTTCTCCATCCCAACCTGAGAATTGGGAAATGCTTGAAATCTGTGTCTTTTTTTGTGACTTTCAGGCAGAATTGGGTGCTTCACTTCCCCCCCTGCCTGCAAGTACTTCTCTTCACACTGTCAAATCAATTAGTTTTGGGTACTTTTTCTTAAATCTGACTGCTGCTAACACTGTGTTTGTTTCATTAACAGATTAGCTTCACAGGAAACCTGTCATCGACAGCCTGCCCAACGAGAAAATCCCAAGGAGAAGCTGAGGACAAGCAACATCTTGAAGACAGTCCATGGGGACTGTACCAGATCCTCTGAGATCTGCCAAGCTTTCCCTGGTCTCAACTTCTGCAGAGGAGGAGCACCTGGGAGACCTGCAGCCTGCTAAGCACCAGCCCCAAGTCCCCAGTGGAGAGAGGGCCAACAATGGCTTCCTGTGCGCACCGTCCAGCTCAGCTGAGGTTTGCTTGTTCCACCTGACCTGCACAGGTGCTGCCAGCACACAGAGGTGCGAGCAGTGCCACACAGATGATGACAGCCAGCAGGAAACCTTTTCTCCCAGGCTGGCCAGCATAACTACAGAGGGGCATCCTGCAGATGTAAAACCTGATGGTTGTTCCCAGCCAGTGGGCATCCCAGCACCAGCAGTGCCAGTCCTTGCTGCCACAGGAGCCCTCTCAGTGGGGCAAGGGCCAGAGATGATGCCAGCCCCTCAGAGCTCCCGGCAGTTTGTGCAAGGCAGCCAGACCAAAATGAGCTCCCTGACACAAATAGATGACTCTGCCTTGAAACCTCAGGGAACTGATGATCAGCCAGCGCTTGAAGTGTTAAATTATTCTTCTCCAGGTGATCCTGTCGGGGTTAATCAATTCTGTCATACTTCTCAGGCAAACATTCTGCAAAGAGGGGAAAAAGACAGGGAGGTAGACAAAAATGGTTCTGCTGTGTGTCAGTCAGCCTTGGCAGCAGGTCAAATCGAAGCTGACCTGGGGAGAGACTTGCAGACCAATCTGGAGGGGAAAAGTGGGACTGCAGACATGCCGCAGTTGCATCCCCCAGATAAAACTGAAGTAGTGCAGACCAGCAAGGCACCAGGACAGTCCAGCCACGGGAGTCCACATTCTGTACACAGCCTGGACCCCATGCCTGGGAGTCCAAACCACACCCAGCTCTCCAAATTCAGAGAAACAGGTACAATGACAGCTCAGCCAGAGAGCAGCCCTTTTACTCAGGAAGCTGTAAGCAGAACATGGCGGGATGCTGAGGTTCAGGCTGTGGCTACGGTGGAGAGCAAATCAGCTTCTACCAGTCCCAGCATCTTTGCTACCTTCTTAAAAGGGAATTCTCCTCCAGAGGAGAAGGAAGAACTGCACATAATTTACCAAGGAGGTATGGGGCTGAGCCAGGCTGCACTTACTGACAGTTTATCCTCACAACAAGAGTCTCCATGTTCTCCTGGTATCACATCAAAGTCGGCTGTTGTGGCTGTGACTGCTTCAGCCCAAACCCAGCTTGTCAAACTTCCAGGGTTCCCACCTGATGTGGCATCTCCAGTATCATCAGATAATGTGAAACGTGTTCTCCCCTGCTCCCCTGCAGCTGTTACCTCTCAAGGAACATCTGTGGGTAATGCTGAAATGACCAGTACAGCCTGTGATGTCAAGGATGCTGCTCAGCTGCCAAAGGATGCTCCAGTCCCACCAAAGCCCATCCCAGCTGAGCAGCTTGGAATTGACTCCAGTAATCAAATTCCATCACAGTCTGGGACTGGCGCTGGTGAGCCAAGCACCACTTCCACTGATGCTGTCCCAGGAGCCCAGAACAATGTGCGAGATCTCATCCCTCGTGCTGGAAGCAGCCCGTCACCTTTACTCTCTGGCAAGGACAGTGAAGCCAAGCAGAAGGAGATTCTGGGCAGCTCTGAGCAAAAGCCTGTGCAAAGCAAGGTTGCAAGTCAAGGGCAGGCCAGTCCTAATCAATCTGTGGTAAAACCAAAGGAAGAAATCTTGGTGGTTCTTGATCCTAAAGGAGAGCTGAATGTTACCATACAACCTGCTGCCGTCCTTGCAAAGGCGTGCCCACAGGATGCAGGTGGGAAGGAGAGCAGGGGCCACGGAGACAGTGGCCAGTCTCAGATGGCTGGTGGCCAGAACCTGCAGGCAGGACTGACGCCCGAGCTGAGTGTGAGTTCTGCAAGTGCTGCCCCTTCCATGGCAGCATCGGCAGCTCCCCAGCAACAGGGCCTCCAGGCCAGGCAGTCCGGACACGATCTCCACACTGAAGTGATTCCTGCTTCCTCTCAGGCTGTGCCAAACCTGGGGGAGAACAAAAAGCATTCCACCCCAGCCATGGAGGCAAAAGTACAGGTGAAGCAGTCCAAACACGTCAGGGATGTTGTTTGGGATGAGCAAGGAATGACATGGGAGGTTTATGGTGCTTCCCTCGATCCAGAATCCCTGGGAATTGCCATCCAGAACCATTTACAGAGACAAATACGGGAACACGAGAAACTGATCCGGGCCCAGAACAGTCAGACCCGGAAATCCATTTCCTCAGATACATCCTCAAATAAAAAACTGAAAGGGAGGCAGCACAATGTGTTCCAGTCCATGCTGCAGAATTTTAGGCGTCCTAATTGCTGCGTCCGACCTGCTCCTTCTTCTGTGTTAGACTGACATGGTTTTCAGGGGTGCCTAAATACCTGTGGTGGTGGAGAGAATCCCTCATCTCAAGTCCTACTGTTTGGTTGTGTGATTGGAATTGTGATGCAACAGTGGAAAATTATTTCCCTTTGTTTTCTGACTAGCCACATGCTCCATCCTGCCATTATTATTGTCACAGCTGGTGTATTTCCATGTTGTGCTCCAACCTTGACTGCTGTCAGATGGAACGCTAGGCACTTAGCAAAAGCACAAATTTCAATTGCCACCTTGCTGCCGGAATAGCAGCACCTTCTGATAAAGCAGGAAGCAGAGGGATTGTCAGAATTATGGGAATTTATTTATGTGCATTATGAGGTCTTACTCAAAGAGGTGGACTGGGGGAAGCTGAGGGAGGTGGAATTAAGGTTCAACAGCTGTAAAGACCTAACACAAGACAACTTTCTTGGTTTGTAAGTTACCTGTGCTGAGGCAAGTCCATGAGCAGGCTATGGACATTGATCACTGAGCAGCCTCACTTCTGTCGATACTGTGGGGCACTGTTCTCAGCGCCCGGTCTTCCCCTCCTGTTGAAATGCAGAACCAGGCAAAGAATGAGGATCAAGACTGAAGGATTCTCTCTTTGGGAGAAGCTAAGTCAGTGGGATGTTGATGGCCAGAAGGGGAGGTGAAAGAGATGCTTTTTGTCCCCTGCAGTGGCCACTCAAGGTATAAGCCGTCGAGGCACATGAGAGCGCATAGGTAGATGGACCTGCACCCAGCAGGATGGTGCCCACCCTTTCTCTGGTACTCCTGCCAAGTCTTTAAAAAGCAGGGAGCTTCTGCCTCCTCAGGTGGGGTGGGCAGCCCCTGCTCCCAGCCTCCCACGGCGCTGAGCACCTCTGTTCTAAATCACTCCTTAAAGTGATGTGGATCTTTCTTTTCTCTCCAGAGATGCACAGTAATGTTTTCCGATAGCAGCAGGCTTTCCTGTGCATTGGGGTCCATGAGCCTCTGTGTCTAGTGTGTTACACTGGTTTTTTTTTCCCTTAGCCAAGTCTCCTGGGTTTTTATTCAGTATTTCAGACCTTAGCCAAGTCTCCTGGGTTTTTATTCAGTATTTTGGTGCTTTTCTTGCTGCTTTTCATAACCTGAATACAATTTATTTAGCATATGTGTTATTTTGTTTTACCTAACACTCTATATTATGAACCATTATACTGTTAACTTGAAAAATTTGCAGCAGTACTGAAATCTTGAGACAATCTTTGCTGTATTTCTGAACTTAGTTATAGAAACTGCTAATAAAAGGTAGCTTAGTGACTGTTTCTTCAGAAGTATGATATACAATAATGTCTCAAATATATGTTGATCTCATTTCTCAATAATATTTTTCAACTTGGGAAATGTGTTTCCCAGTAGCTTTGTATTTTGTCCACTAGAGTTCATTATGGGAGGCTGGGGAACTCCTGCAGTTTGTAGAAAACTTAGTTATCAATCCTGCAAAGCACTGATGATTTGGATATTGTACTCCTGCAGAGTACTAGAGTTAAATAGGAGATACTTTTAGTCCATTAAAGATTTTTCATGAATCATGATGATAATTTATTTCTGTCTCTAGTACCACACACCTGACTTACTATGTAGATCTTACTCTTACAATTTATTCTAAATCTTAAGGGTTTACACCATGTAAATAAGTATTAGTATATTTTTTTCTTCTCTTTTTTTTTTCTGTGAAGTGAACTTGAAGTGGTCCCCAGTTATTTAGGAGGCCAGACTTCTTGAGTATATCAAACCTTCATAGTAGCTGTTTGGAGGCAATTTTTCCCCAGCAGAAAAGTAAAATACTGTAAGATACAACATTTTAACCTAGTGCAATGAAAAGTGTTGTCTCTAAGCATAGTACTGAATTGACTTCTAGTTTTCCTCAGATATATACCAGGGGGCTTTATGTCACATCCTTGTTCAATTTCTCTATGTTATTTCAAATCCTCTCCTACTTGTGGTGCTGAGTTTTTAATTCTGAAACACCACAGTAGAGAGCATCTTCCCACCTCTGCCTACCAGGAGGAAGGTCTCCAATGTTTTTTCTGTTAGTACTGCTGTTTCCATCCACTTCCTAGCAGTGTCTGAGATGTGAGTTTCACGTGAAATTCTGTGTGGGATTAATATTGAGAGTATCATTAGGTCAGGTTAGTTTACAAGTTCAGTGTCTCTTCCCACATTGTGTCTGTGTCAGCCCTGACGGGGTTCCCCAAGTTGCCTGCAGTTCTTGCTGTGTTCTGTCCAGGTCCAAGGCTCTGTGCTGCTTCTTTTGCCTCCCTTCTGCCCCTTCCCTTGCTAGCTGCTGCCCAGCCTGTCTTCCTATGAAGCCACGTCCCTTGGCTCGGCTCGCGTGCCCCTCTGCGTTCCCCTTGCTGTAGCTGTGAGCCAGCTTATTCTGAACTGTCCCTTTACAAATATGCTCAGTCTGAATATACAAATGGATTGTCCTACTTTTTTCTTCCAGAGGAAAATAAACAGCTATCACTCATTCACTGATTTCCATGAATTTTTTCCTTTAGTGTCAGCTCTGCAAAATATTTCTAGGATATGGGTATGAGTTGCTTTATTGAGACCAAACTAGGCTTGGCAATGAATGAGCAGGATGCTGGGGCAGCTCTGGACTTACTGCTTCTTTGCAAGGAATGAGAGATCTCCCCTGGTTCCTTGCAGCTTCTTTCAGCTGTGAGTCTTCAGTAGCTGGTCCACCCTCCCTTCCTCACAGCAAATGACCTTTGTTCTAGGAAAATTTCAACCAGTGCATTTGTACTACAAAGCGCCGATGGACAAGTTCCTGAGTGGATGCATGGATGCACCTGAACAACTGCATGGGTATAACTGAAACAAAATGTAGTGCTCAGCCTGACTTCTGGGCAAATATGAGTGCAAAGATGCAAATTGTCCATGGCACTGTCTGGTGGCTGCAGAAGTTCCTGCAGATGTGTGTTGGAAGCCAAGCAATGAAGTGCCAAAAGCCAACACATAAAAATGAGTCAATAATCACCAGCACATCTCATGGAAAATATTTTAGGTTTTGACTATGCCTTACTAGGGCAGACTGTAGGCAACCTGCTGGTTTGACACTGGTGATTAGTGCTTGCTCCTGCATACAATGTCTAGGTGACAATGTGAATCCTCACTGACTACACATCTTTCACCAACAGCAGAACAACCACACTGGGGGTAGCAATTAGCAAATATTATGCATTTGAGTGTGCTTATAGCAGCCAAGAAGGGCTGTTCTTGGTGTCATGTCAGTCTCAAAAATGAAAATGTGCTTGGAGATATGGCAGAGAGTAGGCGAAGATGATCCATGTGCCCATTCTTTTTCTCTGCCCAATGACTCAGAATCATGTTGCATTAGTTAGATGGGCAATAAGCAAGGAAATCCATTTAGGCTAATAGAGGGTTCAGAACAGAAAATACTTTGTCATTCCCAAGAACAAATCTATATGAAAAAAAAACCCAAACCTGTGTTGCAGCCTAGCCAGTTGAAATAACTCTAAATGTTTTTGGTTTTTTTTTTTTTTCTCCAAGATCAGAGATTTTGGGAAACAAGCTCTTTGTCAGGAAATCCTTCCCTGTCAGTTGCATCTTCCAGGAAGGGTGATGTAGCAAGAACCATTAATAAAAGCAGTGAATAAGAATGGAAGATCTACTTCTAGTTTCACTTAGGGAGCTTTCCACTAGATGCCCCCTAGATCCAAAGATGAGAATAAGCACATTTCAGTGTTGCCAATACAATACCCGAGTTGAAGGAACATCTCATTGTAGGCAATTTGCAATATAGTCCTGGATTTCATGTGATGCTGTGATATCAGTCTGTGTGCACTTGGTTGGGATCTGCCAGCTCTGTGTTGCTTGGGCTCAAGTGCTGAAGTTCTGCCTCATTTCTGCTGACTTGGTTTGGAAAAGAGTGGGAAAAGAGCTGAAGGGACAAGAAGGGCAGTATCTGTCTTCTCCATTTCAGGAGAAGAAAACATTCTTTTGAACACAGAAGAAGAAACTGCTGAGAAACATGGGGAGGGGAGGACTAAAACAGAAGTAAAATAAAGTTGGTTTAGGTGCTTCAGAATGAGTCCCCATTCTTATGTCTGTTTTGCCCACTTGTTTTCTGCCCTCATGTATTTTTTTATTTGTTGACATCCCGTGTCTTTTAGGAAAATGAATATTTCCAAAGGCTGTATATTTTGCAAGTATTTACTGATATATCCAAATAGGATTCAACAAAATCTCTAAGCAGTCAACCTGTTTGTTACTGCCACCAAAGCATAAGAGATTGTAAAATGCACCGTTTGAAGAAGTTTGATGAAGGGATTAAAAAAATTGAATATATGCTCTAAAGTAGCACTAGCTTTTCTCTTGAGTTTCATTGCTGTGTTGAAGTGTTAAAGTTAGAGGTGGAAATCCAAATGACAATCAGTATTGATGAGGAATTCAAATTGGCTGCCACTGGTTTTCAGTTTGGAAACTTCATGGAATGTGCCATACCAGTGTTTCATTAGTTAGCTCAGTATATGCAAGGTTTGTATGAAAGTACAAATTTTATTAACTTATTAGCTTCATTATCTTGTGTGTCTATCCTTCTACACCTTTTAAAAATTAACACAAAATGCTACCACAACAGAGTAACTTTTGCACACAGCTTGTGGGAATGGCTGCTCTGAATGACAGACAACTGATTGTCAGACTCTGTGGGCTTAGAAAGTTAAGGGCTCTGGTCTGAGGGAAACTCTTCCCTCCTTTTCCCTAACTCCCTGTTTCAGTAACCAATCTCTGCTGGTTTATTTTTTGGTGTCTCTGTGATGCCTGTATGAGTGGTCAGTATTTTCAGTTGTCCCAAAGACATGAAGGTAGATCCTTACCCAAATATTGCACATTACAAAATATCTCTGGTGCCTGTGGTGTGACCTGAAGGTCAGGTCCTGTAACTTGAACTGGCTTCATTATTATTTTAGGGACCTAAATTATCCCTTGAGTCACTGTAGATGTTTAAAAGGAAGACTGAAGTATTACAGCTAAATTGAGCCAAACTGATTTTCTTTTTTTTTAACTCTGAGATTTATTGTTTTTTCTGCTTTGTGTTTTTCTGAGTAGCTTTTCCTTCCTAAAGTTTATAGTGGCAATTTTGCATCAAATCCCAGCAAAGAAGATTTTGCAAAGTGAAACCTACTTTTCATCATTCAGGCTTCTTTAAAGAAAAGTGATGTTATTACTGAGCCAAAGCACACAGAGAGGAAATATTTTTTTCCTCTAGGAAAATTTCGGATGTAGGTAAGCTTATGTGTGTGTCCCTGTTTAAAAGGCAAGTACATGTGTGCAGGTCTCATGCAACACTCATGCTCTAATATGATTTTTTTCCCTTTGCCCTTCTGATGGAATGCTGGAGGCTTAGCATTTTCCTCTACTTTGAGGCATGTTTAAATCCTTCTCCTTCTCTGGTCTCTAAAAAGAAGACTGTGGGTGATAAGAAGCATCTGATCTCCTTAGGAACAGAATCACATCAACTAATCCCCAATTGAAATATAAGACCTTAAGTTTTTGTTAGCTTTCTGCTAAGGCTGACACTTCTTGGAGTAGAAAATGACAAATCTGTCTGCAAAGTCTCCAGTAGTTGTCTGCTGCAGAATATGAACCTCTCAGATACTTCTCAGCAGCTCTGCTATAAGAGGTGGCCCTTCTGCTGGAGGGTCCTCCTGACACTTCCCTTAGCTCAGTTCACAATCAATAGTTTCAAGTACATCAGAAGCAAGTTTAGACACTGCCCTGAGGAATTTCCATAAAATAGAAGAGAACTGTTTGTGTGTTTGTGGCACATAAAGTCACCGAGTCTGAGTTGTGAAGTAAAGGTCTCAGTGATGCTGAAAAGTATTGTGAATTTCTGCCAAGAATTAAAGGTAGGGGGTGTATCTGAACTTTTAATTTCAAAAACTATGGCCATGAGTCAGACAGCATCAGAAGAAAACCAACTTGGAGGCTTCTAACAACAACTAATATTATTGTGGCTTTATTAATTTTATAGTTACACTGATTGAATGTGATGTACTGTAGAAAATAAAAGCTAGTCTTAGGCTACCAGCATTCATGGCATTCATCTGAGATATACCAACAAAAGTTTGCATGTGAAAAGTCTTAAAGTGATACTAAAGCAATGTTACCTACCTGATTGAGTCCCTTAGGAATTTAATGTTTTGCTGTTTCACATCTGGTTTCCATGCTGAGTACAATAAAATGAGCACTGTCTTAAATATTCTGGGTCTCTGTTTGTAGGCTGAGATGGGACAAAGAAAGGACTTTTAAGAGTGAACATTCTGCCAGAATTTATGGATGTGTGTAGGTCAGAGCAGCTACGAAGGGCTTTCTGGATTCGGGCCTCAGATCTGGCACCTTGCAAAGCTCACCGTAGTGGTGGAAGCTTCCATGTGCTGTCCCTGCCGGAGAAGAGACCTGTCTGCTTCCTTCTGTGTAGGCGTGCTTGCCTTTGCACAGCAGCTCAGGAGCACAGGCTCTTCTGCATCAGCTGCTGCTCTGCCCTTTGGCACCAATTCACTCAGCCTTTCAACAGCCCCCTGCCACACAAGCACACATTACTCACCCAGCACAGCCAACCTGAGCCGAGGTGGAAAAGGCAGTGCTTTAACCCTGCGGTGTCACTGCTGTGGCAGATGGTCACCACCACCCACCAGCAAGCCTGCATACCACACACAAAGGCGAGAGCATCAGCATCACAGTAACCATTTTCCAACACAAAAAAGGGAAGTTTTGTCTCATGGTACAAAATAGCATAAGACAAGAGATTATGGAAGTATTTTGACTCAGTGCTGTTACAGATACGGTATATCCATGTACCTATCTTCTAGAAGGCATGAGGACCCCACCTTGGCACACACTTTCCTATGATGAGAGGAGAGGAGCAGAACAGACTGAGATAATGCAGTTGCATGGTGCCTCTGCTACCAGTGATTTTCTGTCTGCTCACCCTAAGCTGGAGTCTATTCCCCAAAATAGTTGTTTATTTGTGCCTTGTAGTTGTCAGGGTGCTTCAACTAATTGCCCAGTCCTTCAGGCAATTGCAGAAGGTATTTTATTAATGAGCTTTGCTGGATTCCTTGTCATATGGTTCAGGTTCCTGCATGCCAGTGTCTGCCAAACATTAGTCCCCAAGCTGCCAGAGTGGGGTGCTTCCCTGTGGCAGCTTGGTTCATTCAGCTCTGTGCTGCATTTGTCAAGGTCTCTTAGTAGGCAGGAAAGCTGAGGTCTCCCTTTTCTACTTCATCCTTGTAGCCTTGCTGCAGTAAGGAAAAAAACCTAAAGATCCCTCACCCTGAGGGGACTGACGCAGCAGAAAAAGGACTAGTGCAGAAAATAAGCTACCATCCTATCAAACCAATGATGACCAACTGCACATTTTTTGGCTGATGCAGACTTCGTCATGTAACATGGCAATCTCAGGGAGATGGTGCCTTCAAAAACAGAGAATAAGTTTGGCTTCTTGTTCAAATATCAACTGATTTACCGAGGATGTGAGCTTTCCAAACAGCCGCACATGACATCCTGGGGTATCTGCTTCACCTAATCTGCTAGAGAAACCACCATGCCCTTAGGGATTCAAATGTCATCAAAATCACTCTGTGACAGGTGTTTCCACTCATAGGCATTATTGTGAGGGAAAAGAAGATTTCCTCAGCGAATTTCAAATTACTGGCTCCTATGAGAACCATAAAATTACTAGTTTGGCTAGCCAATGTTTTAAAACAGGCACTTAAATCTGCAACTGAGGCACTTACATCTGCAAGTCAGTATTTAAAGAAATACAACCTCATTGATGAGAAGCGTAGAGTGCTCTTACCTCTGTTAAGGTCATGGAGACCTGTGGATGCTTGATATGTTCACAAAGCAAGCCACTGTTGATGAGACACCTGTATCCAGTATGATAGTAGGCAGCTCTCAGTAGCAATGACAATCTGCAGACAACCCACAGAAAGTTGCAAGCACAAATTAGGAAATCGTGATTGTATGAAAGGTTAGCAGAACTAGGGAAGTTATCACTCCCCTCAACTCTGTGTTGGTGAGTGAGTGCACCTTTAGCGCTGTGTTCAGTTCTGGGCCCCTCACTTTAAAATGTACATTGAGGTGCTGGAGCATGTCCAGAGAAAGGCAAGAAGGCTCATGAAAGGTCTAGAGAACTGGTCTTATGAGCAGCAGCTGAGGGAGCTCGCATTGTTTTGTCAAGAGAAAAGGAGGTTCAGGAGGCACTTGATCCTTCTCTACAGCTCCCTTCATGAAAGGAGGCTACAGTGAGGTGGGCGCTGGTCTCCTCTGCCATGCTTGCAGTGTGAGGACCAGAGGAAATGGCTTTAAGCTGAGGCACAGGACATTCAGATTAGATATCAGAAAAATACTTTCCACTGTTAGGTGGTCAGGCAGTGGAATAGGTTGACCAGGGAGGTGGTGGAGTCATCATGTGTGGATGTGCTCAACACGGAGTCTGGATGTGGTGCTGGGTGATGGTTTAGGAGTTACCACGGTAGTGTTGGGTGGATGGCTGGATTTGATGATCTTAAAGGTGTCTTCCTACCTTGATGATTCTAAGACTCTGTGGTATGCCCCATTGTTACTCATATTTCAGCAACGTTTGTAGGAGTGCTTGTGTCACATCTCTTTCTAAAGCGTCCTTCACACTTACAATAGACAAATTAAGTGGGATCAGCTGCTTGGGAGAGCAGGCGCCAGCCTACAAAAGAATTTGACTTTGCTGTGCCATCTTAGTGATGAATCAACTTTCTTTTTAAAAAAAGTTTTCTAATAGCCTGCTGTGGATTGCAGCACAAGGAAGGGATTTGGGTCATTCATGCTGAGGTTTTGCCTTAATTCCATAATTCTTCTTATTTATTTTCCTAATTAGAAATCTGCTCATGGCAGTGTTTTTTTCTCTCAATTGACTTACATAACATCAGAAAGACATAAGTGAGCTGAGCAGTTAAGGACATTTTTCTCACAGGCTGGCGAAAAACACCCTGGCAGCTGGAGCACAACCACTGGGCACCAACCTTTTCTCTCAGCACCTGGTGGAGAATGGCTGGTGGGCAGGAATGTCTGCTGGGTTCTACAAAGCCCCCACACCTGGGCTGAGCCAGGAACTGCTGGACTGTGTCACCCTGGCCATGAGAAGGAGAGACCAGGTCTACCTGGGAATTGGCAGAGGTGAGACCATTCATGAAGCTGCTCCTTCTGGAGTTTGGGGGGCTCCTCATGTTTCTTCCTTTCTTGTGTCCCTTACTTTTTCAAGAACAGCTACTGAGTTGCCAGTTAATGAGAGAAATCGCTTAGGTTTAGTAAGGCTTAAGCTAACAAAAACCCTCTAGGGAGATACTGTCTCCATGCACTGGGTTACTCACCCTACTTGAACTCCTGCGCTCCCCTTAGGTTTTGGACACCTTGAGTGCCTGCTCTGTAGGCAGAGGCTGGTGGACAGGCTTTCATTTTTTTCCTGGCTGCAAGAGAGGAAAAATGGGGAATAAATAGGACTGGCACTTGTTCAGGTCATATCCAAGTATCTCCCTGCAGCTGGTGTGACTTCTACAGCTATTTAAAGGAGAAATGCTGGCTGAGAAAGCAAAGATCTGTAGAGCAGTTTCAGTAAGCCACCTGTAATGAGTCCTGCAAACTACATCAGGCAAATGTAAAATATGCTCTAATTTTGGTTCATTACATAAAATATCCTTTATTACAGGTTTATCTCTTTGCCTTCACTGACATGGTTCTGAATGCTTACGTATTTCCCTGATGCGAAAATCTTCTTGGCATTTGCCCTAACTTTCCTGCTGTACAGCTTAAGCACTGACAGACTGTACCTTCTTCCTGCACTCATCTTATTTTAGAGAAGAATAATGCACTCACTGTAGCTGAAGCCCTCTGAAAGCACTATCCTCTGCATTGTCATCTTGGGTTTTATTTTGGAAGCTGACAGTGCTCTCTCTCTCCCCCCTCCCAAACTTACCCACCTTTCCAGTTTGTCTCAGCTGATGATGAAGGACAGCTGAAGAATGAAGTGGTTGGTTTTTCATGCTCGTTTGCTCCTCGCTTTTTGGACATTGCCGTGAGTGATACTGGCAGCTGCCTTGCATTTCCTAACGTACATTCCTGTGCTTTGGGGACATATCCTGACATCACTAAACTAAGTGCAACTACATGTTTTTTCTTCCTGGGCTGGATGTAAAAAAGTAGCCCCTTCCCTATCTGTCACTCATCTCTCTCTGCCCTTGCAAAGCCAGGTTCTCTGGCCTGTTCCCTTTTGGTAGCACAGGTGGAGCAGAAAGCAGTCCTATTTTATTTTTTTCTATTGGATAGTTCTCTGAGATGGCACACTTTCCAAAAGCACAAAGCTGCAGTGAACATCTCATAATGTTCATTCCTTTGCTTTCAGGGAGAAAATCTGTACCATTTCATTTGTGTATTTTCTTTCCAACCTGGCTCACATATAGGCTGGAATAACTATTGCAAGCTAATTGATGGCACTGTAGAGAGAGCCTCCAAAATTGAAGGCTGTCCCTAAATGGTCTTAATTTCTGCTGAACTGGGAGCTGGAGCTTTTGTAGAACCTACCCCTGACAAAAGGAGAGCTATGTGGTATAGATATAGTTTTTTTAATAGCTACACATATGGAGGTTGTGTCCAGCTACAGCACAGCTGGTCCTTTCTGTCTCCAGTGTAGGCTCAAATAGAAAACAGAAAAATGCCTTCATTGAATCCTCTCTCTACTGGGGAACACTTGTCTCTTCTACTTGTCCAAGCACATACAGTGGCACAATGTACACACTGCTCTTTCCTGGCAGTCTGCTCTGATCACACACTTTTCTATTCTTGTGAGATATTCAATACCAGCCCCAGAAGAGCTTTCATACTTCTTTAACTTGTTTGGCAAGTTTTGCTTGAATAAATTATTTGAGTCTTTCAGTGCTGTGACCTATTTCCTTGAAAGGTCATCTACCCAACAACCCCAAAAACTCCTACATTTCCTGATGCTAGGAGAAAAAAGAGGTTTTGTTTCAGTGTCCTTGCCTGAGAATGCAGCATGTACAACAAACAAATGTAATTAGAAAGAAAACCTTAGTGCAGGGCTTTGCTTGGATAGCAAAGAGAAAGGTCTGTGGAGAAAGGAATGGGCTGGTTTAATTGCTCCTTTCCCCAGGATGCTTGACATATTTCCAGGTAGATGAGCTATCTTTTGCAAAGGCATTTCAGCACTGTTAGAACAGTTCTGTTTGGCTTTCAAAAATCAAGTGATTGACATGTTTTCCAACATGCTGCAATGTGCATGAAAATGAGCTATAGCTCATCAAAAGAAAAACATCCATTTTGGTGAAAAACCTCTGAGCAGCTTTCCTGTAAGATTGGTTTCTCACCAGTGGCCTTGGCAGGTTGGACTTTGCAAGGACAGTGAGAAAGGAGGATCTCATCTTTCCTCACCTTTGCAAACACCAGGTGTATTTGTGATGTGCATTAAGCTCAGGAGGTAGTAGAGGCTCTGACAGGTGGGGAGAGAGCAGGGGCACAAGTGCTCTTCATTACTTGAGCTTGGTGAGCAGCAGGAGATAGGAGCCACGAGCCTAAAGGCATTTGATGAAGATGCAGTGGGCTGTAGCAGACACTTAGGTATAACAGTGGGCTAAAGATACCTCTCAGGAGAGATTGGAAGCCTTCCAGACAAGACTGTCTATGCTGCAGGTATGGTGCAACACGGAATTCTTGCTTATGTGAATCCTTTATTTGAGGTTGGTTCAAGGGGTTGTGAAACTTTGTCAAGAGGAGAGGATAGAGAGTCTGAGTTGAGAGGAGAGATCCAGATGTGGGCATATTTTGCTACATGGAGTGTATGGTGTTATTAATGCATAGCAATTAAAAGGTGCAGCTTTGGGGAGAGGTTTTGATTCCCAGCGCAGGAATTAGGTGGTTTGAGATGCTTGGCTGGATGTACAGTTCTTGCTTTGCAAGCCAAGAGTAAGAACAAGTAGAGTTAGGGCCAAAGAAAAGAAAGACAAAGAGCTAAGGCTGCAGCAGTTTTGTCTGTGCCCCCACCAGCCAGGGCAGCCTAGGGAATGCAAAGTGGCTCAAGTGTGTGGACTTACAAGAGAGACACACAAAACTCTGTAAGACCAGGCTTTCCCCCAGAAGTTTTATTGTTGCCCTCTCTTTTTCTTACCATGAGACAGAGCTATAAAAAGAAGCAAGAAATCCCTGGTAGATTGTTTGTCAGCACTTTTTTTAGCGCTTTTATTAAAGTGCTAAGAGAAGAACAAAAAGGCGCTCTGGTATTTTGTATGTTCTTGGCAAGTTATATGGAATTGCCATGTATTCTAAATGAGGTATCTTTTAAATAGAGCAGAGTTACTGAGTCTTCTGTCTTGTAGCTCTCATCCTAGCCCTGCCTGCCTTGTTTACCAGGGACTGAGAACTGTCTGCAGGTATACAGAGCACACATCGATTTTAATGTCACACTAACACACTGCACACAAACACCATGACAGTTCCTGGCAGCGTCAGGACGAGCCATGATGTCACATGGATATTTAACTCTTTCTCACACTGTGCCTTTGGCATGCAGGGCCTGCAGTGGATCTGCCCTTGTAAGAGTCCATGGGGGGAATCTATCTGGGTTGGGGGGAAATGTGAGGTTTAGCTCTCCAAGCTGCAAAGATTACCTGAAATGGTGCTTTCAGCATAATTGATGTGGCTGTATGCCTTCAACCTGCAGGTAGCTCTAAATCTTTTCTTGTAGTGCAAATTAGTATCTGATTGGAGAATCAATTTTAAACCTCTAAAAGACTTTTGGCAATAACTGTGCAAAGAATTGGGTCCTCCCCTGCTGTTAGCTATGGTGTAGCATAGAAAACTGGGAAGAGTGAAGGTCATTTTTTCTTCATTGTTTGTGCAAAAGGGTAAGACTCTAAGCTTTGCTTCTAAGTGAAGCAAATCAAACACTTTTCCCCTCCTAACTTTTAATGAGCTGTCAAAGCTTGACAGAAATCTAGAGGAAACAGCTGATCTTGGCAGGACTCTTGCATTGCACTACAATTTATAGTAAAGAGGGCAAATGTGTTGGCCCAAGGTTTAGTCCTCACATGTCTTGTTGCAGTGAGCAGTGCTCTCTCTGCCTGCTGAACCAGCAATGGAGGGGTTAGTTTTAGGACTGTGTCACCTTTTATGAATTCCCCTCAAAGTAGCCAACCTGTCAATTGTGGAGGCAATTTTAACTCTCAGTTGCTTAGATGCCACTTTTATTGCAGGCTATTCCAAAGCCATTGGACATCAGGGAATCTTGGGGACTACTGTGTAAGCTCATGATTTATGCACGATTTATGACCCCATCATGGGTCTTCCAAGCCTTACCCTTAATGTCTGAGAGAGAGAGAGGCTTCTCAATCTTCTAATTAACTGCCATGTTTAGATAAAACCTTTGCTTCCACGTCCCTTGTAACAGAGGGTGCAGGCATTTCTTCCTCTATTTTAAGAGAACATTATTCTCTTAGTTGTGATGATAGCAGGGGAGCCAGAAAATGCTGCAGTCACACTGCAGGACATTTTATAGCTTCTGTACTGAGCCCAAGCACTAAAACTCTACTTCCTTCAATGTGAGAAGTGCTCAGGTTTGGGTTTTTTAAAACCACCAGCTGTTCATCATCTCATGGCCTGGACAAGGTGCAATGTATGACACAATGCTGGCTGTCAGATATCAAATAGTGTCAGTGGCAGAGTCCAGGAATATTCTTCAACTAAATCACTTGGGAGTGTTTCACACAAGACCAGTAAGTTCCAACTCAGTCAGCTGGGTGCAGAAATTAGTTTACATGTTTTTCTGGCATATATTAGGCAAACAATCTGTCCAAGTGACTAGGACAGTACTTTCTGGTGATTAAACCTACAGAAGACCTTCTTGCCACTGGGGTTTTCCAGTGGCAAGGACACAATCTTACAGAAAATAATTCCTTCCAGAACCTGAGCTTGCTCACCTCCCATAGGGCTCAACAGGGAGCAAAGGCCCCCAGGCTGATCTCCAGTAAGTGGAGGCTGACAGTCTTGGCATCCCCTTGCTAAGTAGACAAAATGAATGAATGAATGGGGAACCTCTGCTGATTAAATGCATTAAATAATGATGCTTCATTGGAAGAATGTGTAAATCAATGCTTGTCTTTCAATTTGCCCAAGCACTTTCTATACAAACCTGCAGTAGCATCACTCAGTGGCACCTCTCCATCTCTGATGCTGTGTGGGGACACTGCACAGTGTGTCCTCTGCAGAAGGGTGAATGAGGCACAGCCCAGGCTGCCCTCGAGCAGTTCATGCTTTGGTTACCCTTCAATGTCAGCTTACATTCCTGCCTGCATCACTAGGAAAGGAGGCACCAGAGTTTTTCTTGACAGAGGGCAAGGTTGGGGGAAACCTGCTGAAGCAAATGTCCTGTTGCCTCCATGTTGGCCTTTGGGACAAGGTGGACACAGCCTGGCAGCTGGCTAGCAGCTAGCTCTGCCTGGGATTTTTGCCTTACCTGAGAAATCACAGGTCCCTCCTGTCCAGGTCAGGTGTGATGTGATGTTAAGTGGTACTCTTCCTCAGATCACATGTGGGGGTTGTAGAGAATCTATTTCCTTTTGGCCTAATCCTACCTCTACTTTACCTTTTCAGTTAGAATTCCCTCTGCCAGTCTTATCTCTAGTTCTGCTCCTTAACCTTAAAGATTGATAAGGCTAAAGAAATTCCTGGACTGTGGGCACTCCAGGAGAGCCTTGGGCACCAGAGCACAACAGCATTGCTCTGCAGGGAGATTCTTACCAGGAAACAAAATTTAGAGCTTTAATTCCCCTCTGAAAGGCAGAGGGAATCTGCTTTTACCTATTCTTCAGCATCCTATTTGGCTTTTAGTTCAGCCAGCCCCTGGACTGCAATTGCCAGTGCTCTGGACATTGCAATTTACTCAGATGACTGCCCTGGAATGTAATGAGATTGCAGTGTATTGAGAATAGTAATTCACATCATACTCCTCAGCTGCACTGCATTGTCCTTTTATATTAAAGGGCAGGGACTCTGGTTTGTGGGACTCTTCCTCTGAAGAGTCATATTAGGACTGACTGAGTTGGATTTGAAAACAATAGAAAAGCATAGCTGTTAAACATATGTGGAAAAATCCCCTCTTTCTTCCTGTTCTAATCAATGGGCTGTCTACAAATGCATCTGCAGCTTCTCTCTTTGGCATTTAGTTGATTAAAGATTTGTGTCTGAATCAAACCCTAAGGGCCAGATTATCAGTTGGAATTAATGAACATAGTGCTATTGACTTCAACAATGCCATCAGTCCTTTATAGCTGCTAATGAATTAACTTTGAATCTGAATAACTCCATACACCTAAGGTCTGAATCTTGACAGCTGTCCTGTGGACAGAGTGAGCTTCATCCATTTTGGGAGAGGTTAGACATACAACACTGTTACATCTTGAGGCTCAATTTAACTGAGCCTTTGACAGAAATTCTGTGTTCAGAGTTAAAAGAGCTGAATTTATTGACTATTTTTTCACCCCAAGTAGTTTTGTTTCACTGTTCTGTTTTGCTACAGTCTTCCTACAACTGCAGATTTGGAGAGGTGAAGGGAAACCACCCCAGGCTGTACAGTGTCTGGTGTAAAGGGGCTCTTTCCTCCTGAATGACCTTCTCCTGAACATAGAGTCACTCATGAGAAGCTGACAGAGCTGTTAATGCCACTCTCTACTGAAGTGCCCTTGATTTAGTTAGTAATTTGCTTACCATAGTGTTTATATTCAGGAGTGACTGGGGGAGTTTCTTGTTTGCTGTAGCTGTTTCCACATCTGGATATGACTTTCACAACCCCAGTTGGCAGAGCCAGAGCTCCCCTGAGCTCCCTCTGGTTCCTGGAGTCTCTTGGGGGTTTCCTTCCTCAGCACATGCAGAGGCCAAAAACACTGCTGCCATGGGGTCCTGTTGCTTCCCCTCTGCTTTGGGAAAGGCTGCACTCTTACACGCAGCCCTGATGGCAGTTTTGTGCCTGGTTAACACATGAACTTCTCCGTGTAAACCCAGTCCAGCAATGTGGTCTCTACTAGGAAGGCACAGGAAACTCCTCATAGCTACTATGTATGGGGCTCCTAATAACGCTGAACAGAAGGCTTGGGGTGTTGCTAATCACCCCAAATGACCTTTTCATCCCATTTCCACGAATGTATATCGGGTTAATTCTTCAGCTGGCAGTCCACGGCTCTTGGTGAGCACATTACATCTCCAGCAGTGCTTTGAGGGCAGCTCATTCCCTTCACCATGTGTGTCATCAGGGGGTTAATTGTAGTGAAAGTCTATGGTAATGGGCATTTGACATTCCAGATTTCATGGGTCTGTTCAAGCAGAGATGGTTTGGGAGGCAGAGAGCATTTGCAAATTCAAACCTCTCTCTGAAGATGTGTCTGAGAGATAATGATGATTAATAGCATAATAGCTAATAACAGCCTGAGGCATCTGGACTGATAAGAAACAGCCCAGTTGTGGAGGCAGAGCTGGCATTGCCTGTATAGTCACTTGAAACAGGTGGAGGAATGGGGCAAAATTCCGTTTACATCAGTGGATCTTTTGTCTCTGTGAATGCAACATGATCGAGAGATGCTAAAGCTCCAGTTTTGTCTCCTGGGTATTTTTTACACCCGACTTGAGATGCAGAGAGTAAAGGGCTCTGTTGGCAGCGCTAAGCCCTGAGGGGATAAGTGCTCAGGGTCTGGATGTTTAAGCAATTAGAGGACTCTGCATGTGGAAGCAAGAGAGCTCTCATCAGAAGTCATCCTTGTTTCAAGGTCAAGCATTTCTTTGGCAGCTCTTTCAGTATCTTCTAGTTTCTCTCTTCTGATTTCTAAAGCTTCCTGTCTTTTACTGCAGATCTTCAGCTTGTTACAGGCTGTCATCGGTGATGATATGTAGAAGAGTATTTCATGGCTGAAGGCCACTCTGGAGTGGCATTACTTGATCATCAAACATTACTTGATCATCAATGTCCATTTTTCGCAGTTTGTTTCAATGACAAGGAAAAAGTGCACTGCTGCCTTAGCTCTAAACAGTATCTTAAATTCTCCTTAAATTTACTGTTAACTGCACCTTATGTTACATGTAGAAATAACTAGATGAGTGAACATATGCTAGTTTAAGGCTTTAATAGCATATCTTTACCTCCTCAGAGGTATCCAGATTCAGGGATATAGGAGAAGACCAAAAGGAAGTCCAGGGAATCCTGGCAAGTCATTGTGGATTAGCTTTTTTATTATTTTTTTTAAAGGACAAGCTGAGACAGTCTTTTTAGTGTTGGATTTAAAGCATAAGCTATGAGGGTCTCCTCTGCACTATTCCCTGCAGGGAATTAATGTAGTTATTCCAGTGCTTTAATAGCTAGTTTTGTTCCTATTTGCCAAATCTTTATAAAGAATAAATGTCTTGCAGTGAAACTGTACTATGAAAATAGCAATTTTAAGGAGGGCATAAGTAATATGTGAAAAACGCCAATCACTTGGGTTTTAAAATTTTAAAAGTTTAATAATAATAAAATGGTTATAAAAATAGTAATACAATTAGAGTAATAAAAACTTAGAGTTAGGACAATTACAAGACAATAAAAAGCAAAGAATTACAGACGTCCAGAGGCTCTCGGACACTAAATCACGAAAAGCATGTTTTGTGAACAAAGGAATAACCCTTAAAAACCATACACTGTTGCATATTCATACATACTTCATGGTTATGCATACATTGTATTTAAAACAAGAACCTCTGTCTACTATATGTCAACCATTTCTTTTAATCCCCATGGCATCTTTGAGTCTGAGCAAGGTTTGAAGAAATTAGCTGCTTCTGATAAGAGAACCATAAATTCCTCTTCTCTGGAAGATTTAGGTGTTTTGGGACTGTTATCTCAAAGCAAGTATCTCATTCCTTTAAATAAAACCCACATACATAGTTTCTATTTTAACATTATATTATAACCTAAAACTATATTTAACACAGTACTTAAGAGAATTAATACAGCATAACTTTCTAACATTACATGTATAATATTAATTTTAATATTTGCGAAAAGCCAGTCATAAAATATGCATTTTTCACAAACAGCAAACCCATCATTTTCACCAGGCAGAATTTCACTATGCTGAAACTGAGGTCTCAGACAAGTGCATGTAGATGAATTTATAATGTTATTCTTTCTGGTAGGTAGGGACTTGAAAGGCCAGAAATGGATACAAGAGGGGCGACCCAAACATTTTGCTCAGTGTTTATATTTATATATCGATTTCAGAAGACTTTTTTCTTTTTTTTTCCTGAGGAGCATGTTGCCTTTCCCTCTAAATTACCAGCAGAAAAAACCCCATCAGAACCAAGTTTATGCCAACATTTGAGGCCCAGCTAAAAAGCAGGGTACCTTGTAAGTGGCATCCTGCAGGGACAGTCTTCAGCTGTCCTGCTGTGTTTGCAGGCTGAGCTGGTGGGCGGCACCACATCATCTGGGTAATGCATTCCTGCAGCAGCAGGCTAGCCTGAACAACATCTGGGTCGCAGAGCAAAAAGCCATCACTGTGGTCCCTGAGGACCCCTCAGACACCTCCACATCCACCACAAAGCTCAGAGTGGGGCAACACCCTGACTGACAAATAAGGGGTTATTCTGGTGACTGGGCATGTTGTGATGCTCTTGTCTTTAGATGTGTCAAGCACACATCACCTCTTTCTGCTGGGACAGTGTTGACTCAGGAAGGCTATCTGCTGTTCACTCCACCCTCCTTCTTCACTGCAATCTCCTAGATAGCAGCAGCAGGCCCCCAGCTGATTTTCTCTCTCAGTGTTAATTTCTTGGACCATGTTTATAAACCATTAGGTATATAGATGCTACTTTGAGTGCATTGTTTCTGGCAAAGTGCAGCTATAAACTGCATGGCTAAACTAACTGGGAACAATACTCATGGATTGGATTAGCTATATGCCTCCTGTGCTTTCCCCAGCAGACATGCCTGAATTCATAATTTCAATCATTTTATTTCAAAGCATCTTTCAGATTACACTGGCCTCCTTCCTGTTTTGATAAAGCTTCTACAGAGCAGTGAAGTTAGGTGTGTTAAGGGGATTATATAAATAGACAGCCTTTCTGAATGAGAACACGTCAGTCATCTTTAAAGAAACAGCAGTGAGAAACAGTCCAGGTATGTGTGTGACAGATATCCTGTAATAGATAGCACAGGAGCTATCTATCAGCATTGCCTGTCCACTATTGTATCTGAAGTGCCTTTGAAACCAGACAAAATGTTTTACTGTGATAGAGGAACCCAGAGCAAAATTAAAAGTCTCTTATGATTTTAACTCAATAGAGTTAAATAATATAAATAGAGCTCAAACCTTCTCTCATTATCAGACTCTTTACTCCTTCCTGATAGCTTAGGTTGTTTTACCATTAACATGATTTTCCTAAATCTTTCCACAGGTTTTCAAGTCTGGTCCAAGAAGGATTTTAAGGCATGTTTAGCTCTAATTGCCAACGTTTGCAGGACTTAGAAGTTCTGTTACTTCTATTTGAACTAGACCATATGTGTTAACAACAGAATCTCTTACACAAATCAAGTAGATGGGAGTTGGTGGGTTTCTTAGTGGAAGAAGTTATTATTTGACTGCAGAATGCAAATGCTACCAAACCAGTCAGTCCAGGAAAATGTTGAACAACTAGCAGGTGTTTAAGAACTCCTCTTTCTAGCCATGGGTAAATGAGTTACACAAACAAGGTATCAAGAACCGCTAACATTTTCTACAGGCACAATCTGGTGGTGCTGCAAATATTCCCTCCAGTCCTGGAAAAACGAGCTGTGCTGTTCCAGTAGCATTTTGAGGCAATATTTTAACTTCATTAAATACTATCACTTTTTACATGCACATTCCAAATGCTTTTATGCTGAGCTTCTTCCTACCTACTCTGCCACAGAGACACTGGCTGCAGTGGGCTGGGAGTGTAAACATTCATTACTGATTTTTAAACATTTGGCATTTAAAATGGTGAAGTGATTGATGCAAAAGCTCTCCAAGGTTATAGAGGTTCTGCGCACTCCCCACTCATTCTCTTTTTGTCCACATAACATCAATATCTGGGAGCAGTTGTGGGAGGTCAGTGTCATCCAAACCTGGTATTTTGGCCCTTGGTTTGGCTGTTGAAAGGGCAAATATTACTGTGATTTAATGTTTTATAGATATGCTCTTGCAGGCAAAAGTGGTAATAAATCAGCATTGGTAAGAAGAGATTAACTTCATGGTTCAGTGGAAAGTGTGTCCAATGGTATATAAAGTGAGCTATTCCTATTTTGTTTTCCACTGAATAAACTTGTGTCAGTACTGCCTATCTGAAATATTTGAAACATCACCAAAAATGCCATCATCTTCATGACAACACATATAAACTATTTACCTCTGTTTTCTGACTTTTATTCCTCTAGGATTTTTTTGCAACTAGCTAAGTGATTCAGAAACTTGTAATTAGGATGTGATAAAATACTATATATGTAACAGCAAAGCCATTTTGAACACTTCAAATACTGTCAAATCATTATTTGTATTCTGTGAAAGGGTGACATGTGGGCTCTGTAATGCTTGTCTAAATTGTCCTTCATTCGCTGTTGGAAACTTCAGTCCTACTCTTCTTTCTATAGAAATGACCAGCTGAAAATTGTGGCAAACACATTTCTTTCTCTCTCAGAATTTTCCATAGAGATACACAGAGAGAAAGAAATAAAAAACAATTTCTATTTCTGCTCCTTGTTTTTCTCATGTGGAATGTGCTTGGAGAATTTTTTACCTGGGGTGATTGCTTGATTAGATTCTGGTGAGCGTTGTTTGAGTCTGGTGGCCAATCGGATCCAGCTGTGTCTAGACTCTGGAGAACAGGGTCACGAGTTGTGGGGAGTTAGATACAGTAGTTAGAGAAAGCAGCATGTAGTTTTTAGTATCCTCCTTTATATAGTATATTAATGTATTATAGCATAGTTATAATAAAGAAATCATTCAGCCTTCTGAACTGGAGTCAGACATCATCATTCTTCCCATTGGGTTCACCTGCATTTTACAACAGAAAATCAAGTAAAAACTTTCTAAGACAAATCAGCAAGGAGTAAAAAACCCCACTGATGATATTTTTGTACTGATCTGAAATTTTGTTGGTTTCCTATTGTGAACCTCAACAGTGTTCTCATTATAGTACCTGTCAGGTTGCTCCTCTCAGACTGTTAACTCCTGACATGCAGAGTTAGAAAACAGGTTTTAATGTTACTGGACTGACTCCACAAATGTCTCCTACATCAAACTCAGGCTCTGTCTAGCCCTGTTCAGCTGTGATTCAGCTTCTGCTCTGTATTGTCAGCAGAGTCAGGCTACAATGCATTTGGTTAATGAACATGTTTGTGTGCCAATTGCAAGAGTGTGGCTCAGCCTGGCCCTTCCCTTTGTTCTGGTTCATTTCTATCGCTGGGATTGCAGAAGGGAAAAAAAAAAAAAGGCAAACTAAACCTGGCAGATTTTTTTCTGGATTTTCACCTCTCTTTTGAACTAAGTGGAAAATTATGCCAATGTTCACAACAATAAATATTTTCTAAAGTGAAAGATAGCTTAAAACAGCAACTCAGATTTTGGCCTGTAAGCTCCAAGGCCTGAGAAAATCAATTTTACTGACTTGATCTCAACACTGCTTGAGGTTCCAAACCAATGTTGGAAGAAACCGGTGTTGCTGGTACAAGATGAAGTCTCCTCCTTGCAAAATTGTCATCTCCATAGGGTAGGAATGAGAGCTGCTGATTGGAGCATCTGGTTTCTGTGGCTGTAGCAAAATCATGAGCAACTCTGCAACAAGTAGTGGTGGACGACTCCTGTGTTAGCTCCTAATGGGAAAATGAAGGTGTCCATATGGTTCCCTAGTGACTGGCTTTTCTGTACACATTACCAACATTTCTTGTTTTCCCTTGGTCTGTAGATGGTCCTGGGTTTGATTCTTGGAGAAGTAAATATTGATTGAAGTAATCGGTTGCTAATGCAAGGCTTGCCCAGATACCAGTTTGATGCTTTTGCTGCTGCAAACTTTAGCACTGACAATAATAGCATATGTGTGCACTTATTACTATACTATAGATCATGGAGTCATTCAGGTTGAAAAAGACCCTTAAGATCATAGAGTCCAACTATAAACCTAATACTTCCAAGCCCACCACAAAACCAGGAAGATGTTAGAATTAAGGTCTGAACTGAACTGGCATGACTGGAATATGGCTGAAATGAGTTTGATGGTAGTCATTAAAGTCTGTCAAATACTAATACTCGGTTCTTTTTCACAGCAAACTTCCTTTTTTTCTTTCCTGCAATTTTGGGTTACTTGATCATTTAAACACTTCCCCTGGATGGTAAGGGAGGCCAGCCCATCTCCTCTGTCTGCAGAAGACTGACAATTAGTCAGACCTGGATAACTCAGTCTTTGATTCACCAACAGAGCCAATATTTCTAAGAGTGTTTCAGGCTTCCCAGTGTCTTGGTGCTAATATGACTCAGCCTGCACTAGGGGAACCATAAGTGTTCCAGGAGTTTCACTGGCATATGCTGCAAGTTTAAAATGCATTTGCTGATTTTGTGACAGAAGAGGAAACTATGGAGAAGGCCTTACTTACTGCAACAACTTAGTTGGCAACAGAAAGGACTTTTGCAGGAGAGCAGGTGTTTTTACTGGTCCTGTAACCTTGCAGGCAGAAGTTAAAAAGAAAGCAGATGTAACTCTATTGTGCTAGGTTGTATTTTTCATTCAGACATTTTAGACTTGAACCGATACTGCTCATTTAGATTCTAATGTAAGCACAGTAGCATTGCAAAAGACAGAGTAAAGACTAAAAGGTTAGCTCTGCACAAACTTGTAAGATAATTGGTTGTTAGTCCTTCACCTTGAGTATATTTAATGACCATTATTTCATAGTTGAGCTGAATAAGGCAGCTATACTTTAAAAGTTTTATTTCGCTCACCAGGAAAAGTAAGATGAAAAACCTTAATGTAAATCTGAATTTAGCATGGGATCTGTGGCAGCTGCTGCTGGACTATCTGTTGAGAACAACCCCTAAGCTCAGAGCAGAGTCAGTTAGAACAGGTTTATCAAGGCCATGTCCAGTTGGGTTTTGAGTACCAGCAATGACTGAGAGGTCACAACCTCTCTGGGGCACCTGTGCCAGCATTTGACCACTCTCACAGGAAGGGGAAAAAAGATATGTCTCATTTTATAGTTGAATGGGATTTTATGCACTTCCATTTGTGCCCGTTGCCTTTTGTTCAGTCGCTGGATAGCACTGAGTAGAGTTGGGCTCCATCTTCTCTATCTCTTCCCCCCCATCAGATATTTTTACACATTGATGAGCTCTTCCCTCAGCTGTCTCTTTTTGAGGTTGTACAGTCCTAGCTCACAGTTTCTCCTTGTATGACAGGCGGTCCATTCCCTTCATCATCTTCTGGCCCATCCCCTGGTTTCACTCCAGTAAATCTCTATGTTCCTTGTATGGGGAGCCCAGGGCTGGACTCAGCACTCCGTAAGTGTCTCACCAGTGCTAGAGGAAGGATCACATCCTGCTGGCAATGCTCCTTGTAATTTCTCTTGAATTTGGTGGGCTTCCTTGTTGCAAGGGCAGGATGATAACTTATGGTCAGCTTGGTGTCCACCAGGATCCCCACATCCTTTGCTGTACAGCTGCTTTACAAACACTTGCCTACTACCAGTTTTTCGAGTCTCAGGGTTTTGGATTATTTAAGGGTGGTCTAACCTGTAAAAAGTGAGACAAAACACACTCTGTTCCTCAGGGTTGTGTGTTCTTTGTCACCAGGTCCTCTTTCCCTTCCTAAAACATGTTGCCAAATAATATTCCTCTTGTAGGTTTATTTTTTTAAGAGAACATATAATCTCATGAATGTCACTTGAGCAAATTTGTCATCTAGCTGTTGTGCAAAACACGTGATTATCCCTTTGCTGAATAGCGCTGCTCATATGCCCAAAGTTAAGCAAGTATTTAAAAGCTTTGGGAAATGGACTTTTAATTTCCATCAATGTGGAAGGCTTCAAACAATCTGCTGCTATATAAATCTTCTCTGAAACATCTACAGAGCAAAAAATTGTACACATTCAAAAGATCAATATAAAGAATTGCCATTGACAAAGGAAAATTATAGAAAATACTGGAGTCTTAAAGTGGAGTAGGACCTGGACCAGACTGATGTTCTCATGCCTGGCATGTGTTTTGCAGAGCTGGATATGTGTTTGGATGCATTTGGAAAAGGGCTGTATATAGCCCTGAAACATTGATTTCAAAACACAGACTTAAGATATGCAGAAAAACTTAAACTCCTCTTGGCTCTGAGCACCTCTTCTTCACAGACAAGGAGCTGTCTTTCCTATGAGCACTGACACTTTCAGAAGACAGAAATTTGACTCTTGGTTTTATGAGGCGTCAGATGTTTTCCCCAGAGCCTGGTAACACAAAGCACTCTGCTGAGTTGACCAGTTCAACCTCCTTGGGGACACTTTGCTGTGTATTTTGGCCTTGTTCCTTTGTTAGCACCTCTGTTAGGATGCATGGATTGTGACTGTAATGACAACTTTGTACAGGATGCAAAAAGAGTTTAGTTTGTTCCTGGAAATACGACTGATCTGGAGTCAGAAATCAGTGTTGTCAGCTTTGTGATTGATACTGCTGATGAAATTTAATTTCTCAGGGTGGAGCAGCTGCATTTGTAAATTGTTTCTGACAAGACCTGTATCTTTGCTCCATCTTTCCCCCACTGGGAACCATGGCTTTTGCTTAAGCTGCTACTTTGAGACTGATAACAGTCCATTATTGTAATGGGACCAAGATCACAAGTTCCCATTCTGAGAAGCAGCAGTGTAGCTACCATGTTCCGACAGGGTAATAATCAGTGCTGGCTTTTGAGAACAGCTCTTCCCAAGAGATAATGGAGATGGCAACCTGACCTCAAGTTGTAATAGGCTCTCTTGTAAAACTGAGAGATTAGTTTGATTTATATTAGCCCTGCCAGATTCCAGCCTTGCTTGTTTGCATCCTTCTTCCTGAAATTATCTTTCAAGGCCCAGTGGGACTTGGAGTAGCAAGGCTCTTTGCCACTTACCATCAGTGTGCTATCTTCTGTCTTCTCTCTGGAGCAGGGCCTGTGGGCTCACACAAGAGTGGCTGCACTGAGGTTGAACATGAACTGACAAAAAAATGCAAGTTTTAAATTTTGGCAAGTGCCCTGAGGTTCCTTGAGATGATGAATATGAGGAAAACACAAGCATTTAGCATTGTTCATCTAGGGATACTTTTACTTGATTAACATAGGCATTAACAATGCTATCAATAGCACCATCTACTGCCTTCGGGATAGGAGGACACAAGATCGGCATTATAATAGCACAGGTAACTAATAAAATGAGAAAAGAGCACCTCAAGAGGTTTTTCTCCTTGTTTCCTGGTAGCAGTGATGCCAGAGAGGCACTGCATCCACCTGTGTCCTCAAGGCAGGCAATCTGCTGAGTCTGCATGGCCAGTCTCTCATCAGTGCTCTGCAGATCTGTTTCAAAGCCTTCTTTTCAGATGTGTGTCACCAAAACATCCCATCTGATTTTGTAACAAATGGCAGAAATATTCTTCCTTCCAGCACTTTGCCACCTACTTCCAGTCCTTTCTACCTACCTTTGTTAGACCTTAAGCCAGTTTGGGGGCCAGTTTCACTTTCTCATCCTCCCTGCCAACCCACAGTGTCTGCCTCTCTGCAAAACGTTCACAACATTCCCTTTCTCCCATCCCCAAGGTACAAGCAGTGGATACTCCTGGATACTAAGCCAGACAAGGAGACATAGATCTCTTAGAGCACTTAATATCTCCATCAGCTAACTCAGAGTATAATCATGAGCTGATACTAGCCCTTGTGCATTTTATTAACAGTGCAATTTACATGTTTAAATAGGAGACTGTAACAGTGCACAGTCTCAACAGCTGCCTGAACTTTGGGGGATGACAAGATCCCTGTCCTTTGCACAGGTCAGATTAATGGCAATCTGCATATTATGCAATCTTTAATTTCTTTTCCTTTCCCAGGATACCATGAGACTTAGGACCTCTTGACTCTGCAGTCATAATCCCTTTTCTAGTCCACAAAAAGGGAGTTTTATCCCAAAGAGAGTGTTGTGAAAGACCCTGGATGGTGCAGCCCCACCCCTGATTTTGGAAAGGAACCACCTTATTATGCACTTCAGCTTTACCCTCTTGCTAAGAAGAGCAAACTTAACTTGTTCCTCTGTTTGACTTTTTTTTTTTTTCTGTTGTTCCAGGACAGGATGTCTCACTTAGAAACCTATTTTTTTTTAATGAGGAATTCAATTTCTCATGCTGCTGCTAGATGCTCTCCAGCATTCACAGAGCCACTGCTCTGCCCCAGGGAACTGAAAGATAAAAAAAAAAATCATAGGCAAGGAAACAGAATAATTATAAGTGGCTAGCATCAACATGGGAATGAGTACCAGGAAAAAAGTAGTTGTTTCCAGTACTGCAGAGCCAAGGACACCTGGGGTATGGACATGGATTTTAAGGGGGAGATACTGGTATGAGCCTAAAGGCATATTAACCCTGTAGGAGGATATGAAAATTACCTCTTTCTCTTCCTCAGCCAACAGTCATAGGAACCTAATGTCTCTCAGGCGGGGTAGCCCTCGGGAAAGGTTTGTGAGGAAAGGTTGTGAAGAACCCCGTCCCTGTGCTGGGGCAGCCCCGCAGCCCCTAGACTCTGGCAGAAACAAATGACTGGATTCAGCTGTGATTGTGGTTAGGGCAAGGGCCGAGTGGGGTGAACAGAGAGGCTGGTCCCTTGTTCTCCTCTGACTGAATCTTCTGCAAGAAATATGCCAGCCTGATTGCCCAGCACAAGGTTCAGGGTGAGACACTCAACAGCAAAGATGAAAACACTCCTCATGTGGTAAAATGCCAAGGGGTTCTCTGAAGAAAAATACTGTGTAATTGTGTCATTAAGGACTATATAATGATGCATCTGCATTTGGGGTCAAGTTAAAGCTATACAGACAGCCCTCTTTCAAGCTCCTCCTCAGTTCTGAGTGATGCAGATTAAACAGTCTTCTTTTGCTGCAGAATTGGGGGGTGTTGTATAAATTTATACCACAAGAAAGTCAGTAAGTCACAGCAGTTTGAAGATCTGCTAAACAGAAAAGTAAAAAAGAAAAATCCAAGCAAAATCATCAAGTAGTTGAAGAACGTATCAGTTCTGTCTGGATTTCAAGATTAGACAGCTTTATATCTACCATGAAACAGCAGAAGAAAATCCCAGTGCTTACAAGACACTCAGGACTATGTCTGAATATGAATTATGAAGCTGACTAAAAAACTGAAGTGTTTTTATTGGCTTAACTGTAGCAACAGTCTGATGGGGCAGCAGTGATGGTGTGAACAAGCACCTTAGTCCTTGGGAAGGTCAGGGATCCTATTTGTACTCATCAATTAACTGGTTAACCTATGATTCCACATGTCTAAACCACTGACAAGTGCTTGTGAAGTATTTCCACACTACTGAAGTACTTGAATGTTTGCTGTAGGCAACAAGAGGAAATTTTGTCATTGAGTATCTCTTGGGCTTGGCAAGACCTCATTTTCCCTGCTTCCACATGGTGTACCTCCCTTTCCTCCCCACCAGCATATACAGCCTATTTTTCAGCTCAGTACCTTTCTCCAGTCCCTCTGCTGTTGTCTTGTGAGGTCCCTAAACACAAATGCATTTAATTAGAATTATCCTAGCACCTGTTAGCCTTTGTGTGATTTATTTGGCTGCCCATGAATCAGGGTGGCTTGATAAAGGGGTTTTCCTCCTTGTGGCCCTGAGCGGGCAGGAACAGCCCTGGTGCTGTTCTCCTCAGGAGAGGGTTTGCTTTCACTTCCTGATTGATGCCTGTTTCTGTCCATTGCCAAGCTCTGTAAAAAACAATTGACAGCAAAGATCAGCTTAGTTGCTCCAAGGCAAACTCCAAACCTCTACTTTGTGCTCCCAACAGGTGAAAATGTCTTCAGTCTATTTTCTCTGAGACCCCTGTGCTGATAGTGGGGAGTGACCTTTTTTTTGCACATCACTTTGAACAGTGGAAAAGGAAGAAGTTGTTTGGGTATGGAGAGACTAGAGTATGGATTGGGCAAACCCACGAGGCTGGATGGATGAGATGTGCCATCATGCACTGTGTTCTGTAATGAAAGCAATTATGAGCAAGTACTCACAGCAGGACAGGGCCATGAAAATCACCTTGTTGCTGCTTTCTCCTCTTCTGAATCCTGACCCTACTCTAAGGGGATTCATGAAGACAGATCCCAAGAAAATGAGTGCACAGTGAAATCCTCACACAGAGGTGCACATCAATGCTGTGACCCTGTGCTGTTAGGTACTCTGTATGCTGTGTTGGCTTTTCACTGTTGATTTAGCATTCCAGTCCCAGAACTGCTGTGCTATATGCATCTACAGGGTACTTGAATTCATACTTCTGAGAACAAAAATTGCAAAATAAGCTTATGCAGGCTTTGCCAGAAAGGCACTGCAGGATGCATCTATACTCTCACTGGGAAATGGGGATGCATCTATACCCTCACTCCTGTCATGGTCAATACGATTGCTCAAGCAAACTGGGCTTTTATAATTGTTTGATTTACTCCAAACGATGCTGTTTTCATTGACCTTGTCTGGTGCCTGTATGACTTTAATACCCCTATAGGCTGTGAAACATAATTATCTGTTAATGGAGACTATCCTGTTTCCACTCAGGACAAGCCCAGCAAGTGGCAGTGATTCCCACTGCTTTATGTTCCCTTTTATAGGCAAGGGTGCTGTGACTCCAAATCTTTAGGCACTGTGTGGGAGTGATACAGTAAAAATGACCTTACAGCCTCTGAGCCAGCAAAAACATTAAATCAGTTAGTCACTTGGCAGCAACAGCAGAAAAAGAAGGCTGTGGGAAAAAAAACGAAACACAAATAAACAGAAAAACTAAAATGCAACAAAACCCACAAGGGTAAATTGGAGCAATCCGTCATGTCTGAGTGAGATCTGTGCATTTTCTTTTTTGTTTGGCCAGGCTGTGACAAGCAAGGACATTGGAGGAGAGCTGCTGTCTCCACTGCTTCTCCACAGAAACTCCCAGGCATGGGGAATCCTTTCTTTCTGCAGCAGGAAGAACACTCTGTGTGTGTCTATGCATGCGGGCATGATTCTTTTATTTTTTTGGCTAGCTGACGTTGCAAAGGAGCTGGGGTACAGACCAAAATTATGCCCTGTACTCACAACTCCTGAGCTCTGGGCAGTGTGAGATGATGAAATGAATGTGGCTGAGCACCCCCTGCACATGTTGCTGATAATCAAGCTCTTAAAAAGCTTCGTGAAAGAGCTGAGCTGAATTCTCTGCTAACTCAAACTTGTTGAACAGCATTTCCCAAAAGACTTGTAGGTGGCAAAAATGTAGAAGACCTGATAAAGGATTCATCTTCTCCAGGAAGAAAATTTGTTATTCCACATACATAAGATATACAGACTTCTGTGACTCACAGGATGAGAGAACAGGCAGGTAGGCCAGAAGAGTTCAGCTGCAGTGGATAACACTTGAGTTCTTCTTAAACAGAACAATTTTGTAATGGAATCATTGAAAAAAGCCCAAGCTTTTAAGTCCTACTTTTTCTCCTCTTGGAGTATAATTATTTTTTCAAATAATTACATGATTTTCAGTATGGCCTGGGCTCCTGAGATGCCTTCTTATTTCACCCAACACTACCCTTGGCTGGTTTACCAAAAGCAATGGTTCATTGTTATTTATTATTTTACCCTTTCATTCAGCTTTATTTCATTAAGAGCTTGTGCATTGCAAAGTCATGTTTGAGTTTTCTATGGTCAGGTTCATTGTATGGTTTACATCTTTGCAGCATTCCCTGCTCCAACCCAGCTGCTGAATGCATCAGGGTCACTCCCTGCCCTCTCCTCGCACAGACAGCCCATGGAAAGGGGAGATGGCAGAAGCTGGATGGACTCTACTTCCCTCGCCTGGTCATTTTTTATCTGTCTTGCCAAGGGTGTTTGACACTGAAGAAACAAGGATAGGAGGCTATTGCCCAAGGGGTTTAAATCCAAGCAGATGTTAGTGCAGGGACTACTTGAAAATTTCCAGATGAATGATTTGTCAGTGGGAAACATCTTCTTGACCAGATGAGCATGTTTGTGGAGTGTGTCTGCTTCCCATAAGTCTTCTTTTGCTGGAAAAGCGAAAGTCCCAAACTCAAAAAAAAATTCAATTTGGAAATGCAGTTCCTGTAAAACAGTGTGACCCAAATTTGCCATATCATGTGTCTTCCCTATCAGACCTCCCCTTGAATCACAGACGGGGAAAAAAATCTACTGGGTCTCCAGAACTGCTTCCCACTGCAGCAACATTCCCATCATATAATCCACCTTTAGCCTCATTAGGTTTCTGATCTTTATTCCTCCATACAAAAGGCTACTCCAGAACCTGGCTAGGTTTTGAATATTTTTTTATTTCCACCCTAAAGTAATTCACAAGCCACATAGGCCAGTTTCACTCTTTGCTAATGTTGTTCCATAAATAACAACTCTCTCCTCTCTCTGGAGTTTATTATACTGTAGCAATAAACAATCATATTTGTTTCCAGTCTTCATTTTCCCATATCAAACTGAATTTTCTCGTCTCTGTTTGATCCTACTGGTTCTTTTCTGCACTTGACTTCATCCAGATTAACCTTCCATGACCACAGTGAGCTTATGGCCATACCTCAAACAGCACAACTGATATTCTTTGATTCAGCTGGAAACACACCACATCACCTAGGATTTTCATCAGGGTTCACTATCATAATGCAGCCAAAACAGATCCTGGAGTTTGAGCTAAAGAAAAGGATAGGAACAGGGATCATCTGGCTGGAATGTCCATGAGCTGTGGTGGGGCAATTTCAGACTTGAAATAATAGATTTTGAGCCAAAATGGTGTATGCTAACATGTTACTGAAAAGAAAACATTCTTCTGATGAAAACTCTCTTTTTTTTTTTTTTTACTGCTGAGACTCTGCTGAGCTCTAGATGTCCCCTTGGCACAAGCCTTCCAGGCAGTGAAGTAGTCCTGTATAACCTGGAAAAAAATAAGATTCACAAAATGTGTAGTGGCTGAATTTTTCTTGGCTCCAGGATGCATAGTTTCCAACCAGAACACGTAATTAATGGTTTTGTTACAGGTTGCTCTCTGAAGGCCATTTGAGCTGGCTTCAACTGGGATGCTGATTTTTGCAGTAAATCAACTTGTAAAATGCCATTCACTGTCAAAATTATTCTTTTACACACTTGATAAAGACCTGATAAATTAAAAATATAATTAAAACCAACTTGTAGGGCAATAACAGCTGACACAAGATTGTCCTTCTTTTCCTCTGCAAGCAGCTGGGTGACCACAATACAGCCTCAGAGCTTTACCATGCAGGATGACTTTTGCCCTCCTTGTGGGGAATGACAAACTCTTCATGGAGCAGAAATTACTAAAGCAGGGTCAGATTTGCAAGTGTTTTATGTTTCCACCATGGAGCAAATTCCCTCTTGAGTGGTTTATCTCCAATGCCCAAATCCTGTCATGTAATTTTCTCTGCTCATAGAAATTAATGGGCAGGATCCTTTCCCAGCATCAGATGTGGCTCCATCCAGTCTGGTACTCAGAGATGTTTTTGGGTTTTTTGGGTGTTTTTGTTTTTTTTTTTTTTTTTTTGTTTTGTTTTGTTTTGTTTTTTTGTTTTTTTTTTTTTTTTTTTTTTTTTTGTTTTAGGGTTTTTTTTGGGGGGGGGGGATTGTTCGTTTGGTTTTTTTTGGTTGGTTGTTTTAGTAGTTTGTTTTGTTTTGTTTTTTTGTTATTTACAAAGACTTGTATTGTCAAGGCAACAAAATACCAAATGTAGAGAAGTTTTATTTAGTCCCAGCCTGCATTTCTCTCCTATTGATCTTGCTGCATTTTACCCTGCAATAAGGGACATGATTTCATGATTTCAGCTACCTCTGTCTTGGCTCTTCAGAGGCAACTTCTACTCATATTGCACTTTTGCAATGTTCAAAGCAAATAAAAACAAGGATTTCTGACAAAAGAATGCTCATAGCCACAGTCCATTGTGGGTAGGACTTCACAACATTTTGAGTTGGGAAACATGCACAAGGTACTTCTTCCTACCAGTTACACTTTAAAGGGGGGTGAATGGCTCTGACTGTAATTTGACAGCCGGTACTTCATCTTTGAGGCCACCAAGTTAACTTGCAACAATCATGGCAAAGGTCTATGTTTTGTGGATATATTTCCCTCATTGCAAAAAGTGCTATTACATCTGTAGTGCAGAGAGTCGCTGAGAAACAGAGAGTTACTGAAGAGCAAAGTATCTTGACTGCTCTGAGCAGCTGGCCCCAACTGCCTTGTGTTGCTTTTGCTGCCAGCCATGCCCTGGGCAGGCAGCAGTGGGGACGCATCTGCCAGCTCTTCCTGAAACAGGCTGCAAAATTAAGCTCATAAACATAAAAAATGATATTTCAGAAAAAAAAAAAAAAAAAAAGAAAAGAAAACGTGGGCTGTCATGTGTAGCTGGTCACTGAAAGACAAAGCTTTTCTGATGTGTACTATTGAAGAGACTTCCTTTACCAAAATATGATAGAAAAAAAAAAAACATTTATGGTCCTCCTGTTTTTAATACTCTTACCTCATTTATTTCCCTTGGGAACGCTGGAAATTCTTCCCTGCTTTCTGACAGTTGCCTGGAGTGACTGGAACTCTACAAACAGCAGCATCCCAAACACAGGGGGCTGTGTTGCAACATTTTCATAAGTGAAGCCGAGATTCAAGAGCTCAGTTTCTCTTTACAGTGGACTTAAGCCTAAATCTTCACTTCTGGCTAAGGCTGCCTCATTACTGTCTGTTAGCTGAGCTCACACAACATTGCCCATACACAGCCAGATTCTAGCGGGGTCTCAATCCATCTAAATCAGGGCTCCTGGACTGCACTAGGCACAGAGGTGTAGCCAGAGCAAGATGATGTTGGTTTTCTAGGCCAGGAAACAGAGACTGAAAATTTTGAGGGTTTTTGAATAGTGTAGCCATCCCATTAATATTCCCAGATGTGGGTCTGAACAGCAGCACAGGCTGCCACACTCTCATTTTCCCATGGAAATCCTACATACCTTTAAGCATGCTGCAGTCCTGCCAGCTGCTGCCTGGCTCTGCCTGGTTTTAAAAATGTGTGCAGGTTTCACCATGCATAATTTTAGGATAGTACAGCTCACCGTGGGACAGGGTAAAAATGGTGCTCTGTCTTCTTTTACAGCTATTTTCCTTTAACAGTTTAACTGCTAAGGTTGACTCACAACCTGAAGTGGGGGTTAAGATGGGGAGAGAAAAAGGGAATAAACATTTTTTTATCTGCTTGTAAAGCTCGTCATTATTCTCACAGGGTTTCTAGTGAAGTCTTATTGTTCTGCTGTAGGTTTGTTACAATTTCTGGCACTCTGATCTTCCCATGTCTTGTTGGCTACTTGTTGTTGATGGGTTTTTTGGTTGGTTTTTTTTTTTTTTTTCCTTGGTTTTTACTTACAGACCTGACCCAAAACTTACTAGCAGTCCATGAAATTATTGGAATTAAGTTCAGTTTTCCCCTGCTAAACCAGGATTGAGTATAGGATGCTGTTCCTAAAGTATGGCAAGCACAGTTCTGGCTGGCACAGTGCTGGGATGGAAACACTTTCTATACCAAGTGAAAGTTTTCAGAGTGCAGCTGGGCTGATTTTCAAAACAAGTATTTTGGAGTGTGGGGTGGTGTTGGTTTAGGGTGGGAGTGTTTTGGGGTCTGTTAGCTGGTTGGGGCTGGTTTGGGGTTGTTTTGTTTGGTTGGTTGGTTTGGGGTGGGGGTTTTTTGGTGCTTTTTGTCTTTTGTACCAGGACAGGATTTTCTTTGAGTCTCGTTTATTGATGAGGCAGGGGTATTGATGAGGTGTGGATTAGAAACGGCGTGGCAGCAATTACCGAGCCGAGGACGTTCCCTATGCATTCCCTGCTGCTTGGTTGGCTGTGAAACAGCGGGTTACCCTCGGCCACGGTGTGATTTTCCTTTTGTTCCTTGCACCCTTCTGCCACAAGATGGGGATGCAAGACCGAGTTTAGGTCATGTATGAACACGCTTCTTCCCCCGCAAGAATGAATTTACATGATCCTTGCCCGCTCAGGGACCTCCTTTTGTTGCTATTATTTAGAGCCTGCAAACTCACAAGATGTATTAATTCTTACATAATTTTATATTATTGAAGGATGCTGGGATGTGGAAAAAACCTATTTATTATCTTTGCTGAAATTAAAGCACCTCTGTGATGTAGTTGGCCATAAACAATTTGAACTCCTTGCAAATCCAAGTCAAATTTTAAATCATTGCAGCAACACTAAGAGGCAAGCCTCTCTCTAAAAATACCCGTGTGTCACTAAGTAGAGATTAGTGAGCTAATGATTAGTCAGATGATAGCTGGCTATTGATTTAGACATTTAAATCAATTCTATAAACTGCTTTATTTTCTGTTTTCAACTTCAAGAGTCATCAAATATCTACAAATGTTCTGTCCCAACTGGCCAAGGGAAGAAATCCAGGCTAAAATGTGGCCAGGGAAGGCCCTGCAGATCTGCAGGTCTGATGTTTAGCTGGCAATGCTGGCAGCTTGGCTGAAATGATTAACAGGCTTCATTCATTTCATAACATAACAATGGGCAGCCCCTGAAAAGTTTTGGTAGAAAATATTATGTCACATACGTATCTATTTTCTGTATGTTGGTGTAATGAAGCCTCCCATTTCCTCCAAGCTAAAGACATGTGTTCAGCATACTCAGCCCTTCATTTAGCCAGCATTTACTCAGTCTTGCACACATAAAGGGAGGATAAAAGGGACCTGAGCCCACAAAATCCCATTTTTCATCATCCATTTTATGAGGTGATACATCCTTTCATCACCAACTTGGGACCACTGATAGTTTTTTTAATAGCTCTAATCACTCCCCCCCCCATCAATGCTATTTCAAAATGTAGGTACTGTACATTTTTATGGTTGACCTGCAATAAAAAGTAATTTATTTATAAATCCTCTTTTCCTATTTATCACTGATTCCTTGTGCAGTACTGTTTGTGATGACTCATCATTCAGAATAGTTCACTTGGAATGAGTGCCTCCAACAAATACTGCCTTTTCTAAACAAAATTTTGTATAAATAAAATGGGATGTCATAAATAACAAGATAATACTGAGCAGCAGAACAATGTTATTCAGGCTTGATAAAATTGCAAGTTGTGTTTCAAGACCAACAATTTGTTTTCTTTCTTTAGAATTATAACTGCCAAATCAGATTTCTCCTCTGTCTACATCCTCCCCTGCCTTGAAAGGCAAAGGTGATGTGAAGACATAAAAAATTCAACCTGACATTTCCGTAGGGTTTATACTGGAAGACAGTCACACTAAATCCCTGCCCCATCTTTCAGTAACAGAGCTCTCAAAAATGCTGGGTTGAATTTTCTGTCCTTCATGTGCTGCCTAGTGGATTTTGTTGGTTTTTTTTTTTTTTTTTTTTCATTTGGACAACAAAATGAAGGGAAAACTAGATAGTTTCTAGTCCCTTTCACTTTCTGGTTTTCATGCAGAAGTGCAAGGTAGCCATGTATTTGTTCAAAAAAGCAAAACCACCACCACCACCCCTTATTAATACTAGTTTTAGATATTTAAAATGTTTAATTCATTTACAAGAACAACATGGGGAAAGTCATCCTTATTTTGACTCCAAAACCTTTGCACAGATGTCTTCATTGAAGTGAATCACATACTTTTTATTGCATGCCCTTTTTTCTTTTTTTCCTCTAAGAAAAGTTGTCTTCTTACTACTTTTTGGATGAGAAGTAGTTAGTTACTCAGTGACAGACTAATCTCTCAGCCAGATCATAGAATGCCCTGGGTTGGAAGAGACCTCAAGGATCACATAGTTTCAACACCCCTGCCATGGGCTGTGACACCTTTCACTGACCAGATTGCTCGGAGCTCCATCCAACCTGGTCTCAAACACTTGCAGGAATAGAGCATCCACAACTTCTCTGAGCAATCTATTTCAGCACCTCAACACTCTCACGGTAAAGAGTTTTTCCTAGTATCTCAGCTAAACCTACTCTCATGTGTTGGTCTGGCAATTTCCAGCTGCTTCCAGATTATTGTTTTGCTTCTTGCTCTCACCTGTAGCTGCCAGGTCTTACTCACTAAAGTATGCCCCATGTTTAGTTGGGCTGATCTTCCCATGACTGCCCTGGAAGGTCATAGCAAGTATCCTGTGACTGGCTACTTAGGCTATCCAGGAGGGAACAGAGTAATGGTCAAGGATACTAGAGGTGGCAGCAATCATTTATTTCACAGCAGCCTTTTATGTGGGCTCTTATGAAATGGGTGTTGAATTCTGCTGTCACTGTGGAAATGATGAATAATAATCAGGTTAAAGCAACATATTGCATCATTCACAGAAGAGGTGCGAGGCAGTTCCTTTGAACTTCCAACACTACAGCAGCTGTTCTTACCCTCTGGGAATGTTGTTTCAACATCTGAGGTTAAATGTCTTATTTGTAAAAAAGTGGAAGGGAAAAAAATGTTTTCCTTTTTTGATTCATTGCATGATTAGCCTGTTCTTTGCAATGCTTTTACAGTAGCATTTAGCAGTTACGTGGAAGTAGAGAGAAGATGATGGAGGGGTGTATTTCAGCTAGTGAATTTATTCTGTTGGCTGTCCTGAAAAGACAGGCATGTTAAAAAGCCATTGAGCTCTTACACAAATACAACAACATAGTTGAGAAATACAGAAAATAACTGTGTGACCCAAGGTAGGTGGGCATGATTATGATAAAAGCCAATATACACAACTTATGGGTCTCACTGACTTTTCACCAGTCTTTCACAATGCATTTGCTCTGATTTGAGCTCTCATGGATCTAGACATATTCTATGATAAGTTGCACAAATATTCATCCTGCAGTTATTCTGCCCATGCAGTGTTACATTCCTCAAGAGTAGAAAAGGGAAGAGACAGTTGTTTGATGCAACATCTTAGCCAGAAAACATGAAATAGCATATATATGAGGTATACAGAGGTGTGTTTTTTTCTTGTTGGGTTTGGGGAATTTTCTGCTTCTCTATGATAGGCATGACTGCTTCTGATTTTTTGTTTTCTAAAGATTTTCTGAACTTTTTGCAGGAAAATAGTGAAGGTTTCCTGAATAAAGTTTCCTAGAGTCAAATACCACAGCATCTTGGCTGATTTCTGTGGCACATACTGCTGTTCCTCATTCATCACACCTTTATTTTGAGCAGTCACCCTGAAGGGCAGTGCTTCAGCTCAGGGAGAAGATGCTCAGGATATATAGAAACATGTCTCTGTAGGAAGTGTGGAAGGTACAGAAAGGAATCCATTTACTTCTAGGCTGGGTAAATCTTTCCCTGCACAGGGTTTGTTGGCCCTGTGTAAAGTCAAGAGGGGACAAAAGCAACTGTGGAAGTTTCAGTCTGGGTTTGATTCTTCTTCCACACTGGAAAAAAGTATGCTGGCATTCAGCTCTCTCAAGACTTTAAGCCAGTACCAAAGTGTCTTTATCAATACAGAGAAAAGTTACTAGCCTGTCATAGCCCCAAGTGCTCCAGCAGCTTGACAGAAAGCATGACTTTCTAGGCTCTCATAAACAGATGGTAAAGCTTGATTTCTGGTCTTGCTTTTTATAGAATGAGCATGTACCTGCTACCTCTCAACATGTATTTATGAAAGCCCTAATGCTATAGCTGCTGTTCACTGCTGTGGGTTGATTTTTGAACTCTTCACCCCCCATTGCAGTCTCCAAGGAGTTGCAGATTCTCATCACTCCCTCTCTGGATTACAGTTTGAAGCACATCATTGGTTTTCCTGGTGAAGCTGCAATTAGGACTAAGAAGAAAAGGGCTGTGTGTGATTCATGTGAAAAGTAAGTTAAAGTCTTACAGTAAAGAGGGGGATAGAGGAGGGGGGATGTTATATCAATTCACTTTGAGAGTCCCAAAGTGAAATTAAAACATCAATGTCTAACTTTTGTAAACTGACCAGCTAGGAAAGTTGTAATTTCAGGTTAGAGTGGCTTCGAGAGGAAAACAGAAACTGTACATGAAAGAGATTGCTCTTCTTCCTTGCCTTTTCTCTACTTGGCTTGACTTCCTTTTGTCCTTGTGCCAGAGTCAAGTATTTCTGAGAGGCAATTTCCAAAGACCTTCCCTCCTACCATGATGCTCAGGCCCTGCTGAGTGGTGCATACATCTGAGTGGATATAGAATTAAGCACATATGTTGCACTTTTCTCCCACACACACACACACAAAAAAAAAAAAAAAAAAAAAAAAAAAGTTAAACGCCACAACAGTTCTGATTTGAAGCGTAATTTGTATTTCTAGGACAAACACTGCTTCCGGGTGACAGTGACGGGGAGAAGGGCACTGGTGGGGGAAATACAGTTCCTCTCCCTGCCACTGCCGTGCCGTGCTGGCTGGCAGTCACTAGCTGCGTGGGGTGTCCTCCCCTCCACTTTTCGCTTTGTACTTTCCCTATTTCACCAACATATCCCTAGATGGAAAACCATAACAGGGGCCAATGCTTGGACTGCTTCACACTTTCCAGACTCGGGCCAGGTGTCGCACCGCATCCTGCTCTGCGGGGCCGTGACAGTGCCGTGGCACCGAGGGGTTTGTTTGGCCCAGCTGCCCGGTCTCCAGGCCCCGTTTGTTTACCCCGGCTCCGTTCTCCCTTCGGGCGGGCGCGGTTGCGGTTCCCGCGCACCCCGCTAACGTTACTGGGCTCAGCGGCTTCGCGGCGACACTTCCAGCGACTCTGCCCGAGCCCAGGCTCGCACACAAGCGGAGCGGTTCCGCTCCCCGGCAGGTCCCGGCTGCCCGGCCCGGGGCCTCCGTGATGCTCGGGGGCCGCCCGGTGCGGCCGCGGGGCCCGCGCTCCGACCGCCACAACCCGGGGAAGCTCCGGGAGGCAGACTCGCCCCCGTCGAGCCCTCCCGGCCGCTCTGGCGGGAGGCGGGGGCCTGGCAACTCTCCCCCCGCGGGCCGCGGGGCGGGCCGGGGCGGCGGGCGGCACCTCGGGGCCGGGGCTCCCGCCGGCAGGGGCCCGCCGGGAGCAGCGAGGGCGGGCGGCCGGGGCGGAGCGGCAGCCGGCATGGGGGCCGGGGCGCTGGCCGTACGCGTGAGTAGGGGCTGGCGGCGGGACGGGCACGGGAGCGGGGCGGCGCTGCCGGCGGAGCGCGGCCGGGAGCGGGGCCGGCTGGATGGCGGCTGGATCAGCCTCCTCCTCCTCCTCCCGCCCTCCGCCGGGGTCCCTCGCGGGGCCAGGGCAAGGGAGGTCGGTCCGGGCCCGGCGCCTTCTCCTCGTCCCGAGCGCTCTCCATCTGTTCTCTCCTTCTCTCTTCTTTCTCTTTCTTTCTCCTTCCCCCCGCTCGGCAGCTGCCGCTTGTTTGGGAAAAGCAAAGACTCGTAAAGGCGATTACAGGCGGTTTTCTTTTAGTCCCCCCCCCTTTTTTTTTTTTTTTTTTTAAACCCCGAGAACAACTGCCCTGTCGCGTTCTCGGCGTTAAAGTTGTTGGATGTGCTGTAAAAGTGCGTCCCTGTAGCGTATAAATAGCTTTTTTCCAAATGTCTGGGCGGAACTTTTTGGCGGCATGGTGCAGGGATGATCTAAGTTGCTTTCCCAGTCTCGGAAATCAGCAACAGTGGCATTAATACTTGGACGCTTTTTCCCTGGGCAAAGTCAGATCTTCCATCTATAAGGCAACATAACACTGAACTCTTTGTTTCAGAGGTGTTTTGAGGGGATGGCTTTATTTTGATTTTGGTTAGATGTGTATTTTGGGTAACCACATAATTTTTTTTGTTCCTAGTTAGCACAGCCTCTTCAGATCCTGAAGCAAGCTCAAAAATTTCCTCATGTTTCTGTGGACATGGCAAATGTCTGTCGGTTCTCATGTGGATTTAAATAGTGAGTTTCCACAAGTAAATCCAACTCAGTGACTCAGGTTTTCAAATGTTAAAACAGGCTGGAGACCTGTAACTGAGCAAGATTGTGAGGCTAATTGGAGGCCTTAATTGGAAAAGCTCCGTAAGCATCACAGCTGCTCAGAAACTGCTCAAAGGATTTTTGCTGTCTTTTGAATTTAACCTAGTCTACGTGATTTTTACCTTGTCATGTGTCTGCCTGGAATAAATGTTGTTTATTATTCATTTAATCCTGAACGGGAACATGTCTTTTTAAAAGAGATGTGGTATTTTAATGTTAGTCAGTTTTAGTTCAAACACTGTTGCATCTATTGTTCATTGTAAATATTTATAAAGTGGTCACAATAATGTAATATTGTGGTTCTGTTTCACAAATAATAAAACATACCTGTGATGTTTATATAAGCAACATCCTTCTTAAATATCACACTAGTGTTGTGTAGGACCTGGGAATGTAGAGCACACACATGCTTCAAATAACTGTTTAATGGGAAAAGCACAGCCAAGTGAGTGAACTGCCAGATCATTTTATATCTGAAAGGACAGTCATGCTTAATAGCAACATAGCAGATATTTATGCTGCTCACAGACTATAATAAAAATATTGTATCTCAAGTGAAGAGATTTTAAAGGCCTCTTTAAAATAAAATATGTATGCTGTGATAAAATCTGTCTTAACACAGTGAAGTGTCAAGACTTAGGCAAGAGTCAGAGCACTTTTTTATGTTACTATACAGTATTCCTCATGTGTACAGTTTCTACTACCAGTTTGTCAATGCAACACAGTACACAGTAGGAATAAGTTTATTTTTAAGCAACATGCTAGTGATGGACTTCTTAAAGAAAGAGATTGAACTCTGTGGTAGCGGTGGCTCCCAGTTCCTGCAGAGTGATTGCAGCTGTGGTAGATGATGATTCTGTTCTGCCTTGAACTGTCTTCCCAAATGTGCAGTCCTGTAGGCTGGTTATAATTTCTGCCTATTATCAGTCCTATAAATTAATCATGTATTGTTTTATTCTGCTGGGTTTTATTAATTATCCTCCCATGGTTTCTCTGTCACTGCAACTCAAAACTTGTGAGAATGTTGTGCCTCCAAAAGAACCTATGGGATTAAGGGTTTATTGTGCAGTGGGTTTTCCACCCCCACCTTGTTATGTGTGATTAGATTACATAGTCCCGTTCTGACCTTAAAACCTCAGTAACTAAATTTCAGACTTAGCAGATACTAAACATAACAGAAAATCTTTCATAAGGATCCATCTCACTTGACAGTGGCCAAAATGAATCCCTAGGAAACAGTATGTGGAAGAGTGTAGTGTGCCTTCTCCAGAGTACTGCCCTGACAGGCATCCTGGGGCCAAACTGAGCTGCTGGTGGTGTATGGGGATTGTTTGTGTTTGACCAGTTACTTTTGTAACCCACGTGAGTTTCATGAGTTAACAACTGCAGTCTCCTGCCTGCTTACTCCCAGTTACTTGTTATTCTAGTAACAAGCTTGTCTGCAAAAATCTTTCTCCCTTACCTACAGACTACCTACATTCTTGTTCCTCTTCTAGTGTTTTCTTCTGTTCATTTTTACTTTCCTACTTCACAGAGTTTTTTTCCTGTGGATTAAAACAAAGTGGGGCCAAACCCTTATGGAGCATAAAAGCCAGTGTTGATGGATGTGCTTGTGTTGTGACCACACAACCTTCTGCAGCAAATGTGACTAATGCCCGCTTTTCTTTCCCTTTGCTCCTTTAAGCAAAGCAAATCGGCTGTAAGATTGAAAGAGGACATGAAAAAGATAGCTGTGTCTCCACTGAACAAGCAGAGGGACACAACCTGTCCAAAGGTGTTTGGTGTGAGTCTTCTGGAGCTCCAGCAGCAGGGACTAACCAAAAATGGAATCCCAATAGTTGTGTGGAATATAGTGGAGTACCTCACCCAGCATGGTAAGCTTAGTGGAGTTGCTTCTCCTTAGCAGCACTCTTTATGTAAGACTTTTCAAAGGGAAGAATGTGGGTTTTTTGTAGCATGAACCACAGGCAAAGAATGTTACTGTATGTGGTTTGCTTCTTTTTTTTATTTCTGCCTTGATGCTGAACTTACTTTTTAATATGTTTATAAAGGTGAACTACATACAGCATTAGGTAGCAGCACACTCATAAATAAGCTGTTCAGTATATAAATGAAATGTATTCAATTTGTGAAGGTTTGTGTCATTTTCCAGTTACAAAACATTTGTCTTTAACACTTTTTCTGTATAGAGATAGACACAGGCACACATACACATACACACACACCCCATCAGAGAATATTACTGGAAAGGAATACAAGTTCTTACGGGCTTTCAGATATATTCCAGTTATTATTAATCCCCTCAAGGAAGTAGGTGTTCAATTCTTAGCTTCTTTTTGCATTCATTTAATGGGACTTTAGTTCCTGTTGTTGAGATACATTTCCTTGTAGAAACTTAGAGCACCACTGGTGCACAGATGTCTTGTATGGCACTTGGTCAGCAATGGAAAAGGTTTTGTGGTGGTAATGTCATCTTCTAAGGAGCTGCATCTGGTTTTACCCTAAGGTTTTCTTTTAGCTAATTCAGTAATGATAAGCCAACTGTAGAGGCTTAGATTCTATGACTGTATCTTGGTAGATCCTCAGAAGCTCATAGATGCAAACATGGCTTGAAAATTAGCTTGGATTAAGGTACAGTGCAAATGTGAAACATGATCCTACCTTTACTCAGCAGCATCTTGCTTGATCTACTTCAACCTGTATAAAAGTGGCTTGCTAGGACACTGGAAGAGAAAGAATGGAAAAAGCTTTCCATCATTTAGGGTTTAATCAAAACCAGAAACTGACAGACACCCTTGACTGGAAGTTGTGGGCTGTGCTTTGTGTTCCTTAAAAAGATTGGAATCCCACACGACTATGTCCCAAATATGGACTAAACAAGCCAAGTTTTCTATTCTGAAGTAAGATTAGCTGGACTTCTGAATGCCAAGTTGATTATCTGGGCCCCGATAAAGGCCATTCTTTTTCTTAAAAATGCAAGGAAGATCTCAAAGATACACTCTCATATGGAGAGTTGTTGAAATGAGTGTCCCATGTCTGTGTTAGGTTTGTTTTGTGAACTAATGGCAAAATTAACTGTGAAAGCATTTTTAACAAAGGCCCAGACACCCAGGCTGAGCTGACTGTTGGGCCGCTACATCCTTAAACTAAGTTTGCATTAAGCTGCCTATTTCCAAATGTATAGATGAAGCCAAATTTCCCTGTGGTGTATTTAGTAGTTTCTAATTACTGTTTTCAGGGTGTTCTAGCCTCTCTTTATTTCCATAAATGAGTGAGAGAGGAGGAAGGAAGTTTGATCTGTGTGGAGGCTGTGGCTTTGCTCACCTAGTATTGCAAAAACGAAAATCTTTATTGGGATGAGGTGTTTTCTGCCCTCGAGATGGCAGTACAGCATGTCACATGAGAATGCATTTTGTTTTGAATGCAGGAATACAAACTCTACCAGCAGTATCTCATATTAGTCAAGTAAAATGCTTTGAGTGGTTGTCCATTTTATCCCCTTGCTAGAGCAGTTTGTCTTCTAGTCCAATAAAGGAGATTATTTTTCTCTACAAACTCTGTTGCCTCAGAATTTATTTCTTGGACTGGAAGCATTCTGTCAGATTGCAGTTCCTTGATGTCTAGTCTGAACTGATGAAAACAATACACATTCAATCCTCTTAGTGTTATGCTTCTGAGGAAGAACAAACAGGTCTATAGACAGTATTTTATATATATATATATATATATATATATATATAGACACTGTATTAGAAAGGCAGAATTTTTGCAGTGAAAATGTTCTAGAGAAAAAATAATTTACAGAGGTCAGTTTTAGGGTCTTCCCAGAAGGTTTTGAATCTTAAGAAATGCCTAAAAAGTGCTATTCAATTTAGCATGATTAGTGGCTTCCTCTGTTGGAGCCTCCTTTTTTGTACATCTCCTTTACAAACCTGTAGTGATCGATACCATTTCTTTTTCATTGTGAAATACTTTGTGCTTTGTGCTGTCCATGATACATTATTTGCTTATTGAGATTTCCTACTTACTATGGAGTTACTGCTGCATTCAGCACGTATTCAGATGTTTTTGCCTCATGATGGTCAATGAAGCTGGAAGTAATCCAAATGTGTGAGTATGGCAGTCCTGCTCAAGGTAATGGGCTACTTGCAAAAATGAAACAACTGAAGGGTTTTGTAGATTCCTTTTCTGTTGAAATATACCAGTGGAAAGTGTCGGTCTCAGTTGATTTCTCATGGTGTGAGACAGCTTAGTGGCATTGTAGTATTGTGGGTTCTCAAAAGAGTATCCCAGGCCTCAAGATGTTGTCATTAGTATTTGTTATTTACATAGTCTAACTACCTGACTAGAGGGGATTTCTGAGGATAGAATAGTATTTTTTTTATATTGTGGTGTATTAATCACACTAATTTGTATTACTACATGTATGTTATTCAGACGAGAATATCTGTTTCATCATGTCACTGGGATGTGGTGGTTCAGCTCAATCTTAATATATAATTACAGGTATGACACAGGAAGGTCTCTTCAGAGTGAATGGCAGCATGAAAATGGTGGAGCAGCTGCGTCTGCAGTATGAACGTGGGGAAGAGGTGGAACTCGTTAAAGATGGTGATGTGTACTCAGCAGCCAGCCTGCTGAAACTGTTTTTGAGAGAGCTGCCAGATGGAATTATCACGTCTGCCTTACATCCCAGGTTCATTCAGCTTTACCAGGGTAAGTGAGAGGTAAAGTCTTCACCCTTCAATGCACTTTCTTTCTGGATAACTGGTTTCTTAGTTTACTTACTTTGTTCCTCATTTCCTTTGGCTTCACTTCTTACCTGCTCCCAGATGTGCAGTTCTGTTACAAGAGGCAGAAAAAATGTTTCTCATGTATTTGGTAAATTCTGGACTATTTATGATTTTCTAATCCAGTTATGTTGAATATAAAGTGAAATGATCAGCTGTTTTTTTTTTCAGGTATGCTTGTAGAAAATAATTGCAGTGTCTTTAGGACATAGATTTACTTTTGTTTGCTAGGGTGGTTTCTGACAGTTTCATTGTAATGGATGCTGAGAAGTGAGAACTTCATCTGCTTTTAAGATTGGGCCAAAAGCATACACTGCCAAAGTTTCTGCTTCTCACTAAGTAATGTGATTGTCCATAAAAAAAAACCAACCAGTTTGCAAGTAACAGCAGACTTTATGTTTTATTCCCTGTCATAGCACACAACCTGGAAGATTTCTTTTCTTCTTTTATTCACACCCCTCATCCACCTTGAAGTGGTGGATCAACCATAGGAAAGACCACCACTTCTGCAGTGGAAAGTTGAGAAATCATTTTAAAGAGAGTTATGCAAGTTTCAATGTAATTCATCTGTATGTGACAATCTCTGGTGGTGGTAGGTGGAATAAGTGGTGGTTGGCCCCGTTCCTTGACCATGTGGGTCACTAACAGTTCATCTCTCTTGCTGCAGGCAGTCAGCACTTCTTCTTTATGTTTTCCTAAGAAGCTACAAGATGAGTGGGTAAAGTTACTGGAGAATGCAGAGGAGGAACATGCTCTCTGACATGCATCCCTGGTGTATAGTTCTCACACACTTGTCTTGATGTCTCCCACTTTTCTTGCCTTCAGTGAAGAGGAGGTTTAGCCATTTCCAAGAGGAGTGCCATGTGTTTTCTTTCTTCCTTTTGTTTTGTGGGCTATAGAAAGTGTTGATGATGCACTGGAGAAGAGCTTTGTGCTTTACCTTGAGTGCAGACGTTTCAGCTGTAGGTTGTATGTGGACTGTGTAAAATACCTTCCCTATTTAGTAAAGTTGTCTGGCGCACAAGGATAGGGTTCAGGAAGTGTTGTGTAGGAAGGTGCTATTGTTTTAGAAAGTCCCTTTTTTCTGGTCATTGCTGTGCTTTCTTTGGGGACATTTAGATTTCACCAGGTCTGACTCATGAGCTGTATTTATGTTCTTTTTCATAAATCACAGCTTAAGTGTAAATTAATAATAAATAAATAAGTCACACCTTTGCTGTTCCATATCTCTGCCCCCACAAAGGTCATATTGGTGTATTGTACCAGGAACTGCTGAGTCCTTTGTGAACAGTGCTTTTGTGGTGTTTGTGGAAAGGTTCATTTGTTCTGTCTCCTACAGAAAGGGCAAAATCCCCCCAGTACTTTCTAGAGAAATTAGATGGATATCATTACTTAGCAGATTTATTCACCAAACTTTCTTGTTTCCAAATAAAGTTACTGGTATAACTTATGAACCCAGATCTACAAAAATCCATCCAACTGTGACGTGTCTTCATAGCTAAGTTTGTCTGTATTTCACAATTAGATCAAGCTTAGTGCTATTAAAATTTTGATTAGGCAATAAGAAGTCTTACTTGAAAAATGCCAGTTGGCTGTTGTGGCAAGGGGAAGGCTTTTGTAAAGTTTGGAGAAAACTTGAAGGGTTTTCACACCCCAGAAAATACAGCATAAATGAGTAGTTATGAAAGGCACAGATGATTTTCATGGTGTTCAGATAAGCTTAAGTAGTAGGTGGACATTTGCTTGCAGTTAAATGATCAACCAGCTGCACAGGCTTGCAGGAGTTATCTGTTCACTTATCGAAGTATGTGCAAGGGTATTGCTTGCAAAATGGTACCAGGACAGTGCATGCCTGGGTGTTCGTTTTGTAAACTGTGAAGAGAGTAGGTCAAACTGTTTCTGAGTCAACAGGTTATTAAAAAATAACTTTGAATCTGGAGCCACTTTGAGACATGTCTACAAGGAAGGCAAATACAAGCTTTGTCACAACCTCTGTATTCTCTCCTGTTGAAGCTTTGCATGGGAAATGTTTTTTTGGGATTATGTTAGATTTCTTCTGGTGTATTTTTAGGGATTGTTATCAGCATTTTTTAAGCCAGCTGAGATCTTCACCTGAGAAGAACACATAGTTACTTACTGTAAAAATGGTTATAAGAGTGATTCCTCTAGTTAAAAATAGCTGGGCTGAAAATGACAAATTTTACGTGTAGGTGTAACCCTTTTCAATTCCAGCTATCAAATTTGTTACCAAATCAAAGAGAAATAATCTGCCCTCTTATGTAAGAGAGAAGCTGTCCTGTTAGTGTTCAGGAAGTCCACACAGCTGGTTTGCCATTGCTGTCTGCAGCCTGTACAGTGTTGTGTGAAACAGAGCTCTGCCTGCTGCCCTCAAATCCTAAAATACTTTTGTTTAAATAAATATTCAGCTTAATGCCAGGACTATGCAGTTCCATAACACATCATGTAGTGTACTGTGGTGTGTCCTGGCATTCTCTCTGTACCCTTGGAGAAGGACAATGGCAGTGGGAGATGGGAAGGGCCTGCCTCTGTAAACGATGTTGATCGGAGATGTGTGTTGCAAGCGCAGGCCAGGGACACACTGATAGTGACCTTCGTGTCGGCCGGTCTCCTCACAGCGCCTGACTAATAAAGGCTGCTCCTTACGGGGAGTTCTGGGGTGAAAAATGTCCATCACAATCTCTTTTGTGGCTGAGGCTTCACTGCAGAGCAGAACTGTGTGAAATGGGCTGTACTTTGAGAAACCTCAGCCAGAAATTAGCAGCACCAATACAGCAATCCCTGCCTGAGCTTGTTTATTCCCTCTGGCTTTTCACTCCTTATCTTCTATATCTGATCACTGACTCTTAAGACATCTGTACATACTAGGAGCTGTACACACAGCTCTTACCCATTTCACAGGTCACTTGCTTTCATCAAGACAAAGTGCTACTGTACTGTAAATTTCTTTTTTGTGGTTGTTGTTTCATTCCCTCCTCCAGTGGAGGTACAGTGAAATATGGACTCTGTCTTCCTTTCTTACTCAGTCTAATTAATTTTAATGCCATTTCTGAAATAAATAGGGACAGGAGACCAGCTCCCTTTTTAGGCCTTTATTAAGTGATCAGCTCTGGGTGGGGGCCTGAGGGGTCGCGCACACTGCCGCTGCTCCCTTTGGCGACGCAGAGGAGGAGGTGATCAGTTCTGCCCCAGCAGAACTGGGGCTTCCGTCCTCACGGGCATGGCTAGGAAGACGTCTTCTGGCTTGTCAGCTTGGGTCCTCATTCTAGTCCAATTACACTTAGGTGGTAGTGACCTCTAAAACCGTGTTGGTGGGGTAGAGGGACTTCTCCCCAGTAGATATAGTCACTTAGTTTTCCAAATTTTAGGTTAGCTCGTTGTTTCTAGGGTCTTTTGTTGGGTTTTCTTGAGCTTTGCTTAATTTGCATATTTGCTGGACTGTTTCTGGCCGCCATTTTGGATGCAGCAGAGGCAATACCCAAGGGATTCAATAAGGGTACAGGTAAAGGGGGTACCACCAGGGTGTGTGTAAGGGGGTTAACAGTGGGGGAATATAACAAGGGTGTATGTAAGGGAATTAACAGTGGGGTAATATAACAAGGGTGTATGTAAGGGAATTAACAGTGAGGGGTACAACAAGGGTGTATGTGAGGGGGTTAACAGTGGGGGGTACAGCAAGGGTTTAACATTTATTAACATAATTAGCTTATCACAACTGTAAGTGTATTAACAGCTCTAACCATACCGAACTTGTTCATAACAATTTTGCCACACTGGCTTCTTGACATTGCTCATCTTATGGAATTTATATTTTTTCAGTGGGCAGCAGCAAGATGTGAGTTTTATTTCATATACTTCCTTCTGCTCACTGCCTGTGATGACTGGCATGGTTTTGTCTGGTGCCTGTGAACAGCCTTGCCTTTTTCAGGGAGTGGTTTGGGAGGCAGGGAAGGGAAGGAGCAGCTCCCTTCCAGATCAACAGGTCAGTTTACAGAACACTTAGTAGCCAGCAGCTGTTTGAGTTACATGAACAAGCAGAACCAAAAATACAGCTTGTGTTGGGGGATTTTGGAGGTCAAATTTCGATCTGAACAATTACTGTGAAAATTAATAGATGAGAGCTGACCTTTTAACCATTATTATAGATGGGTCATGAGATGGTTGGCTCTCGCAATTAAGGGATGAATATTATATATACTTTATGAGAAATTTTATTGATGTTGTTGTGATTTGTTGTTTGGATGTCCTCTGTTCTCCCTGTAATCCCCTTTTCCCTCCCCCTTGTGTTGTTGCCACTGGACAGCCTTGGTAGTTGGGACATGTGGAGGGAGGGCGTGTACCTGTGCCCCTTGCATAGGGTAGCTGGGAGGAGGGTAGGCTTGTTACTAGGAGGCACAGCATGACAACACCTGACCGGCAATCAAGTTGCAAGAAAGCAATCTCCACCAATGGATGGCGAAGAAGAATTGACTGGCAGGCCTTGGGAGGGGCTAGGGTAACCTTTTGCAACCCCCTCAGGGGTGTAAAAGGCAGAGCAGCTGTTTTGTGAGTGAGCAAAGGACAGCTTACTCCCATCCTCCTAGCACTATAATTTTTCCTTGTTCAGTCCTTTGTTGTATTTTGTTAAGGTATAATAAACCTTTGAAATTTTTAAAAGTGAGTGTCATTTCTCACAAATGGGGCTCGTCCAGGAGAAACACCTCGTCTCCGTGGCCCTGGGAGATTTCGAAAGGGAAGCGTGCCCTGCTGCAAATTCGACGGCTCGATCGACTTCTCCTAGGACCATCAGCGATTGCAGGTCGACACCCCGGGGACAACAAGAGACTGAGTAATGAAAAAGAAGAGGGGGAAGGTGTGTACCATCCTCATAATTGTTTTGGCCAGATTATTCACCCATAATTCTGAGTGCACAAATGCCAACTCCAGGCAAGTAATGCACGGGACCCGATTCTGGTCCGTTAGAGCTAAAGAGTATTGGGCAGATATAGGGCGGGACACAAAGTAAGAGGAAAGTGGGGAATGGTAAAAAGCAGGATGTCAGTGAGAGACAGGAAGGGAAGAAACTGTGAGCAGGACACAGATTTAAGAGGGAAGCAGGAGAACCATGGGAAGTGAGATGCGAGTAAAAAAAGGGGTAGAAAAAGCCACGGCGCGAGGTCACCGGCGGCAGGAAACCATGGACAAGAGCTAGTCTGTGGCAACCAGCGGGGACCCAGCACAATAACCCCCAGCACTTCCTGACCCAGCAGAAGCAGCAGTGAATGCAGTTTGCATACGGTGCTGCTGAGAGTTGGGGGCTACCTCAGTTGTGTAGGGGGTCTCAGAAACCGAGGGGGACCACGTGGGTGGCTTTCAGCAGCTGCCCCACCCAGCACTGGAAGGCACCAGAGCACTGGGCTGTGCCAGCTTCCCTGTGGTATTTGCCGTCATAAAGCCAAGCGATCACGGGAAGCCACGGGAGCGGCTTTTGATGGTCGCCCATGCTAGGTACACCAAGAGGCGCCGACGTGGTGGCACAAAAAGCAGCGGAGCCAACCCAATGGTAAAAGAGTCCCCAGAATGCAGGTGGGTTATTTGCTTTTGTTTTTTTTTCAGGAAGAAGGTAAGGTCCTTTTTTTTACCCTTTTTTTCTTTCTCTTTTTTTTCTGTCTTTCCTTTTTCCTTCTTTTTCTTCTAGCTGCTTGGGAAGGCGGGCCTTGTTGGAAGGCCTGTGGCTGGCTGTCAGGATGGGACTGGGAGCAAGTAGGGAATCTCCAAAGGGAGAAAGGGAAAGTGAAGAGATATCAACAAGTATACCCCTAAACAGCCTTCTGAGGAGTAGACAAACCTTGTAGAGGTGTGACCCCAACACCAAGAGTGAAGATAAGGTTATGCAGTATTGTGTAATAAGGTGGACTGAGAGGGAAGTTGAGTCCAACCAAGTGTACTGGCTGTAGTGTGAGTCAAAGGAAGAGTGGATGTGTCAAGTTTTAAACATCTATATAAGAATTAAAGAATGACACCGGTACAGATCAGAGAGAAGAGGCTTCTCTCTGAACAACCCTTCTAGCTCTAGCCTCTCAATCCTGAATCTCAAAAGAAAGCTACTCTGCCCCCCACACTGTCCAAACAAAAAATCATGGATTCAAGAAAAACACTACCTTAGGGTATGCTTTATTTTCCTCCTTCCTTTTGCCACTTCCTACCTTTTTCTCTTTCTCTGTAAACACTAAATTTTAATCAAGTGTAACACAGAGCAATTGTTAACATTAACCAGTGCTACTCCCCTTTCAAGTTAAGAGCTTGAATGTCGATTGCTTAGATATTTTTCCATGCATAACACAGAAGAGCTCTTAAGATCTGATGCAGTGATTTACCTTTCCCTCTTTCAGTCCAAAATAATATCTTGATAATTAAATAATACCACTGTTTCAAAGTCACTGTCACCCCTGCAGAGAGGCCAGGAGCTTTTCTTATCATGTGTGCCTGATCCCCAAGAACTGTGAGCTGCCCTCCACAGAAATAGGGACACAGAAATAGGGACCACAGCTCTTTCTCCCTTCAGTTAAGGACAAGAGGTGTCCCTTGACAAAATGCAGCAGTTTATCTACTGTCACCTATACTTCCCCTTCCTTCCTCTCCTAATGTAAGGGGTGAAGAATGCCATGTGTGCTATGCACTAGCAGTGAATCCTCTCCTTTGTGCTAGTCAAGCCCCTGGGAAGATAGGACAACAAAAGGTGCTGAATTGTGTGCCCTCCTCAATTTTGTAGCCTTGTAGGGTAAGAGGCAGGAGGCAGGAATCTAGCATGGTCTCTCTTTGACCTTTCCTTTAGGACAACACTGTCTGTTACCACCCCAAAGGCACAGAAAGTGCTGCTATTCTCTTTCCAGGACCCTACTGGGAATGCTAGAGCATAGGTCTGTGAGGCTAAACAGTTAAATATTGCCTAGAAGGTAACAGGCAGTAGATGTAATTCATCTTATGTCAAGACTGACCTGGCCTTTAAGACTGTGCCATAATGTCCCATCCATACTTCCCTCTCCTGTCCCCATCCCAACCATGCTGTAATCCCACAGGGAGAAACCTGTGAAGAAGATGGTTGGCTCTCGCAATTAAGGGATGAATATTATGTGTATGTTATGCAGAGTTTATTGATTTTATTGTGATGTGTTGTTTGGATGTCCTTTGTGCTCCCCATAATCCTCCCCCTTGTGTTGTTGCCACTGGACAGCCTCGGTAGTTGGGACATGTGGAGGGAGGGCGTATACCTGTGCCCCTTGCAAAGGGCAGCTGGGAGGAGGGTAGGCATGTTACTAGGAGGCACAGCATGACAACACCTGACCGGCAATCAAGTTGCAAGAAAGCAATCTCCACCAATGGATGGCGAAGAAGAATTGACTGGCAGGCCTTGGGAGGGGCTAGGGTAACCTTTTGCAACCCCCTCAGGGGTATAAAAGGCGGAGCAGCTGTTTTGTGAGTGAGCACATGGCACTGTAGTCCCATCCTCCCAGCGCTGTAATTTTTCTTTATTCAGTCCTTTGTTGTATTTTGTTAAGGTATAATAAACCTTTGAAATTTTTAAAAATGAGCATTGTTTCTCACACCATGGTAACTGCAGCAGTGCGTGAAATCTGATTCTTTGGATATCTGTGATTCTCCAGGTCCTTCTGGCATGATTTTAACGTTTTCCTTTGGCTTTTTATGGTTATTTTAGTGTTATCAGAGCTGTTTCCAAGCTAGAGAAATAATTTCTGTTTTCTATATAATTATGACGTTCATTATGCAGTAAAAACTCATGGAACTGGATTTTTATGCAGGGGACACTCACCAGAGTTGCAAAAGAAGTGTGCTGTTCCTCCAGTATGTTGGAATGAAGGATAAATACAGCACTGCAAAGTGCTGTAATGATAGAGAGTGAGGTGTCTCAGGCTGGATTGTGATGACAGCCTTCTTATGAGCAGGGCTTACAACATTTCTTCTGAAGGCAACAAGGCATGATTTTTTTTCCCCTCTGAGGTGTGATCATGACTGAAAGATGGTGTCTCAAGCAGATTGTTTCTTGGCAGAGAGAGACTGGAGTCCCACTTTGCATAGATTGAGGAGGTGGAAAGAAATGCATTAATTCCTCTTGCAGCCCAGTGGGTGCCATGGTACTGCAGTGCACAACCTGCTGCCTCTGTGCCAAAGATCAGCTTCCCAGGGCACATTGAAAACTGCTAACAGATGCAAGCTTTTCTGTCTACCCTCCAGTCTGGTAGCATGCAAGGCAGCTGGAAGTTATGCAGTGGTAGGATGACACTGAGCAGTTGCCTTTCTTCCTCACGTCCCAGCACAGGTAATTGGCTAGGGCACTGTGATAATGTGGCTTCAGTGCTTCTGGACTGGAGTTGTTTGGGGTCAGACCATTTGAGACTTGAGCAAGACAATTATGCATACCTGTTTGCATTAATTCCATATATTTAGTGAAGTTCAGGCAGCATGAAGGAGTAACATGAACAGAGATGAACTGGGGAATTAAATTGTGTATCTAGTGTGTCAGAGACACTCAATATGTTCAGAAATAGCATGAACTATTGGAAAATATGTCTTTCTTGTTGTGAGCTGTGGGTGTATGCTGAAATTAAATGAGACGGAAAACACCCTTACAAATATGTCTGTACCTCCTACAATGTTCAGCCTCCTGTTTCTAGTTAATTAACTTTTTTTGAGATACTGCCTGTCCTTTTCACTTGTCTCCTTGACTCAGTTCTTCACTAATGAGTCCCTAGTTCAGCTTTGAGGTGCCAGCTGCCCTTGCTGGCTTCCTTGATCCTCTGTGTTTTGTATCCTCAGGCTGCTGAGCCTAGACATGGCCTGAGGCTGCTGGTTTTGTTCCCTTCCTCAGCCCAATCCACTCTATTTCATTCTTGGTTTTAAGCCCTGGCTGACTGCACATCTAGCTAGACTTCTTTTGCAGGCCTTGGCTGGGATGCTGTCTATTGCACATGGCTTTTGGAAGGCTCCCAGAATGAAAAGTTGAATGTCTTTGTCTGCCTTGAGAGTACCTTCCTCTTAGGCTTCATTCTTATTTTTCTCCTTTTCCCCTAGGCAAAATTTTCAAAATAACTGGATATGCTGTGCTTGAAAATCCTGAATAGCGTGAACCACGGTGGTGCTCTGATGTTTTTCTGATAGTCACTACCAGCTCAATAAACCTTAGTGACTGACTTTGAAACAAACTGAAAAGGAGGAGGAATGCTACAAAGAATGGGTTGTTGTTATGACTCAGGACTGGTTTTGCTCTCTAATAAGTTGAAAAGCTATTATATTTGAAGAAATATGGTCATGGGTAGCAGTAGTAGACTTGTCCTGAAAACTGTACAAAGTGCATGGAATACTGTATATGCATGTCACTGCCTAGGTTCACCACAAATTATTAAAGCAATTTTTAAAAATAAAGCCGAAATCCATAAAATGTCATCAGCAGAATAATCAACAAATTAATTCTGATTTTTGAATTCTTTTGGAAGAAAAACTTGAGTTTCTTCGCTTGTCTTTTTACTGGAGAAGGAGGACAGAGAGCAAGCACTGTTTTCTTTCTTAGATTTCACAAGGAGAAGGAACTTGATGGCTCAGTAAATGGGATTTGCTGCCTCATGTTACTCAGTATCTCTACGTCCTTCAATTAGGATAATTTCTCATGATCTTGTGATGTGGTATCTGTCTCTGTTCTTGAAAGTACAGAAATGAACAAAGGTTTAACTGTGCCCAGCAATAACATTTTTGATATTGATGCATACCCCATAAAACATCATGGTTAATGGAACAGGGACATGCTACCCAGAAAATATTACTAAGGCCACGGGCCCAATAGCTTTGTTTGTTAGAGTGCAAACCTGTGTTCGGCATGCTTTGTGGTGGTTATTAGCATCTTCCTAGTTTGGAAGGGATGTAAATTCCTCCAGTAAATGAAAAAGTACCCATCAGTCTGAAGTCCCAGTGGGAGACTCAGAGAGACAATTAGTTATCAAGGGCATTCCCTAATTAGATGACAGGGTGATGGTGATGGAAGAGGTACATTTTTTCTGGGAGATGGCTTTGGCTTTACTTATCATGACTGCAAGCAATTTCTAGTAGAAAACACTGTGCTAGTTGCTTTGTTATCTAAAGAAAAAAGTATGTTAGGAATATGTTTTGGCTACATGGAAATTATTTGTGTTTTGTTTTCTTTTAAGATTCATAAAAAGATAATTAGTAATCAGGTCAGAGAGTGCACTTTGATCAGTGCAAATACAAATGCACTGAAATTCCTTATTTTTATTCCCTTTAATACAGCTTTCAGAAGCCTCCTGAAATTTTGCTGCAATCATAGATCAGATTTCTTGCTGTTGCCAAGCTGATTGCTAGTAGCAAGGTCATGATGAATTTTTCCTGTCTGTAACTATAAAAAAGGTTGTGATAAGCAAGCAAATAAGATTTTTTTTTCTCATCTGCTTCATGTATGTTTGATATTTGACTTTTCTGAAGGACCTAATTTCTTACATGTAGAAGAAAAGTGTCAGAACCCAAGGTGTCCCTCAGACACTCTTGGATGTTCTGGGTCCAGGGCAGAAGCCTCTGAGACCCTGGCAGGCATCCAGAAATCCCTGTGGTTTTGAGTTTGACCCATGGAACAATTTACCAACTTCGCAGGAAGAACAAGAAATCACAAAAGTTTAGATATTATAATAGAAGTAATCACAAAGTAGAAGGTAGGATTTTTGAGTGCTGTACAGGGGGGTTTTAGGCCTTGTACAGAGGGGTCTGAGTTTTGTACATGGGGGTCAGAGGTTCTAAGATGGAGGGATTTGGGCGTGCCCTGTCCTCCTTCTTTTTCCTTCCTATTCCCCATGTTCTTGGTGATGTTGGCACTCACAGATTGGTTTAGAGTAGAAAGCCACTGTTCAATATAGGTAATAGGCATTGGGGAAAAACTATAAACATTTAATACGTAATGTGTGATATAAAAGATGGCACCAGCCCCTTGGGCGGGAGAGACGGAGACAGAGACGAAGGGAGACGAAGATGGAGGGAGACGGAGAGAGACGCAGAGGGAGAAGGAGTCAGGGACAATGTCAGGGAGTCTGTGTGCCTTGAGATAACATGCAATAAACTGCCTTGAGACCAGACGACTGAAGACTACTGAGTCTTTCTTTGAAGGCACGGGTTGGAGGAGAGACTGTACCACCACCCGGAGTCACCCCAATCTGGGGAAGATTCTGACAGAAAAGGATATAGTTAACCAGCTGGTTAAAATGTTTGGCTCTGTAATTTGACTGGCATTTTAAACTTTGGTCTGCTGTGATAAAAGAATTCATACTAAGTCTCTGGTACCAAAACAGACATATAAAAGTGAATTCACCATGCGTATAAAACTTAAAAAGGCTTTCTTGTCATGTACAGTATTAGGCATGTCAGGAAAGGCAGGAATCCTAAGCCTGGAAGCAGATGAAGTCCCTCAAGCTTCTGCTGGATGAAGTGGCAAATAAGTATATAAAAAGCCTCATTTGTTTGCCATTTATTTGCAGGACAAATCCTGTTTATTAGCCACAAGAAATGTCTGATTGTAAAACAGAAATAATATTGCAGCTAACCACTTTTCAAAGCACTCTCCTCCCAAAACACTGTTCTGCCCAGCCCTGGAATATTTTGGGAAATGAAAGACGAAAACAAAAACAGGACTTCTGAAGTGTTTATACATACATTAAACGGTGTTCATACTTTGAAAACAAAAAACAATTTTTGTTTTCCCCTCCTTTTTGTCTCTCTAAAAAACGTGAAACAAATGTAAAATGTTATTTTTTTCTTGCAGCACAAGATGTGGGATATTTTCCTGCCACTCTTCTCTGCATGCTGGTAGCAGGGCATACAGCAGAGCAGCACCAGCAACCCATAAGGCTGAAAAATAAGGAAAAAAAGTACTAGAAATGCACAGATGGCCTCATGCTAATGGATACTGCTTATAATTAGATTGGTGCAGAAAACCTTCAGGGCATGAGGTCTTCTGTCTGAAAATGATGTTGCAGAGTCCATGGGGTTTTCATGCATATGGGAAAGTTTCAGTAACATTTCACTTTTGTGGAGAGTAGAAATTAATATTTCCAAGAACTAACACATCCCGTTATTGTATAAAGGGAAAGCAGTACTGACTTGTTTTCAAAACTTTGCTTCTATTGACATGTAAATCCAAGATTTTGGGGGGTATAAATCACTCTTTGGAAGGTGTTTTATGGGATGGAGGAGGGAAGCAAAGCATTCTGCATTCTACAATTTCAGCATCAGGGCACAATTAAGCAGAAGCTGTGTGTGAGGCCAAGCTTGTGTTCACCACCTGGGTCTGTATAAACACAGCATCTGTGAAGTTCATGCAATTTTTACTTTAATACTTGGATATGACTCAGTTCACTATGGAAAACTTTTATCCATACCTAAATTCTAGAAGATTGTACAGTATAACAAAGCTAATGTCTAACATAAGGCCACATTTTGACTCGTTTTGGAGTGTGGCAGTGATCAGAACAGTCTGATTCCCATAAGGAAAGTTTCCCTTCCTGAATATGTAGCAGAGTTGTCACCCACAGAAGGTATTGTAGTGCTGTTATAACACTGTGCATTTCAGGAGACCCTTTGTTTTACCATTCTTGCTTTCTTATTTTTCAAGGTTTTCATGGGAAGGCAAAGTAATAGTATGAGAAAGGTTTGGGAAGTAGGGATGAGATCCATAAGGAGCATGGGATCTGAAGATCTGGTAGAGAGGGAGTTAAAGCAGATTTAGCTGTGCCAGGTGGGGATAAACATGTTTTAAAGCTCTTAGCTGACTGTTAGTAACTGCTCAATCTGCTCAGGAAAAAGGTTACGGCATAAAGGTAAGAATGAAATGGCGCCCTTGGTGGCCAGGGTGAGCCTCAGGACAAACATGTACATTCCCCAGAGAAGTTGTGGTCTCTGAGCAGAAGTAGGAGTGAATTTTAGCTCCCACTGCTTGCTCACCCATGTAATTAAGTTGGCAGCAACAAAGAAAACTATATGCATATGCATATACTATATGCATACTATATGCATTTTTTCTTCTCTTCTTTTTCCTAGACTCTAGAAACGACATGCAGAAGGAAAGTTACTTGAAGGAACTCCTTAAAGAACTGCCTGATGCTCATTACAGCTTGCTGAAGTACCTGTGCCAGTTCCTGACAAAGGTTGCTGAACATCACGTAGAGAACAGGATGAATCTTTGCAATCTTGCCACTGTATTTGGACCAAACTGCTTTCAGTAAGTTGGGCTTTTTACTATGGCAGGCTGGCAGGTGACCAGAAATGTAGATGTCAGAAATCTACTTTGTCAGGGTGATCAGACGGAGGCAGTGACTGGGGCTCTGTTAAACTTCAGTGCTAAAGCTGTGTTTGAGCCAAATGGAAGTAGAATTGCTCTCCCATTTCCTCTTGCTGTTTGCTAAACTGTTTATCAGTTTTGTATTGCTGTTTTGGTAGCAGAGCAGAAGTATAACAGTGAAAGGCCTTCAGACTGTATCAGTGCAAGGAGGCTTGTACTCATACTGGTTTCTTCCTTTGCTATCAGTTGATATGAGTGCTTCTCTCCAGAAGCCTTTGACAAAGGATCCTTGGTGGAAAAGGACTCTAATGCAGCACCCAGGTGCTATATAATTTCTAGAGATGGATACTTCATACTGTCTGCATGTTTGGCCTTGTGATCTGGTGTCTGCCCTCAGATGCCAATGATTGTGTTCTCTCTGTCCTAGTGTATTCAGAAACTGCTCTGGAGCTTGTGGGGATCCACTGCTCTCTTAAAACTCCTTACTGGGGTCAATAGCTTTACTGGGTTCTTTCAATGGGTGCAGTTCCTGGGTGCTTGTGCTGAAGACATGTATTATGTGCTGGTGGAGCTTGTAGCAGTAGCCAGAGCAGTTATTTCCAGATGCAAGAACACTCTTGAGTGAGAAGGTTTCTGTTGAGTCATTGCAGTAATACAGTGCAGCGTTAGCACCTTCACCTCTGCAATGAGCCCACTGGCTGGCATCCAAGATCTTTGACATGAGAGACACCTAAGCAGTTTAGTTCAGTCAACAGTCTTGAAATGTGTGTGATATCACCAAGAAGAGACAAGTGAGTTCCTTGTATCAATGTTGCATTTGTACTGATCTTTGTAAAACATCACTCTGGACTAACACTGAGTTGTCTAGTAAAACTCAGTCTTGTGAAGCAATTAATTTAATCTATCCCTCTTGGAAAGACGCAGCTTTCTTTAAAGAGAGAAAGTAGAAATTAGGTTCCTGTAATATGTTGAGACAGTTCCTTGTACCTGGGCTAGATATTGCCTGCTGTCTTTTTAAGGAGCATATATTTTTCCACTGATTAGGGAGAGAACATGGAGGGATGAGACACTTAAACTAAAGCTTGTCCTAGTGACTACACAGCTGCCTTATCTTAAGATGTTGCTGGTGGATGATGAAGGTGAATTTCAGGATTAAAGCGTTTGATATGTTAGTACAAAAAGATAAAGTATATTTTAAAAATAATTGTTTTCCTCTCCAAAACAAAAAATGCTCTAAAGACTGTAGTATGCATGGGAATGCATGAATATGAGAATTACTGGAAGCACAATACTGTGAATTTCTGACAAGGAAAAGCAAAACAACTTTTTAAACTTGCATTCATATGGGTAGTTTGGGAATTCCTGTCTAAATGTATTAGCAGAACTCAGAACAAAGAAAGTAATTAGAAGAATTTGAGTTCAATAGCTAAATCTCTGTGACTCAAGCTGCTATTGTAGCTCAAGTGGCTATTAGAATAATTTTTAGTTTACTCATCACTTCTTTCAGGAGAGTTTAAAAATTAGCTGTACATATTTTTTTGGTGTAGAATGCAGAGAATTGCAGGTCAGAATTGCAATTGGCGTTCCTAATATTAAACCAAGGTGTATGTGTTAAAAGTTCTATAGTTGTTGCCACAACTGATCTACGCTCCTAAGACAGCATGGAAAAGATATAAGAGTTTTTGCAAGATACAGAGATGGAAACACCTCATTCCATTGCAGAAGACTGAGGAAGGCAGAGTTCACTGGAGGTGAAAAACCAAAGGCTCATGAGTCTGTATGTGAGTATAACCAGCCCAGCAGATGTGACACCTTGAAATAAACGCTCATGTGGCAAAAGAGGCATTGAAAGCAAGGCTTCACACTTACCAAAGGGCTAATGTGTTTTTAAAACACCCAAATAGGTTAGAATTAGGGATGTTGATTTTTATTTAAACTAAGTTTCACCATATGGTATTTCAGCTATGTGTTTCATCAGATCTGATCTTTTCAAGGCAGTTCATTCTTGTACTCCAGACAGAAAGATTGTGAGCAACAGTTCAAATACCCTTTTCTCCTGTGTTAATGGATGCAGTCTTATATTGCTGGAACTGTGACTATCTGTACCAACAAAGATTTGATAGGGGGAGGAAAAAGCTTGCAGTACTGTTTTTAGGTATTGGGCTTAACCAGTTGGTTGGCCAAGCATCCAGAAGGAGATCCTCAGAACACATTTCGGAGCTACAGAGGAAGGCTGCCTGAAGCCTGCTTGGCAAGGGCTGTCTCTCTCTACTGGCTGCAGGTAGCCCATGGAGAAGCTGCAAAAATTAAATGTTGACAGGAGGCTGAAGTGATTGCTCCTCTCGCTTTGCATTGTTCAGAGCAGTGCATGGGGGGTTTCTCCACGACAAGGAAAGAAGGCTCAGCATCCAGCTTGTCAGCAATTACACTGCCAAAGCAGGGAGAACTGAGATTTTTCTGTCAGAAATTCACACTCATGTCTAAAAGTAACGTCAGTTTGTGTAGTTAGCGCACAGTGTCAGAGAAGATAAAGTCCATCTGCTGGTAGTGAAGGACTTCTTTTGGCAAGGTATTTTTAGTGACAATTTAGCTACTTAAGCATAGTATCTCCTACTCCATAACAGAAGTTGTTTAACAGTTGAATAAATCATGCTGCTTGGCCACTTTCCAGATATTTAGATTTCATTTTAATTCCCTTAATCTCATTCTGTTTTTCTACATCATATCCTCTGTAATGTATCCCATCTCCTAAACCTTCAACCCTTATTGCTTTTATCTTATCCAGTACTTCCCCTGCTTCCTTACTGTCTGTTTGACAAACTGCACTAGTGCTTTTTCTAAGAAAGATTATCTTGTGCTTTCTGTATTTCTAATTAATAGAAGGGAAAAAATGGCTGTTTGCATTCCTTATAATGAAGTGTGATGTAAGATACAAGAACATGTAAAGGGCAAGGTCAAACAGCTCAAAAAAAGATTTGATATTTGGTTCACTGTTTTCTCCCAACTTGGTTTGTTCAGATTTATTGTGATGGAAGGCAAAGGTCAAGTATATTGAGAAATACAGCCCTGGAGGAGCTTCAAGCACGAAGGAACAAAAATAGCTGTTTTTTCTGTCACTGGCCTAATCTATGTAGAGTATTAACATTTGCATTGTGATTACTCTTGGAGGAAGTTATTGTCCATTGACCTGAATTTCAGCTCCTGGAGAGACATAGCCTTAGTTAAGGCCTGCTATGTGGGCTCTGCTTGGCTCTAACAGCTTGTGCTGAAATGGAGAGGTTTTCTCTCCTTCTCTCTGTTCTCTAGGAGCTGGGTATCAGAGGAGCTGCAACCCTTATCCTGTCCTTTGGTTGGCATGGTAAGACATGAGGTATAACAGCGTAATCTGAGGATCGATTTGCACCATTTTTTGCAGCTCTCTCTCAATGATCTCTGTTTGTGGCCTCCATCATTCAAGCCCCAGTGAGCTTGGTTGTGTTTCATTCCAACAGAGATTAAATGTGTTGTGAGGGATTGCTCTATCCCCCCAAAAATGGCTGGCAAATGCAGGTGTCTAGTTAAAATACTGGAATTAGATGCAGTTATTTATGTATGATGATTATATAGCACGAAGGGTAACAAGAAAAGTATATTATCTTTCGATATGGAGAAAATGGTAGATTGTAGGGTAGATGTAGGTATTTCAGAGATGCTGAACTTGAAAGAATTAAAATCTGATCTGAAGTTATGCATGAATGTCTTACCTTGGTTTCTAGTAGCCTTGGAGCCTGCATGGCTTGGGTATATAAAGCTGAAGTGAAAGCAGAGGGGCTGAATTAATAGTCCTCAGTGAGTAATGTTGGCCTTTGGAGCATTATGTGGATGGGCTTTGTTTTCATGCAGTGCAGCCCCAATCCTGCATCAGTCTTCAAAACAAATGTGCATCCAGGATCAGGGGCAAACTGAGTACTGAATATTGTTGTTTAAACATGAATTCTTGCTAATTAGAGCATGCAGGCGTAACCTTTCATATAGAAAGTGTTCATATAGATTTTAAATACTGCATTTTCCAGCACTGTAAAGGAATTTTTTGTAAGTATTCAGTATGCTGAAGCCTATAATGACAGTTTAAAATATCAATATAGCAAGGCTATAAATGTTGTCATCCGTAATCATTAAATACTCATAAATATTTGAGCTCAGCAATACAGCTCAAATACAATCAAAAGGAGAGTTTTTGAAGAGCTTCCCCTTTGAAATATTTGGAGATGATAGCAGTGCACTTTGTAAGGGGATATTAGGCTATGGACTGCCCTTTGTCCCCCTTCATGTAGGTTGTGCTCTCTAAGATGCCTACTGTCACTGTAATTTTGTGATGAAAAATGGAGCTTTTGCTGAAGCAAAAGATTTTGCATATAAATGAAGTCAGTCAGTAAAGCCTTTGTGGCAGCATTGCTCTAACTGCTTCCTGTTACCTGTGTTACCTGCATTTTACGTTTTATTATTAATTATTATAATTTATTATGTGCTATTGTTTTATTATTATTTATTAGTGCTATTATTTTTTATGAATTATTTATTATTTTGCAAGCAATGCTGATAGAACAGAATTCCCGAGTTTACTTAAGCCAGCGAGGCTTAGAGAAAATAATCTGGAACAGATTTTAACAGGCAGGCAGGTACATGCCCCAGAGTTGGTTCTCCAGTATCACAGGAGCTAAAACATTTCTGCAAAATCTCAGTAGTTGTATCTGTCATTGCATTTCACCCAGATTGGTGAGATGTAATCCTGCAAATGATGCAGAGTATGTAAATGAATCACACAGAGTGAGATGAACAACTGTCTCAAGTGAGTGTTGATGTATCTTCAGCTACTTATTAGACTGTGATCTTGCAGCAGAGTCTGCAGACATGAATATGTCCCTGTTTTCAGCTGCACCAGTTTGTGGACTGGTGTGTTAGGACAAATCCCTTTCATCACCTGAAGTGGACAAGTTATGGCCACGAGGTTGCATCTGTTACAGACACAGTGAAGTCCGCCTAGAGGCACAGAACATACTGCCTCGAGTTGTAACCTCTATAAATTACTGCAACTCTGCTCTCAAAATCTCCACTTGTGCTTGTTGAGGGACTCATGGGCATCTGATGTACTAATGAAAATGTTTTGCCGAGGCTGGAGAAACAAAAAATCTATGCAGTGTTTCCTGTCCTTTGAGTCCCTTCATTTCTGGCAGGATTCCCTGGGCAAAAGGTAAGGTGTCTGTGGTGCTTCTCTACAAAAGGTACTGTACAAGCAGCAAAAGTAGTCTATAGAACATATAGCCCCCTGTGATTGTAAATTAGGATTACAGTGCTGTCATTCCATGCAAGCTGCTTCTGGAAAGCCACTTGAGGAAATGGTATTATGCATCTTTCATCTCAGACAGGGTGGGGTCAAGCACTGTTGGGAATTCATAATGAGATGACCCCTTAACATGGAAATCTCTGGTTCTTAGTTGTGACAGAGAAGTGTCAGCAGTTGCTGCCTGGGGAAATCAGTTCAGTGACCTCAGTTCAGCTCATTATAGACAGATTACTATGTCCCAGGTCCTCCTGGCCACTTGAAGCAAGTTTCCCAGGTGTGGTGGATGGTGACAGAGCTTTGTGGTGATGCCTGTCCTGTGCTACATGCAGTCATGTTTGTTTGTGTCACTGCACTGCTCTCAGTAGAGTCTGGAGGTTCACTGTCTGGAAAGCCCACTCTGTATTCAGCCTGTTACAACTTGTTTACAGAGACCCTGAGGTAAATTCATTTAAATAAATGCCTGAGATGTAAGGAATTCTTGCACAGTGAGTTAATCTGACCTCAGGTCACCTGACTTCTGAGTAAAAGCTGTGAGAGACCCTTGCTGTAGTTTAACCCTTTGAGACAAGGTTTCCTGAGCATCCCTGTGGAAAGAGACATGAACTCAGTCTGGAAAACCCAAAGAACATGTGGGTGTGGTCTGCATTGACAGGAGCTGCACTGGGTGGGCCAGCCATTCTGGTAGGACATTGTGCAGAAGTGTGAAATGCTGCTGGGTATCAGATTTTGAAATGAAGAGCTGACAGCCTGATCCGATTACCAAGTAATGTTTTGACAACTACTGCTTTTTCTGCTTTAAAATTACTTCAGCAATAATTTCAGTTTTTAATATCCTGAAAAACTTGTGGTACTGATGTACCTTTGGTTGACCTTTTTATCTGTGGCAGATACTGTTAATGCTTATGCTTCATTTAGACAAGGCACATTTTTTCCAAATACTTAAAGTGGACATGCTGTGCTTTGATCACAGATCACTCAGAGCATCTCTCTGGGAAGGGCAGGTGTCTGGGGAATCTAAGGGAGGGGACACCAGGGAATTTGCTTCTGCTCTGCCTACGCTGTGTGTCTGCTGATGACTTTGCAAGCCACTGTGATAACCTCAGTGGGAGTTTCCCTGTTCAAATCGCTAAGATAGATCTGAACTTATCAACCCTTTTTCTTCTAGAAATAACTATAGAAATATCATGTTTATGGCACCCTTCTGGTGTTTGTGGTAGTGAAACTGATGCTTCTGGTGCTGCTACTGAAGTAATTTGTACATATGTGGCTGTAAGGGGATGAAGTCCTTCTGTTGAGGATTTTGTAACTGGAGTAAATTGTGTGTCTAACTCTCAAAGCCTCGCAGTTGTAATGCCTAATTAGCATGAAAATAGACATAAGGGAACCATGACTATGAACAGTTTTATACTGTGATATTTTAACAAGATCTTCACAAATGATCATGAACATTTTCCAAGAATTAGGGTGTGCATCAGGAAAGTGGAAGTGTGAGAGAATATTTTCTCACAGATCTGGCTTTTTTTAGTCAGTTGAAGTGACATTTGTAGATGTCATGACTTTTCAGAACGAGTAGAGCTGTAAAATGAATAGCAATAAAATGCTATTTTTTTACACACATTTTCAGAAAAGTCTAGTCAAACTGGTAGATCATGCAGTGTGGCAGCAGATGGAGTTTACTTTGTATAAATAGGCAGGGTGGTGTGTGCTTATAATATAAACTTATCTTCAGCTCAGCATATATTTGTTGAAAGGAAAATGTCACCATGGAGAGTTCATAGAGTGTAATAATCCTTATCGTGATTGAGGTCAAATAATAGCAATTATAGGAGAGATATATTAGAAACTTTGTTAAATATGCCTGTTTAAGTGGCAGAGAGGTGGCAATGAATAAAATATGTTAAATTTCCATTAAAATAAATAAATTCATGGTCCTTTGCTTAGTTACACTCAGAGAGAGGTGCTAAAAAAGACTGAAGCCACGAGCTTTAGCCTTGTGTTTTGCATATGTATCTCACCCTAATCATACAGAATTGTTCAAAATAGGATGTTGGATTTTTCACAGGTTTGATTTAATAAATTTTAACTGACAAGATAGCGTGGGGAAGGGAGGGCAAGAAAGTAATGGAATTGGGCAGAAATTAAGTACTGTTTTTATGCTTTATGGAAACTTTATAGACTGGACTGTTTTTCAGCCAGATAGAGTTTTTTTTGTATTAGCTGTTGCCAATAGGCAACTGTTGGCTGTACTTCCCAGCAGATATGGCTTAGGTGAAAATTCTGCTATCTGGAGTCTTTATTTTGACTTGCACATGCTCTATTACATTTTCAGTCCTTTTCCTGGGAATAAGATTCATAGGGATGCCGTTATTTAAGTTGTACCCTATTTTGGAGAAACAAATCAGGAAGGTAATAGTCAGGATTTGCCTCAGCTAGCAAGCAGGCAGGCTTTGCAACATGCCAACACTGGAGCACATCATTTAGCATGGCAAGAGGGGTTTCCTTCAATCAGGATAATTGCATGGGCCTACTGCATACATACACTTTCTTCAGGCCACTTACTAAGTTTTAGTGAATATGTGGCATTCTTCAAAGTGAATTGGCCTGAGCTTACATGCACATCCATCAATAGAAGTTGTCCCATTTGTTCTTCATTTAGTCTGAGGCCAACTTCCACACTAAAGAAATCAATCAGCTGAGACTGACACATTTTTACAGTTGCCATTATTCTACAGTGTAAAATAATTCAATCCTTTAAAATTCAGGTCCTGCTATTCTAGCATGTATTAAATGTTGAAATGATAGCATTAAAGACTCTCTTCTGGAGTTTACAAAGATGTGTTCTGCTACAGTGGGTTACTCTCCCTGTTGACATGTACATGTATGAATAAAGCATTGAAAAGGATCAATAGCCCCTACAAAAAGGCACTTTTTGATGACAAGTTTCTGGGAGCATCAGCTTTCAGAGCCTTCTTGTTGAAATGTACATTTGGCCCCAATAAACTGCAGTTACAGTTTTAGGGTAGGTAGTTATTTGTAATTTTCAATTTACTCTTTGCAGTAAGCAGTGGTTTACTTTCAAGTTACATCCCTGTAAGATAGCTCAGAGGGAATTTATTTTGCTTTGGGGTTTGGGTTGTGTTTTCTTCTCACATAATGTCTTGTCTTCAGCCAAAAGGTACCTGAAACTTTTTTTTTGTTTTGGCTTCTCTGCCTCTTCACTCTAAATGTTTCCTGTATTTCATTACTCCTGATCATCAGTCTCTGCCACTTTTTAAGGTCTTTAGGAAATTCACATCTGTGAAGCCACTTTGTGGCTTACTGAGAAGACTGTGTCTGCTGGAAATACTGTACAATAGGTAACACTGAATGATTGCAGAAGAAGATTTCGCAGATATTGTACTTTTGCATTAAAATGGAATTTAAGTCAGTTTGGGGCCAATAAAATTGTCCAATAAAATGTGCAGAAAGTTTATCTTTCCAGCAGATGATCACTAGAAGCTTCAATGAATTATGAAGCTCTATTGCGAGTGACATGCATTTTTTGCTGCGTGAAAGAGTTGTGTGACATACGTAAGGAAACATGCAGATACATACATTATCTTCCCTCTTCTGTGTGCCTCTAAGATCTGTGGTAAGCTGCAAAGGGCGCCTGTTTCAAGAGAGAAAGAATCTACTTCATCAGCAGCCAAGTAGTTGGTTATTGTCCCAGAAAATGAGCTTAGGAGCCAGTTTTTGTATTAATCTTTTAGGGTCTTCTGCAGAAGGCAGCATCCATCTCCATGTTTTAGAAGGCCCTTTGAATTATGACCTTACTTTCAAAAGAAATGATAACTCAAAAGTTAGATTAAAAAATCTGGTGTACAGCATTGAGTCGTCTGAAGGCAAAGACCTTGTGTAATGTTCAATGTTTTGCTTAGCATATGGGATTTCTTATTTTTTTCACTTATCCTTCTAGTGTACCTTTGAGGTTATCAAAACAAGGTTTTGGAGGAATCTGACTCTTGAATTAACAGTTCAGGGCATCTAAATGCCCGAGCTGTCTGTCCTGTGGGTCATGAAACCCAACATACAGCAGAGTTGGTGGCACCTCATTTGGTGGCTGTCTCAATTCTACCCCTACCTGGATTCTGTGGAGAGGGTGGATCAGCCAACAGGTCTGGTATTTTATATCAATAAGAAAAACTGCAAACAAACTGTGATAGTTGTTACCAACATAGGCACAGACCTCCTTTCAAATTCAAAGTTTCCTGCGCCTGCCACCCAGCCTGTATCCACAAATGAAATGTTACAGAGACCCTCTGCAGGACCTTTTGTATGTTGAGTCCCTGTAACACTCTGCATTGTCATCTCTCCAATTCTAGTGTGCCCTCTGGATTTGAAGGAATAAAGGAACAGGAGATCTGCAACAAGATAATGGCAAAAATGCTGGAAAATTACAATACTTTGTTTGAATTAGAAGGCTTGAAGAAGGACGAAGAAAAGCCTGTATGTGAAGAGCTAGCAAAAATAATTTTGGTAAAAGTGAGTATACCTAATATTTCATTTTCTCACAGCAAATCAATAATTCAGGCTTATTTCAAGCTTCAGTTCAGATCTTTTAGAGAAGTGGAAGGCAGACTCTTGTAATAATGTTCTGTGTTGTTGATTGGTATGCAGTTTTCACACTGATTCTGCTGGTAGGCTAATTTTCATGACTGGTCTGGAAGTTCATTCTATTAAACATCTTATTCTTTGTTGGCTACACATTTATGCAAGAAATATATTCACTGAAATTTAAATGTTTTTAAATGAGGAGGCAGAATAATTCTAGGAAGTGTTCAGGGTTTCTGACATGGTTATAATTTATTGTGTACTTCAGTGATGATGAATTTTGGTACTCTCGGACAGTGTGAGGTTTCTAACCTTTGCCTTTGCATGAAGTTTGCCTGTCTCAAACATGCACCTGAGTTTAAAAGTCAGGTGTTCTGACTCAGCCATTTCTGAATGCACTTGAAGAGAAGCATTAAATAAGAGTTACTCTTCGAAGTAAGTACATTTGAGCTCTTAAAGTGATGTAGTTAGAGTATTACGCCTTTGGTGGGAAGAGGGTTCATGTGTAACATCAAAGGATTCTAAAATTCAAAAGCTGATGAGTGGGGCAGCCAAAAGTGCCTTGTTCTGGCTTGTGCTGTCTCTACCACAGGAAGCAACCTCAAGTCTGTGCAGGAAATAGCTATGAGGATGGTTTGCAGTTGCCTCATTTTTTATTGTGTGTTAACTGTGCTGATAGTTACTCTCTTACAGGGTGTGAATTCTTGAGTTTGGAAGGGTTGAACTATGTGCGTATTCTTGGTAGGGTTTTACCCACTGATAAAATCACTTTAGCCTTCACTGTCTGGAATAGAAGTTGTTGGAAAACAAGTTATAATAATACAGTGTCTCTGACCTTGACAGAACAGGAAGTTTGGTGTGAGCCCAGGTTCTGCCATTCAGATGAAATCAGCTGATAACATCTCTGCCTTTGTGATGTATCACAGGAGGGTCTGCTTAATTGGTATAAGTTGGGCTCAGCTGCCTTTAGAAGGGTTGCTGGTTTTCTTACATGGTGAATCAGTGAGGAAGTATTTTGCTGTATTTAGTTGTCTTTTAGCTGTTACTAGCACTCAGCTGAAATGCTTATGTGGAAGGAGGTAGAATCACTGGTAGCTGTCCAGTGTCACAGTAATTTCTGGGTAGTGGAAGTGCTCTGCTTGGCCAGTGACAGTGATATTTAGCCACTGGTGGTGATTTCAGCAACAGAACTAGGAAAAGAACATATTAAAAAAAAAAAAAAAAACCAAACAAAAAAACAGGGCCCAGAAGAAAAGCTTCAGATGTATTTCCTTCTCCTTCAAGCCTCAGCCAGTTCCGAAAGTCAAGATAGTCTTTCAATTCTAAGGACTTAGTAATAATTGGAATTGCACGAAGTTGGAGATCTGGGAAATTTCCCACAGCTGTTGAGAGATACAAGCTATCAAATTACATGATGACAATCAGAATTACTCCAAAAAAAATATGCTAAAAGATGTAATTACTCAAGTGAGATGGGAAGTGTTGCCCATTGCATTGCCTTGAGAGACAGTTGATTGCCTGAGAGAGACATGCCTGAATACAAAGGTTCATGTTGTGTTTGCATCTTTGGACCTTGTGATATTTTCCAAATTCTGCTTGTAGCCTGCTGCAAAAATTTGACCTTGTTTGTTGTCCATCTAATTTGGGTGGGAACTTTCTAGTTTAATCAAGGCACATACTCAAACACAAAAAATACAATCATCTAACTTCATGTAGCAAGGGTACTAAGAAGGTTTTTTGAAATTTGTCAGGTGGCTCTATGAAAGGATGCTTCATATTATTCTTAAATGTTACATTTTTTGTATCCTAGCAAATATCCCCTATCCTAGTCAATTTGTATAATAGAGATGGTACACTTGAAGAGGAAACCAAGTGATAATGAGATTCAGTAGAGAAAAGTGATTGCCAAATTGCTAATGCATGAACCATTACATACAGTAGAAGGTGGTCTGTGTTATAGAAGAACAAATGCTTCAGAGAATTATTTGGCATGGCCTGTGTCACAGTGTCCAGAAAACAGCAAGCTGTTTGTAGGCAAAGTTACTGCTTCTGGAAAAGCCATTGATATATCTGCAGGTAGGTGGGTAGAAATTTTCCAAATAATCCTATTGTAAGGATTGAAGAATGTAGGATGCTTAGGACAGTGCTCTTATAAACTTAGGCCCTGTTGATTTTAAGGGTATTGCATTCAAGCATGAATGATGGTGGGATGGGGGAGTGAATGGCAAGCAAAGTGAAGAAACTGTAGACTTGCCTTTTACCAAACTCATATGCATTTATTTGACTTCTTTTAGCTTCTGTTTTGGGAACAGCAAGAGGGTGAGGAGAGATTTAGATGACCTCATTCACTTCCTTGTTGGGTATTCCATCATCCTTCCCCCACGTCCCTGACTGTATTGCCAGCACTTCACCCTGAGTCACTACACTGCTACCTTTCCCATGATTGCCTTCACTCTCACTTCACTTCCTCACTTGCCTTCACTTCCTCACTTTTCCATGTTTATGTTTTTCTCTGAATTCCCACAGCCCTGTCCCACTATTCTTGTTGTCAAATGAAAACAAGAATATGTGGATCATTAGATGAAGTCATGGAAGCATCAAGCTTCTCTTGGAGCAGTGTACTGGAAAGGAAAAACAGCTCCAGTGGAGCAAGTTGCATCTTGTTTAGTGTGTTGGTCATATCTAGGGGAAATCAACAATGCTGCAGGCTTCCAGAAGAAGCAAGAGCATTTGAATCAGGCACAGACTGTGGCAACTTAAAAAAAATATATGTTTTAAGGAGGCTGAAAATTAGTTGGTGTTAGAGATGGGGAAAAAGACGCGATTTTTGTAGGGCTGTTGATAGTTGAACTACCATTCTTGTTGTACATGCACTGAGGAGGCACAGGACCACCTTAATCCCAGTTATATTTCTTCTTTCAAAGGTTGCTCAGTCATTGGGAAGGACAAGCTGTGCCAGGTAAAAGGGATTTCTTAGCTCCTTTTCTTTCTCAGTGGATCATAATTCAGAAAATAAGGCAGCTGGAAATCTCTGCAAGCTGCATTTCAGTCCCTGCTTTTTTCCCAGGGCTGTAAAGCCTCCTCTTGCTCATTGCTCAGGTGTATTGTAATATTATAATTGGAAGTTATGGAAAGTGTTTCTTTGGAAACATCTACATATTTTTTAAAGTACAATTTTAGCAAAAAAAAAATTGTCTTAGAATAGTTTCTCTTTCAGTGGGAAATTGGACTGTCAGGTTCATGACACCTTGCCTCTAAGGATTTTGTTCCACCTATTAGAATGATACCAGATGATTATCCAGTTTGGTGGCCAGTAGGTGGAAGTATAACATGTGCTTTCTTCAGAAATGTATCTATATCTGGAAATGCCTTATAATAGAAGAATTATGGGGGTTGATTTATTGTTTTTTTTTTTTTAATTCTGAAATAAACTGGAGTTTATTGGAGTCTACAGGTCTCATTTCCAGTCAGCTATTACTGCAGTTCTTAATCCAAGCTTTACTTTAATTTCCTAAGTCAGTAAGAGTCTCAGTCTGTTGATCAGTCGGCTCTGCTAGTTAGAGAGAAATGGCTGAAGTGGGTTGAACATTCTGATTAGGTGCTTGCTCTGTGGTCACATTGTCAGGATCATAAATACCTGGTTTTTATTAGGCAGTGTTGTGTGTAAACAGTTAATTTTCTGATAGTACATCTACTATTGTGCATTTTCACATTATAAATGTACCAGGGGTTCCTAATAAAATAATGCTTATATTTTGCTTTGGAATAGAATTTCTAGTGTGAATCCATATGGTCCTGATAGATTTTTGTATTAGTAAACTGAGTGCCAATTCATATAATGAACTATTAGTCAGTCTTGAGTTGCAATACTGCCAATTTTGCAATCTTCTGGAAGAAATAGGTTTACAAAACCTATGGTAACCACAGAAATTATAATTTTGAACAAGGACCTTTAATATACAAAGGTCTTGAATGGCTGTTTGAACTGCAGCTGCATGTAGTCTTACGTTGTAGCGCTAGCCAGTGGTGTATTGCTACAACAGGAATGAGCTGGGATCTTGGAATAACGGTCATTAGGCTTCTCTAATGATCAAAGATAGGCAGTGAAGATTTTTATGTAGTTCAAGGGGCAAGGGAAATTTGGGCAGGCAGACTATGATGAGACATGCTCTTGAGAGATTTCTAGAATTATTCCTTCCTCTGGCTTGAGGTAAAACATGTCTCCTTTAATAGCATGGTTTATAGCTCAGTATTGTCTTCAAATAAAACATATACTCTATTACCTAGTCATACAGGGTTACAAGATATTTTTTTTTTCTCTTGTATTTTGACCTTTTCCCTCCAATGCCTTCTTGACAGAGCACTTCTAGTTTCAAGAACCAGTCAGCTCAGAGCACATAAATATTTGCACTGGCACACAAACACTGACATTATGAGGATGTAATGCTATTCCTGGTTTGATCCTGATGTTTGGGACAGGAATGGGAAAAGGCTTTTCCCATTCCTCCCCAGCTGGGTGGTAGAATACATACCCTGTTCACCTGATGCAGAAGAAAAATCAAGTACATTTTGAAAATTAATACAACATTAAAATAATATTATTGTACTATAACATTAAAATCAAACTGAAAGTCGATCCTACAAAGTCAAGTAAATACATGTACAGTTTTATCATTTTGAATATATTGTAGGTGCATTCTTATGACCTCTGAACAGGCAGGTTTCAATCCCTGAAGAGCTGCAGAAATTGGTCTCCTGCTGATTCTTGCAAAAACACATAGTTTCAAAAGAACTCTTATTTTAGATGCAGTTACCTTCCTGCATTTTTATCCTGTTTGTTTCCAGTCTTCTAGCCAGAGCTGCCACTTCAGTGGGGAGGATGAGTTGAGAGAGTAGATTTTTGCACTTTAAATGGCAGCACAAGTGCATGCACAGTGTTGTGCAAGCCTGCTCTGAGATTTCTGATGTGCAGGCAGTCCCCTGCTGCAGGTGTGGCTGCACCTCTGGGTGTTTGGTGTGTTCAAAGTGTACAGTTCCCGTCCCAGGCAGGCAAGACCCCAAAGTGCATTTTTGTTTTGTCAAGGAGAGTGCTCCAGCTAACTTAGCTTAAAGTGAAATGCTCGCTCCTTCCCACTGAACACTCTGAGCAGATCATTCATACTGAGGTAAGATTTGAGCCTTTTGTCCCTGAGGAGAGTAGGAAAGTTAAGATTGTCACAAAGTTCTCTATCTTGGCTTGACTGGTCCCTCTGCAGCTAAGTTTAAAGCTCCACCTCCACTGAAAGCGACAATGTTTTAGCTGATTTCCCGCCACGAGCAAAGTTAGATCTTCATTTACAGATGCTTCTTTCCCTTCCTCAGCTATAGCATGAGGTTTTAATACCTTGAAAAGATCTGGGAGAAACTTCTGAGAAGCCACCAACTTCACAACTAATGGGCTCCCTCTAAATAAGTCCCTATCCCTATCATCTCAGGGTTACACACTCAGCAGACAGAGGAGCAGCCCCTCATTTGCATCAGGAAAAAAGGCATCAGTTTCTAATCCATGTTACACTGCCCTGGCTAAGCCTGTGGGGTCGTGGTAGTTTCCTGTATTCTTCTTTCATGTCTGGGACCATTTTAGCATCGTGTTAATGGTCAGCTTTTAGTATTGGATTAATTCTTTCCCATCAGGTGACAGCGGGAATGGATCATTGGAAATCCTTTCCAAAGATCTGAACAAACACTTCCATTTTCTGCAGCGTCCCCTTATTTGGGCAAGTCATGCCAGTTTGCTCCTGCGTGGACTAAGGAGCCCCCAAGAGTAGGAGTGGGTTCACGTGGGAGATGTGAAGATGGGTGGAAAGTGCATGAGGAGAAGGAGCACCTGTGGAAGTCTGTCTCCGTTTTTTTTGTTTAGCGTTTCTTCAGCTAGAATTCACATTGCAGTTGTCCACCAGCGAGCAGATGGGCATGTTTATAGTAAGGGTGTATAGTGATTCAGCCAGAATGACATTTTAAGATGTGAGCTCATGGGAAATGAGCAATATGAGATTTGTAGGGGAAACTTTATAAGCCTTCAAACCCTTCACCTATAGGAAATTCAGTCTGGAGTGAGGAAGACAGTTATGTTTAGGCTGTGATTCAGAAAGGCAAGTAAAAAAAAACCCTGAACAATTCCTTGTATAATTCTGAAATGGCTTTCCAGTGCTTCTAGCTCTGCTGGCTTTGACAACCCTGTGTATGTATTATTAAACCAGAATGTTTCTGCTCTTGAAATTCACTGAAGCATTTACAGGATTATAAATCTGTCACTTGTGGTGTTGCTAAATGCTGTCCTGAATATTTACACAAATATGCTAATGCTAAACTTTGTAATAAATTATTATGCTGGTACTTCTTTTGCTAGAAATTCACCAGCCATGTTTTAATTTTAACACATTATGAGAAGAAATTTGCCAAGATTCAGGACATACAAGGGAAAGACAGGTGCATAACAAATGTCTCTTTCCCTCCTGCTGTCTATACTTCTAGTATACTGTAAATTGTTTGAATATAGCTGACAAATTTTGTAGCTGAGGTGCTTAAGAATTTTGCTTTTGGTCTCTCACAGTTTTTTTTCTTGAAACAAATACTTATTGGTACTATCATTGTCCTATGGTAATTCCACATAGCTAAAATGTAGGGAAAATAAGATCCATATGTGTATGTCCTGCTCTGTACTTGCACTTTTTTTTTATTTGAAGTGTTTTTCATTCATTGTCTCTTATTGATTTGGGTTTATTTGAGGTTTTTGTTGTTGTTTGTTTTGTTATGGGGATTTCGGTGATTTGTTTTTTTGGAGGGGTATGACATTATGATTTAGCACTTGGAAGCAGTCCATCTCAGGCAGTACATCATTATCTTTCAAAAGGGAGTCATCAAAGTCAGCACCAAGAAACAGGCTACAGTAAAATAAGCATGTGAGCTTCTCCAGCTGTTGCTGAGCATCATTGCTGTACCCATGGGGGAAAAAGAAGATTAGCAAGAAGGTGAGAATTGTTCAGCTAAAACAAATCTCAGTTCCTCCTGTTTAGATTCCTCAGTGTTTATTCTGCTTCTCCTTAATTAGTCACTCGGTTAATCAGGTTACACAGAATGATCAGCATTATCCCTTCTGTATAAATCAGCAGTCAGTGTTGTCTTTGTGACAAGGACACATTGCAGGCAGTCAGAACTGACCCAAAGTAAAGAAGTGTAAGAGATTTTTCTGTCTGTGACATTTAATTCTTGCTGACCTCTGCCATTAGCTTCATCTGGAAAACTCTGAAGGTGAGAGCTTCAGAAGGAGTCAGCCCTAAATTAATTCCTTTTCCCATATTAAGAGCAGTGAAATGCTCATTGACAGTAAATTCTATGAGTTTTTTTCAAACCCTTCCTGTGAGTACTGTGAAGATCACAGTTTGTCCAGAAGTTGATTAGTGCACCCTGCTCTGCCTGGAGCACTTTTAGTGCCTCAAAACTTGTTGTCATAAACTGGGCTCAGGGCAGTCTGAGAGCAACAGGAGCATGTGATGCGCAGGACCAGATGCTCCTAAAGTCTGGATATGTATGCTCTTAAAAATCTGATGTGTCCAGCAGATCTCAGCAGCACTTGACCTTAATTGCCAGCAGTGAACTTCTCAGTTTCAGTGTTAAGAAAGGGGTCTGTTCTTTGTGCACTGAGAACCTTACACAAGTAACTAGAACAATATAGAGACACTAAGACTCCCTAATTTACTGCAGATCAGGTATTTCTTTTGAAAGTAACATTCAATGAATTCCATTGTGAAAAACTTCTTTCCTTGTGAGTATTTTGATTTTTAGATCTGAAAATGCAATTTAGCTTTTTCAAGACTGAGTTTAAGCAACTGTAATGTGAGACGCAGATCTGGAAAGCTGGTATTTTTCCCATATCTAGGTCACAGCTCTCTTTTAGATCAGCCATTTTCCATTTATGAATAATATTACAGTGAATAGATAAATCAGATCCCAGTTTCAAAACTGAAAAATAGAATAAAATGTTCCCCTGAACAGATGTGAGCTCTGTTGTTACTGAACACATCTGTGCACATACACATAGAGTTAGGTAAACCCAGCAAGAAAGAAGTCTTCTTGTGACACTTTGTAAATGTTCAATTTGGGTTTTTTTTGATGTTAAGTTCTGCTACAAGCTTCTTATGGGGTGTGTCATTGACACCTTAATCCCCTTCCAGTTTATATATGATGGTGTGCTGGTTTAGGCTGAGGTAGAATTAATTTGCTTCATAGTAGCTAGTATGGGGCTGAACTTTGGATTTGTGCTGGAAACAGTGTTGATAACATAGTTTTAGTTGCAGATTGTGGAGATGGGCATGGAAAAATAAATATTTTCCCTCAGTAAAGTCTTTGTAACCTTTTACAAATTCTGGAATTATGTTTGATCCTGGCACTACCAGTTTAACTTCTTGTAGTATTCAGTCCTTCTGCATGGGTAGAGACACATTTTACTCTTTCCCATGGAAAATACCATGATATTCCACAGATGGGGTTGGTAGCATTGAGGTGCATCATGGGATTGTTACTATGTTTGTCATTTCCTTTCACATATTGCAGACCTCTCTAAAAAGAAGGGATTTCCACATCTCTCTATTGCTTACATATCACAACTCATGACCTTTGTACGTGTTTTATGGCAATGAGTGCAGTAGGTTAAGGTTGTACTGATGTGAAACAGAGTAGCTTTTAGCTGTTTATTAAGAACTATGGTCTCAGGTAAAAGGTCATATATATAAATAGTCTTAGGAGAACAAAAGGAAATGAAAGTAGAACTGAAAAGGGTATTAGTTTTATATTGAAAAGCAGTGATACGTTTCTTTTGCCAACACTGAGATTCTCCTTTTTATCACTTCTATCTGAAGCAGCTTTGCTGAACTGTGGTTATTAAAGTATAGTGTAAATGATAGCAAGGCAGAACAGCAGACAGAAAGAAACTGATCCAGTATTTTTATGGTAATATTAACCAAGGCAAAACACTTATTTATAAATACTAGATGTTTCAATGTTTGTTACCAGTTTTGTTTAGTATGATTTACTGACATTGTTCCCTCTTCTAACAATTACATTTTTATCACTTTCTAGGTACAAAATGGAAGGAATGCCTAATACATTGAGGAGATTGTTTTTTCAGATACTCTTCATGTGTAATAATTTTCTGTATTTTTCCTGAAGGTATCTGTGCAACTGAATGACAACTCTTTGAACTGATAACTGAATAAAAATCAGTTATTCCATCCACTTAACATTCATAAAAATACCTGTGACCATGTGAATTAGAAAATGCCTTTGAAGATCTCCATACCATTGGCCACACGATTTTAGTCTTAGAAATACAAATTATTTGATACCTTGCATGTCTTTTGGAGCCTTAATCAGCTGTGAGCTATTTTGCATGGTCACAGAGGGGAAGGCCATGCAAAGAATGAAATGAAGAACATATTGTCTTCATTTTGTGAGTGAGAAGAGCAGTGCTGTAACACTTTGGCACCCTTGACAGCACTGCTGCATTTGCCACTCCAGCATCAAATAAAGGGAGAGTCAGGAACTCTTAAATCCACTGTTCCTTTTGCACTGCTCCATGCACAACACTGTTGTAGCCTTGGGAACATTCACAGGTGTGGCCGTGGTGACACCTACCTGAGGCAAAGGCTGCACTGCAGTGTTACGTGGAGGGAGCAGGATATTCCCTTCTCTGTGCTGTACAGCTGCTGACCCAGTAAAGTGTCAGCTGTTGCAGTCTGTCCTCATGCAATCAGCTAATGCATCATTCCTGCAGTCATTTGCAGCATGGAATTCACTGAATAATCCTCTTAATGTCTGCTCATCCTACATAAGAGTGGCTGTGCTAGCTCACACTGGAGATCCATCTAACCCAGTGTTCTGCTTCCAACGCTGCCCATAAGCAGATGACAAGGGAGGAGAAGGATAGGGCAGCAAGGTGTTTCCTCCATTTTTTTCAGTTTGTGACTATTCTCAGGAGTTTTCCTGCTCTTTATAGGGTTTTTGTATTTAGTGATGTCCAGAGTAATTGTCTCGCATCTCTCTTGCACATGTGTAAGCTTTTTGCTTCCAACATACCATCTGTGCAAGTGTGCCACAAATTGCTTCCTCTCTCGTGAAGAACTGACTCCTTCTATTTGTTACAAATGTGGCTTTCACTAGTGTCAAAGGGTACCTGATGCTTTTTTCTTTTTTATTTCTTTTTTATTCTTTTTTTTTTTTTTTCTCTGCTTTGAACTGGCATAGTGAGCAGTCCAACAGAACATTTCTACCACCCATGACCCTTACAAGCTACCACGGTGTGTGGGGATTTTCTTCCTGGTGGAAAATTACCACTGGTATTTGCAACCCTAATCACTGTGCTGACAACAATTATTTTTTCTGTCAAAGCCCCTGCACAGAGTCAGTGAGCAATCCCATATAATAGCTTTTCTCTTTTGGGGCACAAGGCCAAACACTGTGATGAAGTAAATTGGATGACATTTTGGTGAAGTCAGAATGGCACATTCTTTATTGCAAAAGGGGCTCTGACTTCTTGTTTCCATAAAAAAAAAAAAAAAAAAAAACCTAGGCTGTGCTTTAATTAAGAAAAAGGTTTGCATTTATAAAAGTTCAAATTTATTTTAATTAAAGTGGTCTTCTATATGTTAACAGCTAAAAAATAGATCTGGTGCTTTCTAGAAGCATTTAAAACTTGAACTGAGAAATCCACAGGACAGTTACCTCTGATTATGCAGTGTGTGAGACAGAAGCAGATTAATTACTGAATCAAGCAGGAAAGAGAGGATGAACACAGCATTAATAATGAGATTGTTCCAAAGATAACTGGGAATATTATGTTATCAACAAATAAATTTATTGTCATTAAAATACAGCACAATGTATAACCATTGGTTTTAGTAGCTACTTTTTTTTCTAAATCCTTCCTTAAGCAGTCATAATCAGTTGCAGTTAAAGTCTTGTGTTAGTGTGGTAGCATGCTACAAATACAAAAGACTTTAAATTGACTGCACAGGTCAGTAGCTTCATGACTAGAGTTGACTGAGGCTGAAACATAACAATTTTTATGCCTATTCAACATTTTGTTGAAAAGGATAAAAGTGAGGATAGTGTTCTGTTCTGTTTTGAACTTTGTATCCAAGAGAAGTAACAGTGTAAGATGCAAGTATGCTGTATGAATCCCTCTCACATAATTATTAATACTTAATAATGGCAATGGATAAGGGAACTAGTACAGTTTATTATTATAGTGTAAGGTTAGGAGGAGCTGCAGGTCTCTACATTTGCCACATTTGCAGATGTAGGAAATGACTGAAAACTTTGCTTTATGCTGATAGACTTCTGACTGCACAATTTGCCAATAAATACTGCCTGTCATAGTTAGGAAATCAAATGTTCTCTGGCTTTCTCTGTGACCGTGTCAATTTTTGCATGAAAATCATTAGAGAAGTTTAGTTCAAAACCTGGATTTGACAGTGTCCTGTAGAGATGCTGATGGTTTACTTTGGCCCAAGTACTCTTGATAGAAAATTTCTCTTATTAACTGTGGTGGGACTTGATGCCAACGTGAGCAGGTACTCTAGTTTGAGCAGGTTTTGCAGGGTGTGAGACGGAGAGGTGATTGCTGGCAGCTGTTGACAGTAAGCAGGGCTTGGGTAACTTTCCAGGTGTAAACAGTTAACACTGATTGTTGAGTACACACAGTTGAACAAAACAAAGTTTGTTTTGTATCCAGTCTGCTGCACTGGAGATTTTTTTCTTTACACGAGAATGGAAAGTTTGCAATTGCTAATATGCCATACTTCTTAGAGCATTCTCTGGAGATTTGTAATGTTCTAGAAAAGTGATGCTCAGGTAGTACTTCTCCATGCTAGTCATTTTGTGGCTCCAAGTTCATTTATCCCAGTTGTACAGGAGCCATGTCATGGGTTTTAAGGTAAATCAGGCTTTAAAGCACAACAGATTTCATCCCACTGTTTCCACTGTTTCATGAATTTCACAAGCAGTGCTAAAAATGAATAAATAGAAATCTCAAAGAATTCTCAAGCTTCAGTAATTCAAAGATGCACTGAAATGCAAAAAGGTCGTTATGTAATAATGTTATTTTTTTCAATGCAAATACAAAGGTTGGTGTAATTGCTTACTTCCTTAACAGAAATGCATACAGACAAGTGCTCTTTTAAGTCCTTGCAAGTGTGACCTGACTAAATGGTGTCAGTCTCACTATTCTGTGTGGAATGCAAGTGCCTGACTTTAAATATTTACATCTGAAAATTACAATTTAGGTTTATTGAATCCCAGTACTAAAGAGTGTTCTGAGAGCAAGAGTCAGATTTCTGAACATGTACAGTTATTTAATCTATGCTAGTAGAGTTAGGTATCAGTTTAACTGTGGTCAGAAATATCTTAATTGACTTGACTTCTTGATCTGTAAGTTCACAGGATGTTTAGAAAAACAAAATATATTCCAAAATATACTTAGTTACTGAAGTACAACATGTTATTGGAAATGAGCATGTTCTTTCTACTTTCTGGATTTTAAAGGGTAAAATCAAACATACTGCCAGTTCTTCACAAGCTACTATGCAAGAGCAAAACACTTGACAGCAGTGGGTTCGCAACTTAAACTGTGTTTGAAATTTTGGTTTTGTTTGTTTGTAAGTTTTCAAATGTAGCCTAGGAACTTGGACAGCCTGAAATTGTGACTATTAGGCCTGCATGATATTCCTAGTAGGTTTTGTCTTTCAATTTGGAGCTTTCATGTTAATGGTGGTGAGTTCTTTCCCTTGTCCTAATTAATATAAAGATGTCTTGTACAGTTAGAAAAAAAACAGCCAGTTTGTAGGAGGAGTGGTATAATCTTACAGTAATGTTTGCCTTGTAGAAACCAGCATGAATTGAAGAACAGTAGGGAAGGGGCAGGGCATTTGCAAATGTTGGAATAAACTGTAAATAAGATCTTTTCTTAGAGAACCAGAAAAATATATTTGTGTGCATTCTGCCCAGTGCAATTAAGACTTCTTGCCAGAGCCTGCATTTAACAGACTTTTGGAGGTTAATGTTTAATAGGTTATTAGCTAGTGCTGTTTGCTGTGTTCCCAGTATAAGGATCTCCTGCTCTCTTGGAAGTATTATTTTGTGCAAATTAAATGCATTTCTGTACTTGAGCACATGAATCTACATGTGCTTTTACATAGTGTGCTATCAGAGGTTTTCTGCTTTTAGTTCATGCACTTCTGTTCTCATTGTTCACCTCTGTTCAACAATAGAAGCAGTTATTGTACTTCATGATTCCTGAAATCTCTGACTATTGCATAGTCAATAGTATTCAGTCATTGGCCAGCCTGGTCCTACATTAACTGCAGGAATGTTGATTTCTAACTTTTGCTATCAGGTGACAGAAGAATTTGATTTAACACACATGATTCACTTGAGTCATTTGTCTGCGATGACTTGTACTTAAACAGAGGTGTAGTTGTAATGAAGATACAGTGCCATAAAAAAGGGAAATAGAAAACACCTATGAGATCACCTTGAAGGTTCTGTTAGAGTACAGAATGTTTTTTTAACTCCTTTTCTAGTTCAGAGGTGAATGATCCAAGAACAGGATCATTCCTGTCCTTTTGTTGCTGGATTGTTACGTGACCTAGTGGAATTTCTAGTGGAGTCTCAGCTTATCTGTATTACCCAGTGTTGATTCAGAGAGTCATAAAAATGATCTTGGCCATGTTTAGTGCCAGTTTATTGGTATGAGAGTGCTGCTCCACCTCTGTTCAGAAATTCCTAAGGCCTAAACCTGGTTTTATTACAGAGTTTGTAAACAGCATTCCTTATTGCTGAGAAGGAAAAGGGATTGAAAGAGTGGAAGCTGGAGTCAGCATTTACAGTTGTCTTTTCAGTTGTTCAGGTTCCCTGCTTAATGAGTTGGTCATAGGGTAATGCAAGGTGGGAGAAATACAGAGGTAAAACTAATCTGTTTTCCTTGAAGAATCTGTCTGCACTTTATGGGATATAGCACAGTTTAGACCAGTGCCCACAGTGTCTTTTAGGCAGCAAATTTTTTCATTACTGTGTAATTCATTGTCATGCTGGGAACAGGAGAAGCACCATACATGGAGAAAAACAGGTTTCTTAACAGCTGGTTTTAAACTTTCCAACCTGCTTACATGGACTTCAGTGGAACAGTTCTGAATTTTGGCACAACTTCACATTTTTCTAATGAAGAAATCCTTTGGCAACCACTTAGTTGTTTACACCTCAAATAGTTGGCCAGCAGGATGAAGGAATGTAATGGGCATTGTACTGACTTACCTTTGTTCTCTGGCGTTTGATGGGCTCATTAACATTTGCCCTTTAACAGCACAGCAGAGTTACAGAGCATTTGCTTTAGGATTCCTTCACTGGAGGTGACACTTATTTTAAGAGTATACTGAAATACCAAATAATGCCCATTGTAACTACAGTAACTTACCGTAATTTTTCTTGCTGTCACTATTGTTCTGAATGGGCAGGTGAATACAGATATGAGCAGAAAGTCTGCCCTGTGGGAAGCTGAGAGCAGGAATTGCCACCATAGTCAACCTTCTAAGTTCATTCCTATATTTCTCCTGTGATTGTGATCATCTGGCCATATTTGTGCTTCTTCCTCTCGATGCATCATCTGTTCAAGCTAAGAGTCCAAAGTGGACAAGAGGCAGAAGTTATTCCAAGAAGAGCAATGCTCCATCAGTGTAGTCATAACTCTAGGATTTGGATGTGAATAACTTCCAGTATCCTTGTGGGATACATTCAGGATTGTGACTAAGACTGGATTTTTGTGTTTCTCAAGAGGCCATAAGGTTTGTTGCTGCACAGAGATGATAAGACAATGGACTGTCGTATCTCTCCATTGTGAAGTCATGCATGTTTGTTTTGCTTTTAAGGTTTTTTTTTCTATTTAATCCACCAGAGAGTCCTCAACTTGCCTTTTGCTAAGAATCCTAGGACCCCTGATCTGCAAAGTCCGCATCAATCCCACTCTTTCCTCTCCACCTGGATAAAGCTCTCTTCGGTTCAGAACATTGCCCTGCACTACACTTCCTTTGGCAAACAGATGCCAGGCAGCAGTTGGCCATCGCTGGGAGCTGGTTGTATCTTCTGGCTCAAGGCCCGTACATCTTGTTGCTTTTTGGCGTACATCCCATGCAGACTGCACGCTTGCAGCATTTTGACAGAGCTGCCTGGAGAGCTGTATGGGGCAGGAGGCTGAAGGGGTTCCCTTAGGCAAATGTGCCTGATCTCTTGCAGAAAAAGGGCCTTAAGGTGTTGGTAGTTCACTTCAACAACCTCGTGTTGTTTGTGTGCCATGGGGAGTCACAGGTTAAGATAATCTTACTACTACGTTGATTTCTTAATTTTGAATGTTTTTAGGACAGGATAGCTTTGGGTTCAGGTTACATCTTTCTGGAGTGTACAGTTTTAATATTTAGCCTTCAGGGAAAATTTGGAGTTTGTTCACTCAATATGCTTTGTTTAATAAGAGACATGATTTTGACCTTGAGAGTTTACTGAAACAAAATTACTGGATTCACAGCCAGTGACAAGTAAACTACTTCTGGAGCAAGAAATGCCATATCTGCATAGCTGTGCTTGAGTATCATAGGTTTTCTGAGAGTATTTGCTAGCTCCTTACCTCTGGAATCGAGCAGTGTTAGCAAAAGTGTGTGTTTACTTTCAAGCATTTGAGCAGTTCTGCTGTTCACTGTGGCTTTGGTCAAATACGGAGGCTGTGGTGTTGTTTCCTGAGTTCTGTCAGGCTTGGTGCTGTGACCACTGCCCTGGGGAGCCTGTTCCAGTGCCCAACCACCCTGGATGTCCCCCAGGACACAGGTGGCCCTCCTGGCTGCCAGGGCATTGGCTGACATATGTTCAACTTGCCATGGACCAGGACCCCCAGGTCCCTTCCCATGGCACTGCCTTCCAGCCTCTCATTCCCCAGTCTGTCAGTAGATCCAGGATTGCCCTGTCCCAGGTGCAGAATCTGGCACTTTGCCTTATTGAAGTTCACATGGCTGGTGATTGCCCAGTCCTCTGATTCATCAAAGTCTCACTGCAGGGCCTCTGCAGAGGAAGTCAATAACTCCTCCCAATTTAGGGTCCTTTGCAAACTTACTTAGTATCTTTTAAAGTCCTGTGTCCAAGTAATTCATGAACGTGTTGAAGAGCACAGAGCCTAAGATTGGGCCCTGTGGAACCCCACTAGTGACAAGTCACCAGTGATGTCACCCCAGTCACTGTAACTGTTTATGCGCAACCCATGAGCCAGTTGCTCACCCATCCCATGATGTATTTATCCAGCTGTGTGTTGGACATTTTGTCTAGGATACCATAAGAGACAGCATTGAAAGCTTTACTGAAATCCAAAGGATTCCCTTGATCAACTAGATGGGTTACCTCAACATAAAAGGAAATTAAGTTGGACAAGCAGGACTGGGATGTGGTTTAAAGGATTCCAAAGAGTCTTGCTCTCATTAGGACATCTGAATTTGCATAAAACATCAGAATTTCATTGAACTTTAAAGCTTCATACACTTTAGGGTTGCATCAAATTTATAACTTTGATATCTGAGAAGAGCAGAGTGCAGAGGAGGCACTTTAGTCATCCAATGCCTAAAAATAAAAGTGGAGTAAGAGAAATCCAAATTTGGCAGTGGCAGATGCACATATTGTAAGGATGACCACATTTATAGTGACTTTATGGTTTCAGTATGGCAGTTAATCAAGGAAGGATTTCAAGCTTGGTTTTGAGTGTGGAAGAGAGTTGGTAACTGAATTATTTTTCAAGTATGTGTTGACCCTACTAAACCTGGAACAACTACAGAACAGATCTTTGTCTCCCAGTGTCAGTAATTTGAGATGATGAGGCATCTTTAATTTGAGAAAAACTTCACAATTATAATATTCCTATGTGGTTTTAAAATCAATATTGTAGGTGGTAGGTGAAGTGATGAATCAAGGTGCATTTTAGTGACATTTTTACATTACATTACCTTCTGAATAGAATATGAGTTTTGGGGAGGCATTTGGGCACAAACCCATTGTAAGTAAGACAGCAGCCCTACTAAAGACAACTGTACTGAGGGACAGGACTTGTCACCAGTCTTGACAGGGACATTAAGCCCTTGACCACTCCTCTCTGGATGCAGCCATCCAGCCAATCCTCATCCACTGAGCAGTGCATCCATCAAGTCTATGTCTCCGCAGTTTGTAGAGAGGGATGTGGTGGGGGCTCTGTCAAAGGCCTTGCAAGGTCCAGCAGATAACATCTGCATTTCTTCCCTTGCCTTCAGCTCTACTGTTATGGAAAAAATAGCAGATAATTCAGGTTGGTTTGGATTATGTTGTTCCACAGCCTCTCTAACTTCCTTGTCCCTACTGGTGTAGTCCACATAGCATTCAAACCATGATTTTGGCACTTCCTCACGCACAGAAATTCTGTGCTATGGCCAGTAACGTAATCACACCCTCAGTAGAAGCATAGGAAGAGAAAATGAGAGAATAATGTAAGAAGTGAGAGAATAATGTAAGAAGTGTGAGATGAATGTAACTGAAAAGTCTCACTGCAGCTTTATTCCTGCCTTTGGGCCTGAAATATATCTGGTACTCACAACTGCAGGAGATTTATCCTGTCCAAATTCATTCCAGAAGTCCTTTACTGCAGTAAAATGGTGGTGGAGATGGTGGTGTCTGAGAACTGGCTGCAGTATGAAATTTTGGAGAACAACACAAGTACAGCATAAATACTTGGTCTGCTCTGAATGACTTGAAGGGATTTGCTGTCTCAGCAGGAATTTCCACCAGATTCTCTTGAGGCAATTCAGAGTGACCTAAACCCTCTGGCAAAATTTATGTCTCCAGACAGGGCCTGGTGTAATTGTCATTGCCATTAACACTGGCAGAAAGCTGTAAGCTCTATGTATGAATGGAGTGAGTGGAATATATTTGTTCAAGAGGTTTCAGTGGGCAAATACCAAGTGTGGGTGACTTTGGCAGGTGGCTCATTCCCTGGTCATTTGACTGGGCAGAACTGGTTGAGTCAGGTTGATTAGCTGTCAGGCGTGAATTACAGCTGGCTAATGTTCTCCCTTTCTCAGTCCTTCATGAAGCAGAGGTAATGCTGATGAGTGGACAGATTGACATTAAAGCTTTGTGCTGATAGTAGCCAAATTGAGACTAGAGTGAAAAGAAATCAGCATTCCAAATTTCCATGCATTGCTCAGCCATGCCTGTGTTTTTCCAAAGAAATGTACGTTTTTCTATTCCATGGGATATTTGTATTGATATAGACAACTTCTAAGCTGAAAAAGCACTAGGGTGACAAACCATGAAGCCTTTCAAAAAGTCATATGGACCTCTATGCTTTGGTGGACAACTGTAAGAATTCCATTTGTGTATTAAACAAATTTTTGAGGGAGGTTTCTCTTGTCTGGAAGAGTACTACGTTCATACACCTTTAAAGAAAAAAAATATGCTGTGTATGTTTTAAATACCTTGTGGGTTTTTTGAGGATTACCTTATCCTAATAATATCTTTATTATCCTTTCAGTGATGACATTTAAGTATAAACTCACGGCTAGTTTCTTCCAAAAGATCTACTTTTAGACTTCATAATTACTTAAATCAAATGGGTATGAATTGTCCAATTATTTGAACATGTTTATGCATAGCTTGAGATACTGGAAGTTTTTTGTTTTCCTACTGGAGAACATGAGTGAGGTACTCAGAAAAGCAGGATGACCTTTACTAAGGATATGTCTTCAAACCATGTTGATTCATATGCACAGAGCTTTCCAGACTCATCTGGAGCAGCTTCTGTTCTTCAAGAACAGAGAAAGATTACTCACCATACTACATCAGATCTTTAGAATATGTCAGATTTATCTTTGATCTTTGAACCCAGGAGCTTCTGACACCTCACAAGGAGATGAAACATCCTTATGATGCATCCAGTCAGTTACGAGGAATCTTCTTGTTGGTATTGTGTAGGATGATGTCACTTGGCTGGTCAGCTTGTGCCTCCAGGTGAAAGGTTTTCTTGCTCTTTCTTCAACATCCATCATGATGCATGTTTATACTGGTCATAAAACTGTCTAGTTTCTATTACAACTGCAAACACAGTTCCTTGCATCTGAACTTTGAGACAGCAAAACTCAACAGCTAAATGCAGGATGTACGGTTTAATATTTCTTTGTAGTGTTCTGTTCTTTGGTTCTGTTATTTGGTTCTGTTCTTTTGTTTTTATTAGCCTTTATTGTCCCTTTGATTGTCAGTAGCACCTGCTGCTATTTTGCTTTTATTTGGCTGAGAATGAAGGTGTACTTTAAATTACAGACTAGCAGAGTCCATACTTCCAGTGGCCACAGACTGTAGCTATGCTGTGACAGCCCATAAGATACTTCCTTCAGGCTGAGTCTGATCTTCATCAAATGCAATTTGAGGTTGAGCTTCACCAGAGAAAAAACTTCCAGGAAACAAAAATCAAATCATTTTTTCTTCAGCCGAAGCCTACTCTCGAGGCTTGTCCTTGGATTTATTGGTATCATCTTCCAAAGTGAAGTCTTGTATGTATTTACAAAGATTTGTAGATGTATGTTTGTTTAGTGGTTGGTTTTGCCGGGGACAAAATACTGCTCTGACAGGTGTCACACCACATCAGGCATCTCAGTATGCAGCAGGTCATATGTTCTTGAGCTGAGCTTTTTTAGCCTGGAGGAAAAGAGTTGAAGGGTGACATTGTTCTCTATATGTACTTGAAAGGAGGTTGTAGCCAGTTGGGTTCTGGTCTCTTCTTCAGTGCCTCCAGACCCCAGGCCCTTCTGTCTCCCGTTGTGATTCTCTCCTGTAGCACTGCCATTGTATAGCTCCCCACAGACATGGTTTTCCCCTTTGAAATCACTGCACTGCTGCTGTTTTGTTCCAGCTGGGAGACACTGCCTGGTGCCCATGTGCTGTGTGCCCAGTTCCCATGGTGCGAACAGCCAGAGGCTGCTGCAGGTGATGGGCCAACGGAATGCTGCTGGAACCAGCCGTGGTCCAAAGGTGCGATCCTGACTTCAGGCAAAATGCCCATTGATGTCAGCAAAGTCAGGATCTTACTCAGAGCAAGCAGTCCAGAGGCTGAAACTGGGAAGCTCTCTCAATATGTCTCTCTGATTTCCCTTTGCACTGATACATAGTTTATTTTTCATTTTATTCTCTACAAAGCTCAGTAAGAAGCAGCCTTCTGTCGCATGAAACTTTTCAATGTACACAAAGCATTTGAAAGCAACTGTGAGTGGAATGAAGTACTAGAAACAGAAGTAAAATAAATTTTGCAAAAAACCCTTAGGGTAAGCCAGGTATGAAAAGGAATTCAGAAATTCTTATTTACTGTGCAGCAGATCTGTAACAACTACAGCAGGCAGCAGAACTGAGAAACAAATAGAGAATTAAAGTCATTAGGCGGCACCAGCATTATTTCCTTAGAGAAAAAAAAATTACAGAAGAGCCTGTGAACGTGTGCATAAGTATAATCAGTATAGTGCACTTGAATTTTCAAAAGGTTTTAATGGGGTTGTCAGTGGTTTCTAAAGAAGCAAAGATGTCTTGTGATCAGAAGGGAAAACTTCTTATGGATTAATAACTAGAAAGCAGTAAAAAGATATTATTGGTTTTGTGGTGGAGAAAGGTTTTCTGAGATGTCCCTTAAGCATCTTTGTTGGAATCTGTGCTATTTCACTGTTTCCATAATAACCTAGAAAATACCTAATATACTGCTAATAGAAAAGTATTCAAGGCAGGAAAAACTAAAAGCTGCAGGGCTACAAGGACTTTCCGAAGGCTTCTAATTTACTCTTTATTGGATGAAAAACTGATTAGTTGAGTTTCCATTACTATGTGCTAACTATGTCCACAAACCCCCACAGATTATATAAATGTGTATACTGATGAGCTCCAAATTAAGCAATCTTGAAAGCAAATTAGTAGAAGTTAGAGTTTCATGAGAGGCCACCACTAAATCTGCCTTCATATATAATGCCATATGCAGTTCTGAGTACATTTTAAAAAGGACTTCATAGTAGGTGAAAAGGTGTAGAGAAAAGCAGCAAAAATTATCAAACACACGAGTATGACTTCTGTAAAATGAGAGACTAGACAAGCTCATATTTTTCTGTCTGATTAGAGACCTCTGCTGGAATAGTATAAAGTCAGGATTGGTATGGTGGAGTTGGTTAAGGAAGGGTTACTGGCAAATTCTCATAATTCAAAGCCAAGGGAAAGATTATGTCACTATACCTAAAATAGAAGTACTTTTTAATCAATTTTAATCAATGTGTAACAATGTTGCAAAACTCCCAGCCATTGGATCTTGCAAAGGCTAAAACCAGAAGTGAACTCAAGAGCAAACTGAACTTAATCACAAAGGTTAGGTTCATTGTTTGCTGTTAAAATGAGAGGCAGACCTCCAAACTTGCTCTTCTCTCCTAAGCATTCTTAGGGCACGCGTTGATATCAATTGTCATTAAAAAGGGTAGGAAGGCAGTTGAGAAGAGCTATAATAATTGCTGTTAGCATCTGTTTCTCCAGTTGTGTCAGGAAGCAAATTCAATGCAAACTGTTTTAGTCTGTCTGCTGTGATACAGAAAATAAATATTTATTTCACTTACCTTTCTTTTCTTATTTTTTTTTCTTGCCCCTGCTCTTTCAATAGACACACCTTTATTTTTCTTTAAATAGTCTTTATCAAGCTGAGTGTTTGATTTATATGTATTTTGTAATACTATTTTGCACCTTGTCATCTTTGCTGTTTGTATACCAGTACAGAATGTCTTTCAGTTACAGGTTATGTGAAAGGCCTGTTCTGGCCTTTCTTCTTTTCACATTTCAATTTTCTCTCTTCTTGCTTCTGTAGATGACCAAATCCCCAGCGGAACCATCCAGCCAAATGTGCCTATTGCCACAACCAGGCCAATCAGATGGAATACCTCAAGTCAGCCTCCAATTAACAGACAGTGCTTCATGTGGGAAGGAGGTGGAGTTAGCAGATGAAATCTCCTTTGTTAACAATGATGTGTTTTTCTCCAGGTTAGTGTTCTTTTTTGCTTTTTCTTTGTGTTTTTCCCTTTTTTTTGTTCTGTACCTGCATCTCTGGCTCTGGTAATTTTGAACATTTACACAGTATACTGGGGTGTAAGATAAATTAATGTGCCTTTTCTGGTTGAATCCACACACTCCAAAGCCAGCTGTGTGCTTTGGTTTGCCTCTCCAACATAAAATTTCAAGCATATGAAGGTAGCCTGCTTGGTGAAGGAGTGCAAGTGGACAGGTCTGATCTACAGACAGGAAATAGAAATTACACCGAGCACAAGATGCAACCAAAATGTGTCTCTTGAATAATCAAGTGTATTGGATCTGCCCAGTTTAAGTCTTAACAGATGACTGACTTCATTCTCACTCTTAAATCCAAAAAGGAAGGGGCTTTTGAAGGGTCTTCTCTTTCTGGCAAAAATCATGCTACTGATAGTACTACTTGATTCAGACAAGAATAGAAGACTATGTGTAGAGTATCTATACAAGTATATTTGTGAATTTATCTATGAGAGTCTGTCTGTGTAAAGCATCTATAAAAGTACCTATCTCAAAGAGTATTTTGAGTTTTGATTGCTGGCAGATTGTCTGGTAGGTGAACAGGCAATGAGCATTTTGCTTTCTTGTAAAGTCCTTCCCTGCACATCAGGCTGAACCAGGATCTTTTCATTATTCTCAGGATATTGAATTGAGTCTCTCTCCTCTTGTGTCTAATGCAGCACATGAGGGATTCAAGTTACTGTGGGAAATAACAGTGTGCTACCAAAATATGGAATTGGCCTGATGTGGGAAATAGTGCTATTCACACATCATGAAACACAACCCTGCAGTGTCCCAGCATACCAACCAGGAACACAAAGCAGAGGCAGCACTGCCAGACACGTAATTGAGTGACTTCACTGTGTAAGCAGGAGATGTGTGCTATTCTCAGCACCAGAGCAGACAGACAGTTTACGAGACAAGTTAGCAAATTATGCAATAACACCAGATTTTGGTTCATAGTAATGGTGGGGAAGCTTAGATGTTGAATTTGGTTTCTAGCCCTTGGCAGGCACACATCCTCTTTAACTGTTAGCTATGTTAGCTGTGTGTTTCTTTCTCCCCAAGCTTCCCCAAAAATTCCTGCAGCCAGAACACGTCAAGTTTGTTTACATGGCTTCATCAATCCAGCTGCTTTTCACTGAGATTATTTAGAAATCAATGATCAGAGCAAGTCAGCTGGCAAATTGGAGAAGGCAATACAGTTCTAGCAGCTAGACAAGGCCAGGCAGGTGGGGCTGTGGCAGAAGTTCCAACTTCTTGTGTTGATATGCTGGAGCCTGGCAGGGAGTGTGCCTGTAGTCTGCTATGTGTTCCAAGGTGTAAAGAGAAAGGAAGTGCCCAAGGGTTGAAATAAAGAACTGCCAGGTCTCATGGCTGGGAAGGTGTGTGTGACTGATGTACTTCATGAGGTAGCCCAACAAACTCCTTTAAGAGAACAGTCCCCAGACAAAGTAATTATTTGCTGTAGGGAATCCTCCTTTCCTGTCAATGTGTAATTGCTTAGAAGAGTACTGCTGAAGTATGGTACAGTTGGGCCAGTGCTGGCACTGGACATTAAGCACCAAATGAAATGTGTTTGTAACTAGGCAGAAGCCTGATCTTCATGCTCGAGCCTTGGCTTGAAAGATGTCTGCATCTCTGATTTTATCTGGGAAATTAATGAACTGTAGAAATTAATTCTCTTGTAATCCCATTTTGTTCAAGAATGCCCCAGTTTTCTATCCTGTCACACTTCTGTACATATTTACCTAATTGCATTGAATATCTGTGCTGCTGTTTGCTTCTGTTACTTTTTTGTCAGTCATCTACTGCTGCTGCTGAAGGAGGAGTAGGTAGAGTTTGTTATTTTCTTCCCAGCTTCAGGCTGGCAGGTTGTTGGGCAGGATGGGATGGAGAGAAGGCTCTGGACCAGGAGAAGAGCAGAGAGAGGTATCTAGCAAACCTACCATGCTTGGGGGATACCTGTCTGTGCAACAGGCACAAACCTTGATTCCCTGGCATCAATGTAGAGCTCTGATATATCAGGAATGAGTAGTTTTAAACATGCTTTTGGCAGCCTTGTGCCACTTCCATGTAATTTAAGCCCACAGTGAAGTATTACCTGGTGTTACTTCAGTGCAAGGCTATTATTAGGAGTTTTCACCTTTTTCAGCAGGAGGACTCTGGCATCTGACCTAGATTACAAAGTGTTTTGCAAACACACTGCTATTCTTGTTGGGGGGTTTTGTATCACAAGGTACCAACAGTTCTAAAATAAATCTTATCATTAATTATGTGTAATTACCAGATAAGTTTTAGTCAAACTACTGTATGTGCTCAACTATGATATGATCTTTGTTAGAAAAGAATAAAGGTTGTTTTTGGCAGTGATAATCATTTGCTGTTTCATGAAAACACCTCTGGTTTGTTCCCTTTCCATGCTCAGATACCATGGTATGGGTGGATTAGAAGAGGATGAAGGGCTATATAGAACAGTAAATACAGAACTCTACTTTTAGCAGCTTTAAAAGTGTAGCAGTGAAGAAATAGCCACACACACTAAGCCCCTAAGGCTCCCTCCAGCAAGGATTGTAATCATCAATAAATTTTCCATCTGTTTAATTTGACACTAGAGCCTTCAGGGAGAAATAAAGAGACTTCTGGTTGATTGGTGATTTTTAATACTATTTAAAATGCCTTTTAATATGTGTCTTCATACAGTTGTCCTTAAAATGAAGATCCACATATTAAGTAGCAACTGCAGTTGTGACTATGTCTTCTATAATGACTTACCATTTTTTGAAAATACTGAAAGTCATGTTATGCCTCCTTACAGGTATGATATTCCTCATTGCAGGAATTTTTTGAAGGTGCTGCTGTCATCTGAAATATGCAATACATCAGTTGGAGTCAAAACTTTGCAGAGCATAAAATCTGTATCACCTTCTGTTCACAAGAGTTATCTTAAGAAAATGTTGTAAGTTATGTTCTTTTTTTCTGAACAAAATAGGTGGATTAACTCTATGTACCTGCAGTCCCCACTAGCACATAAGGCATGTGTTGTTTTGAAAATTATAGCTGTATGCCAAGGGCAAACTGCTAATTATGCAGTAGCAGAAAAGTATACCTGTAATGCAGCTCTTGAGTAAATCCAAAAACAGTGGAGAAGGAGAGAGAAAAAGGAAGGGGCAGGAGAGACTGGTCCTCTTAAAAATTATTAAAGTCTTTAGGCAGTATGCAGCCTGTAACTTACTTCTGTCAGTCTCATCTCATTTTTGCAAGAGTTCCCGTGCAGACCTTCAGGGCAGCCAAACCTCCAGAGGCTGGGAACCACACACATCCTTTGTCTTTACCTGGATGAGAGCTACAAGACACACACTGCAGACTCAGGAGCTGGGGAAGGCAACAACTTCTGGACTGGAGAGTGGGCTGGAGGTAATGGGCCACCCTGAGGCCTTACCAGACCTTCAGTGAGAGGAGTCTGGAGTGGGCCTGCAGCTCTGTGAAGCTGAGAGTCCTTCTTTGGGTCCCTCTTTCTTTCTCTGTCTAGAAGGTCTGGTCTTTGAATAACAAAGTCTGCTCAAAGCTCCGGTTCATACATAACTGCAGTAGGAATTGGCCTGATTTTGAATATGTTTAGAGGTACTAAAACTTCAAATAACTGCTTCAAATAATAGATTCAAGTGGCTTTTACTTCAGGGTTAGATATATTAAGATTTACATGGATATAAAGGTAGGAGGGCCTCTTGCAAGCAATTCTCTTGCCTTTTGTGCTAAACTTTGTATACAAGTAAAGAGAAGAGAGAGCCTTCGGGGAGGAGGGAAAATGCTTCCTGCAGTCCAAATATGAAGGGGATTGAGGATGGTGAGCATAAATGTCTTTCCTGATACTGACTCAGAGGTGCAAGCTGTCTGCAGACTTTGGTTGACACTATGCTGGATCTTTTGTCCAGGAAAGGTTGCTGAAATATGCTTTGCTGTTGTACGTGTCTGTTCTAGCACTTGCTGGAGCTGCATCTCTTTGCACTCCTGGGACTGTTTTGAAGAGGGATCCCTCAGTGGGAGAGCTTCCTGCTGTTTGTGTTGCTGTTGGGCTCTGTGCATGTAAATATCAAAGAAGTGAGCTGAGTACTCATCCTTGCCTAGTAATGGTTGGGTGCTGGGGAATGGGTGCCACGTATGGCAGACAGACTTTATGAAAAACACTGTGCAGGTCCTCAGAGCCACAGCAGTTGTTCAGTAAGCCAGCCTTCTGTATTTTGTAGCTATGTCTTTGTGTGCCAGAGATCACAAATTCCTGTTTGTGACTGCCATGACAGCTGCAATAAGATTTGCCAGCAGAGATAATGCTGTGCTGGCTTTCCAACATGTGTGTGTTCTCAAAGAGAAGGTTTGTTTACATCAACCTTTTGTTCACAAAAATCCTTATATCTGGCCTGTGTCCTGAAAGTAAAGGAGCCACATGCCTAGTAGCTTGGTAGCATCCCTAAAATAAAGGGTTGGTTACTGTACCCTGCTGTGCCTTCTTCTTAATGACACTGTGTATTTTCACTGCTAGTTATTGAAGTATGAAAACATACATATATTTGCACACTGAGAAGTTTGTGCTTACTGTAAACACTTTCCCTGTTTATTTGCTTTCCTCTTTGCAGCTGAGGTTTAAAACCAAGGCAAGCCAAAACTTATCGTTGGTCTCTGGCATGTGAAAAGAATTGGCCTGTTCTTGCCAGAACAAATCAAACAGGGGGGCTAGTGTTGTTTGCTTAGCTGACTGTTTTTGTTCAGGTTTGGGGTTTTTTCATTTTTGAAGTCTGTCATGCCAGTACATTCAGTCCCCATCAAAAGTAATAATTTGCCTTACCACTGAGGAGCCTTGCTGCCAGGTTTACATAAGGGATTGCAGCCCGGCAGCAGGCAGGGCTGCCCTCCAACAGCCATGGATTCTTGAAGAAACGATTCAAGAAAGGGGTAAAGGTCTGGAACATTGGTAGGGAGGTGGTAAGCACAGTTGCATCATTCAGTGTGCAGCAGCCTCTGGCAGGCCCTGTTCTGAGCCCTCAGAGAGAACATTTTATGTAAAGTGTTGTTACTTTTTGCCACTTTCTCTCTTTAGGTTGTGTTGAATTAGTATTTCCAAGCTGACTCATTTAACTTTGCAAGTACATTTGTCTCCACCCTCCTATGCAATCAATTCCCATCTTTCTTGCATTGTGGGATGCTGGCAGCAGGAACTGCCTTACATAATGAGTTGTTAAGAAAAGTGTTTAGTTTTCTGAAAACACAACCACAAAGACTTGTGATTGCTGTGTCTCTCCAAGGCAGGTGACTGTGAATGGAAAATCAGGGTGTGGTCTGAGCTCTTCCTGGGTTCTTCTCCCCTGTCTATAGTCCAGATGTAATAACAGTTACAGACTCATGTAATTATGTAGATTTTTTCATGCAAGTCACCTGGGTGGATTTCAGTGTACTTTTCCAAGCATTTGACCTTTCTTTTCCACTCTGCACAGGTTACTCCTTTAAATTAGGCTTTGTCCATCACACTATTCTAACTTTCCTTTATAATTCTACCCATTTTATCTTTGTCTGTCTTTGCAAGATTTACATGGTGACAAATTATGGCTTGTGGGATGGAGAATATTTTGACTCTTATGGCCTGACCTGTGCCACAGAAGTGGAAGTTCATCTTGTAAGCAAGAAGAATCATACGTGAAACAAATATCCGGTGACTATTTGAGGTAGAAGGCACATATGCACTTTTATTGTCATATTGTGCAAATGAAAACAAAAGTTCTTCATTTGGTCCATAAGCCAAGTATATTAGCTTTTCCCGTTTCCTGGGGCAACATCCAGCAGCCTTAGAAATTAGAAAGGGACTACAGTAAATTCACAGTAATTGAGTAACAAAGCTGGAAAAAAACTCACTTGTTTTCTGTACCTCAGGCATTGCTCTCTCAGCTAGAAGGATTCTTTATTTTGTTATCTGCTTTTGCTACGAGGAGGAAGTGCCTACATCTCATGAAGCTGATGGCTTTCTGATACCAACTGGATCACATAATTGATTTGCTAAGGAAATAAAGGACAAATGTCTGTATGATTTTTAAGTAATTTTTAAACAAAAGGATACATGATGTGTTATTGGGAATGCACAGTGAATAATAAGGAGTTTAGGCTAACCTTGGAAATTTTTGTGCTTTTAATATTCATGTGTATATAAACCAAAATACCCATCACTAACCCATGTTTCAAGCAAGTAGGGAAGAAGCAAAGCCTCTGCACTGCGATTTGACTTATTTTTACTTCAATAAGTAGTTCCCTCTCCTGTAACTTCCTTAGGCTGTCTGCTGAAGTGCCTGGTCCATTGTTCAGATGGGAAGGTTCAGCACAGCGTGCTTCTTTTCTGTTAGCTTTGCAGAGCCAGCAGTTTTTGACCACCTGAGGCTGTGAGGTATTCCTTCCCCTGTGGCTCTTCAGAGGGGACCTGGGCCTGTGTCCTGCAGGCAGTCCCCAAAGGAAGATCAGCAGGCAGAGGTCACAGGGTTCTCAGTCAGGTTTGTTTGCTGCTGCAATTTCCCAGTTCAGCTGGGAGAACTGAGCGTTTGGACGTTGTGTTCAGCACGTTGCAGCATAGGCTGCTGGATTCAGCTGTGGCTTCCTATGACACACATGTATATTTTTATTCAAAGTGGTCAGCTGGCTGTCTAATAAGAAGAGGCTGAGCGTGGCATGGCAAGAGTTGTCACTCACTGCTGCTGTCACTTTGCTTGCATTGGTTTGGCTCCGAGCTGTTTCAGTGTTATAAAATCCTTCTCTTTCATAGTCAGTGGCCATGAGAAATTTCCTCTCATTTTATCTGTTGTGAGGAGTATGATCTCAAGCTGACTGCTTATCTACAAATTGCACTTCTTACATTGGCTCAGTGCCTTCCTCCTGGCTGGAGAGGGTTGCAGTTAAGTGTGAAGATAGTTCTGTTCCTGTACCAAAGCTTTTCTTTTCATTATGCACCTGCTGAAATAGTGTTTGTGCTAGGGATGCCTGCAAAGAGAGGCCACTAGGTAGTTGCAAAGAAAAACCAAAAACTGCTTGGTTGTTAGTGACTTCTAGTTGTTAAGGCTTTGACAGGACTCCTGGAAACAAAAGATTCCACCACCAATTCCTCAGGTCCTTTCACAGTCTCAAGCTCTGTGCATTCAGAAAGTTCGAGTCACATAGGGAGGGATTAATATCTAATAAAATAACAATTTTATTGTTCTGCATTATGGTTAGGAACTATCTAGCCACTGTAAAATGATTGGGAGCACTATGAACACTACAACATATTTTATAAAATGTATAGATGTTTCCTTCAAAAAATCCCATCCTGAAACTTCAGAAAGTGTCAAATTGAAAAAAAAAAAAAATCAAGTGACCACTGTTCTAACTGAGCTATTGAGCATCACAGAAAAAAAGTTTCCTCTAAAATCTTGTTAGCTTTTGCTGGATGTATGCTCCTTTAGTAGAAAAATATCTTCTTTTCCCAAGACTCTGAGAGGTGGTTGGGAAGTTGAAAACTTACAGACCTTACCCACGTTGTTCCGAATGTTCCTGATAATGAACTTGTATGCTGAACTTGTTTTCCTGCAGTATCCACTTATGCCAGTCCTGACAGGAATGTCCTGCAGTGGGACAGAAGGGTGTTTGCATGGCCTGGACATGAGCAGAGCGACTAGGCTCAAAGCTGATGTTGCAAATGAGGGGCACAGTAGTGAGCTGTGCTGATTAAGCCCAGTATCTCTGTATCTGGCTGTGCATAAACAACCATTTGTTGTTTCTTGCTGTACACACAGCTGGGCACAGGAAGAAGCCCCAAGGCTGACCTGAGACGACTGTGTTCTGCTCAAATGCAGTCATTTTTAATGGATCTGGTCAGAACTGCCTTTTAGCAGGCTCTCCCTTGCTTCTGTGGCAGATGCATCTTGCAGCTCTAGGCAGAGAGCTGGAGTTATTCTCACCCAGCTCACTCTTGTTTTAGTACTTCCCAGCCAGAGTCCATCTCTCCTGCCGAGTCATCTTTTTCCCACCAGCTCTCCCAGGAGCCAGGCTGGCCACTGGGGCACTGGTGCAAAGGGAGGACTTCTTTCAGTCACTTTGTCAGCTGGAGAAGAGGAGCTATTCCTGGAGGGTTTTTTCTGGAGGGTGACTCTGCCAGACTGCCTCCTTTGCCAACCTGGACAGCAGTTTATCTTTCAGTGGAGTAAAAAGCCACGTGCGACAAACATGAACGGTGTGGCTTGTTCCTCTGCTTTCCTCAGCCCCTTCCCATATCCTTGTTTCTTGTGAGAACTACAAGCATGTCACTTGAAGGTGCTTTAGGAAACAGGGAACATGAAGGGTGCAGAGGTAGGGACTTCAAAGGATAGTAATTTTGTAGAGGATTGGAAGGATGTTTTTGGAACATGGGAAAGTGTAAAAATAGTGACATTTTTGGTAGGCAATATAAATCATGGAGGGAGCACCAGGGACTCACTTAAATTTTTTAAAACCTTTTTGCTAACAAATGAATGCTTGTTCTTCATCATTTTCAATGACAATTGGTCTGAAACAGCTGTATTTTAAAAAGCTTTTGTGCAAACAGTTTTATAGAAATAACAATTCAGTGTTTTAAAGAAATAACAATTTAGAAGAGTGGGAGAAATTTCACTGGACACTAAAATTTAGGAATTTCATTAGATTAGCAAAGCTTTGGAGAAAGCCTGCTTTGAAAATGGTTTGTGCCAGACTGGACTCCTGCTTGTTTGCTTGCTCTCCCATGCTCTGGCACTTGTACTAACTGGTGCAAATGAAGAACCTAGTGACCTTGTCACTCAGCATGCTTTACCCTGTTCCCACAGCAGATTAGCCAGCACAACCATTCATCACTTGTTGCTTTCCCAGGAAACTCTTTAGGAACCTACTCCAAATCCTCCCTCTTCTCCAGGATGGAGGCCAAGAAATAATTTCTGGGTTATCCCATGGGGTGAGAGTCCTTTGGAACAAGTTAAAGCAGCGGACAAGTGGGTGTGGCAGTGCTTGCAAAGGACACTGCTGTTTAATGAAAGGAAGCCACAGCAGCAAATCCAGGTCTCCATGGAGCATGTGGTGTGCTTTGCAATGGGAAATGAACTTCTGTGCTGGATGAGATCAGGAGTGCTGAGAAACTGAAGCTCTGAGAAGCTTTCAGTTTGGTCTATACTTTTCTCTTGTCCCTGCAAGTCTAAAGAACAGTTCTGGAATATGTTTCCTCCTTAACAGATTTTAACTAGCTTAAAAGGTTTATAAGGTAATTTGGCTCCTGAGTTGCAGGAGGGAACAGAAAAGCTATTGTGCAAAACCCAGTATATTCTCCACAGATAGGCCAACAAGGCTTGTATTTCTATGCCAGTACAATTTACAGGGGTAAAATGAAGTCAGCTGAGAGCAACCTGCTCCTCTTTTGGACAAGAGGAGTATCAGTTACAAAAATAAGAAAGAAAACTGCAAATTCCATCTAGACTGTTTGTATAAGGCTTGGTGTTCCTAAACAGAGTCAACTGTGATTTGTAAGAACATTAAAAATTCACTATAATTATTGATTAATTACATCAGTAGTTAATTATTCTCACCACTTTAAAATGTCTTAATTTCTAGCCATAATTTGCCAATCTCTGACTTCCAACCATTGAGTCTTCATCAGTTTGTGAGTATTAGGTCAAGTATTAATGTTTCCTGCATGCATCAACAATTTTCTTTGAAAATGTGTGGGTTTAATTTTTGTGTGCCCTTCATGGTCTGTCTCTTAGCACTCATCAGTTTTTCACAACTTGCTTGGGAATGGGAGTTCTTGAACTGATCAAAGTCTTTTGTAGCAACCAACCCAGCAGGAAATACAGACATAATACACCTTTTCAATGCAATACCCATGTTGATATCTCTGAGGATGATGATAATTTCTTCAGCCACAGTCACACTGGGCTTGTAAGCATGATGTTGTACCCTCATCTTGCACACAGCTCCCAGATTTTGAAAGTTTTAATGCTGGCTTGCATGCAACATACAAAAATAACCACCAGTACAATTTTACATTTACTTAGAAATATTTGAAATATCCTTAAGTGAAACAGGGCTGAGTACCAGCTTTGTAAAGTCACTGTTACTACTTCTAAACCTTTCTGAGGATTCCCCTTTCACTAAATTATGTTTTTAACGTATTAGTTGGTCTTTCTTCCTGTTTGTGCCCTTTTGGAGGGGAGCCTTTTTAATTGTCTGTCTACTTTGTTTGGACTTGAAGGGCCACAGTTTCCAAGTACAGTTTCTATTTACATGTGACGTGCATTTCATATGTGCACACAAGTCTTCTGGCTTGCAGGAGATTTTCCAGGGTATTTATTATTTATAATGGCAGATGTTCATATGCATAGATACTTTTAAGAGGAAAATGTGTCTATTAATATAAGTACGTGTACATAAATAATGGAATTTTTAATTTTGTATTGGTAGCATTTTGAAAAGTACATTTTGTAACTTTCAGTCCGGCAAGATATTACCTTTGTATTTAGTGTTTCTGCCAGAGGGAAGGTATTGCATAACTTAGTAAACATTGTCAGAATAAATTTATGGTATTGAGTAGCATCTTAAAAGCCCTCAGATTTTGTCAGACCAGGAAAGATTGCCTTTCTTTTCTTTTTTTTTTTTTTTTAGTTTTTGAATAGTGTCTGATTTGTGTATGTCTGTGCAGTGAAGCAAGGGATAACTGTTTTTCAGGAGGCAGACAAAACCATATCCTCATAAAATCCATTATTTAGATCACATATCTTTTATCCTCTGGTGCTGCTCACAGATCCTCTTCTCTTCTTGCTTTATATGCTGAGAAAATTACTTGCTGTGCAGCAAAGTATGAAAAGGAAAGAAAGAGGAGAAAGCACTTCTGTAATGATGATTGACAGGAGACTTCCTTCCCAAACGTGCAGTTGTTCTTTAAACTTTGATGGAGAGAAGTGATTATTCATATTTAGTTCCAGCCAGTGTTTTTCTTCCTTTGTTGAAACTCAGTAAGAAATTTACAAATCAAATAGTTTGAACACAGGTGTTGCCTTGGTGTAGGTGCTGAAGTGTGGCGGTATGTGTTGGTATTTCAAGGGACTATCATTTTTATTGTTAGTTGCTGTCTATTTTCCTGAAGTGTTCTCAATACACCAGGGAGTACACAGTCAGTGAAGAGGATGCTGTGCCTGTCCTGAGAGAGGATTTTTCCTCATCCTCTGTTTCTATAGTTGGTGGTACCATAAAGGGCTTCTGTGGTGCATTGTTGGTGACAACAGATGAGTTTGGCCTTTCTGAGTAATATAAATGCAAGAACTATATAAACTTGCAGGAGAGGTTTTGTCTTCTTTGTTTAACATGGGAGAACAAATTCAACAAGTACAAGCAAATCCAAACTAAAATGTTCTATAATCCCAGGTTTTATGTGTGCTAGCCCAGCCTGAGTTATGCAAGTTAAAAAAAGGTATAAGAGGGCAAGGGAAGGGTAAGAATTCCTGCCTCTTGACAAATAGCAAGTTGGTTTTACTGTCAACATCTGTGTGAAGGAAGTGGAATTGTTTGGAGATAAGACTGCAGCTTTCTGTCAGCTTTTGTCTGCCTGCTTTGTGCCACAAATAAATCACTTGTGGTCCCTACACATGAACAGGGGAGGTGAAGAATTAAGATTTGTGTTCTTGTTTAGCAGCTGAGAGATTCAAAAGGCCGTTTCAGACAGTGTCAACTAAAACTAAGGTGACATGCATCCTGTACTACCACTCTTATCAATGGTTGGCCACAGTCCTCAAAAGGAGTTTTAAAAATTTCACTCTGATATTTTTCCATGTTAAAATCTTTTGTTGCAGTGTCTGCAGCTGCTCTCAGAGTAGATAAAACTTTGGGAAACCAGCAATGCTAACAACCAGATAGCATTTTTTCAGCTTTGGTCACCTTTCTTCCAATAGTTGCTGAAGTTGTGTGCCAGTAGGTGCAGGGACACATGAGCTCCTTTTCCTCTTCTTAGTTGTGATGGTTTTGGCAATGTTGAAAGAGACATAGGAGGATGCAAAGGAGAAAGCTGATACCCATTGAGGGGACTGCAAAAGAAGAGAACCGAAACAAAATGTGGATCTGAAGGTGTTGAGGGCACAAGGAGTCCTGCAACTTTACTGTTGGCATCTGGTTAATTTTAGCATGATGCCACAAGCTAACCTTCTTCACTGATGCTAACCCATAAATTAATCTTTCTGGTTATTACAGCATCTCTTTTTGTTAGTGAATTCTTTGTCAAGGAGCTTAGTACTTTTAAACTTATTTATACAAGCAAGTCCCATGGAAGTTATGACAGAATAGCTATAAATTCATAGTACAGCAGCTATTTTAGTTATTCCACTTCTGTTTATTCAGCAAGCTGCTCTAGAGAACCCTGACTTCTTGCCCATGTAGATGGGTCCTTAGTTAAATGTGGAAAATTAAGGTTTTTTAATGGTATCCCAATGGTAACACTCAGTTTATTGAAGTGTAATAAACTATGAATAATTGTGTGTGTATAAAAAAAAGACTGGCCAGGAGAAGCCCATTTGATTTATGGTCAAACTGTGAAATGTTACAAGATGCTTTTGTTTTATACTGAAGTAGTTTTATGTATCAGAGTAAAATCTTTCTCTAATAGTTTTAGTTGCTTATAAGCACATATGGAACATCTAATTTAACAGGAAGTCATCAAGATACTCATTTGATTGAGATGGATAAGATCAGCCCAGATCCATGATGGCAGAGTGCTTTATCAGCATTGCTGACTTTCCTAAAAAGGGGCCCTGTGCTGTGCCTGGCATGACTGTCACAGCAGAACAGGCTTGTGCTGAGGCAATGGGCAGAAGCATTATTAATGCACTTCTTCCAGTCAGCCAGCTGACAGGAGCAGATATTAAACAGCTCAGGGTACTGAAGCGAAGCCATGGCTCAATTGACCCCCGTGTCTCTCTCCATGCTGCTGCCTTCTGAGGCTGCAAGTGCCCACCGCTCTTGATTTTGACAGAAAATGCCCCTGCCTCCTGCTGGCAAAGGTCAAGATCTGTTGGGCATCCCTGTGAAATGTTTGATACCGTCTGCTAACCTGGGAGTGTTGGCTGCTTCTCCAGAAAGCTGATGTGGCTCATGTTTACTTTGCATGACCTACATCTCTATGGAAGTGTTAAACATACAGGTACTAAGCTCCTGCCACAGCTTTCTCCCAAGCCAGTACTAATCCTCACTGGGGTTGAACGGGGTGGTAATTCCAATATTGACTTGAATTTTTGATGATTGGCATGTGCCATTATGTTTGTACCACCTAAAGTGTTGAAAGGACACTCTTAGGCCCTTTTATCAGATTAGGATCATCCCTTTCCCCATCACACAAAGCATGCAGAGTGATAACATTGTTCACAGGCAGGGCAGCAGCAGAAATGTTTCTTTCCCATGCTGGGGAAAATTCCTCAGGGCTTCTGGGCAGAGGAGCTGCAAAGGTGAAAAGTAAAACCCTGGGTATGCTCATTTAGTAGCCATTAAACGTTTCAGTGCAAGACCTTAGTGATTTTATGCTGTTCATTTTTCAAGGCTGCTGTGTCCTGGTAAGTATCACACCCTCTGTGTGCGGTGCTTTTGCTACCGCTCTTCCCAGCCCCATAATTTACCCAGTGGAATGGTGTGATTTGTTATTTCACAGCAGTATTTGGTCAGCAGCCACAGATGTAGAAGCAGAAGTGCTTGAGAATAGCCCACTGGGAACATGAGTTCGGCTCAGCAGTTGAAATGTGAAGGGAAGATGAGCTCTCTTTGCAGTGGGTCAGAACTGGGTGGCCAGCTACGGCACAAACCTTTCAAACCGCGCTAGTGTGTACCGCAACACGAAGCGATCAAGTTTAGAGGTTTTGCCAGCCCTGCTAGACACTGATCCATGGTAAATGTGTGTGAGGGCAGAGCCAGAGCAGCCCTGCCAGAATGTCGTGGAGCTTTGCGGGGCTTTGGGTGCCCAGGGCACCTCGCCTGCCCTTCCCGGAGCAGAGCACCCCTGCGGCCGGGGAGGGAGCTCGGGAGAGACTACATTGCACCCTGGGCGAGTTTAGGGAGAAGGGCGGTGGGTTACTGAAAGGGATACAGAAGACCTTGTAGGGTCTTTCTCTTGAAAAGAGCCATTAGCCCTGAGCTTGTGGCATCTTTTGCAGGCCCAGAACCAACTGGACATCGGAAGACGCTTTTGGTTAACTAACTGTGCTTGCCGAGCCCGGTGGGGCGAGCAGGGACAAGGGCCGCGGCTGGGGTGTCGCAGGTGGGGAGCCGGGCCGGGGCGGGCCGTCGTCAGCCGCCAACCCGGGCCCGGCGGCCCCTTCGCCCCTCCCCGGGGCCGGGCGCTCTCCGCGGCGAGGCGCTGGCGGCGCTGCGGGCGCGGCGAGAGGCGCAGCGGGCAGCCGGGCGGGCAGCGGCTCCATGGCCAGCATGGCGTGCGAGGTGATGCCCCTGCAGAGGTACGTGTCCAGCCCGTACGTGTCCCCCGGGCAAGCCCAGGGCTTGTGCCGGGATGTCCGGCACGGGGGAGCCGGGACTCGGACCCCGCCTGGGAGCGGGAATACCCGGGAGTTGGGATACCCGGCCCCGCGCCGGGGCGGTGCAACAAGTGGGGCTATTAGCGGATCTCCGGCGTCCTTGGGCGGAGAGGGGGATTCGATGTAGCGCCCCGAAATCCACACAGCGCTCTCCGTGCGGGGTAGGAGCGTCTCTCAGGTGTAGAGGGACCCCGGCCAGCCCAGGGTCTCCGGCGGCTCCGTGCGCCTGGGCAAACCCGAGCCCTCCGGCGGCTGCTGTACTGCGGTACGGGAGCGCGGCCGGGCTGACCCTGCGCACAGCCCACCTCCGGCTGGCAGCTCACACACCCAGCCTGCCGCAGCATGGGCGAGAGTTTAGTTTTCGGAGGAAAAGGTCTGGGTGTTTCCAGGATGCCAACGCACACCTCCCTTCAGCACCAGCTGTCAGCGAGTACCTGTGCTGGCATGTGCTCCCGCCACGCTATGGCAGGGACAGCTGCAGTCAAGCTTCTGAAATGGCAGGGCACAGACCCGCTGCGGGGAGGAGTGTACACAGCCCTTTCATTGGGTCATCAAGTTCTTATTTTTATTTTTACTATTCGTTCAGTTCTCAAAATTAAGCAGTCCCTATCTCCCCTAGTTGTATTTGAATCTTTCTGTAATCTACAAAACAGTAAATAAAAAATTTACTGTGCCATTTCAGCACTGTGGTGGTGCTGTTTCAGAAGAAGCTGCAGAGTTGCTGCTTACTTGAACACAATAAAACAGTAACTGAAATTGCTGCCCAAACTGTTGTTGCCTTGATAAAGTGCAGGGTCTTCTGCAGGTAGATGTGGAGAAAGTCTCTTTGGTGCTATTGGAATCATGGGGTTCCATGTTGATGACTGCACAGAAACAGAAATATGGTTTGAATGTCTTAAAGTGGTCATGGTGCATCATTTCTATTTGAAGGACCAGTCTCACATAATATTTTTAACCTTTCAAGGATCTGACTGTCCTATCAGTGGTCGGAACAAGTGGTTGTTGTTGTGCTCTTGACTCTTCACCCCAGGGGAAGATAGGTTTCACAGGCTGGCTCTAATTAGACTATTTGTTGTTGCAAGGACTAAGTCTCGATTCAGTTAGAGATGCAGTCAGCACTTCAAAAATGAGGCATTTTCTTCAAACTCCATTAAGCTGTAAGCATGGTACAGAATTGGTTTTGAGTTTTTCAGTTAAAATAATTCACACAATTCTGGTTTCTTTCCCATCTCCTTCATCTATTTTTAGGCTGTGTATACTGTTCTTTTTAGCACCTTGGGTTTTTTTGGCAGAGATTGCCAGATCCCTTTACAATGGCATTCTCCAGGTTGCACCTTTATTTTCCTGTTCTTCCCTCCCTCAGGGCAGAGTTTCGCTGGCTCTGAGGAAAGCTGATACCTCCAGTATTGGTTAGTACCAGCATGGATAGCACGATGTTTGTGGTTGCTGTGGGGTAGACAGGCTGATGTTGCTGTTCCAGCTGAGGGCATGGTTCCTGTTACTAGATTTAATCAGAGTAGTTGCACCCTTCAGGTTCTGTGATTTAGGACACTTGCCAAGCTGAAAGAATCTGTCTTTCCCTCCCAATAAAGGGAATGAGCTGCCTGCAGTAATCACACTTGGTTCCCTTCCTGGGTGAGGGAACTTGCTCCTGCCCATCTCCTGCAGGTGCTCTGCTCCATACTCTCTTTGGGGCCACAAGGCTGGCCATGCTGTGCCGTGCTGGCCATGGAAACCCTCCTGTGCTGAAATAATTCAAATGTGTAGCTGATGTGTAAAACTTGGGAGAGGGAGAAGGGCTCTGTGTCTACCAAGATATGTGTGAGCTGTGAATCTGTCTTCCAGAAAATCATATAAAGTGCTTGCACAGAGCCATATGGACTATAATGGTGTCATCCTATATATAGGTATCTGTGGAAAGGCATCTGATGGGTATGGTGTCCTGTGGTGAAGAAATGACAATGGGGATATCAGGGTTATATTTCTTTGCATGGGAAGAGGTGGAAGGCCAAATGCATTGAATCCTCACTGCAGGAGGTACTATTGCCCAAGCACTGTAGAAGGCACCGGTGAATGTCACATGGATTGCATCACTGATTTTCCAACAACTTACCCACCAGTAATTGTCTCTTCCATTGCTGTTAGGCTACCATCTTTTCAGAATAGCATTAGCTTACTTTGATATCCCAGCTTCCTAGTTAGAGCATCACTAATGCTGTTAATGCATGTTTTAATTCATGTATTCTAGCTCAGTCTATTGCAGATTTAACAACAGCTGTGCAAAGCTGAAGCCTGTGGCTGCCTTTGTCAATAATATCTACCAGTTTCTATAGGAGATAAGAAAGGCAGCTACACATTTGGGCCTTGTTTGTGATCGATGGCCCCTGTTGCTTAACAAGTCAAGGTAGTGGAAGAGTGAAGCCATCACAAATATTTTTAGCAAGTGCATCGGAAAGCAGTAGGGAATGTGACTGATCTGTTTCTAACCTGTACAGCAGCAGTTGTCTGCATGGGCAGTCTCACCTGCAGTTACCAGGATTCTTTGATTTACCTTACTGGTTGTTTGTTTGGGATCTTTCACAAATACCCAGCAGTTTAGCCCAAGAACACTGCTGTATTTCACCACCTTTTTTTTTTTTTTTTTTTTGTTTTTGTTTGTTTGTTTTGGGAGCAGTGGTTGCTGTCTTCTCTTTATCACATTTATGAACATTTTTGTGTGTAAAGTTGTACTGTAAATAAGTCTGATCTTTTGGACTTTCTTATCACTTTCTATCCAAGGTACTGGGAGTGCTTGACAAGCCCTAATGAAGTATATTCTGGAATATGGATGTGAAATATGCTCTCTGAGGGTGGAGAGAACTTGAATCTAGTTTTTTCTTTGCTTGCTTTCGGTTTGGGTGGGTTTTTTCTTCTGGTGGAAGAATGAAGAAAAATTTAAACCTGTGGCTCTCATCTTCCTCAAGTCATAGCTTGTTAGAAAATGCTATGTGAATTTTTTGTCTTCCAAGCTCAGATTTGACCCATAGCTGGGTACCCTGTCTTTTCACAGCTGTGACATGGTGAGTGTAGGAGCCTGTGGAAGCTGTTCCTCAGTACCACTGGGGGTGGAAGGCTCTGACTAAAAGAGGAAATTGGTGTGGAAATTTTCTTTGGTGTTTGTCTCTGAGGTGTCCACCTGATTAAGCAAAAAAATATTAATATTTGCCTAAAAAACTGGCCTCTTATATACCTTTATTTGAAGTGTGCAAGCTTTTAACAAACAATCCTGAAACTGAAATCACTGGTTACCTAGTAACAATTCTTTGCCATTATAATGCAACAGGTATGTGTGTGTTATGCAACTTCACTGTTAAATTCTGAGAAGAGGTGAGACTTTGGCTCGTACATTCATTCTGCCTCTTTCTGAGCTATTTTCTGGTTTTATCCTAGTGAAGACTCTTGCCAAACCACAAGTAAAAGAAAAGACAGTGCCCCATCTTTCATAATAAGAACCAACTAGCTTAAGAAGTAAAAACAACAAAAGTGAGCTGTTTAACATTGACGTCATTTTAAAAATGATAAACATATTTGCAATCTAGGAAAATAGTAAGCAGACAATAATTACACAAAATTATGCTGTCAGGGGCTCCAGGATATTCAGGTATGTTAATATAAATGGAAAATCTGCCTCTTGCTCACAGCGGCACTTAATCAGCAAGAAGTTCTGCTCACTTCAGCTTGCCATGGGATAGCCTATACTTCCTTGATCTCTAATGTTGCTTTGAAGTAGGAGGAGGTGTGCAAAAAGCCTTCAGTATACGTTTTTTCCTATTCAGGTAAAATGCTTCAGTCTCAGTTCCTCCTCACATACAGCCTGTGCAGTTATGCCTCTAGATAGATGCCTGTGCAGTGTAATTTATTTGAGAGGTCTTTAGGAAAAACATGCTGAAGAAACATCTTTGAGGAAGATGATGGGATCCTTTGGAGTTCAATATTTAAACCAGTTCACACACACCCAAGTAACTGGAGATATTTTGCATAGTATGATATTTTTGCAGAATATATGAGTTCAGAGTAAAGAAGCTGGGTTGTCAGCCTTGGATTTTGACATGTGGCTCACTTGCTGAGTAGCTTACGTAAGTTTCAGTGGTATGCACAGTTAGGTATAAGCACAACTATTGTGAAGACTGGAGATAAATATCTGAAACAACACATTATTAAAGTTACTCTTCCGGGAAAATGGAAATGTTGGCATGGAAATAACTCTCCCAGGAAAATAGCTGTTGAGCATTTGTTTTTTAAAAATGGCATATATGGCATTCCCTCCTCCCCCTCTGTTTAATATAGAGCAAGGGTGGCATTGCTCCAGGATTGAGGGTAGGTCGTGACTTAAATGATGACCATTATATCACTGCAGTGTTATGATTAAATTTATGGTTAATCTTGCATCAAGAATGGTATTATTCTTTCTTCTTTTGCATAATGCATCTCAATATTTATTTGAAGGAGGTTTATTTTGAAGGATTTATTTGAAGGCAAAAGCTTGTGTTGCCTGCTATTTCTCATTTGCAAAACCATTGCCTTTTACCCACTGCTGTGAAGCACAAGCTCTGAGTAAATAGCTCTATTGAAGAAAATAAGCATGCAATAAATTTTCATGAGCTATTTCAATCTTGCAATTTTTTGCAACATTGAAATAACTTTTATGGGGTAATGACTTGGGTGGGTGAAGAAGTGCTGAAAAATTTGTGAATAAGATGAGACCTTCAGCAAAAAGCACTACTGTGGCCTCAAAATCAATGTTTCCTTGAAGCTGTTTTTAGTGATGCTGGTGTTGAATGTCATAATAAGTAAATAAACAATATTAAAATTCTCAGTAGTTGCAAAAATTGTATGTCTTTTAATCCAAGGAGGCATAGGTGTTCTGAATGATGAGAAGAAAACAAGAGGGGGATAAGTTTGAAGCCTTAAGAAGTCACCCAAACATAGCCTTCCTTCTCCTCCCTCCAAAACCTGCATAACTTTTGATATCATTAGTAATTTGATGTCACTGAATTTTTCATTGGCTTTTTGTTTGATTGCATTAAAAATAGAAGCAGCTATTGCTTTGCATTAAAAAAAGTATTCTCACTAAAAACCAACTACATTTCTTTTGAAGTTGAGAATTTCTGTGGTAGAATAGAATAGCCATTCCCTTATCTAACATTTGAGGTCAGAACAAACAGAGCCTCTGGCAAAGCAATAGGAAAACATGACCTTGTCTGAGCAGCAAGACCCTGCCAGTGTCTAGGCCCTTCATCTCTGGTGCAAAATGTTGACCCGTGAGTCAAAGTACATTTTCATAATCATAGAAAAAAAAAATTCCAACCAAAAAACCCCAAAGCTAAAATCTGGATTTTTTTTTTTTTTAATTTCATCGACTAAATGTCCCATTTAAGTTTTGAAAAGAGATGTGGAGTAGGAAAGCAGCAGTAGCTTTGTAATGGAGGTTCCAGTGCCAGGAAGCTAAGACAGAAGAACTGCTTCTGATTAAGTGCAAATGAAACAAGGAGGAAGGACCCTGAGCCACTCTAACCTGCAGTGGGAGCTCAGTCCAGTGAGGAGAGGGCTGAGACAGAGGTATTCCTTATGCACCTAAATAAATTGGGAACTTTCCATCTAAATGGAAATAACAGGCTCAGCAGCACCCTTATTCTGCCTGAAGGGCAAGATGATTTAAAGGTTGGACTTGTTCTGAGAGGTCTTTTTCACTCTCAATGATTCTATGGTTCTTTGAGATGTCAGAAAAAAAAAACCAAAAAAAACATGATTAACTGTTTAAGAATGTGAGGAGTGAATGTAACATTGCCTGTAACATTCCTGTCACAAAAGAGGGAGGCAAAAGATAACTCTCCTTCTATAATGGAAATTCATCATTTTGCAGTAAGACTTCACACAGGCTTTCATATTTCCTTCTTCAAAACCAGAAAGGATGTGCCTGAAAATCCCAAGATGTGCTAAACTAACTGGTGGGCTAAACTGGTGTTTCTTCCAGTCTGACAAACCTTTTAGTAGCTCAGTGGTGGTCACAAACATACATAATATTAATTTTTTACCTGTGAAATAGATAGAACAAGTTTGGTTTGCTGTGGGTTTTTATGTTTGTTTTGGGGTTTTTTTTTATTTTGGCTAGTATTTGTTTTGGTTTTTAGTAGGAAGTTGTCAGGTTATCTCCCAAGTATTTCATGGAAGTGATTAATTTCTGTTTAATCCCTGGATTTAGGGGAGCTATTTATATGCTTGAGAAAAAAGAGACTGCTGTATTTTGCGCTCACCTGCTTGGCCAGGTAATCCATGATAATTTAATAAATAACTGGAGTTTTTAAAAGTTATTTCATGCCTTCTGGACATAAAGCATACATAATTCTGGACAAATCTCTGAGGATAAAAAAATCCCAACCAAACAAAAAACCCCCGAAATTTAATTTACTGCTAAGTCTGTTTGTCTAATTGGTAAGTTATTTGCTGGGCAAGGTAGAAATTTAGAAGATTTTTATGGTTTTCTCAAAAGTCTGGATTTCATACTAGTTAGCTTGGAGGTCTTCACACCAGATTCAGCTACTGTTCATTTGCTGCACATGTAAAACTATGGACCACTATTGAGGTTTTTCACAGCTACAATTATTACCAACCATATGAAATCTTGAAACTTGATGATCTAAATGAAACTCATACTTTGTTTCTGACTTCTGTAAGAGCTTCTTTCTCTGCCATTCCCAGCTAATGGGCTTAAAATATTTGTTTCTCTTCAATTTCATTGTATGGGTGGATAAATTTTTGTACAGTTAGAAAACTTGCTTGAACTTAAGAAGCATCCAGTTGCATTTGCTGTGGAAGAAAGGGAAGGAAATGGAAGAGGATTCAGAGTCCCTGCTGAATACTACTTTTCCATCTGCTCTGTCAAAACAAATGTTGGGAGCATAAATGTAAAAGATTATTTGGACTTTGTATGATTGTGCTGCTTTAATTTGGAAGTTAATTACAAACCTTGAAATAAGGAGGGGTGTTTATGATGGAAAAGAAAGCATGATTGATGTGGCTTCAGCAACTGCCACTTGAACATTAAGCAGCATTAGTGCAACATTTGAAGTTGCACTAATGCACAGAAATCTTGATGGCACTGTAAACTTTCATTTATGTGAGAAAAGATTTTTCATGATTTCTGTCCACTACTTGGATTCGTTTGCATTGAGATTACAAGTACAGCTATTAATACAGTGAGCTGAACATAGCAAAAAACTTCACCAGCAGCTTTGCGAGTTAAAAGTACTTTACACTTAAAAAAAAATGTATGTTCTGTAAGTGCCAAATAATAGCATGCATGCAGGCTGGGAGACTGCATGCTATCAGGGGAGGGAGCCTTACCTGGCAGAGGTTCCTACCCATGTCTTTGTTGCAGGTTGTCTTCAGGGAAGGCAGTAATGGGTATTTCCATGTTTCCATCAACTTTTTCTAGGCAGTCTCAAAGCTGTAGCAGTTTCTCATGAAGATTCTTGAGGTGCTGCTAGCCTCAGTTGACAAACAGGCACTCTCCACCTGCTGTGCACTGCTGTGTCCTGCCTGGCTGTGGGAGCAGCAGCAGCTCTGGGCACTGCAGCTTGTTCAGGCTACTGAAGACAGGCTTGTAGAAGTGGCAGCAAGGTTTCCTGTAGCAGTTGTGCTCCCAGTCTTCTTGGGGAGCTGCTGAAAGCTGTCCAGTCACTGTTGCCTTTCAGAGGTGATGAAGTTTTGGCAGACCTCGCCGATTTCAGAGGCAGTTTCTCTTCCTTCCTGTCTGGTGTTTGGTGTATCCCTCAAATCGGGTTTCCCGCATCATGTGCTTTAAGGTCTTTTCTGTGGAGGTCTATTTGTGAATCTTTCCATATTCTAGTTGGGAGGTTGAATCTCTATGATTATTTCTCTGGAACACTGGCTTGCTTATCTGTCAGCCTGCCTTTTTGACTCCCTTGTATCTTGCCTTCTCCCTTGTGCTTTGCTCCCCTCAATGAATTTGTACATCATATTTGTGCATCTGTTGTAACATTGGCTGGGTTGGAAATAAGCTGTGGTTAAATCTGTCTCTGGCTCTGTACAGTGTGAGGGCAGGGTACTTACCTGGTTACAGGCCCGTTTAAGCTCATCTTTCTGAGGGAGCTTCATGCTGGCTCCAATGGAAACTGCAGAAAGTACCCGAGTACTTGATTTCCTAGTTGCAAATCCTAGAGATGTTCTTTTCCCCTTTATCGAATACTTAGAGCAGCTTTTATAAGCTAATAAATAAAATCCTTCAAAATTCAAGAGATCATGTGTGATGCTGTGTTATCCTTGTGCCAGCACAGGCACAATGAGCTGGATCAGGGCTGCTAAGTCACTTGCCAGGTGGTTATGTTGGGGCCAGGCCAGTTGATGACTAAAACACAACTAAATGTTTTGTCAGGGGACCTCGAAGCCAGCCAATGGCAATCCCTGATCTCAAGCTTACAGGAATGTCATTCAAATAAACTTTCCACAGGAGTGATAAAACTGGGGAATAGGTAGCCTCATGCATACACCTATGGCCATGGTTGTTTCTTTGGTTACTCAAGATGTCCCTTGGTTTTTTTCCCAAATTTGGCTTTAATAGGCAGATTGTTTCATTCTGGAGCAGAAGACAACAAACTACTCCCTTGGTTTTCCTGGCAAAATGCTTTATTGTTGCTATGGGAATAGCCCTAGCACTGTTGCAGAGTCAGAATGACTCCTGGCTGTCTAGCAGGAGATCTGTTACACCACATTTGTGGACATTGAGAAATGAGTTGGATTGCCAGGATTTAAGGAAAGTAACTTAAAGCTTTCTTCCATGCATCAACCAGAGGACAAAACAGACTTAAGTGTTACCTCTATAACAGGTGCAATTTCACTTTCGTTGTCTCTACTTTTTAAGAGTGAGTATCTTGAGCTGCAAATACAAGACAGAGCTGCATACTAACTTACAAAATATGTTTTGTTTTTAGCTCCCAAGAAGATGAGCGGCCTATGTCACCCTTCTACGTGAGGTATTTACTCCATTGTTTTCATTTATTTTTTCTGTGTGGGATTGACTCATTATTGGAATTGAGTGTGGGGAGGGGTTCAGAAGTGCTGAACAGACTGTAATCAAAGTGAGCATTAATTTTACATTTGTAATTATTGCTCAGTTAGTGGGATGAGTGTTTGTAGATACCATCTCTGTTGTGATTATTTTGTATTTAGAGAGGAGGCCCAGGGTTTAAGGTCTTTATTACAAGATGGACATGGTTTTCCTCTTTTCTTTGGTTTGTTACGTGTCTTAGATGCCTGAGTAACTTATCTGCAGGCACGGGAGAGATTTTTGGTACAGGATTTGAGGAACTGAGAGCATGTGCTGCTCAGAAAGAAACCAGGAAACCAGATGGTGAGTCAGCAGCCCATCCAATTCCCTGCTGCAGCCTAGAAAAGCAGGAGAGTGCCTGGGTACCAGCAAGCCTCACTGGAGGAAATGGTGCTCATGCTGCATTTGAACAAATTGTTTCTTGTTTTGCCAACTGCAGGGCAAAGTCACTGCTTGTAAAAGGGGTCTAATTCTGTTGACATCTGTGAAAGTTTGCTCTGCTTGCTTCAGTAGCAGGCTCAGTTCCAGTGCTTTCATTTATACTTAGTGGAAGAACAGGAGCCAGAGCAATTAACAATGAAGGGCTGCAGAGGAGGAAGGGCCAGATATTATAATTGGGTTCTTTTATCTCTACAGAGTTTAAACAAATAAAAAGAAATCCCAGTGGTGCTTTTTGTGAGAACAGTGATAATTGGAATTCTTACAGTGATATCTGAAATTTCTTAATCTCTGGTGTATATTCCTGTTTATCTCTGTAGCTTGTGTTTTTTCTTAAAGAATTTTTCTAACATGAAGCATAGAAAGAGTGCAGTTCATGCATACTCTGCAGAGATGTCTGTCAGGGAATTGTTCATGGACTAGCCTGGTAGCATGATCCCATCTGCGTTTGGGTTGATGCACCATCATTCCCTGCAATTCATTTGTGCAGATGTTTCCCAATCTGTGCCTCAAAAGCTCCAAATTATCAAAGGAGATTCTGCCTTTTCCTTCAGGAGATTATTTTGTAGCTGCATGCATGCATTGTCCTGTCTCAAATTTTCCCTAGTTTAAATCTTCTTCATATTTTTCCATTGAAAATTGATCGCCCCTTTGTTTTTCTTTCTGGCTAAATGTGACCTTCAAACGATTTTAGGGTTTCATTACATTTCCATCTGTCTTACTGCTCAGAACTGTCCTTCCAAGCCCTTTCCTGGATTATAGAAAAATTATCCATGAAGGAGATTCTCTTTGGCTGACCTTGTCAAGATCACCAAGGAGAGATGGGGAGCAAGGAGTGGGCCTGAGAAAACTGATCTCAAAGCAGGACATTTCTGAGAGGAAGAGAGCAAATTTGAACATCTTAAATAGAGATGTAGGCTTTTGATGGGGGAGAACAAAGAATGAGTGTGTCCACTGAAATGAAGGGATGGGTTTCCATGGGAATCTGTCTTGCAAATAGGAAGGGAACAGTCAGGAATAAACACATAGCTGGGAAGTGAGGAAATGGCTGGTAGGAGTAGAGAGGGAGCGCACCTTGATACACAGGCTTATTGCCAAGCCTGTGTCTTTTGTAACATTGCTGGGATACAGTTACTTGTAAATAAAGGGAACAACTTGTAAGTCTTGCTTCTGTTTGTACCACATCAGAAATCCTGAGGTCAGTTGCCAAGTGCAGTTAATTTGGCAGGAGAGCTGGTGCTGGCTGGGCAATTCCTGGTGCTTCAACAACTAAGAACTTGAGTGGGTGGCCGGTTTTTTCTGTGTAACTTTGAAAGTTCAAGTTGTTGCCCTAGAGGCTGTGCATGACGTGTAGGAATTGCGTTTCACACCATGGGCAAGGAAGGGAAGATTGTCTGCTTTAGCTGTCTGATGGTCAAATCTATTTCTATTACTACCAGCCACACTTACATAGCTTGAAATACTGCTCAAGTAATCCTTTAAGTGAATCATGAATATTTGGGCGCAGGGCGGTTACTGCTGTGTTAATGCAGTAATTCCATATAGATAATTATACAACAAGTTAAGTAAGTGGGAACAAGAGCTCTTTAGCTTCCAGACACTTCATAATACTTGGCTCTTGCCAGACGGAAGGAACATTTTGTCCCTCTGTCATGGTTTAACCCCAGCCAGCAACCCGCTGCTTTGCTTACTCCCCCACCAGCAGGATTTGGTAGAAAACTGGAATGGTAAGAGCTGGAAAACTCATGGGTTGAGATAAAGATAGGTTAATAGGAAAGGACTATGCACACAAGCAAAGCAGAACAAGGAATTGATTCAGTGCTTCCCGTGGGCAGGCAGGTGTTCAGCCATCTCCAGAGAGCAGGGCCTCACCACATGTAATGGTTACTTGGGAAGGCAGATGCCATCACTGAAAATGTCCCCTCCCCTTCCTCCTTTTTCCCCCCACTCTATGCACTGAGCATGATGTCACATGGTCTGGAATATCCCTTTGGTTAGTTTGGGTCACCTGGCCTAGGTGTGACTCCTCCCACCTCCCACACACCCCTAAATTCCCTGCCAGTACAAAAACCAGAAAAGGCCTTGGCTGTGTGTAAGTACTGCTCAGCAATAACACAAACATCTCTACATTATCAACCCTGTGTTCAGCACAAATCCAAAACACAGCCACATACCAGCCACTGGAAAGAAAATTAACTCTACCCCCGCCAAAACCAGCACACCCTCCATAAATCAGTTTTAGTAGGATCAAATCAGACTTGAGTATTCAGTGCTGTACCATGTCAGCTAACAATGGAGATGTTTTCCTAATTGCTGTTTTTAACAATAAGACAGATGCTGAAGGTCTTAACTTTTAAGTCAGAACTGTCAGAACACCACCAATAAGTATACTATTTCTTAAAATGACACTGATTGGTTGGTTTATTTTCTTTCAATATTGGGAAAGTCAAGACTTTATCACCACTGCTACTTTGTAAGGGAATAAACAGTCTGTAACAGTATGAGAGTAAGCAGTAAATGAGACAAAATGTGACATGGGTTTGTAAAGAGTGGTAACACAAGAACAACCATGTTATTTTTTAAAAGACTTTCTAGAGAGAGGAAGAAAAGGAGTATACTTAATCTGTTTGATGTCAGCAAAACGTTTTATATCATGCCATCTATATGGAAAAAGTGGGCCTGAGTACAAGGACATAAAGATGGGTAGGGAGGAGGTGAGACCTATAGATATTGCTGGTAGGAGAGGAAGGGGGTTGCTGCTAGAGATCCTGAAGTGCCTTGAACTTCTTTTCCTTGAGAGCCACTTGAACTTCTTTTCCTTGATAGCATAATAAAGTCAAATCATGTTCATTAATTGAGCTTATAGCAGAAATTTAGGAGGGTGAATGGGTTGGCAGTGTCCTCTGGGAGAAAATATTTGACAGTGAGATATATAGAGTGATATATATGGATATATTTATAAAACATCTCACTGTCATATATATGTTATTTTAATATATATTTATAAAGATAAGCATCAAATTTAAGATAGATACTAAAAGAAATAACAACATAAGTAATAAAGTCATATACCTGAGATTTTATAATGAAAATCTTTGCCCTGAAAGGGGGGTTCCTCACATTTGGAAATGCTGGGGGGAAAAAAAAAAGATATGAACATACTTGTTCATGAAGGGTTGAAAGGGAGGTGTGGGATAAAAATACTCAAGTTGAAGTAATCACATGACTGTGGATATATAAAGGAAGTATTTTCAGCACACTTAGAAGTATGGATACCCCTATAGAAGAGACAGGTGAAGCCTTAAACACTTTCAAGACACTCATGTTCCAATAGCTTTAGGTTTGTGAAGATGATTAAAGAAATGAGAAGACTGTTATAAGATGGAGAAAAGAGCATGGAAGTCCTAGCTACTGTACGAAATTAACCAGAGCACACATATTCCCCCTGAATTTTAGGCAGAGAGGGGAGGATGTTTATGTTAAATAACAATACTGCTGCAAGAGAGAATGTGTACAAATAGTTTATTAATATATTTGGGCAGAAAATTATTAATTTTGTAGCTGGAGCCCTCTCTCATTGGGCATAATAAGGATGGTGTCAGCTTGACCAGTTGGAGAGACCTGGGGTTTTAATCCATTCACCTGCTGCTGACCAGAGTTATTCTCTCCCTCTCTGTAGTCCTTGATTAGATAATTTGTTGGCTCAGCTGTGCTCAGTACAAGGCAAGAAGATTTCTATGCTGTTAAAAGAAGAGGAAAACCTTGCTAGGTGATTGATTGTTCCAGGGAGTCATCCCTGAAGGGCATTTATGTTCCAAAACCTTTTGTAACAAAACTTTGTGGTAAAGGGAGTTGAGACTGTTAAAAAGTGCTCCTTGAATAATGCTTTAGTGAGACTGTGAATACCAGCTGCAGGGTGTTTGAGTAATCAGTACTAAGAAACACTCAGCAGTTTCAGGTAATGAAGCAGCGTCTGGCAGCCGCAAATCCCTGTAAGCACAATTCCACTCCACGTGTGCAAGGAGTTTTTGGAAGACAGGGAATCCTCAGGCATGCTTTGTGCTGGCCTGTGTGCCTTAGATGTGACGTTAGTCATGTAGATGCTTTCAGAGGAGCTTCCTGATGGGAGTGTCCTGAGATAAGCCAGAGTGGTATTACAGGGGAGAAAAGCAAAAGCTTTGTAGTGTGGAGCTTCCTTGTTAGCATTCAGAGCATTAAAGTGAAATTGAGATGAGACCTGACCTCACAAGCAGTGCCAAAGATTGCAGTAAATACCCATGAGCGCTGGGCAAGGCATTTGACAGTTGTGCCTGGTTCTTTTCCTAGAAGTACTCCTGTGAGCATTATTCAGTACAACTGACTGTTTCTCCTTTTAACAGTTTTTATTTGAGACAACTCTTTTTAAATAATGCAGGTCAGGTATTCTTACCCTGGAGTTTATTGGGTAAGATGTTTTATGCTGTTTGTTCTCAGGTCAGTTTCCTGAAGAAACCGTAAAACTTTGTTCTGGATTTCACACCTGCTCAGAAATTCAGTGTGAAGGTGGACCACACTGAATGCTTCTCCCTCCGTGGGACGTGTCGTAAGAGGTCCTAAGTCCACAGGAATTCTGGGCTCCATCACAAATGTGATGCATGTTTGTGTCCATCACACCTGCACTGGTTGAAAGTAACCACCAGGCCACTGGGTGTCCCTGCTCAGGGTGCCTGGCTGCCATGCAGGTCTGAGGCTCCCTGGGGATTATTTCTCTGCTCTGCAGGGGAGCCTGCACTGACTCAGTCATGCAAATTCACCAAGCTGAATCATGGGTCCTCTATGAATCCCCTGCAGGCTTGTCTCTGCTCCAAGCAGTAGGTGTCAGTGTGCATCTGTCATAAAGAAGATGCAAGTGAAAAACTATTCAGGATTAGGAATACTGAATAAAGTTGCTTTTAGTGGGGTTAGTTTTTTGTGTAGTAACAAAGTAGTGTAAAAAATAATTTACCACGTTTAAAGGAGGGATAATTTGATCGGAGCTTGTGAAAGTGTGAAGGTGGTGAGAAAATAATGAAAAACATGTCCTCTGTGTGATAGGACATCCCAATAACTAAGAGCACACACCTTTTGTTTTGTCTTTAAACTCATTATTTTCACATTTTGTATGCCATCACAACACTTCTCTTTGGTGAAAGTGTGTAAAATAAAGTAGTTGTCTTAAAATGGATCCCATGTGAGTTTGCAGTATTGCATGTCCAGTGTGGAAAGTGGATAGCATTTAGACCATATAAATACCTATGACTAGGAACTTCCTAGATCAGGAATTGAATCCCTAGATCAGGGATTGAAATACTATATTCAGGAGGACGTCAGGAATTTCCCATGTGTTATGTCAAAGCCATTTAAACATCCTCAACTTTGCTGGAATAGCAAAATGGTAAAAAGCTTTTGCATCTATTGAGGCTTTCTTACTGTTGTGCTTGGCTTTTAAAAAAGCAAAAACAAGAACAAAAGCCACCATTGCTTCCTGAATAAAGCAGATGGACTGTAAGTACATGTCAGCAACAGGTGACTTCAGTACCAGACTGCAAGTATAGCTTATGAATTAGGCCATTAGGTATTGTCAAGAATTAATGAATGACTATGATTTTCATAACTGAAAACCCAATCTGGGAAAACACTATACCAGTATGTCAGTTTCCTAGTTTGCTCTATTTGATGTTTCTTCTTCACTCTTTTTGTCTAGATGCTAAGATACTTTGCTCAATAGTGGCTTGAACGAAAGAAATCAGGAGAAAGGGCATTTATATCCAATATCTGCTATCACAAGATGCCCAATGCAGACCAGACAAGCTGCAGGCATTACATGAGATAATTCTCACTCTGGTGCACATCTTTCAAACTTAGGGAGCACTAGTTAGGGGGTGCAGGTGAGATTTAATGATGATGGAAAATAGCACCTTCTCATCCTTGAGGCTGAAACAGAAGAAAGATGTTTGTGTAAGAGTTCCATGTAATAAGAGTTTGCCTTATGTGTGAAGTAAGACATTATCCAGAGCTGATAGAGCACCTCTGAAAGTGAGCAAAAGACTTGGGTAAACAAGTTAGACAAAACTGGGAAGTTCTAGAGGTCAGGCTTCCCAGAAGTCAGAAGGAAAAGCATGAGGCTCATAAGAAACCAGTTCAAAAGTTCATAGCACTTAAAACAGTTGTGTGCCTTTATGCTGGTTTTCGGGCTGGCTTTCTGAAAGTAAAAGTCCCTCAGCACTGGGAAGCTGTCCTGCTGCCTTCAGTCACCTGAGGAGAACCTGTAATTTCTATGAAAAGTTGGTATTTCTCAGCATGCTCTGCAACAGCAGCTGCATAATCTAATAAAGATAATCTAGCTGTGGAGATAATTGACTGTACGTATCAATGAAATGGAGCAGATGTGAGGAGAAAATAATTAACTGAAGCAGAATATGAGTTCCCATTGTCCAGATGATTTACTGAGCGAGGCAGCTGCCTGCACAGGCGGGCACGCCAAGAGGGCTCTTCTAGGCATGGCTCGCACTGCCTGCTCCGCAGAAATCCAACAGCAGAACGGCTTCTGCCACCCAAGAAGTTTGGAAAACCCCACAGGATACACCCTGCCTGCTTGCTTGCTTGTCTGGGTTCTGAAATCCTTGCGGGTGGTGTCTTTGCCTGCGTTTGCCAACGTGCTCTTGCACTGCCTGTTGTGTCCTGCAGAAGGCTCCAATCCTAAAACCAATGTGTAACTCTCTCCCCTCCACCATTTGTTTTGGATGTGAAGTTCTTTGGTGTAAGAAAGGTTGGTGGAGAGTAAGTAAAGCAATTTAGCAACACATTTAAATTAAGCTCCAAAATGAAATAGCTAGAAAAATTACCAACTGTGGAATTAAAAGGAAGTTAGTGTATCTAGAAAAACTCTGATTTTAAATCTCTGTCTTATTGAGAGGGGGCTAATAAAATAACATTAACTTATCACAGAGCTAAGGATAAACTTGGATTCAGTACAATAAAATCAGAATATCAGAGCTTCATTTTGTAGTCATCCACTCAGCGGGCATGTAAAGGATGCATACTTCCTTGTTATTTGTCAGTAGTTTGAAAATCACCATGTTACTGTCTTTCTTACAGAATCTGTATTGCCTGAATTGGGCTTTTCTAGATGCAGTCAATTAATTGTTACACATCATTAAAAATTAGTCAGGTTAATGCACTTAAAGCTGAATTGATGTTAGTAAAGCACACAGTTAACTGAGTTAGAATCTACTGGGATGTTAGAAAAATTTTTATTGGTAGAAAGTACTAGGGATGTTTTAAAAAAGCTAAAAGCCAAACAATCCTTTCTTCCTCTCCACTACCACTTTCCTGGCATGAAAACAGGGAAGAAAAGTGTGATATGGAAGACAACCTCATTCAGTTTGGCTTGCATGTAGGTACTATAGAAAGGTGATACAGCATTAATCTACTCCCATGAGTGTAGGAGCTGTAGCAAGCACATGAATTGTATCTTATAATGTGGGTTAACCCACCTTAGCACACTAGCATCTTACTTGCTAATGTGTCTCCGTGGGAGACCAGGTCTTAAAAACTAGTTTTGGGCTGGGAAGATGCCATATAGTTCCAGTAAGCAAACAAGAAAGCAGGTAGGGGGCTTGAAATGTTCACTTCAAATTCCAATGCCATCCTGTAGTTGATAGTCAAGATGTTAGATGTGGGAAGAGTGTGATCTTGCAAATTTTGTTTCCTGTATGCAGATATTTTATCTGTAATAATAGGTACAGTAATAGTTGTTGGCATGTCTTCATGAAATTATCTGAATGACACAACTCAGGACCTGCTCGGGTCCTGCCCAGGTAATGTGGAACATACTGGCAAGTCTATGACTGCTTGCCTGGTGTGCCACCACTCCAGTGACCTGTGCTGGGACTGGAGAGTAGCACTGAGTGAAGCTGGGACTGGCAAGGATGTATGTGTGGTTAGAGCCAGGTGAGCAAACTGGCTCAGCCTGAAGCACATTGCAAGCGTAACTTGCAGCTGGGTGTTTGTGGGGAGGAGTCACACTGGTTTGTTGATTTTGTTAAAATAGCTGCAGTGACCCCTCATTTATCCTTCTCTTCCTTTGTTGCCTGCCTTCTGCTCAAGTGACACTCAAACCCAGTAAAGCCACAGAGTGGTTATCTGAGAGTGCTGCATCTTCTTAGCTAGCTCTAGCCACATAAAGTGAAGTGCAAAGTATTCAAGGGAAGCAGAGAGGAAACCTTTGGGTAGCAAAGGCAAATCAGCTGTTGATGGTTCTGCAATGAAATTATTTGAGAGAAACTGGTGAAGACTGAAAACAATGAGTGGCTATTTTGGCAGGAAGAACATCTTGCATCCAGCTGACCACATTTTACTGGGATTTATCAGCCAGTTGTACTCTGCAGATATGGGAATAATTTGAAATGAAACCCCTAGGCCTGTAGTTTATTTGTTAAGGGAGGTCGCAGGAAGGATGAATAGGCAGTGTCACCTTATCTGCAAGGCTGAGTCAGCTGAGTTCAGTGGATGAAAAAGGGGCAGGATGGGACTCAGCTTGGCAGAGGGAAGAAAGCAGTGACACCTGTGCCAGGTCAGCTTGTTCAGAAGGGCTCTGAACAGCAAGTGATAGCATCTACATTTGTGTCAGCTCTTCCTGAGCCTGATAACAGACCGAGGTAAAAAGGAGAGAAGCATGTGTAGATTTTATTTTTTAAAGTGTGATGCAAAGAATATGAATATGTTCTTTGAGTATGTTCAAAGAGAGAATAGTTAAACGGATCAGTTAAATATTAAATATATACATTTTCAAGTTAGCTTCAAAAGGCAAAGACTGCTGTCATAAGGCTACAACATCAGCTGCAGAAAACCCAAGTGAAAAGGAAAAAAACTGTAACATGTTGAGGTTGAAATACTTGCTGTTAGACCTTTGTCTGTTTCATGGGAAAGACAGGGAAATTAATCATTGAGGATATTGACTTGTCAAAATGTGCCACGTCACAGTGGGAGTGAAAATTCCTTAAGGGGAAAACCTGCGACATGTATACACAGTTGTTGAGACAGTTCAGACCTTTAAATCTTAGCACTGCAAAGAGCAAGAGGTTTTAAGACCTTATTTTGATAATAAGATCTACCTTTCTTCTCTTTTTTTTTTTCTTTTATACAGTACCCACGTATCACAAGTCAGTAGCAACGTTCCTGCTACAGGAGAGTAAGTGTCTTTTACAATTTTGTAGCTATCTTTCTTGGAGCTTTTTAAAGTATTGCTGGTTATGCTTTGATTTCTCTTTAAGAGTTGTTCTTACATAAGCAAAAAAAAAGAGACAGTGTTTCCCAAAGCAATTAATTTACAAGGATAATAAATCACTTCCTCCTGAAAACTTCTCAGGCCCTTGGTTCTTTGCTCATTGTGCCTGTGATGTTTTGCTTAGGCAGAACTTGCATATTTTGAGAAGTTTTTTGCACTGTCGTCTTCTTGCTCTTGTTTGCTCCCTGTTGCATCCCAGCAGAGGATGTGACTTGACCCTACTGCTGTAACTGGGAGGAGCAGAGCTAAAATGAGTCGGCTCCTTTTCTGGAGCTGGGAATTCCCAATGGCTGATGGGTTTGCAGAACTGATCTTTGTCAATAGTGAAATGCAGACATACTTGCCTAGTTAAACCATCTGGGCTTTTGCAGTTGCTAAGGTCTTCTGAATTTTCTAGGAACTGCAGTCTCAGCAGGCTTTCAAGTATAACAACTTAGCACAGCTTTTGTAAAGGAAAAATGAGCCCAAGCACAGATTCCCATACTGTAGCTACTCAGTTGAAAATTAACCAGCAAATCTTGAAAAGATATTTTAATTATGGAAAAAACAGTAGAAGCCATACATGGACTTGGGACATGCATGTTTGAAAAACCCATTCTTCAGTGACTGCTAAAGCATTGCAAGAAACAGAGAGGGGATGGAGATGTATACAAAAATGTGCTTCTATATGATCTCTTTGGAAAAAGAAATCTTTTTCCCATAAAAGCTTCCTCTGATGAAGGAAGGAAGGGAATATTACAAGAGAATGGCAGTACCAAAATGAAAATTTGTTTGTGATGAAAGTTCAAGTAGGCCCACAAAATGAAAATTTGTTTGTGTTGAAAGTTCAAGTAGTCCCACACCTTTAACTGATGCAACTGCAGGAACTCTCTTGTGGTAGCTTGTGTGGAAGCCATTTTAGTGCCATAGAGTGTGAGGGTGGTCTCACACCAGTGTCAGGGTGGCTGTGAATACACAAGAATGTGGCCAAAAATCTGTAAAAATGGCATGAACTCAGAACAAAACCCATGCTTGGTCACAGTGTATGTGAGGAGTTTGTAGTAAGCTATTGCATATTGTCATCCCTCTGAGACAGCAGTGAATCATCTTCTTGCAGGTGATCCATTGCCTTACTGAGCTTGTTTTGCACAACAGACTTGACCCCTGTCAGCATGGCTGGGTATCAAATACAATTTTGTCACAGCAGGGGCTTTTCAGTAGAGGATGAAAGTTAGACACCAATGTCTGTAGTTGCAGTAAGTAAAATTAGTTGTTTTACTGAAATTTCAGACATCCCTAGAAATAAAAAGAGCAATATTAATTGGGAAAGGCTCAGCTATTCCAAGGGACTTGAACCAGCGGGTATCTGAAGATTTTGGCATTGCTCTTTGCATATGTCGTAGTGCTGGAATATTTTGTGCTGCCATCCTAAGAAAACATAACCCACAGATACCTTTGTTTTATTTATTGTTGCAGAGAGGGAGCTCTACAAAAATTTGAGCTCAATTAACCTTATTTTTCGGCTTGACAGGTATTTAGAGAAGACAATCCGCTCAGCTGTGGAGCAGCATCTCTTTGATGTTCATGGCTCAGGCAGCCAGAGTTCAGAGGACTCTGAATCCGGGACATCTTCAGCCTCTTCTAATGTGTCTGCCAGGCAGAGGAGGCGACACCACAAAGAGCAGGAGGAAGCCTGGAGAAACAGAGACATGTATGAGCCTGATTTCTTTGTTTTGGAAAATATATTTAAATCTACCCCAGTCATGTCTTCTTATCAAGGCAATGCTACGCTCTGTTATGGAAGGGACTGACCTTTGCCCTGACTGCAGTGCCCTTGCAGAGCTCCATTGCATCAGTCAGAGCTGGGAAATTTAGAGTTTACTAGATCATGGAGTGGAGCAAAGCATGATAAGAATCTAAGGGGTTATGCAGTCAAGTTTTTAATTACAGTATTTGGAATTGGTTACTTACAGTATTTGTTGCATTAGTGGAAATTCCCAAGCAGTTGATTCTGCTGCCTTTAACTTTTTTTTTAGATAAAAACATTGGGCCCAGCTGCTGTTCTGAATTCAGCATGTCTTAAGACATAAAATGAGATTAAGTTCCCCTTTTGTGTGTGGAGGCACAGCTTGTGTTTGGGTTTAGTGAGGAGACTTGGGAGTTTGTCTGAAATTAGAAGACTCTTCCTTTTGATTAATCGGAATCTAATTTTTTTTTAATCCCCCCTATTACACAAAGTTTAAATATGACTTAGTAGTGAATTTCCTTAAATGTCTGTCAAAGAGTAAAGATAATACCTGTTTTTCCATTCATACTCCTCTAGTTGTGACATATATTGTGTGGTACAAATGTATTACCACTGCAGCTTTAACAAACTTGTTACACAAGTTACAGCTGTATTTGAGAAACTGTAGCACAGACTTTGCAAGGCCACCTTCAACTCCTGTGTTTATCTGTAACACAGCACTAGTTCTTGTGAAGAATTCGTATGCCTCACTGCAGTGTTGGATTGCTAGGATTTGAAGTTGATTCCAAAGCATCTAGTCTCCTGTTGTTGTTTCCTGGGTGCTGAATTCCCCAAATTCTATTGGATCTGTACCTTCCTATATGAAGCTACTTTTATACAGATGCATAGCCACGAATACCTCATGTTAATATTGCATCCATGCTATTTCCTAAGATGTGTAAATGTGTCAGTGCTGCTGTTGTACAAAAATCTAGAGTTACAAAAAAAAAAAAAAAAAAAAAAAAAAAAAGGCATCATTTTCATAATGAATCAAAATACGCTGTAAATGTGGCCTGGGAAATTGGCACTTGCAAGTCACCAAAGTATCTGGCAGCAGCTCTAAAGTAGTTTTTCTTGTTAAGTAGCCCTGCTGACAGGTTTCTCAGGTAAGTAGGTCAGAGACTGGCTAGTGTACGTGTTTGGAAGCATATAGTACTGCAGGGCTTTTCTTCAATGCTGCGTTACAGAGCTGCCTCTAGATATGATTGACACAGTTACTCAGGCTCAGTCCAGAAAGCTGGAGCCAAGGATTTTTTTTAAGTTTTGAGTGCTGGCTGTGGTCCAAATTGTTTTCCCTGGTTCCCTTAGGTCATCTTGCTGGGATTTCTCTGGGTAAATTACCAAAATTGAGAATTCCTTTCAAAACATCTTTCCGTTGTTTTTTTGATTGTTAGTGACTTCATCTCCTTGCCTTGTGATGGATCACAAGAGGATTTGTAATGTCACAAAATGGGACTACAGGCAGGAAGAGTGTTTATCACAAAATCACATAGGTGAACTCCCAGGCTTTGAAGATTACATGATCTACAGGCTCTGAATGTGTAATTGGTCTGCTAAAGGGTTTGTAAAAACTTCCACAAAGGCAAATGTGTTATCTTAGAAGTTTAGTCAGAGATTTATCATACCTCTTTGTATATCTTTTCCACCAACAAAACCTAGAGATCTGTCATCTAGAAAGTCACTGGAACCTTCTAGTTTTGTTTTTGTTCTGAATACTTGCCATGCTGTCACTGTCCAGATACTGCAGAGTAACTGGTTTCTTATCACACCAGTCAAGTCTAGATGAGTTTTCCTGCTGTCCATGAAAGCAGGCTTTAGAGTTGCACAGCTGTGTGACTGTGTAAGACAGCCACACAGTTAGCAAATGTTCCCATTTCAGTGTCAAGTGTAAGCAAGCTGCCATTACCCTCTGGCAGGGTAATGAGACGCATTGTGTTTCTCCTGATCCCATGGTGTAGTGATGTGTATGTGCATCTTCACTGCTGCGCAAAGTAGAGGGAGGACTACTTAACAAGTGGTAAATGGAAAGCTGCCTGCTGAAGGATCCAACAGGGCAAGATAAGCCATATGCCAGGCTTCTGGTAAACATGCACAAAGCCTGCAAACCCAGAGAGTCCCAGCGAGTGCATCACATGGTGACATAGGGCTGGCTGTCCCATCCTCTTCCCAACATAGCAAAACAGTTCTCTCTCCTAGCAGTTGTGTTACCATTGCAGAGGTACATTCCCTTTTATGTTTTGTGTAATTCCCAAATAGAAATCAAGCATTTGACTAAAGCACCGCACAGTCCTGCTCTTGCATTTGAGAGTTATGAGTAAGAGGGCCAATTATGCAGTGTCATGCACCAAAGGAGATCCCTGGATTGCAGCTGTGAATCACTTTTCTAAATTAAAAGCTCGTGTCTCAAAGGAAAATATGCTTCATACTCTCTATAAAAATTCCACAGGCAGCCAGGGGCTAGTCCAGCTTCCATGTGAAGGCTTCTGTATGTTGGGTTTAGTGGCAAGTGAATCAAATCCCAAACATGGATCCTCACAGCTTTCTCACCTGAGGTGTATACAATTGGCTTTTGCTCCTCAGTGGGATTTAGCATTGCACAGTGTGTGTTTTTGGCTGCATTAGGAAGAACCAGAGATAGTTGTTTCATAGGGAATAAATGGTGTTGCCAGAACTGCACCAGTCATTATGATGTAGTTCTCTATTGCTACCATAAATGTAGCAAGAGAGCATTTAAAGCATCCTCTTACTGTAATGTCCCTTTTCTTTTTAGGGAAGTTGTCAACAAGGAAAACATCCCCTCTGGATTCAGCTGTCTTGAAGATTGTGTTCTAGTTGCTCAAGATGTAGAAAAATTACAAGACACCAGCTCTGGATACCTTAGTGAAAGGAATAAATCAAAACGTCAGAAATCCAGCACCAAGCTCTCAGAGCTTAATGACAACCAGGACAGTCCTGTGGTAAGCCAGCACACTGCACTATTTGATGTCTGTTACTAGGATGAGAAAAGCTTTTGTTTTATTTCAGTGCACATCTGGTTCCTTTAAGTAGCCACTTTTGCCTACAGTACAGGCCTCAGTGCCTATTTTGGACTATGGGAAACATTGGATCTGACACTTGTAACCCTTGTGATATGGCAACTGAGAAGCCATATTTCTACTATGATACTCCATGCATAGTCAATTTATCTTTTTACAACTTTTTGCTTTTTTCTTTTGAATTTGGTGAAGCATTTTCAAAAGCACAAAAGGATATATAGGTCTTTCTCCCAGTCTTTCAAAAGCCTTGCAAGGAGTTTGGAGCCTTAGATGTAGGTTCTCATATTCAGGTCATGTTTATTTTCTTATTTCTGCTAAGTTCTGAAACTAGATTTCAAGTGACTACTTGATAATGAGATGGCACAGGTATTTTATGCTATTTCTCTAAAGCCTGTGTTTTTGCAATTTGGAAAGCACTTAGAAGTGTGTTGGCCAAAAAGGTGATTCCTTTATCCACCTTTTACTGAAGACATCAATGACTTCATTATAATGTCATAAAAATCTGGAATACTGTAGAACTTTTCCAGCATATTCTTTGCATTAGACCTTTGCATTAGAGGACAGTTTGACTACTTCTACAAGCTGTAGAATAAAACTGGTTCACCTTTCTTCCCTCTCAGCCAGGGCAAACACTGACTGGAATGTCAGCAGCTGAGAAACTGCACTGTGCTTCAGTGCAGGGTCTGTGTGCAGTGGCAAAAGCACTGTGCCTGCACCAAGCATGCATTGCATAGTTAACAGGAACATCAAGAGCTGTGTGAAAACACTGTCCTGACCTACAGGGCATTTCTTTCAGTGTTACTTGATTAAGTTTTAGAGCCTGCTGAAAGCAAGTTTTTAATGTGACCTGTTTTTGGACTCATTTTGTTTAGATCACAAAATTGCAATGATTTACTGTTCTTACCTTGTGCAGAGATTCTAGAGAGAGGTGGATTTGCTTTTCATTATGATCAAAAGAAGGCAAGATGCCAAAAATTGTACACCATGCTCAATTTAGCAACTTAGTAACTTAAATTTAGTGCTCAGTATTCACAATCTTCTCATGTGATACTTCATGAAAGCAGAGTGAGATAGACACATTCAAACTTCTGTCTTTGCTTGTAGCAATGCACTCTTAAGATAGGCAAAGGTCTAGTGCTTATGATCTTTTCATCACCTTTCTCTGTGCCTGTGGCATGTAAAGCTGTTTCAATGTAAATGAGAGTTTTTATCAGGATTTAAGAAAGAAAGCACTGATGGAAGTGTCCACTTCTGCTGCAGACATGAAATGCATTCATCAAATCTTCATGAACTGTACCCAGAAGAAATGTCCTCAAACTTAGCTGTGTCCACTGGACTTCACCCTGCCCCTCATTTTTTGATCTCTTGAAGGGTAAAGGCTGAAAGGAATGTAAAATGAACTAATCTTGTATTAAAAGCACGTTGGCCAAGATGACCAGCAGTGTGATTCTTGCTTGCTCTGCTATAGGAAGTGTGGGATGATCAACTGCAAGTATCATTATGAAACATCTTGCAGAGAGCATGGTGCTATTGTTTTGGAAGACCAGAGGCTGCTTTTAAAGTTTTATTGAGTGTGTTTATTACATACTTGCATTTCAGAGACTGCCAGAAGGATGTGTGATGGTTTAGCTTTCTTTTGGCTACACCTTTACACATCAAATAATAACCCCAATTAGACTACCTACTTGGAGTATAACATAACATGCACCTTAGCATTTACTAATAGGCCTTTGTCATGTAAACAAGTTTGTGATGTTGTCTCTCCTTAAACACCCTTTCCTGAGTGTTCCTTTTTTCAAAGCCTGAAAGAGTATGTAGGACAGTGTGGGGAAGCTTTCCTCTTAGCTGACTGATTGCATCTGGCTCAAAAGCACAAGTCAGTGGTGGGGAAACTGTCATTTCCACTTATACTCCCAGGCAAACCAACCACAAGCATTAAAAGCTTATAACTGCATTTTAGGGACATGGTAGGCAGGTATCAGTAGGACTTGAAGAATCAAATTAGGCAAGGCTGGAATGACTGACCATATGTGTCACCATATGGGGCTGGAGGTGTAGCAGGTGCGAGAAGGCTGTGACTGCCTCAAGTAGTCTGTTTCCAGGGCAGGAACCACTTCCTCCTATTTAAGAGGGACTTCCCCAAAACTCAGGGTAGAAAGCCTCCTGGACATGTGCTTGAAGTGGCGACGTGGCTTGTCCTCACAGAACTCAACAGTGTTAATGTTCTTAATGGTGGCCAAAACAAATCTCAGAACAAGAGGTCATAACCAGTTGCATTGCTTGCCCTGCATTCATATTAGCCCAGCATTACATCTGTGCAGTCTCTTTTCATTCTTATGCCTGTTTAAGAAGAAACTAAGGAAGGGTTTGGCTGAGAAGTAGAGGGTTTTCTAACATGAACATAAAGGAGTTCTGCTGAGAAGTTGCTGTGGATTTTGATACCGGCTCTTACAGGAATTGCACAGACCAAAGAATTGCTCCCAAGCGTAGGCTGTTTGTCAGTGTGTGAAACGGGAGCTGACAGGGTACCATGCAGCATTATTCTGTTCTGACGTTTGAGGTTGTCTGATGAAAGAGACAAAGCAGTGAGCAGTTGGGTTTTCTTGCAGTTTGTGGGCAATAAAGTGTGGGGTTTGTTTAGTGCAGTGGGCAGTAGTGTGAGTGTTACCTTTTTCCTAGAAATCCTGTTGGCTATTTCTTTATTTGATCTGTTTAATGACCTGCAGCTTGAATCTGTTTCTCATAGACATCTTACTGCTTTAATATTCACTGTATTGCAGAGTATGGAAAGCTTTAGCTCATCCAAACCTATAGAGAGAACAGGACCTGATGACATGGAAATTTTATCTGAAGAAAGGTAATTTTAATTTTATTTTATGTATATATAAGTTTTCCTTTCCCTATGGTTGTAGTACAGCCTGAGAGATCTCCCACCCAGGCTGTGGGGGCGACATGTATGCTGCAGAACAGATTGCCCACCATGTTAACTTCCAAGCAGAGCTTCACGGAGGCACTTAGTGTGTTATGTGGGCTTTGCCCTGCAGCAAATGCCACCAAGGCTCTTTTCCCACCCTGACGGGAATGTCACTGAAGGTGCTGATGGTGCAGACTTGAAAAGAAATCAGCTGTACAGCACCTGAACCAGCATGCTCCACACAGGAATGCAGGGCCTGTCTCACCTGGCCTCTGGGCTGGGAATCCAGCCCTTTCCCTTGTGCTTCAGTGTTCTCTGAGAGCTGTGCAGCCTCCCTCTGCTCACCTGAGATGACAATTTCTCTCAACAGTTACATTTGTTGGGATAGTTGTATTGTTTTGAATTAAGGGCACTGGAATTAAATTACATAATTGTTCTCAAACAGCTCCTGAGAGGAAGCAAAAAAAATGCTTCCCTTCATTTACTGTGTGATTTAGTGAATGTGCAGGAGTAGCAAGAATGTAAAAACCTTTGTGTGCAGAAGTCCTGCTTGGTTTTGTTACAAGTCTGGTTTTGTGTTTGTAATATGTTTTTTTTTGTTTTGTTTTTTTTTTTTTTTTTTTTTTTTTTTTTTTTTTTTTTTTTTTTTTTTTAATAGCAAAGAAAGTGAAAACGATGAAGTATTTTTCAGGCATTCTCAGGTTAGTATTTTTTTTTTTTGTTGCTATTTTTGTGTTTCAGTTCTGTGGTCTCTAAATGAGCATTTATTGAGCAGAAACAAGTAGTTATGCATATAGTTTTGTTTTTCACAAGATAAATGGAGTTAGCATGTACTTTTTCTGTCCCTTACCCCTGCTTTTTATTTACATAGTTTAGGGAGCCTCTCAACCATTGGGGAGTCTTATAGCTTCTGCTTCAGTCCCTTTGATCCCTCCTTGCCAAAAAGGGAAGGATCACTGAAGTCAGCACTGTGGTTTAAGTGATGTGAAGTTCCCTTATTAATTATGGCAAAGAGGACACCTGTCTGCTTATCTGCCAGGGTAGTGAGATTAGCTTGTTTCTCTTGATTTCTCTAAAATCATTTGGCCTTTTATTTATCATTTCATAATACAGCCTGTTGCTCTTGAACATAGGTGTTTGTAATCCATTTGTCTTAGAAAACTGGATCACCTCCTGCTTCTTTCTAAGTTAAAGCCTGGGGTGGATGTCAGGAGGGGAGATGTGATGTTAATGGCAGCAGTTTTTCCTCCAACTTTCCATTTCTCTTACACACATGCGCACACACACACACTTCTTGCATTGGCTTTATGGTGTTTTCAAAGATTTGGGTTGGGTATGGTTGAATCCCTTTGCAGTCAGGTTCATTTGGATTTGCTTAAAAAAACCTCTAGACAGCCAAGCATTTAAAATACTGGGGAGAGTTATCTAAGGCACCTCTCCCTCAATTGTGCATCCATTTAAAATGGGCACAGTAAAGCAGCTGTAGCCACTGTCTGATTTCTCTGGCTGTCGGGAGGTGACTGAAAGCTGGTAGTATTTTTAAATTAGACTCCTCATGTATTTCTTTTAAAAATAAAAGCCACTATGCATATATTGCCTTTGAAAGTCTTCATTTCTGGTAGGAATTATTTCCACCTAGCAGGAAAGGTAAAAGGTTGCTAACAGCTGAGTTTTGATCAGCTGTGTAGTAGCTGGTTAAGTTTGTGGGATCTTGAAATACGTAGCCCCTGCAAAAGGTGTTCAGGACTGCCTTTGATCATTGCTCTGACTGGGCTATCGTGGATCTCCTGCTTTGCTCCCAGAGGGTCAGTAATCCCTTGCACTTGCTCGTGAGCTGTTGTATTTTCCAGAGCCTAGATTTTGCAAGAGCTTGTTCCTCACGTACCCACTTGCATGTGGAAAAGCTGCTGTTGCTGCCGTGCCATGCAATACTCTATTAAGCTTTTAAATTAGCCTGGTGGAGATACATTTAAATATGAAATCATAACCTTAAAATAAACTACACCTTAGGAAAAGTTTTAAAGTATAACATTTTAACTGCAGGAGAGGATCTTAACCCAGAGAGTATGTATTATATAGGAATTACAAGGTCAAGAAAATGTTACATTCCAGCAGAGTTGTTTTACATTCTTTTCCCCTTATAAGCCTTTTGCTTAGAGCAGCTTAAAGACATACGTTTCATAACAAACAACTCATTCAGGATGAGGAAGGGACAAGGTTCTTCTTATTCTTTTCTCTTTCTCACCCTGCCTCCAGTCTAAAAATGTTAGGGAAAGGTTTTGGAATTTGCTATAGCTACCAGTTTTGCTGACTTGGGTCTCCATGAGACTGTAAAAATACCTTGAAACACAAGCCTCAAATGAATTTTCAGTGGTTTTGTGACTTTCATAATCTGCTCTTGGAAGTAACTAAGTTCCAGGATGAAAAACACAGGTTTCTAGTACCCAGGTTTTGATAAGGGAAAAGTATTTAAGATTCATACCAACATGGCAACAAGTGTAGAAGAGTGTTGGCGTGGCTCAGGTAGGGGGAAGGCAGCAGAATGGCTGTGTACTTGCATCAGGTTGTATTCCTAAAATGTGCTTAGGGATGCTTCCTGCTCGTGGCTGTAATTGAAGATCACATGTAGGGAAAGCAAGCCTTTTATGTAGTGTTGATTGGAATCCATATGTAATTGAACAGAATACAACCTCCTGATCAGAATTTAAAAGTCTTTCTGTTGCCATTTATTTCTTGCTGTTTGAGCTACTCTTTATGCTCAATCTCCATTGGAGCAGGGAGAATGAATGCAGCTGACTTATCCCCAGGCTGCTTAGATCTGTAGTTACTGGTGCCTACAAAGCATAGCTGCAGAAACAGCTCCTAAAAAGCAGAATTCAAGTGTCTGCTTTGAAGATTTTTTGTGGTCATTTATGTAATATCTGCAGTGAGCTGTGACCAACTGTTACCAACATCATCAACTTGTTGCCCCCTTGATTTTAAGAAATTGTGGTGCATCCATACCTAAAGCAAAATAGTTCTCCTTTACTTGATCTTTTTCCTAGAGAGTGGCAGCTGGTGGTGTCAGGAAATCAAAAAAGAAAATAAGTGATGGGAATATTGAATTATCTACCACTCTATGGGTTTGGAGCATTAATGCAAAGGAAGTTAAACATCTGCTTTCTTGAGTCTCCTGGGTTTGTACCACCATTGTTCTTCAGAACACCTAATGATTTATTCATTGTATTAGAGCCTACATCAGTGAGCAAGGAAAGGAGAGTACCTGGCTGCAGGCAGGGCACAGGCCTGTTTCTACACACCTTTTAAAGATTTCCAATTACTGAAATGACTTCAGGAAGAAGAAGACATTGATATGATCTTTCTAATATATGTGTAATAGAAATGTTTACCTATCTGGGATGTGCCCTTATATCTGCTACAGATATCTTTTAAGAGTCTTAATAAGTCAGGAGATTGTACACTCTTCATAGAAAGACATTTATCTCTAATTAGTATCAGCAGTAGTGATGAGATGGTATTCTCAGGTTGCTCCCTCTGAAATTGTTAAAATCTAGGTACGTTCCTCTCCTTCGCACTTCTTTGTTATTAAAAATAGCACCTATTTTGAAACTCGGTGCTTTATTTCTTTCCTTACCTTAAAATATCACCTTTAAATACTGTGCTGGCAATTTATAAGCAGTTTATCGACTGATACATTTGGCCACTGATCAAATGTCTTTGTTTGTGAGGTACACAGACTATTTAAATCCTGGCAGGAAATTTGTCAATGGACCTTAGAGAAATATTTAAGTCCTCCCAACCAGGAAGCAGCTTCAAATACACTGAATGGTGAATTAGCATTTTTCCACTTACAGTTCTCACAATAAACACATTTGTAATCAGATTTAGCGTCAAGCTGCATGAGTTATTAGTGCTTGGCAAAGTATCATCTAGTTTTTCATTTTGTTATAATGTTTCAAAAAGGCCATTGATTGAAATGAACAGGAAATACACACCTTACACAAATACAACGCAGAACACTCTTTACAAATACCAGGGTATTCATCAGATTTTTAGAACAGTAGAACAGCCCAGGTTGAAAGGGATCTCAAAAGATCACCTGATCCAACCTTTTTGGGGAAAGGAAGCCTAGATGAGATTCTTTAGCACCCTGTTCAATTGCAGGTATTGATGGAACTGAATCCAGATAAAAACATTTATTCACATGATTTGTCTACTGGGCAACTTTTTTCCCTCTTCATGAAAATTACTTGTTTATCTCTGCTCAAAAGGGGAAAAGATGCACCAAACACATCATTAGCTTTCTGCAGATGAAAAAAAGTAAACGTGCCTTAGTGGCATGTACTAAGGATATTGAAGCATTTGGCCATACTTCTGGATTCACAAGGAAAATAAATCCAGAAATTCTGGGTTGTTTTTTTTTTTTTTTGGCCCGTTTTCTTCCCAGATCAGAGTAAGCAGATTGTTTACTAGATTTTCAAAATACTTTCAGAGGGAAAATCTGCATGCTGACTGCCCACTAGACTATATTTGAGAGAATTATGCCTAAGCTGTTCTTAACAAATCCAAATAGTTTATGTAGTAACATAATCCTGTCTATTCATCTAGCTCTGTGTTTGTTGGTGGGTTTATACATATCGCACTACATGTTTATGTACATGCAATACACTTCCTTTTCCCTACTGCCCTCTGTGAGGCATTACAGCTAATTTATTTTGGAGTGCCAGAAGCACTCTCATCAGGTGCTGTCACAGACACGCGCACTGTGTCTCTGGATTGTGGGAATGGCAGGGATTTCTGCATAAATGCACACAACGTGTGGTATGTGCAGGGGGAACAGTGCTGAGACAAACAGCAATTTCTTCTAGGTAGTACTAGCTGATGAATCATGTACTTGACAGAATTCTGCTTTTTTGTTTTTTTTATTCCTGTTACTGGATGCTTCTGTAATTTTTTTGGCGTTTTCCCAGAGTCCACACTGCTTCCAGCTGAGATGCCAAACCCTACTGCTGTTTGGATTTGCGCAACACCGCTTTAATACCCAGAGCTCCTCCATAAATAGTTCTGCTCTCCCCACGCCCAGCTAGAAAACAACCACAGGAAATCAGGGAATGTGCAGCCAGCACAGCTTAGCTGGCACTAATTGATCTGAGCCAGCACAGCCTGCATGAGAGCATTCATGTACGTAGCCTGCACTGCTGACTGGCTGCGGCTGCTGCCTCGGGAGCTCTGGTGCCTGCTTTTCAGAAGGCACCATACTGCTACAGCCTCACAGCAGCAGCAGCAGCGTTTTTGTTGTTGCTCTAAGGAGTTGTGCTCCTGTAGGAAGTGTACGAAGCCACCCCCTTCCCTCTCCCTTTCTCCCTGCCTCCCTGCTTCCCTCCCTCCCATTTCATCCCACTCCACTACTGGAGGCTTTCTCAGCTGCATGCAGTTGTCAGGGCAGACAGTCTCAGGAACTTGCAGTAGCTTTCTAAAGAAGGAAAAATTCAAGGAAGGCAGATGGACGGATGTTTTTACTGGTGTGAGTGAGCAATTAGTACACAAGGGTCACCAAGCAAGGGATTTGAATTTGGAGCTGGAAACATCAGGATCTGTTTGGATCTTTTTAGCTAAAGGCATGAGCTTAATTCTGCTGTGAGTTGCAGTGGGTTTTTTTCCCCTCTGAATCCTGAGACTTTTTTTTTCCTTTCTCTCTCATTTCCTTGGGTGTATGGGAACATAGCTGACCTCAAGTATGAAGATTCAAGAACATCCAAGCATGCCTGAAAACAAGTTGCAAAGAAATCAAGATGCTGATGATCAGGAAAACGGTTTTGTATCTGAAGTGCCTCGGCTGGATTTAACATCACTGTGCGATGACAACAACTGGGAAGGTAGGATTGCATGATGGCTGGTTGTGTGAGTGAAATAGGAGAGAGGGAAACCTGAGTGGGCTGGGTGTATCTTTATGTGACCATGTTCCCTTGCTAAAAACAATAAAAGAGCAACTTTGTCCTGAATATAGAACTGAAAGTTTGGAGAAACTGGAAGCAAATACTGAATGGTACTAACTATAATTGTCACTTAGAGGTGGAAAATGAAATGTTTTATTCTTGAAGTTACTTTCATGTTCTATTTAGTACTATTTAGTTAAATCCCTAAGGATTTCAAGATACCTTATTTCTTAGTGACTGGTCAATGGTAATTAAGCTAGACTGCCCTACACTTCAAAGCAAGTGGGTATTTCAGAGTCTAAAAAGAACTTCCCTTCAATCACTGTTTGGAAATAATGATTCACACCTGAAAAGCACAGCTGGTAAAAGATGCTGTCTATCTGTTACTTTGTCTTACAAAGAACTTTTTTTTGTGTATGCTGTGAAGGAATTCTGATGACCACCTTAAATGGCAGTGTTAAATTGATTGTATGTCATATAAATTGCTGTACTACTATTTCTTAGCTTTCCTCTGTAGAGTACATGCTTGGTTGGCTATACACTTACTCGTTTAAGGGTGGGAATCTGGGCAAACTCTGTGGGTGCTATGACCTTCATTTCATTTGAAATTGAGATGAAATGGAGGTGTCCAGTAGTTTTGGGATCAAACCCTATTCTAGTTACAGAGTACGTGTCTGTGTACAAGCCAGAGTTCTTCTGTTAGTTTATGCTTTAGGAGTGAAAGATGGGTTTTGACAGGGAAGAAGCAGGAAAATGCAAATGTGGTGCTTTAATAAAGTAAGAGAGGGGAAATGTGCAACTAATTAATTGCTCTAAAATAACAATCTCTGAGGAACACTGAGAAGGGAAGTTCTCTGTTCCTGCCTCCACAGCGTACGTGACCTAGTATGTTTTGCTTTTCCCTCTAGGAGTTGAGTAGTTATGACACTTCAGGTGCAAGTAAAGAAAACCTGCAGCCATGGCTGCCTTTGATTCAGCCAGGCAAGCAGTCACTGTGCGCGGGAGGGAATTTTTCCATTTGCTTGCTAGGTGGGGATTCCCTGGCTGGAATCGCCACACATGCAGCACAGCTGATCAAAGCGCCACTGAAGGGCTCCCAGGCGACCCTGGCTGCTGGATGTTTACTGAGGGACCAATTAGCAGAGCCCTGCAGGGTCTCAAGCCAGGGTGAGCATGTCTGTGTTCTCAGAGGTGATGTGTGGCTTCAGCTGTCCTGTGAACCTTGGGGAATAATTACCTTTTTTTTTTTCCTTCCTGCATTACTAATGGGAGTCACATGAATGCCTGAAGGGGAGAACACAGCTCCTTTCTGCCTGCCAGAGGCTTTCCCATTGTATGAAATAAGTTGCTTCTTTGGTACAGCTCCCTCTTAGTAGGCATGCTCTTATGTTTGGATTTTAGCTTTCTTGCCCTGCAAATATGAGGCAGGATTATGGGCACATGTGACTGTGCTTCTCTCTGATTGCTCTTCCTCCCTTCTGTTCACGTGTATTTCGCAGGAGGAGGTGGGCAGTTACAAAAGAATCAGCTGTCTGGGGTGAGAGAGACATCATCTTCTGAAATGCGTGCCTTCCAGAATCACCATTTTGTTGGTGTGGGTGAACAGCAGCAAAATGGTGCCTTCTGTGTCTCAGCAAGGAGAGACCGAGTCTCTCCTAGCTGTGTATATGGAATCAAGCTTGCGGCAGCCAGAAAGAGGAATATCTCAACATCAACTCTCAGACTGCTTCTGACAGCAGAGTCTGTTGCTGAGACTGGCTTTGCAGGGCAGGGTTGTACCACCCATCCACACCTCTAGCAACCAGGACATCCTCCCTTTCCCTTCCCAGTCAACCCGAATCACTCAAACCTTCACACATCTCTGCAGGATCCGTGCCACAGCTCTGGTTGCATCACCAACGAGAAACAGAAAGGACTGTGCCTTCAAATGCCCTAATACTGGGCTGTTTATTGCTTTGCTCTAGCAAATTTGGTAGGTCCATGTCTTGGGAAATTACCCATTCTTTCAGGACATAGTTGAGCTAATGTTTGTGGTCACGTTTGTCTATATCATACTGTAGGAAATGCAGACCATCTAGTGACCAGGGCAACTGCTGGGACTTGCACAAGTGATGTGTGAGAACAATTACAGGTTGAGGACTTGCCTTCAGCTGTAGCTGTCACTGCCTCCAGTCAAATGTTAGGAAAGAGCCTTCAACAATGGGCACAAAATTACACAAGACAACCTTGTCCATTGACTAGATTTTATTTGTCACTCAGGCAGGCTCTCCATCATTTAAAGAGCAGAGCTGCCCTAAAAGCCCTCATTCAGGGGCATAGAACTATGATAACTGCTGCTAGGTGAGCTGGCAGGCCCTTTGCCCTTCATATTATACTAGAAGTAATTGCTACCAGATTTTTTTTTCCCATAACTTTCATCTCCTAGTCAAATCTGTACACAAGGGAGAGATTTACTGTACTTCTCCAGGCTGTGTTCTGTTACCTAAAGCTGAGCACAGAGAGGACAGAGACATTTTCTCCCTGCTCCCCGCAATGCAGCCTCACACTTTGCCATGTGCCCACCTTCTACATCCCACTCACCTGCTAAGTATAGAGGCTTATGTAGGAATCATCAGGCTATTGACGCAGCACTCAGGGCATGAGCAGTGCCCCAGCCAAATTCAAGTGCTGAACTCCTTGCCTCAGTGCATTTCCCATGGTCCAGGAGTATTTTCCTGGTGTGCATTTGGCAGATGTGGATCAGGCAGTTTTATTGCCCTGGATGTGGACCTAGCTGTCCCTGTGAACTGGGATGTCACATCTGACTGCTGGGTTTGCCTGCTAAGCTGGTCAGTGGCTGCCAACTGAGATGGCTTTGGGAGCAGGCGTGTTCAGAGCTGCTTCCACAGCTAAGGTTTCTAATTGTTGTGGATTACGTTTGAATCGGGTGCAGTAACTGAGGAGAACAGAGTGTTCTCTCACAGGCCAGCACTATTGTGCAGATTTCTCACCAAATGTTTCTAATTCAAGCCCAGAACTTGCTATCCTGTCTTCAAGGAAAATCTGGAAGTATGTTGCTCTCCATAGCAGCGGCTGGCCCTGTCAGCAGGCTGCCCAATAAATCAATATGATGTGTGATTGCTGCTCATGTCACCCAATTACTAATATTTAAAAAAGTTCTGTAGCTGAGATTTCAAGCAGAGTTTGCAATAACAAGCTCTTATGAAGCAATCAGCTGGCATTTTTTTTTCAAGCTTTAAAAAAAAAAATAAAAGCAGAAGTTAAAAACACAATTTGAGTTTAAGTATTGCAGCACTTGAGACCTTGAGGGTGAAGCTGATCTACAAATAGTTTTGACACTGACTTAATTGATGCTTTCCCATGGAAAAAACCCAAAGTAATACAGAAAAAAATCCATATAGTATAGCAGAAGGGAAGCTGAACTCAGTTTTCTTTTTTTCAACACTGTGGACTTAGATTGATCAGTTTATTTGTGTGTAATGCTCTTTAGCATAAGAAATCAAAAGGGAGGCATTTCTATTGTGATGCATCTCTAGTGATTCTATTTTTATAACTGAGTATTGAAAAAAATTGCATTGTTTACTGAACAGGATCAAAATATTAAAATTGTATTTGTGATTGTTATGACATGCTGTAAACAAAATACAAAGTTTGCTTGCTAGCTGAGAGATGTGTCATCTCACAAGTGAAGAGGTGTGGTAGTGTTGTATTTGGGCTATTCTTTTGATCTATGTAGGAAGAATGCCTGCTGATGTATTCAAACAAGGATATTTTCATAGTTATTTATAGGATGAAAATAGGTTGTTACTGAGCTAGTGAATGCTTTGGATGGAGTTTTAAATTACTTTATTCATTTCATTATGAGTGGTTTTTCTGGAGTCTTTCAAGTGACATTTGATGCTAGCACCTCAGGTGTTGTAATGAGTTTAGACTTTTTAATCCCTCTGGACTTACTTCAATTTACAGTAGCTAAGGTTTGGCCTCGTTTGTTTGACAGATGGGTGTGTGTAAAAGCAGTCTTAGCAGCATGTATGAGCTGTGTGGCTGCAGAGAAGGAAACAGGAGATGCCTGTGGTATTTTGCTGGCTGCACCTCAAGTGGTATTTGTGTGTAGACACCCTTCTGTTGGCCTTGCAGCCCCCAGTAACCCTGTGACAAATATACAATGCAGTGATAAAAAAAAAGACAGATTTTGTCAGTAAGATGGCTTGGAGCTCACCAATAATACACTAGTTTGATACAATAAAGCTTTCTTCTCATGTGAAGCACTTAATGGTTCAGGTTTATTAAAACCTCCAGCCCTCTATGCAGCAGGTTGGCAGAGAGCTTGTACTGCCATAGGCAATGCTCTGTGTGCCTGTGGAGCTCTGCAGAGCCACACCTGACAGATGGCTGACAGCTCTTCTGAAAGATGAGCTGGTTGTAGGATTTTGAGAGGGAGAGCAGCACTTCTGAAGGACTGCAGCCTCACTACCAGCACACAGTTCACTGCTTCTGCACCAGCTTAGAAAAGGCATGCTTGAAAGAAATGCCTAAAGAGTCCAACCAAGGCATTAAAAATTTTTTCACCCTTTTTTTTCCCTTTTTTTTTCTTTTTTTTTTTTTTTCCCCTTTATTTTTTCTTTTTCTTTTTTTTTTTTTCCCCATGAAAAGTTGTCATTCTGGAAGATGGAGGGGGGAAAAATAGTACATGAAAAGAATGTGGAGATGAGTAGAAAACTGAGATTTTTTTTTCCCTGAGCAGGAAAGATCTGTTCAGGACAGAAGAGGAGTAAGTGTACCCGCTCTGTCAAGTCAGTGGCAAAGAAAAGGTGAAATGTTTACAATCTCTGTTGAGATTTTGTTGTTCAATTAGCTGAAGGGGGAAAGGCTGACAGCGTTAATCATGATAGTGGATGCCTTAAAACTGGACTTCATAGCAGATACTTCAAAACCATTCAGTCCAGGAGTTCAGCAGCCTTCAGAAAAAGCTCAATGCTTTGATAGCTATCTTGGCTAAATGAATAACAAAAGATATTATGCATCCTGTTAAAGAGGAATTAATTGATTGTGCACTGTCAGAAAAAACAGCAGCTTATCCTTAGTGGGTTCCTGCATGTTTGTGTGATCCAGCAATTCCAGTGGTTCCACCTGAAGGGCCTGGCACCTGGCCAGCAGGAGAGAGAAGGCAGTTGGACTGCAGTGCTGGTCCACTTAGTGATCTGATGTAGATAAAATTTGTAATTTGTACGTATCTAATTATGTTCCTTGATGAATTGCTGTGTTGCTCTCAGGGGTCCAGGCATTTTGTGTCTAGTTGAGATCTTGTCTTCTGAATGTATATAGTCGGCAAGGGAAACAAAATTACCCATAGAGTCAGGCCTTCCAGGAGCAAGGGTTAAAGAAAGCTGATTTTCTGTAGCAGCCATTTCTTCTGTCAAGTCCCAAATTTAATTTTTCCTTTTAGGGCTTTTTTTTCCTTCTCCTTTTTAACACTTTCTTCTTTAGAATGGGAGTTTCTGTTTTGGGGGAGTATTTTGAAATGAACAAAATATAAAGTAGACACACTTCAATCTAAATTAGGTTACATAAAGTGCTTTGCTGTCTTTTGGGGTTTGATCAGAGGCTTTTGGAGCCATTGCAATTCCCTAAATGTCGCATGCTATCTGGTTTTAAATCCAGCTTCAATTAAGTCACATACATCATGCATGATTAATAATGGCTTTGTTAGCTGGTGTGGTAGGAGCTTAATTTAGTTACTGCTAAATATGCCTGATTTTTTTTCTAAGCTTATTCCATCTATGTAAATCCCATGGAGGTGTTATTTAACAATTTCCAAGAGGAAATTCAGTTTGCAGGTGAGAGGTATTCAAACAATTAGAAGTGAGAGATGTCTAGAAGAATTTCATGCATCCTTTAACTCTTGCTCCTGCTGGTCAAATCTATTAATCATTTTTTCCTTTTGTATTACCCTTTATTTTGCTACAAAAGATCTTGTGAGACCCTTCCTAAAACCATGAGAGATTCAGGGAAGTAGATGCAAAATATTTCAGGTATTAGAAATTGCCAAGGCTGAACAAAGCTTAGAAAAACTCTTTTTTCAGAAATTACTCAAAGGAAGTTCAGGCTATATAAGCTTTCCAAACCATGGCAAAACAGCCTACATACACTTGGGGCTTGCACACCCCATGGAAGTAGCCCCTGTGAGCCAGGCTTACATGTGCTTCTCTTACCACAGCACCTTTGAGGGGCTCTTATGCAAAAAGCTTGTGCAAAAACCTCCTGTCACCCCTTTCAGGGTAGCACATCAGTGTGTATGCAGCACCAGCCTCTAAGCAGAGGCATGCCATTTGTATCCATGTGCTAAGGAAGAAGGCAAAAGGAGGAGAGCATCATTTGAAGATGTGCATAAGGAAAACAGCACTGAGTCCATCACTGCTGCATTGACAATGATCTCACACTGCCCGAATTGTACAGAGGAGGAATGTTAAACAGCACAGAGGTGTTCTGGAGGAGAATCCTCATGAAATTTACTCTGAGCTCTGAAAATGTTAACCTTCTTCAGCAAAAGGAAATGCTGCTTTTTATTCATGAACTGATAAGTTCAAAAGCCCCCTCTCTTTGTGAATGAAGAATAGACACACTAGGCACAGGAAACAATTAGTCCGTAGCTCTGCGACTGGTCTGGGATCTTTCTATAAGGTTTTTGTTTTGTTACTTGACTCTAGAACTATTTGTTAGATTTAGAAGTTCAAAGCCTGGCTCTTAGCACCACAGGATTAGACAGTTTAAGTAGGAGCATGCAAATCAGCTTAGTAAACTATCTGAACAGAAAATGTTAGACTCCTTATGGCATCTGGAGGGAGTGATCACAAGATTGAGGCGATTGCTTTCCGTGGGCTCTATTATGCTAATCAGCAGTGCTAAATTGGGTTTCCCTTTCTCTCCCACTCCACCACCTCCCTGTACAACATTGTTTTTACTTCTGGCTGGTTAGGTTGTCCAGAGGGCTGAAGATTTCCTCACTTTTCTACCATACTGTAAGCAGCAGGATTGCAAGTGAAAGGGAAAAGGGGAAACTCAGACCATCTTACTATAATTGTTAATATGTGGGCTAAGCATCCTGTGGAACAGGTGGTAATGTGAGACACCTTTTGCTTGCAGGTTAGAAGAACCTATGCTTACTCCTAGGCTTGGAATTTCCAATAGCAGGCAACAGGGTCGCATTGGAGTGCTGGGGCCTATAGGAGAACCATTAATACACTATTCATTTACAACATTTGTATGTCCTGAAACTGAAAAAAAATTCCTTCTGGAATCCAACTGCCTCTTCTATATACCATGTGCCAGTAATGCTCTCTATCCAGCATAACTTTTTCCTCAAAGGTGCTAGCTGGTGATTGCCTCATTTGGTATCAGTCCATGGTAATTCCTGGTCAGCTTTTGGGTAGTTTTCTGTTGCATCTAAGAGATGACTTATATTTGTGTAGGTTACCTGCTGTGGCCAGGCTTTGTAATGCTTTGCACAAGGGGCAGGTGGGAGTAGTGACCAGAGAATGCCTGGTGACAAGAGTCACAGTCCAGGATGAGCAGGTCAAGGTTCATTAGAAAGTTACCTGGAGTCTGTCTTATGTATAAAACAAACCTGATAAAACCAGCCTTTGTCTTACTGTTCCCAGAGCCCATCCCTGCTCTCTCCTCATGGCAGCGAGACGGCTTAGACTCAGATGAGGCTCGCCTTTCCCCGCAGGCCGGGTGTTTGATTCGCCAACTTCTGGATGAGGACAGTGATCCCATGCTGTCCCCTCGCTTCTATGCCTATGGACAGAGCCAACAGTACCTGGATGATACAGAAGTGCCTCCTTCTCCTCCCAATTCTCATTCCTTCATGAGGTGGGTTGTGATTCGCACTGACTTTCGCACGCAGCTGCAAAGGGTTTGCACAATTGCATCAAGCAGCATGTCTTTGGATCAGCTGTGCTGTGTTGGGTTTCTGTCCCTACTCACAGGGAACTGATATTTTATAAAAAGTTCTTTGTAGTTAATTTCTGGGTTTGTGCATTAATATCTAGGGCTGTTAGAGCATCTTTTGCTATCTGTCATTGCAGAGTAGCAACATAGCATTCTCACTTTTGCGGGCCCTGTCTTTATTCACACAAAGTGAAATGGCCTGATCTGTATCAAGATGTATTGTGGCTGTTTGGATAAGCTCTTCCTGCAATCTCTGCTCTTGGCAGGAGACGGAGTTCGTCTTTAGGATCTTATGAAGATGACAGAGAAGACCTTACCCCTGCGCAACTCACCCGGAGGATTCAGGGGCTGAAGAAAAAGATCAGGAGATTTGAGGACAAATTTGAAGAGGAGAGGAAATACAGAGTGAGTCTCTAGGAGTTAAGCATTTATGTGGAGATGGATGAATTAGCAACAAAGGGAAGGGACACCAGGGAAGTGGATCAAGCATACAGAGGGAAACCGCGGAAATATGCCAAACATACAGAGGGGCTTGAAAGCTTTTATAATGAGGAAAGGAAAAAAAAAAAAGGCAGAAGACCTGCTGCCCCCCGCAGAAATCTGTGTGCAAACCGAGCAAATTACCTTTCCAGGTATTATGCAATATCCATGCAGCACAAGAGAGGAAGGCTAATGACTCATAAGATTTCGACCACTGCTTAAGACAGCGTGTAGGAATAGCTGTGTTCAACTTCTGTTGTTTGTTTATTTATTTAACTTCAGCAAATGGGAAGCACAGTTGCTGATCTCATTTGCATGATGGTAATCCCAGGACACCTGTGCATTGCAGAGGAGAGAGAGCAGCTGCCTTCACTCCTGAGCAAGGAACCACAGTCAAGTGCTGCTGAGCAGCAACAGTGTACTGGACTCTTAATTGTTCTGATACGCCCTTCTGATGCACAGAAAGCTTTGTAAGGAACTGTAAAGCTGTGCTTTGGCTATCTAAATGGCAAAGAATTGTACTGGAAAGATCTGGCCTGCAGTAGGAAAAGCTGAAAAAATACTCAGAGCTTGTTGTAGCCTAGAATTTGGGTCATTTGATATCTTTGGATGTAAGGCAGCCTTTGGTGTGGATACATGTGTCATAACACTTTTCCAACTGTTCATGCTAGGTTTCCTCTATTTTAGGGGTGCCCTCTTGTTCGGAAACAATAGACACAAGGAATCCAATGTGCATCCAGCCCTCTGAGTCACTCCTACAACTTAATCACTGGCATCAAACATTCTGTATTTTCTAAAAAGAAAACCATTTCATGATGCACCTAAGACAGAGTGTTGTGACAAGCAGGAGCAATTAAAGCAAGGTCTGAAATGGGCTGGTCAGAGATGTGCAGCTGCCAGTCAGAAGCCAGTGCCTGTGCTCTGTGCTGGGTCCAAATTCCATTGTACCCTTTTGTGCCACACACTTGTTTCAGTGAATCACTCCTGGTGGTTTAACACAGATTCACCATGGCTTTTCTTTCCTCCCAGCCTTCCCACAGTGACAAGGCAGCCAACCCTGAAGTGCTCAAATGGACAAATGATTTGGCCAAATTCCGAAAGCAACTTAAAGGTGAGCAGCACCACTGGTGCACCTTTGGGGAGTAGCTTCACTCTGCCTCATTTAGATTTGATGTGAGGCAGTGATCCTGACACTGTCACATTTTAAAAATTGCTCATCTTTGCCTGCTCAGAGTCAAAACTGAAGATTTCAGAGGAAGACCTTGGCCCTGTTGTGCGTCAACGCAGCAACACGCTCCCCAAGAGCTTTGGTTCTCAGCTGGAGAAGGAGGATGACAAGAAGCAAGACCTGTCAGATAAATCTGCCAAGCCTGCCGTGGAAGTGACCCTTGACTCCATCCAGAAGAAGCTTCAAGAGAAACGAGCAGAGACAAATCGACCTGAAGACATTAAGGTACAATGTAGCCAGGTCAGATTCAGGCCTTTAAGTGCAAATAGGTTACTTGTGACTGCACAGTCACTTGTGAAAATGTTGTAGTCTTCTACATTTTGTTAAAAAGTCTGCAGCCTTTAGACTTGGGTCACTTACTTTAGTTCCTTTCCCTCTGTCTTTAGTATCTTGTTTTTTTCCCCAGAGCTCAGTTTCTGTAGTATGTTATCTTGTTGTCTTTGTCTGACCCTTGCACATTCCTAGTAATGTTTCTGAATTATTGCAATTTTTTTCCTGCCCTGTGTTTGGCTATTTCTGTTGTTCTATCCAAAAGTTTTTGTCAAATTCTGAGTCTTCCAGTGCTTCTGGAGATTGTGTCATCTGTTTGCTTCTTGTTCACTCCAAAACTGAATATAATTCTCTCAGGGTGTGTTATTGCTAACCTTCAGAGTTTCACATTGAACTCTGTTAGCTGCTGTAATCTCTGAGGGTTATCAGCAGAGAGGTCTTCATGTCTGATGTGAGCTCCTGAGGTTTGGGCAGCCTTGTAAATGAAGTCCTTGAGTCTGCTGACATGTAAATTGTACACTGCTGTATAAGAGTGAGGCAGACAGCATTATCTTCGTTCACTGGATCTGCGGAAGAAAAACATACAACAGGTGTTTTGACTATTTTCTGACTGTAGCAAGAATCTGCAGCCTGGCTGCTTTCAGAGGGACTGTGATAGTATTTGGTGCTGTGATAGGGAGAAAAGGTTTGGTGTCAGGCAAATTCAGTGGGGGAATTTTGGCCACCTTGGTCAAAAGAGAGAAGTCTTCTCTGTCTCTAACTGTCTTCCCTTTTTTTTTTTTTTTTTTTTTGGCTTTGTCCCCTCTTGTCTGCTACAGCCTTTCACTCCATAGCAGAATTTGCAAAAGGACATTGTTTTTTTCAAAGCACACTTGAATCTGTAAATCCACTTTAGGTACATAAAATACCTTCATATGCAAAGTTTGTGTGTTTAATCTGCCTGCATTGAGCATAATATTCTACTCCCATTAACAGTCTCTTTGGCAATTTAGCTGGGAAAAGACAACTGGAAGGTAGAGATGAATCTTTAAAACGTAATGATCATATGATATGACTTAGGTTATGGCACAGATCAGTATTTCTTGAGTCCAGGAATCTGACTTTTTTTCTTTTCTTCCTCCCTTTCCCTCTCTCTGTGCCATTTTTCACAGGACATGACACGAGATCAGATAGCAGCTGAAAAAGTGGCTCTTCAGAAAGCTTTGCTGTATTATGAAGGCATTCATGGCAGACCGGTATGTACTGCAGCATTTTTTTTTAATTTCTTTTTTTTTTTTTTCTCAAAGTACATCTTTCTAGGTCTTTGTCTGCGGTAAATGATGCCCCTAATGCCCCTTTGATGTCAGGTCACTAGAACTTTTTGCTCTCCGAACCACACGTGCACCCTCTAATCCACCTTCCTGATCCTTCACTTCCACAGCTGCTGAGGAGTCTGTTCCAGGCAGGGTGATGTCCTCGCACAGCACTGGGCTAGACAGACACCTGCAGGACAGAGCCTACAGGCTGAGTGGACATTATTTTGGAATTGTGCTCATCAGGTTCCACAGACATCCAATTTGAAGCCCAGTGGACAGTCTGCATGAGAATAGTTGTGTGTGGTGCCCATCTGCCAGGAAGTTTGCAGTTTTCCAGTATCAATGGTATAAAAGCAAACTTATTTATGAATACAGATAATTAAGTTTTGTCTCCTGTTGATCCCTGCTGTGGCAGAAACACAGTGGCTTCCAGGCCATGAAGTTGGCTTTTTATGAGTTCTTCCTTCTCTTTCACTGATGCCATTATAATCTTTGTGACCAGCTGTATAGGTAAAGTAACTTAATTTCAGAGTGCTGCTAATCCCCTGAGCAGTGGCTTGGGACCAGTAAATTACTGCTTCTAAGGAGTACTTGATGCAGCTCACAAATCTGTCATTCTGTTGCTGCCTGAGATTCCTGATATTTTCCTTCTGAATTATATCTTCCTTTATCCATTGTTTTAAAAAGTCTCACTAATTTTTTTAAATGCCTTCATGGAGTGCTAATATTATACAGTCACAACTGTATTAGCAACTGAAAATGGCATAGTTACATGAGAGGACAGGCAGATTTGTTCTCTGTGAGACCAAGTCTTTTTTTGCTGCTTTTACAATTATATAAATCAAAAGTTGGCATCTTACTGAAGTGAACTCACTTCAATCTGTTCAAAAAGATAACAAGCCCAGGGCCTATCTTGTCAGCATACTTTTATTTCCACCTACCTTTTCCAATCTTCATTTATACAACTACTTTTAAATTTGTTTTGTTTTAAAGTAAGCTGTCTATACCTAGTAACATTGAACTGTATGGCAAGGAAAACTGATCAGCTTTTGCTGTTCTCAGCTCCTGGCAGTGCAGCAGTGGAAAAGTACTGAGAGCTTGAGGAGAATGCGGATAGTTCAGCCAAGGTTTTTTTTTTTTTTTCTTAAAGATATTTAACTAAACAAGAAAAACAATGGAGCTCAGATTTATTGTGCAGCTGGGTCTTTCTGCACCAGTGATAGATGAACCTGCAAAGGTGGAACTGAACTGTTTTAGTTAAGCCAAAAGTCTGTCTCTGCAGAAATTCTTGAGCTGCTCTAACAATGCAAGCAATGGTCTGTTCTCAGCTGCTGCTATTTTGCCACGTCGAGTGTGCCCCAGAGTTGTGTCAAAGGCTCCATTATTCTAACAGTCTCTTTGCATTTTGATGTTCTCCCAAAATATACTTTACTGGTCTTACTTATGTTTGCCTAATGAGACAGTGTGCCCATGTACTAAATATTTACTTTCAGAATATGCTTTCTGTAAAGTTTGCTGGTGTAAATGAGCTGCAGGACAGGCTCAGACTCCATACACTTAACTTCCAACACCTATATTAATTATCTGTGTTGCTCCTCCACACTGATACTCAGACATTGAAGGATGTTGTTTAACTTCCATTCTTCAACATACCTAAGGACTTTGTACCCATTCCAAGGCTTATGTTTATTTTTCTGTGCAGAACAGTGCTGTTAATCAGCTTTAAAATGTTGTTAATTGAAGGTTTGATTCTCAGCCCCAACATAAGCCTCATCATAGTCTTGGGGTTTTTTTAAGTAACAGACTGTCTGAGCCAACAGTAGTGTTGTACCTCCTGTTCCACAAACTGCTAATCTTGTAAAGCTAGGAATAATATTATATATATATTTAGGTTACCCGGTTTCTCTAGTTGTGTTCCAGATGGGTTACATGAAATGTCCAAAGTTGGAGGCAACTTGCTAGCCAGTGCAATTGAGTGCAGGCACAACAGCACAAAACTCAACACAAAGAGGACTGAGTGAATTATTTCATGCTGTTCACATCCCTCTAATCCATGAGAGCTGCTTACTCAATGAACAGGCAGCTTGAGGCTGTCAGGAATTGGAGCCCTGCTGTTCTTTGGGGGTGTAGGACATTCAGCCCCCAGAGCTCAAGACTGCTCATCTATATCCCCCTTATCAGGCCAAGGGATATTTACACTGAACCAGGAAAAGAATAAAGATCTTTCTCCTTTTCCTCCCTGTTCATTTGCCCCCAGCATAGGGGGTTAGGGTTAGGGTTAGGGTTAGGGAAGAGAGATAGTCCGGGACCTGAGATATTAAAAGAAGAAATATTTAGGTAAGAAGAGATGATGAAGTAGCTTTTTAGCTAGACTTTTCTTGTTAGCCATAGACTAAACCAAAATCTCCTGCAATAAAGACTGCATTTTAAGAGAATGCAGTGGTGACCCAGGGAGACCTGTTTCAGCTTCGAACAGCACAAGAATAACAAAAAACAAAGAGAGCTGAAGAGAGAATAGTGATACCCTCTGTCTTCAAGAAAAAGATGAGTCCTGTTTTTAGACCCCTCGGCCCCAGGGGAAAATAGGGGGGACTGTAGTCCCAGAATAAGAAACTGAACTGTTATATCTTTAAGTCCGTGGCAAAGCATCCTTAAAAGAGCCCTATAAGCAATCTGTCCATGCACGGTAGTGAGAGCACTGTGACATAGAAAAAAGAGTGTCACACTAACAGATTTTTCTTCCGGGCGGTTGCCATGTGTGACAAAGAAACACAGGGGGGCAGCTGTGTTTCCTAGGGGGCCTGTGGTGCAAGAGAAACTTCTCTCTCCCTTGATAGTTTAAACATAGATTACCTAAAAAGTAGTAATTTAATCAAGAATCCCGAGTAATATTTCATGACTAAGTGTGTTTAGAATTAAAAAGAAAAGGAGTAGTTTTAAAAAGTCTTCATCCTAGATTTAGTTTATGTGTTTTCTATATTAATAGTAGTTTAATAAAGTTTTTTTCCTCTGTTATTAAGCTTGTACCTGCTCTACTCTGTCCCTGATAACATCTCACAGCATTTATTTAGAGAAAGTACATTTTCATGAAAGTGCTAACATTGCGCCAGTATCAAACCATAACAATAGGGAACGTAGGCTTGGTTATCAGGAGGAAGATGGATGCTACCTCCAGATTCTTAGAGTTCATTCCTGCCATCCCACTCCTGGCAATACTTACAGCCTTTCTGCCCCTCACAAGCTAAAATCGTCTCTTTCTCTGGAGGGAGATGTAAAAGCTTTAGAAAGATTATGCCAGGGAAAGTCAACTGCAGACAAAATAAAAGGCAGTTTAAAATTGCCTCACTGTCTCAAGCTGTATTCCCTTTTCTCCTGTTTCTGTTGCACAAAGAGACACTGCACAAAGCCCCCTAGGGGTTACTCTGTTGATGCTGATTTTTAAATCGCAGTTGTTCAGGTGCTCTAGTGATTAGCAGCAAGTAGAAAGGCATGAGTTAAAGCTTCCTCATAAGAGCTTTATAATCTAAAGTTAGACAAAAGATCTAGTGGAAGAACACTTATAGGATGTGGGTCAGACAGTGCTGAATGATGATCAGGTATTGCTGAGGATTTTGTTTGTTTTCTAATGTGCTGTAAGAAAACACTGAAGAAATAAAACCCACCTTGAACCTGAAAGAAAACCAGAAATTAACACACTCAGGTTGTAATGCTCTCAAAACTGGGGAGGGAGCACAACAAGCAGTAAGGAGGAGTGGAGTTAAGGACAGAGCCATATAAGGAACACCTGAGGTGGACATCACAGCACTATTCTCTCTTCTCTGTGCCACACAGCCGTTGCACCTTCATCACTTCCAAGCAGTGAATCCTTCCCAGCAAAGTGGCTGTGAGGAGGGATGGAGGGCAAGGTTAGGAGGCTAAAAAGAGGAAAAACTGCTGGCTGTACAGGAAATTAGGAGGAATAACAAAGCCAGAAAGTCAGCTGTTGTGAAATCTGTAGTTTACCGTACTCAAGGGAAGTCTCCTCACATTGCAACAGCCAGTCAGTGCAGCTGCTTTCTCTTTTCATGGGTCATGAACCCGGCTATTGTGGGCCGGCCACAAGAACAAGGATGGAAAGCTCATCTTGTGCTTACCGTGGCAGACGTGACTGCAAGCATAGAGTGCTGCCTCGGCAGGTCATTTTGTGCTGTGGACATCTGACCCCTAATTGGTCATTTAAACTAGCTGTCTCTTACAGCCCCTTTACAAGACAGCCCACACAGCTTCAGCTGGCACCAGGCACAAGCGATGCAGTGATGGACAGCAGTTTCAGGGTTAATGCTGCTCTCCTGTCATCCCCATATAAGTTTCTTCAAGCTCCGCAGACTGAGGGTGATCACAGCCACATGAATTCTAGAGTGGAGCATTTGTTGCAGGATTCATGGATGTCTCCTCTTTTTCCTTTTCAGGTTACCAAAAATGAGCGGCAGGTGATGAAGCCATTGTATGACAGGTATCGCTTGGTCAAACAGATCCTCTCCAGAGCCAACACCATCCCTATTATTGTGAGTAGAGCACTCTTTTGTGGGGTATTTCTTTGGTTTCAAACTGAGGAAGCAGGAATCACCACACTTCGTGTACAACACAATCACTAAGGCTAAGTCCCAACCTCCCTTATCACTCAAAGATCAAGAAAATGAGTGAATCAATGACACACTTGATACTGAAGTTGGGCAAAGCTGGTCAAGGGACTTTAGTGCCCATCTGTGAGCCATGGGGCACATCTCACCTTGTATTGTTTCTTCTCTTTCCATTGGGCTGCTGCTGTTATTTCATCCATCCTCTGTTTGGCTACAGCCTCACTTCTTTTTGCATACCAACCCACGCTGAGCTGTAGGTCTTCCATGCTGCTTGTTCCACAGGGTTGTGTACAGGGTTCCTGTACACAGAACACAGACTTGAGTAGATCCCACAGGAGATGCCAGTTGTGTCCTTGGCTGAAAGAAAGAACCCTCAGTCTTCTAACACTTCATGTGTATTAAAGAGATCCTCTTAAGTGGTGGATATTCCCTCTTTCAAGGTGGTGCTTTGCCACCAGCAAGGAACCCTCTAGGGAGAAAATCCACTGTCTTTAATTTTGGACAATATGTGTAGTCCAGTTTTTTAAAATTAATTAATCAAAAAAACCCACACAGAATACTTCAAGCCTGTCTATGGAAAGAGAGTTCTTTTATCAAAGTTTTGTTTACTCTGTCATGTATGAACATTTTTTGCTTTTCTTGAGCAGTGCTCATGTCCTGCCCACTTTCTGTAGACAGCCATTGAAGTGAATGGGCTGGCACAGCATTACCCAATGCAGTGTCACAGAGGAGTGGGGCTTCTTTCTGCAAATGCTGGGAGGTGTTCCTGGTCCTGCATTTAAAATGAAATAAAAGGCTGTTCCTCATGGAATATGCAAAATAGTCCCCAAAATGTGTGCTGTGAAGACAGTGCTGCCAGTCGAGGAGGAAGCTGAGTAGGTGTGCATGGGCAGTTTAATGCAAAGCTGTCAAAGAGAGCCCAGGTCCTGTTAAGACACAAAACTGAAAATCCACAGAGGCTAGCAGAGCAGAGATGAGACTGATTTTTTTCCCAGTCTTCTGAGTGAGAACAGTGACAGTGAGAACAGAGAGACAGGATACATTTGAAAATCCATCTCTACATCGGTGGGTACTTCACTGGGAAATCAGGCTCCTGGAAAGCAAATCTGGAGAGCCTGGCTGAGTTTACACTGTAGCTCTGGAGAGCCAGCCAAATGCTCTGTGTGTGTATGGGCCTCGGGCTGGAGATTATTTTCTTGCAGCCTTTGCCTTGTAGTCACTACCCAGCTAATAATCATCCAAGTTTCTTTTTAAAAACAGATTGACAGTGGTGTCCTTTGCTAAGCAGCATCCTGAGAGAAAACAGCCCAAGATTTAGGGGGTTTTCTAGGCCTATTTTTCTTTCTTGAGAAAGATATTTCTCCTGGTGGTCCAGTGATGAGCTGAGAGTAAGTGTGTGGGTGAGAATGAGGAGAGCAGGTGGTGGAGGAGAAAGGGGTTCACAATGTAACATACTTGTTAACACCTGTCACAGGGTTCCCCCTCCAGCAAGCGGAGAAGCCCTTTGCTGCAGCCAATTATCGAGGGCGAAACTGCTTCCTTCTTCAAGGAGATAAAGGTGAAGACCTCCAGCTGCTAACTAATTGCTCAGTTTGCATCAACTTTCCCCTTATACCAATGAAACAGAATGGTTGATTGATTTTTTTTTATCAGTGTTGATTTTTTTTTTTGCAGTGTCCTCCTGAAAAATCAGTAGCTGCTTTAAGCCTCGCCAATTCTGATCAAATTCTTCCCTTGTTGTAGATAAGACTACAGTGTTTCCTTGGCTCTGCATTCTTTCCTGTCCTTCTCCTTTCCCCGCCATCTGCGCATAATATATTTTATTTTGCTTTAAAAAAAAAAAATTAAAAATCACAGTTAGCCCTGTACCTTGCTTTTTAATCTTGCTTTCCTCCTTCTTTTAAAAGACACTAACTTGTTTTGTAGTAGTTTCTCTCACTCCCAGGCTCTGTGGCTTGCTCACAGCACCGTGGCAGGAATGAGCTCTCACAAAACTAACCCTTGCCAGGGCACTTATGAGATCCTTACCTGCTCCCCTCCACTTATTTTATCCAGGCTCTTTTTCAAGGCACACCTTGTGCAGGGTGTTCTTAAATTAATGAGGATGAAGTAAGAACAACTTGGTTCTGCTGGTTGATACTTGGTCAGATTTGGATGGCAGGATTTTTTGTGTTTCTTCTTGTGCTGCTGTGGAATAATAACTCGGGGTGGGGAAGATTGCTATGATACTGGGCCTTGCCCTGAGGAATAAAATCCAACAGCAGACCAGGACACGCAGCGTGGAGCTGGGCCCTGGCTTGCTTTCTGTGCCTTTGCAGTGTAACAAGGGAGAGAAGTGCTTCAGCACATCTGGGTCATATTCCTGTTACCCAGCCAGAGCTTGGTTAAATGTAAGTACTGCAGACTTAGAGATCTTAGGTGATTGAGTCCAGTGGATTGTATATTAATGGACTATTCAAGGCACATATTCTTTAATACCAGATTGCAGATTGAAGATGTTAAGCTGCTGTTTGGAAGCTGGTTAATGATCACTGAGCTTCTTAGTATTTTCCAGATAACTGCTGGATCACATCTGCAGTACTGGTCTGGTGGAGAGTGGTTTTGTTTGCTTCTGTTTTTTACTTTTAGTGTGTCATTTTTTCTCCACTTCTGCTTGCACCCAGTGTGAGAACTTAGAGCTGTCAATTATGGTGATCCTTGATGGCCACCACAGGCTGGTGCTGTGCCGGGGCAGCACCAAACCAGTTCAGCAGTGTCCTGCAGGGAATACAAACCTGGCGAGTTTCTGGCAGAAGATCAGGATGACAGCCTTAAGCCTGTTAACATGATGTGCCTATTTACACTTAAATGGGGCTCTATGAAGCTGCATCTGGCAGCTTTATACTGAACTACTCTCAGAATTAAAGACAGGAAGTTAGCAAAAGGCCCCAGAACTTAGCTCCTGCATAGGTCCACTATGGGCAGGGAAATATTTGACAGGCCACTGACAATGTCAGTATTTGTGTGTTTCTGGGTGAGTTTTTCTAGAAGCATTTGGGAGACTTGACTAAAAACTTGAAAGGTGTTTTGAGGTGACCTTACCAAACATTTTGGTACAATATCTTGAATTTTGTGTTGGAAAAATCATTAGGATTCTTGCTTTTTGGGAGTGCCCATGATAGGATACTCTGGGGATTTGACATTTGTAACTCTGGAATGCCTCATAATTGCATAACAATCCAAGCAGGTGCATGCCAAATGAATCTTGTGTATGATCATTCTGGTTCAAGGTGTAAATGTTGCTGCATGTTTTAAGTGAGGTTCCTATGTGAGACTTGAAAGGGAAGGCCTTAGACGGCCTTTCTGTTGGAGTTCTGGCTAAGAATCCTTCTAATTTGCTCCTTTGTATTTAAGAGCAAAATTATTTCAGAGGTCTTGTGACAGCCAGATGCAGTGTGTTGGCTCTGAGGTCCAAATGAAATTTCTACACTTTCTTTTCCTCCCATGGCAGGAGGCTGGCTCCTGAGCTGCTTGCTGGCTTGGGCAGCATGCTGGTGTCTACAGCAAGGCAAGACAGGCTCATGGGTATCAGCGAGGAAAACACCTTGCATCAGTCCTCAGGAGCAACTTTGTCACACTGCTTATGGAAATTGTCCCTTTGCTTTCTTTCCAGGGGCTCTCCCAGAAAAGGGCATGGGAGCTCCTCCTTTGTTGCCAGAGAGATTCCTCTAAAGCAAAGTGTGCTGCTTTTACTGCTTAGACTGACTTAGCAAATCCTCCTCCATGGCACAGCAGGATCTGTGTTCTCCTGCTGCAGCCCTTCCCAGTCTGGGCAGGGTGGCATGCCTAGGGACAGGGAAATGGCAGTGAAAGATCGCCTCCCCTCCCCAGTTCAGTCTGGAGTTGTTGGTAGGGTTTAAGAACAGTATATGACTGCTGGTTTGTGCTTTCTGTTTAAACTGTACAGCTGAATGTCTCGAGAAATGGGTCTTGTCTAATCATGTGCTAAATATTGCTTCAACTTCCATAAATTCCATGCAGATTTTCCTAAGATGCATTCAAACTTCTTTTGTTTACATCTTATATATATATCTTTTAATATAAATAATATATTAATATAATATTATATATAAATATATCTTAAATATATCTTCTGTTATATTGCTACTCAAAACTTCTTCCCAGATAATGTTTTCTTCACCCTCCATCCTCAATCTTGGTTGTAATTTTCAGCCTGTGGCTTTGTGATGTATCATTGTGGCCTAGAGCTTTAAATTAAAAAGAAAACTCTGGGCAAACTGTAATTTAATTTAAATGTGTGCATTTATAAATCACTGAGGGTTTAATGGGACTAAGCCAGGCCTTGGTGTTACCTTCTCCCTTTTTGCTTGAAATACAGGACCAGTCTCTTAGGAATAGTTGAACTATTCACAAGGAATTACATGAAAAAACAAATTTTAAAAATGTCTACTTCTGATCCTGGTGCTACAATATGTTTTTGTCTTGAAGACTTCAGTGATATTAGCCCCCAAAAGCTTTTAAAGATATTCATGTGCTTAGATCCTTCCTGGCTAGAGTTACATGGCTGTAAAATAAATACATTTACACACACATACATACATATTTACTGTCCATGCTGGCATTTGCTGCTTTCTCTAAGTAGCTTCATTCCTTATATTAAGGTTGAAAACTACCTTCTAGAAATGTCTCCATACATAAGAGACTGGGCCTTGTTCCCTGATAATTAAAATTATTTCTGGACAGTGTCTCAGGACAAGCCCTACTTTTGAGAACACAGTGAACTGGTGAATACCAAGTGCAGCAGGGACTTCCAAATCTCATGCCTATAAATTTTGTAAAAAAATTGGAACATAACTAGTTCATCAGTGTGCATTGAGGAAATGGGAAATTGCACTGTGCCAAGTTTCTAGTCCAATTTTTAGCTTATTCCAGCAAAATGGTCAGAGCTAATGTTTGAACATGTTAGCAGCAGCAGTCCTTTTACACTCAGTCATGTCCCACATTTGGGTAATTGTAAAATTCATCTGAGCTCACTGGTATTACTGTATGAGCATTTGAGGTCTTGAATTCAGCCATTAGAGAGAGCTGTTGAGCTGCTTCTTTTGAGAGAAAATTCCACATTTTAACCTGGCAGTCTCTATGCTGGGAAATGCTTGCAGGGAAATGCAGAGGATGGCTGGTGTGCTTTGGACAATATGTGTAACAACTGTAAATGAGTTCATTTACATCAGAATACATAAACTAAAAAAAGAAACAGGTTGCTCTGAACCCCAAGTATTTTTTTCTCTCAGTTGTGTCACTCTGGGTTTCCCTAACCAATATGAGTTTGTGGTGGCAATTTCTCTGTCATGCATTGGTTCTAGGGTGTCTTACTGATGGTCTTCTGGTGTCCTGTGTATTGCTTGGCAATTGAAGTGTTTGCTCTGCTTTTCCACTTGTTCCCGAGTGCGTGTGGTGAGAGGGCAGCCTGTTCCTGAGAAGGGAAGCAATAACTGTCTTGTTGTGGGGGTGCTCTGTCCCTGTGTTAGGAAGAAGAGGAGGGGTCTGAGGAGGACAGCAATGTGAAGCCGGATCTCACAATTACCATAAGAACAGATTTCAGTGTGCGCAGCTTCTTGGATCAACTAGAAGATGATGCTGATGGCTTTGTTTCCCCGGTGGATGATAAGATGCCATCCAGGAGCAGTCAGGATAAGGGGCTTTCAAATCTCCATGAAGCATCCATGTATGTTGAATTCACAGGCAACTGCAAAAAGTTATTTCTTGCTAAGATAGTGTTCTGTCAGAAAAGTGTCTAGGGTTTTTTTTCTATTTACGATCTGAGCCATAAGTTTTCATGTTTCATTTTTAAATGCAATAGACCCTCATAGAAAGGTTTTGGAAAGAAAAAACCTTGTCCTCATACTGATTCTTAGCTTACACACCTTTGGATTCCATCTCTAAATAGTAACTCCACCAGAGGCAAGCCTTTATCATGAAAACCCTGTACTCCAGAAGGTTTTTCATGTTTTGGAAAGGTCAAGTGGAACTAGCTTTTCTAGTTTCAAGTCAGGTGCAAACGTATGTGGGTGGTAGCCCTAAGTTGTGACCATTGAATTTGATTCTATAAAAGTCACCAAACCCAGGCCCATCTGCAGGAGATAAGTTTCACAGAAGTTAGTGGTAAATTGTGAAGTGCACACTTGACCTCCTTAGAAGCTGCAGCTTAAGACTATGATCATTTTGCTGAACTAAATTCAGAGAACTTTTTGTTTTAAGTAATGTGAGGCTGCCAGAACTGCTTGCAGGAGCAGCTCCGTTGTTTGGCATACGTACAACTAAACATCTGTAGGTCTACTGTATGTTTCCTGTTTTTACTGCGTACATATGGATAATCTCATTTATCTTTAAACCCAACAGCCCTGAACTGTTAGAGCAGCTCCAAGAAGTCAGGGAAGAGAAAAAGCGAATCAGAAAAAAATTGAGAGACTTTGAAGATAACTTTTTCCGACAAAATGGAAGGTAACAATTTTTCAGCTGCCTCTCTGTTTTTCAGCTACTTTTAATCTGTTTTGCATCTACAAAGATTTCCAAATTTGGAAAGTTACCTGAATTCAATATTACGTATTTCTTCGTCACAATCATTGTCATTGCTTTACCCACATTCAGAATGGTGGAAGAGTTATTCAATGTTAAAATAACTTGGTTTTCCCCCTAGTGATTTCTGTGCTATTCTTGCTTATCTGTGAGCTATTCAGACACTAGTTTTATCAAGTATTTCTGCTTTAGTGTAACTGGTTTTATTGTTTTAAGAAAATGTCCCTCATTATCAAGCTGATAGAATGTTTTCATATATCTATATTCTTAAATTACCTTGTCTGTTTCTTGCCCCCAGCCATCATCCGTAGGGGCTTTTGTAAAATCACTGGACACTTAAATTTTTTCTGTAAGCCAAGAGCAAGCTGATCAAATACCGTCTTTCATTTTGCGAGTGTGCCTGTTTGTATAAGTGCTGTGATGCCAAAACAGGGGAGGCTGTATTTTATTTTGCCAGGCTCACAGGCAAACACTCAGCTCCTGAAGTGTTTTCCAGCTGTTTTGTAGAGCTGGTGATTTCAGAGAAGCAGGGCATGTTTTGAGTAGGATTTTGCATCTGGAACTGTGGGGTTGTGCTCAGTCTCAGCACACAAGCATCCCACACTTCATTGGAGCAGCTTGTTTGCCCCTTTTTTTGTTTGTTTGTTTTTTCTCTCAGAGGATAAATGTTTTGGTCTTGTTCCCTGATGAGGAGTGGGGGAGAGGAGCTGTTTTGTAGGTCTTGTTGGTGGACAGAGGGAGGCTTCCTGTTACAGAAATCTTCATGGTCTGCTTTCACTCCCACTAGGAATGTGCAGAAAGAAGACCGCACTCCCATGGCTGAAGAGTACAATGAATACAAGCAGGTTAAGGCCAAGCTGAGGCTGCTGGAAGTTCTGATCAGTAAGAGAGATATTAGCTCCAAGATCCTGTAAAGGAGGAGATTGTTTTTGCCAATAAACAAAGAGGAGAGAGCACCAGACAAATGCATGAAATGGATGCAGCGGGAGCCTGACTGGGAGAGCTGAGGAGCTCCCTGGGAACTGAAGGGTCATTCCCAGAGGTAGGAGAGGGAGGAATGGTGGATTTCTGTAACTCTCTACATTTGCTGTTGCCCACTGTTTCTCCAGGCCTGATGCCCAAAATGGAGTTTGCCAGTGTAGGAGACACAACACTGCGCTCAGTGACTGCACTGAAGGGATCCTTCTGTATTGATTTGCTTACAGATCCTGTAATATTTAGAATATCAAAGCCAGCCATGCTGTTCTTTTTTCCCAGGATATAGCAAGAAGCAGAATAGGATTAATAACAATGAAATCATCAAATAGCTTCTACTTGAGTTGAACAGACAAGTGCCCTGACCAATCTCATGTTAAGGCACAAGTCAGGCAGCACCAAGACTGTTCTCTTGTAGCTACAGTAAAGATTTGCTCAGATTTTTGACATGTTTGAAGTCCAGCATCTTCTGTTGCTCTACAGAAATGCTGTAATAATCTGGTCATCACCCAGAGCTGGTGTGAGTTGCAGTTTTGCCCAGGCTTGTGTTAGGTTTTCTTCCCACGTTTTTGATGCCCAATTCAACCAAAGTAGAAAGAAGCACCTGAATGTTTGGGATATTAAAGAAAATGAGCCATGCAGCCAGGTTCTTACCAGCTTGTTCTGCTTGGAGGGTGATACTGAGACCTTCTGACCACATTTGGGCAACAGGGAAGAGAAGAGGTTTCAAAAGCTTGGAAGGCAGAGTCCCTTGGGATTTTGGTGGTTGGTTAAATATCTAGGATCAAATATGTTGTAGACATCTGGAAGACCCACCCCATTAGTAGGAATGTTCATTGTGATACGGACACCTGTGCCCAAGCTGAACAGTCCACACAGGTGTCTCACAAACTCACTCACCTAAATTTTCTTCTTTTGTGCACATCACGCCTGTGTGGACTGCAGCAGCAACACTGATGGTGACAGCAAAGGATGGGTTTTTCTTCCCAGTGTAGGAAGTATGGCAGTACAGAGGATACCATAGGGAACTGAGAGCATGGAGCTGTGCTCTACCTGTGGAATGTGCACCTGTCTCAAGTGCAAGCTTTGACAATTTACTGTTTCCAAATTTGTTTATGACTTTCAGAAAAGAAAGTCCTGGGACACCTGATTCAGGTGTGTCTTGGTTTGAAAGACAGGTATCTGCCAAGAAAGGCAGAAGCCTCCCTTAGAATGTAAAATGTAAACCCCCTCCCTCCAAATTACTATAATTTTTGAAATTAAGGGGCTCTCAGGCAAAGATATGAGAACAAGAATGACAGTTCTTTACTAGTGTGTATACTAAAGCAATCAAACACCAACAACACAGCATTAACACCACACAGAACCAGGAACACAGTCCCAGCCCCCTCGGCTGCAGCACCCTCCCCTCTGGTGCAGTTCTGGGCACGGCCAGCAGGGGTGCTGCTGGCTCCCGGCCAGGTGGGGCAGGTGTGGTGATTACCCTGCACCTGCAGGGGGCGCTGTGGCGCAGGCTTGGGGATCACGTGGTGATAGCAGCTCGGCTGATTCGGGAAGGTAGGGAAGACAGACTTTGCTCCACAATCCCCAGGGGCAGCTGATCCCAGTGCCCCAGCAGGACTCTCAGAAAACAATGAGTAAAACAATCCCAGGGTGGTAGAGGAGATGTATCAGAAGCTATTCCAGAGCCATGGCTGGAACCGTGGGATGTCTCGGCAAGGCAGGGGATGCGGGGCTACAGTGCAGTGAAAGCTCGGAGCAGTGCCAAAGAGGCAGTGAGGGTGGGCCAGAGGAGCCCGGCTTCCAGCAGGGCAGAGAGGGGTGAGCTCAGCATCCTGGGCGCCTGAGCAGATGGGGACAGGTCCCTCTTTTAGTGAGGTAAGCATTAACAAAGTCTCAGTTCAGTGGCTGCTCTCACAAGGAGAAGGCTCACCCCAGAAAGGAAGAAGCAGTACAGGACAGAATCCTCCCAGCAGTAAGAACAGCTTGACCGTCCTCTGATGCTGAGAGGAAGAAAGTGAGACTAGCCACTGCCCCCACCCCTTTACTTGCCCAATTCTCACGGTATCTCTGCCCCTTGGAGAGAAATCCCCCCCCCCCCCCGCCCCAGATGAGAGAAGTACTACCAGATACCTGAGCTTGGCCACTTTGTTTTTCTTAAGTACCCATAAGTACCCAGTAGTTAATGGGGAAAATTATGGGAAAAATTCTATAGGTAAGAAGGAACAAAAGAAAATGAACCTAACCCCCAACAAGGTGCTCATGTCAAACAGCTGCTGCCTGAAGGAGAGAAAGGCCCCAAGTTCAGGGCTTGAAGTTCTGCCATCCTGGGACACCTGGGCTCACTCTCCCACTCCAGAGGCTTATGTACACCCCTGGTCTTCCCTGAGCCACACTCCACCTTGAATCCCAAGGGAGGGCACTTCTGTAATGCTTTCTTCAGCTCCCCAGGGGATCATTGCCAATGTACAGAAGCCAAATAACCAAGATGAACTCCAGTACTGGTGTGTCATGCATGTCACACCAGAGGAGCCAAAAGGACTCCCAGAACAACTTCTTCCCCTTCCTTCTTTATTAAGGGCAAGTGGGTTCACAAATACTTGTATTTAGTTTGTGGTACTTATGTAAGGGTACTTTATCCCCTTTCACTTGCTATGTGTGCTGTGTGTGTTCTTGCCAAAATTGCTTCTATTTTGGTCTCTTCAGGATCCCTTGAACTCTTACAAAGGTGGTCATGGGCTGTATGTGCACTTTGCTAATCAGGGTGGGTGTCCTAATTTAGGGCAAATTGCCCCAGCTGGTTCAGGAAAAGATGTCCTTGGAGAAAAGTGGAAAAAAAAATGTTTATTTAACAAGCAAAGCACTGACAAACATAAAAAATGAACAATACCAAATAATAAAACCTCTTGTTGTTCTGAAGTGATGGCAAATTCAGAAAGTTCTTTTTGTGGGGTGTAGCTCAGCTCGCTGCGTGTGTCTCAGTCCCTCTGGCACTGGAATGCAGTGTCCCAGCCCCGGTGGGCCACAGGTGTGAACTCCCAGTGTTCTTCTGAGATTTTGGTCCAAAGCAGTTTTGAACAGTTCCAAGAAAAGGAAAAGCCACAATCCAAGGAACTTCTCTGCCTCAGCTAGCTAAAAACTGACTAAAAGCAAAAGAGAGCTCTGTCCCCCTGTCCATTCTGCAGACAACACAATCCAGGAGCAGGATGCAGGGAGCCAGTGCATTTCTGATAACAAACTGCACGCTGCTTCTGCCACCCCCTTCGCTCTTGGAACCAGCCTTAAAGGTGTAGAACTTAATACCCAGCATAAACAGAACAGATGATTGGGGATACAAACATCATATAGTCATCCCAGGACACTCGGTAAGGCAGAGATGTGTTAGTGAAAGCACTTGGAATGGGGACTCATGGCTTGGTTTGGTTTTTTATTGATTGCAGAATTGCCTGTTCCATATAAAACCAGCAAAGACTGAATTTTATATTTCCAAACAGTCCAGAGAACTTGTGTGCTGACCTAGGGCTTGGCTTTTCAGAGGTGTTGAGTTCCCATCTCCTGAGATGGGATCTCCTCTGATCCTTGGTGTGTCTTAACTGGGCTGACAGATTGGATCAAAAAATGCTTTGAAGGGAAGCCTTCAGAAACCCCCAGGGCAGCTGATCTCAGTGTCCCAGCAGGACTCTCAAAAGCAGCAAGCAGGAATGAGCAAAAATCCTGGGGTGGTAGAGGAGAAGTATCAGAAGCTATTCCAGAGCCATGGCTGGAACCGCGGGATGTCTCGGCAAGGCAGGGGATGCGGGGCTACAGTGCAGTGAAAGCTCGGAGCAGTGCCAAAGAGGCAGTGAGGGTGGGCCAGAGGAGCCCGGCTTCCAGCAGGGCAGAGAGGGGTGAGCTCAGCATCCTGGGCACCTGAGCAGATGGGGACAGGTCCCTCTTTTAGTGAGGTAAGTGTTAATAAGGTCCCAGTTCAGTGGCTGCTCTCACAAGGAGAGGCTTACCCCACAGCAGAAGCAGCAGCTCTGGGTTGGGCTCCAGCAGCAGCAGCGAATTCCTTTCCTCAGGGAGCAGCTCTGACCATCCTCCTCCAAAGCCAAAAGAGAGAGGAGAGCTGCCCCAGCTCTATCCTTTATCTGCCCAATTCTCCGCTTGGAGAGAAACTCCCAGATAAGAGAAATGCAATCTGATGCCCTCCTCCCCTGATCTTGGCTACTTCTTTTGTTTTTCTTAAGTACCCAGTCGTTAATCTTTCCTAGCAATTTATGGGAAAAAAATCTGTAAGTAAAAAGGAACAAAAGGAAAGAAACCTAACCCCCAACACTGTCCTTCAAAATCTGTGTCACTGAAAGGGCAGGTTAAGTCCTACAGAGACCTCTGAGGCAGCTGAGGCCAGCACACTCTAGAATGTATTTTTTCAGCTTGGCTGCCACAAGCACAAGAATCTCTCCGATCTTTTTCTGACAGTTCTCTATGTCCTTGGAGACAACACACCAGAGCTCTCCATGGTGAGGTTCAGCATTCTCACAGCGTTTCCTCACCTCTTCTTGTTGTTCCTTTGTGCCATATTGGAGCTCAAATTTGTAAAAGAAGGTCCAGGCATCCCCCAGGTCAGAGTCTATCTTCACTGTGCAGTGGAACCACTCTCTGGCCTTGGTTATTTTATGCTTGCTCCAGAACAGCTTGGCCACAGCCAGCAGGACATATGGGTCATGTTCACATTTCTTGAGAGCATCCACACCCTTGGTCTTTCGTTGCAGCTGCGCTTCAAGGAAAATTGCGTCTGACCACAGCATTCCTGAATTGGGGCACTCTTGCAGTGCCTTGGCCATCAGACTGTTAGCAACATTCTTCAGCCCAGCTCGGTACTCCAAGTTTACAGACTCCAACCAGAGGTCTGGATTCTTTGGATTCTTCAGGCGAGACTTTTCCAAGATGGCTCTTGCTCTAGTCAGCTGCACGACTTTCTCCTCCAGCCTGGACAGCAAAAGCTACAGGGGTATGGAATGGGGGCACTTCTTCAACCCTTGATTATAAGCCTCCTGTACTTTCTCTACCAGCTCTTTTTGTTCTTCAATTTGTTCTTTAATCATCCACAGTTTGGGGAATCCCTCATAGTGCTTCAGGGCTTCCTCACAGAGCTCCTGGGCTGCAGCAATGTTCCCAAGTACCCATTCCAACTTCACAGACTTTATGAAGACCCTTGCTGTGGGAGCACTGCTGCGAGCTTTTGCCAGCAGCCTCCTCACTCTTTCAAACTCATTGTTCTCTGACTCGAGCTTCACAGGAGCCAGCCAGATCTCCTCGCTGTTGGGGTTGGCCTGGAAAGCCAGGGCCAAGATGCTCCTGGCTGCTGGCACATCTCCTGCCAGCCACTTGGATTTGACTCCCATGAGCAACAGCACCTCTGCTTTGGGACAGTGAGCAACAGCTCTCTGTAAAATAGCCTCGAAAGATTCTCTAGTTTCATGGTTCTTTTCAAAGTAGGCTGCTTGCAGCCACACACTGTTCTTGCTCAGGAAGACTTGCAAGGCATAGGCATGAATAGCTCAGGCACACTCCAGGGCATTATGAGCAACACAACTGTTGTATCTTCCATCCAGGTGTGTTTCTGATCTTCTTCCTCGATCCCAATCCCAATTACAGCTCTCATGATTGCCTGGCACGTGGCCACACTTCCAGCTTTATCACATTCCTCAGCATCCTGTATGCACTGCTCTCTGTTGATTTCCACACCATTAGCCCTAAGAGATGTGATGGCTCTGTCAATGATTTTCTCTACCATCTGATTATTTCCATTGGCTTCCTCCAGTTTGGCAGCAGTAATCCAGATGTGACAATCCATGGGGATATTCTGGGCTTTGTTAAGGACTTTATGAGCGCTCTCATATGTCTCCAGCCTTGTCAGCACCAGCCACAGTTCAACACTGGTTGGACAGCACTCCACAGCCCAGCTCAGCATGATCCTGGCATCCTCAGGTTCCTCCAGCTCCATGGCTGCTTTCCACAAACATACCGAGTTTGGAACATGCTCAAGGGCTTTCCTAAGGACACGTTTCTTGGCACGATGTCTGTCTACAGCTCTGCTGCTCTGATACAGATCTGCACAGAATGTGGCAGGTGCCGCACAGCCTGGGCCCTGGCTGTATCTCCTGGCTGAAGTCGAGCAGCTTCCAACCAAACATCTTCACTCTTAGGGCACCTCTCTGTTCCTTTCATGATGAGGTTTCGAGCCACCTGGAGTTTGCCAGTGACCTCCTCCAGTCAAGCTGATGCTATCCAGGCTGGTGGATGATGAGGATTGGTCTCTCAGACAGATTTCAGGGCTTTTTTGATATCATCGATAGCTCTTCCGTGTGTGGGAATCATGAAATTCAGGTCTGTCAAATACCCTTTTGGGTCCACTACAGTCTGGCCAGTCACAGAGTCTGACACCTGGCTTAGCCTCATATCCATCAAGGTGTACCTGGTTTGGCCAGTCTTCCTCATATCCAATTCACCTGTCCCAGGTGTCATCAAGCCTGGTGTCATTCTTCCTGGGTATGGAGTATTCAAACCCCCTGGATACGAAGTATTCAGTCCACCAAATTGTGTCTGGCGTGGGTCCACGGAAGTGTGAGTCTCCTCTGACTGCAAATGCTTTGCAAAGAAGCTGCTGGGGACGGAAGTCAGCGTCTCATAACGAGGATTCCTCTGCCACTTGTTCCTGGCATCCCCAGCCTCAGGAATACTCAGCCACTCCTCCTCAGTAACCTCTGCTAATTTCCATTTCAAGACTGAGAACCACTGTTGAATTTTGGGTTGTTCCATACAGTACTTTTTTTCTTTCCTCTTTTTCTTGTTGTTCCCTCCTTTCTTTCCTGCATTCATCCATCTGCTTCTTCATCATCTTTCTCATAGGGGCCACTTGAGAACAGGCTCCCAGCATAGCCATTGAACTCATCATAGTTGGTGTCATTCAAATCCCCATCATCATCTGCTGTCTGGTTCTTCTTCATCTGGTTCCCCACAGTTCTCTTGCCCAGCAGGGTGTGCCGGTCATCCACAGGGTCGTTGGCATCGCGGGCAGGGCCGATATCAGAGCGGGTGGTGAAACCCATGGCTCGACGGCCCAGCCCCGGCAGGTAGCCCAGGGGCGTGGGCACACCCATCTTTTTCATGATGGTGGCGGCAAGGTGAGACCGAAGCCAGACCAGAGCAGAGCCGGGAGAAGCAGCTGGGAAAGCGGTGGCAGAAGTGGTAGCGGAGCTAATTCCCTTCCCCAAACAGCAGCTCTGACTGTCCTCCAAAGCCAACAGAGAGCCTGCAGCTGCCTCAGGCCCATCTTTTTCCTGCCCAATTCTCGTGGTATCTCTGCCCCTCGGAGGGAAATTCCCAGATAAAAGACGTACAACCAGATGCCCTCCTCCCCTAAGCCTGGCCAAGTATTTTATTTTTCTTAAGTACCCTGTTTTTCTGAAGAATCCAGTTGTTAAATGTTTCCTAGCAACTTATGGGAAAAAAAATCTCTAAGTAAAAAGGAACAAAAGGAAAGAAACTGAACCCCCTATGATAGTTTGAAAGCAAACCAGTGAGAGACCCCAAGTCAGAACTACAATTTACTAGGAAAATTAAAATAAAATGCAGTAGCACAAAAACACTGACAAGAGTCAGAATACAACCTGACAGCCTGTCGGTCAGAGTGTTGGTAGCAGTCCTATTAAATGGTGGCTGCAGTCCTCCTGGAGTGACAGATGTGGTTCTGTTGAACCAGTGATCCTGTAGAAGAGTGTAGCTTTCCTGTGAAGCTTCAGTATAGGTGTAGATGGGCCTGGTCTTCCTCTGGGAATCCAGCAGAAAAAGGCTGCTTGTAGTGCTCCAAGTCTCAGATTATATCCAGGTAGGAATGCTTGGCTCCTCCCACTGGGCAGAGCATCTCACAATGGGATGATGTAATTCTATCAGTCATGCTGTAAGACTCAATGGCCCATTAAGAGAAGATATCCCCCTGGAGTCATGAGGGATGGGTCTTATAAGAGATAAAGAACACTGTGGCACGCGGTTTTAACAGTTGGTAATAGAATAGATACTTTTGGTTACATCTTGCATTGCAACCTAAGACACCCCCAACAGCTGAGCTTTTCCCCTGACATATCTTGATAAATGCTATTATAGGCAACAGTCCAATTTAATTTTAAACTGATGAGATTGTAGCATTTTCTGATGCTTAGTTACTGCTGTTTACATGGTATATTGCTAGAATTTCAGATAGTTTCTATGAAATATAAGTACAGTTATGAACTTTAGAGAGTTTATATTTTTGAACTTTGAAAACTAAAAGTAACAAAACCTATTAATGGAGATTGTACATTAAAAGAAAAAAAAAAAGCACACCTAGCCATCTCTCTTTTTGAACTGTTCAAGTCCTTTCCTATGTCCAAAAACAAAGCAAAACTTTAGCTGCCTCCTTGTGAAGGGAACTGCTAGAAAATATTATCAGAAAGAAGTTAATTTTAGAATTCCAGTCCTGGAAAGACACATGCCACTGCTGAACTTTATCCTGGGTTTGCAGATGCTGTGACTCCCTTCTCCCAAACCTGCGCAGGAGGAGGACTCCTGAGCACTGAAACGTTGTCTTTATCTCACAAATATGATTTAACTTCCCACTGACCACAAATAGCTAGAAATTATGTTTGCCCCACCACACCAAGTCAATCTAAACAAGAGCTGTGCATTTTGTTTGATGATTTGTCTGTGCCAACATCAATGATTATTAACTGGAGAACATTAAATACAAGACTGTGCTTTTTAAAAGGTGTGAAGTACTGTACAAAATTGTACTTTATGTGATATATATAAGCTGTTTTGTGTAAGACAACCTCTTTCCACGTCACTAGAAAGAACAAAGCTGTCTGCTGTAGGATGGCAGTAGGGTCTGTCAGGCTTCCCATCCATGGGGGCTGCCTCAGATGTGTCTGTGTTACCACATTGTGGTATAATAAATCATTAAAATGTAAATGCTGGCCATGAATGGGTTGTGCAAAAAATAAGATTGCATAAGTGAAAGAGGGAAAACCTGCCATTCCAACAAGTTGCATTTGGTTTTATTCTGTTTACTCCTGAGTAAACAGTTGAACAATGGATGTTTCTGTTAATGGCAGTGAAATTAAAGCATTTTTCTTTTAATCATTCTGCTGATACATTGGATGTTACTTTTGGTGTGTGCAAGTTTCAGAGCGTAAGTGCTGCCAGCTATCCTCCCACCAGAGGAGCCGTCTTTGGAGCTGTTTGCAAGTCCGTGATTGACTGCTGCTGCAGAGGTGAGAGCAGGGGAACCCGACCAAAATTGTTACAGATTGAGTAAAAACAAATGTCTGCAGGGATTCCAATACCTGGAGAAGTACAAAGTAACCCACAGGTGGTAGAAGGGGACTAAATGGGCCAGAGTGGGCCTGGTACACCATAATTAAATGTGCTGATGGCTGAGCAGGATTTCCTGGGCTCCTCCTGTTTCTCCCTCAGGTGTTCAACTAAGGTTTTGGTGCCTTTGACTGCCACAACATGTGGTGTCAGAGGCCCTTTGCTTGGGGTGGAAGACACAGGAATTGGCTCAGAGAGTCCAAACTGGACAGCCCACCCCACACGCCCACTGCATGTCTTGGTGCCCTACATTTAGAAGATTCATGCAAAAAGCTCTTGCCCTAGGAGATTGGAGTGGATTGACATCTCAAGTTCTTGGAGAGGACAGTGAAGTTTCACCAACTTGCATAATCACTCTCAGCACGGAGAGTTGGAACGCTTACTGGACCTTGTATGGTTAGCAAGTGCATGATCCTTGTGCTTCCCTTTGGACACCTGCATGCAGGGAACCATCTCCTAGAATAATGGATATGTACATACATCAAAGAACACATAATTTTGTAAAAAACTTGGTGTATAGCAAATATTTGGGTTGGCTGAATGCAGAAACCAGTACCAGGGTGGGTGTGGGTGCCTGACTGAAAAAAAATTGTTAACAATCCCTTTTCTTCAGACTGCATTTGGTGTACAAAAGCAACTTGGGAATGCATTCCTCAGCTAATGACACCTCAGTGACTCTAGACTTGGGTCTCTGTTTACATGATTTATGTAAAAGAAACTTCAAACTAATCAATGGTGTCCTTTTCAACACAAATGGATTGAAAAACATTATGTGTACGGTTTGTGTTTTGTATAAAACAAGAAAATACAACTATTTGACTGCAGGTGTTTGGTGACAGCTTCTGTTCTGTGTGGGATCCTGCCAAAGATGGCTCAGCTCAATAAAGTGGCTCATAAAGTCCTCAACAGCCCTGCCCCTCCTGTCTCCTCCTCCTCAGCTGAACTTGGCTGACACTTCCTACTGGAAAAGAGATATGTGATGTATAAATATAAATATACACACATTTTGCATTTATATAATATATAAAACATATACACACCTCTGTAGTGTAATATGTGCTATCTACACTAATGCAATCCACTATATACACTTGATACAACAGTAGCTAGACCTTACACAATAATACAGGTCACACAGTAATGTGCACACATTACATTGTATATAAGAGGATATGTGCATATCCCTGTGTCTACATATGATCCATCCATCTAAACAAATAAGTATGTGCAATATGTGTGTCTAACCACATATGCATTTATGGAATGACTGAAGGCTGGTCTCAAGTCCAAGCTCTTCCTTGGAGGACTTCCCTTTGTCTGAGAGAGGACTGGGGGAGAGGCAACACTGGTGCCTGGAGCAGCCTCTCTCCTTTGCTTCCTGACATGGAAAGGCAGCCACTCCATCAGAATTAAACATCAAATTTATTGCATAATACTGTACTATGTACACACACATCGAAAATAAACATTTGATATAATTGTATATTTGTCTTCAATGCTGCATTAGAAAGAGGCTGGGGGCTCTCGATGTAGCCCACAGCTCATCTTAAAAAAAATAATAATCCAGAAGCCTAAAACCTTTTGTTACGAGGTGCAAAGTTCAATACTGTAAATTGAACATGGTGCATAAATACTATGCCCTAATAACAAGTCAATGTCAAAACCACCCTAGGCTTAAAATGAGATTTACATCAAAGTCTGAAAAATGGCAGGGGAGAAGGGAGAAAAATCATTCAAACTTCACTTAATGGGGCAGTGAGACTCAGGAAAAGAGGACAAAAGCTCTCCAATTATAAACAATAGATTTAGGTAGAGATTTTTCTACATTTTCAGTCTAATTCATACAGATTGTCCTTCAGGTCCCCTGGCAAAACAGCTGCCAAGTGAGAGGGCTGTTCTCAAACAGCAAAGTAAAGTAAGCCTAACTGCAAAGATCAAACCAGTCTCCAGACGGGGCTCTCACTCA